>NC_059212.1:52267329-52875793 GCF_020615455.1 Coregonus clupeaformis | reverse complement strand
TCATGTGACACTTAGATTGCACACAGGTGGACTTTATTTAACTAATTATGTGACTTCTGAAGGTAATTGGTTGCACCAGATCTTATTTAGGGGCTTCTTAGCAAAGGGGGTGAATACATATGCACGCACCACTTTTCCATTATTTATTTGTTCAAATTTTTTGAAACAAGTTATTTTTTTCATTTCATTTCCCCAATTTGGACTATTTGGTGTATGTCCATTACATTAAACCAAATAAAAATCCATTTAAATTACAGGTTGTAATGCAACAAAATAGGAAAAATGCCAAGGGGGATGAATACTTTTGCAAGGCACTGTAGGTGTGTTCTGTGGTGATAACATTCTTGGAAAGAGCAGTCCACACTACCATTCAGTCACATATCCTGTCTGTTAAAATGATATAAAATGACTGTTCCTTTTAGCAAAATATCACTTCTGGATTGCTTGATATTTGCAGTGGTGTAAAGTACTTAAGTACTACTTAGTTTTTTGAGGTAACTGTACATTACTTTACTATTTATATTTTTGACAACTTTTACTTCACTACATTCCTAAAGAAAATAATGTACTTTTTACTGACACCCAAAAGTACTCGTTACATTTTGAACGCTTAGCAGGACAGGAAAATTGTCCAATTTACGCACTTACCAAGAGACAATCCCTGGTCATCCCTACTGCCTCTGAACTGGCGGACTCACTAAACACAAATGCTTCATTTGTAAATTATGTCTCTGTGTTGTAGTGTACCCCTGGCTATCCGTAAATAAAAAGAACAAGAAAATTGAGTCTTCTGGTTTGCTTAATATAAGCAATTTGAAATGATTTATACTTTTACTTTTGATACTTAAGTATAGTTTTGCAATTACATTTACTTTTGATACTTAAGTATATTTAAAACTCAAGTAGTATTTTACTGGGTGACTTTCACTTTTACTTAAGTGATTTTCTATTAAGGTATCTTTATTTTTACTCAAGTATGACAATTGGGTACTTATTCCACCACTGAATATTTGTAACATTTTGGGACAGTCAGAATGTTTTTAAGAATCCTCCTTTGACATTAGGGGTGGATTCCTTCCGAGGTCTGGTACGGGATTGGTTTAAATAATGTACTCTAATAACTCCTCAAACTCTCTGAAGGGAATCTCTATGAGCTTCTACAGGGCTAAAATGTATCTGCTCCATTAAAGCTCAATGGTTCAACGTTAACAAATGCATTCCTCCAGGGCTCCTGAATATAGTTTAGCCCTGTGAACACGTTACCACTTCCTCGCTTAAAAACACTGGGGGAAGCAATGGAGGTAAAATGCAGAATCTCATCTTAATGTTTTATCATAAATATTAAATGGGGGTCAAGTAAAGGTGGCATAATATGGCATGCAATATTCCAAAAAACAACCCCACAGGAGAAGCGACTCACCTGTACTGTATGGTTTCTGATGTGGTAGAAGCTCTCAGCTTGGTCATGAGAATTCTTACTATGTTGAAGAGGAAAACGAAGTTTATCTAGCAGAGAATACAGATGGAAGACTTTAATTAAGAGTTCATTATGTAGAACATGATGTTTTAGCAATGAAAAAACAACAACTGAATGACTGAAATGTGTTGTTGCATTAGAGCAGCTTAAGAAAGTAAACAGTGAGAGATGACCATCTTGTTACTTACCAAAAGGACAAGAATGACCGGCCCTTGATAAATGTAGTCAATATACTTTCCAGGTTCTTTCCCAAACCAGCATCTGTTGACAAACATTAAATGAATGGCTTTGCTTTCAGAATGTAGCATATTAACTTAATTTGTATCAATCTACACTGAGTGTACAAAACATTAGGAACACCTTCCTAATATTGAGTTGCACCCCCTTTGCCTTCAGAACAGCCTCAATTTGTCGGGGCATGGACTCTACAATGTGTCAAAAGTGTTCCACAAGTATGCTGGCCCATGTTGACTCCAATGCTTCCCACAGTTGTGTCAAATTGGCTGGATGTGCTTTGGGTGGTGGACCATTCTTGATACATATGGAAAACTGTTGAGAGTGAAAAACTTAGCAGCGTTGAAGTTCTTGACACACTCAAACCGGTGTGCCTAGCACCTACTACCATACCCCGTTCAAAGATACTTAAATATTTTGTCTTCACCCTTTGAATGGCACACATACACAATCCATGTCTCAATTGTCTCAAGGTTTAAAAATCTTGATCTTGAATATTTAACCTGTCTCCTCCCCTTCATCTACACAATCTAGAGCAATAGTCATTATGCTTAATTCTGCATATCTAAGCATAACTCTTGAGCTGTCTGTATCCTCCTGACTGGTGCTAAAACCAGGTAAAAGATTGAAAGGAATGTGAGTCTTATTCAGTACATTTAGTAATTGCTTGCTTTTCTAAAGTCTACCAAACTTGCCAGCAGGCATGCCGGCTAAGAGAGTTAGACAAGCTAGCTACTCTAACTTGATTGATAACCTGAAATGGCTTCTTAGTAACTAGTTATGAGGTTGGGAGATTGGGAAACTATCTGGGCTAGCTAAAGTCAACTTCATAAAATTGCTAGGTGGCTAGTAGTATTACAAAAACAACAACAGAAAATGTTAAAAAACATCAACATTATTTTATATATAAAAGCGTTCTTCCTCTCTCACACGTGCATTTACTTCGTCACAGGGAACGTCTGAACTCTGACCAATCAGCACAATTTTGAATGTTTATTTTACCTTTATTTAACTAGGCAAGTCAGTTAAGGACAAATTCTTATTTACAATGACAGCCTACACCGGCCAAACCTGGACGACGCAGGGCCAATTGTGCGCCGCCCTATGGGACTCCCAATCACGTCCGGTTATGATACAGCCTGGAATCAAACCAGGGGTCTGTAGTGACGCCTCAAGCACTGAGATGCAGTGCCTTAGACCGCTGCCCCACTTGGGAGCGCAGCGGTCTAAGTTACTCGTGGGTGTGGTTTTGCACCAAGTTTGGCATGGATAAAAATGACGCGCCACTGTGCCCCCTATGGCCATTATGCCTCTGTTCCAGAGTACCCAAGTTAGAAAATGCTACAATGAATGAAATTAAATGTTGACTCTTTTAATTTGCCAAGAAGTGCCTTTATAATAGCAGCATAGACCTCAAAGTCAAAACTATAAAACATGACCTCTAACTAATGAACTGTCATCTGACTTTCTTGTAATAAAAAGGACAGAAATAAAATTTTCAAATACACATAGCTATCAAATGACTTTTCATAACCTCTTTAGATAACATTCATTATTGTCTTGTAAATGCTACAGCGAATGCCCCTGTGACACCTACAATACAGTAAATTGCTGAATCACCTTGAATCAGTATTGGTAGTTTCTCCACGATACTAAAAGCATTTAAGTACTACCACCGTACTGCAAAGGATATAAGACATCATTCAAGGTTTATCTGTGACTAACACATTTACCAGGACATACACTACCAGTCAAAAGGTTGGACACACCTACTCATTCAAGGATTGTCACGCCCTGGCCTTGAGAGGCCTGTTGTCTTTAGTTGGTTTGGTCAGGGCGTGAGGATCTATGTTAGAATTTCTATGTTTAGGATCTAGATTTGTAATTCTAGGTTTGGCCGGGTGTGATTCCCAATCAGAGGCAGCTGTCGCTCGTTGTCTCTGATTGGGGATCATACTTAAGTACCCTGTTTGCCAACCTTAGTTGTAGGATCTTGTTCCGTGTTTAGGCTTGGCTGTGTATAGCCTGAGGACTTCACGTTGTTTCGTTTATGTTTATTGAGTTTAATAAACATGTTCGCATACCACGCTGCACCTTGGTCTGACCCGTCTCAACGATCGTGACAAGGGTTTAGTTTCATTTGATTATTTTTTACATTGTAGAATAACAGTGAAGACATCAAAACTATGAAATAACACATATGGAATCATGTAGTAAACAAAAAAGTGTTAAACAAAGTATATTTTATATTTGAGAATCTACAAATAGCCACCCTTTACCTTGATGACAGCTTTGCACACTCTTGGTATTCTCTCAACCAGCTTCACCTGGAATGCTTTTCCAACAGTCTTGAAGGAGTTCCCACATATGCTGAGCACTTGTTGGCTGATTTTCCTTCACTCTGTGGTCCGACTCATCCCAAACCATCTCAATTGGGTTGAGATCGGGGGATTTTGGAGGCCAGTTCATCTGATGCAGCACTCCATCACTCTCCTTCTTGGTAAAATAGCCCTTACACAGCCTGGAGGTGTGTTGGGTCATTGTCCTGTTGAAAAACAAATGAGAGTCCCACTAAGCCCAAACCACATGGGGTGGCGTATCGCTGTAGAATGCTGTGGTAGCCATGCTGGTTAAGTGTGCCTTGAATTCTAAATACATCACAGACAATGTCACCAGTTATGCACCCCCACACCATAACACCTCCTCCTCCATGCTTTACGGTGGGAAATACACATGCGGAGATAATCCGTTCACCCACACCGCGTCTCACAAAGACACAGCGGTTGGAACCAGAAATCTCCAATTTGGACTCCAGATCAAAGGACACATTTCCACTGGTCTAATGTCCATTGCTCGTGTTTCTTGACACAAGCAGGTCTCTTGTTCTTATTGGTGTCCTTTAGTAGTGGTTTCTTTGCAGCAATTCGACCATGAAGGCCTGATACACACAGTCCACTCTGAACAGTTGATGTTGAGATGTGTCTGTTACTTGAACTCCGTGAAGCATTTATTTGTCCTGCAATTTCTGAGGCTGGTAACTCTAATGAACTTATCCTCTGCAGCAGAGTTAACTCTGGGTCTTCCATTCCTGTCGCGGTCCTCATGAGAGCCAGTTTCATCATAGCGCTTGATGGTTTTTGCGACTGCACTTGAAGAAACTTTCAATGTTCTTGACATTTTCCATATTGACTGACCTTCCTGTCTTAATGTAATGATGGTCTATCATTTCTCTTTGCTCATTTGAGCTGTTCTTGCCATAATATGGACATGGTATTTTACCAAATAGGGCTATCTTCTGTATACTCCCCCTACCTTGTCACAACACAACTGATTGGCTCAAACGCATTAAGAAGGGAAGAAATTCCACAAATTAACTTTTAAGAAGGCACTACTGTTAATTGAAATGCATTCCGGGTGAATACCTCATGAAGTTGGTTGAGATAATGCCAAGAGTGTACAAAGCTGTAATCAAGGCAAAGGGTGGCTATTTGAAGAATTTGTTTAATACTTTTTTGGTTACTACATGATTCCATATGTGTTAATTGATAGTTTTGATGTCTTCACTATTATTCTACAATGTAGAAAATAGTAAAAATAAAGAAAAACCCTGGAATGAGTAGGTGTGTTCAAACTTTTGACTAGTACTGTACATGTATTGGTTTCTATGCACTCCATCAAAGGTAATCAGATACAACAAAATGTCTACAACACAAACTACTTATTATAAAATGCTTGAGATTCCACTGTTGTTGTTAATTAGAAATTTGTGCTTACTGTTCATTTTCTTTGTAAAGCTTCCCAATGGCCCAAGCAACAATTATAGGACATGGAATGCCTGAAAGAAAGAAATAAATCATTTATTTACATATTTGCCTAACAACATCACATCTAAAAGTATTGAAGACAACAACGTCTGAGTGATAGTGTTAATATCACTAGGGAGTAGGAACATCTAAATTGGAATCAGGCTGCTGTGTTTAGCAGCTATTACAGAGATGAAATTAAGGGAATCCATTGAGGCCAGTTGGATCCGTCCAGTTCTACTTTGATCTGGCTTAAGAACTTCTTATCTTCTTGGTCCCTAGTGTTGGACAGATAAAGTGAAAGCTGTTCCACTTCCTACATTCAGGGGTTAAAGCAACAACAACAAAAAGTTCCCATGACTGAAACTTAAGTTGATCTCAGATCGATTGTCTGGGACCAAGTTAAGGAAGTTATGACCATCATGCTTTCAGGGAATTAGGATTATTTTGTATATGTATTAAACTGTGAGTTTGACCAATTCCAGTCCCCTTGTTTAGGGGGTCTGGCGTCTTCCCTGGGATAATTTATATATAGGACTGAGAAGCTCAGTTCTGGTGACTTTTTAAAAAGACATTCTACTCCAAAATTCATGAGAATAATTGTTTCTGCTGACACCATCTAAAATATAATTTCCACCGACAGAAATGGACCCAATAACATATTGGTAAAAATGATGTTACAATTATATTAACATATTGTACCATGCATATAGCTCTCCCTCGCCCTCCATTTGGCAAATCTGACCATAATTCTATCCTCCTGATTCCTGCTTATAAGCAAAAACTAAAGCAGGAATCCCCAGTGACTCGGTTAATTAGGAAGTGGTCAGATGACGCAGATGCTAAGCTACAGGACTACTTTGCTCGCACAGACTGGAATATGTTCCGGGATTCTTCCGATGGCATTGAGGAGTACACCACATCAGTCACTGGCTTCATCAATAAGTGCATCGATGACGTCATCCCGACATTCACCGTATGTACATACCCCAACCAGAAGCCATGGATTACAGGCAACATCCGCACTGAGCTAAAGGGTAGAGCTGCCGCTTTCAAGGACGTTTATAAAAAATCCCGCTATGCCCTCCGACGAACCATCAAACAGCCAAAGAGTCAATACAGGACTAAGATTGAATCGTACTACACCGGCCCGACGCACGTCGGATGTGGCAGGGCTTGCAAACTATTACAGACTACAAAGAGAAGAACAGCTGCGAGCTGCCCAGTGACACGAGCCTACCAGACGAGTTAAATCACTTCTATACTTGCTTCGAGGCAAGCAACACTGAAGCATGCATGAGAGCATCAGCTATTCTGGATGACTATGTGATCACGCTCTCCATAGCCGATGTGAGTAAGACTTTTAAGCAGGTCAACATTCACAAGGCCGCAGGGCCAGACGGATTATCAGGACGTGTACTCCGAGCATGCACTGACCAACTGGTAAGTGTCTTCACTGACATTTTCAACATGTCCCTGACTGAGTCTGTAATACCAACATGTTTCAAGCAGACCACCATAGTCCCTGTGCCCAAGAACACTAAGATAACCTGTCTAAATGACTACCAACCCATAGCACTCACGTCTGTAGCCATGAAGTGCTTTGAAAGGCTGGTCATGGCTCACATCAACACCATTATCCCAGAAACCCTAGACCCACTCCAATTTGCATACCGCCCCAACAGATCCACAGATGATGCAATCTCTATTGCACTCCACACTGCCCTTTCTCACCTGGACAAGAGGAACACCTACATGAGAATGCTGTTCATTGACTACAGCTCAGCGTTCAACACCATAGTGCCCTCACAGCTCATCACTAAGCTAAGGCCTTGGGACTAAACACCTCCCTCTGCAACTGGATCCTGGACTTCCTGACGGGCCGCCCCCAGGTGGTAAGGGTAGGTAACAACACATCTGCCACGCTGATCCTCAACACGGGGGCCCCTCAGTGGTGCGTGTTCAGTCCCCTCCTGTACTCCCTGTTCACCCATGACTGCATGGCCAGGCACGACTCCAACACCATCATTAAGTTTGTCGCCTGATCACCGACAACGATGAGACAGACTATAAAGAGGAGGTCAGAGACCTGGCCGTGTGGTAGCAGGATAAGAACCTCTCCCTCAACATGATCAAGACAAAGGAGATGATTGTGGACTACAGGAAAAAAAAGAGGACTGAGCATGCCCCCATTCTCATCGACGGGGCTGTAGTGGAACAGGTTGAGAGCTTCAAGTTCCTTGGTGTCCACATCACCAACAAACTATCATGGTCCAAACACACCAAGACAGTCGTGAAGAGGGCATGACAAAGCATATTCCCCCTCAGGAGACTGAAAAGATTTGGCATGGGTCCTCAGATCCTCAAAAGGTTCTACAGCTGCACCATCGAGAGCATCCTGACTGGTTGCATCACCGCCTGGTATGGCAACTGCTCGGCCTCCGACCGCAAGGCACTACAGAGGGTAGTGCGTACGGCCCAGTACATCACTGGGGCCAAGCTTCCTGCCATCCAGGACCTCTATACCAGGTGGTGTCAGAGGAAGGCCCTAAAAATTGTCAAAGACTCCAGCCACCCTAGTCATAGACTGTTCTCTCTGCTACCGCATGGCAAGCGGTACCAGAGCGCCAAGTCTAGGTCCAAAAGGCTTCTTAACAGCTTCTACCCCCAAGCCATAAGACTCCTGAACAGCTAATCATGGCTACCCAGACTATTTGCATTGTCCCTCCCTCCCTCCCTCCCACCCCCACCCCACCCAACTCCCTCTTTTACACTGCTGCTACTCTGTTTATTATCTATGCATAGTCACCCGAGTGGCGCAGTGGTCTAAAGCACTGCATAGCACACTGCATAGCTGTGCCACTAGAGATCCTGGTTCGAATCCAGGCTCTGTTGTAGCTGGCCGCGACCGGGAGACCCATGGGGCGGTGCACAGTCGTCCAGGGTAGGGGAGGGAATGGACGGCAAGGACGTAGCTCAGTTGGTAGAGCATGGCATTTGCAACGCCAGGGTTGTGGGTTTGATTCCCACGGTGGGCCAGTATGAAAAATAAAAAAAATAATGTATGCACTCACTAACTGTAAGTCGCGCTGGATAAGAGCGTCTGCTAAAATGTAAAAAAAAATGTAAATGTTAACTCTACCCACATATTACTTCAATTACCTCGACTAACCGGTGCCCCCGCACATTGACTCTGTACCGGTACCCCCTGTATGTAGCCTCCCTTTACTGCTGCTCTTTAATAATTTGTATTTGTTATTTTTTACTTATCTATTTACTTATTATTTACTTAACACTTTTTTTTCTTAACACTGCATTGTTGGTTAAGGGCTTGTAAGTAAGCATTTCACTGTAAGGTCTACACCTGTTGTATTTGGCACGTGACAAATAAAATTTGATTTGTCATTGCCGTTTTAAGACGCAATTGCCCATATTATTAAGAGCTCTATTATGCAGCTGGGCCTGAACAATGCTAGAAACTCTGGTTGTAAAACTGCATTTGTAAAAAAACAAAAAAAACAATTGAAGGAGTAGAGAAATAAACAATAACAAAGGCCAAAACTCCTTTACAAAATACATTTGCCAAAACTGCTTTCAAAAGTGTTTTCCCGTGATTGCATGAAGAATTTTTGTGCATTGACTGCTTGTCAGAATACATGTTTTCCTCCTATGGCTTTCCCGACTTGAATGCGCCTCGAGAGGAATATTACTCTCGCATTGAACACACAACAACAAGCCGACTAGGTAACTAGGTCAACTATTCTACTATGGGGTTGTCTGATTCAGTTTTAGTAACAACATTACATGGCAAAAATAGTAGCACTGGAAAGTTACATCCTAAGTGAAAAAGTATAGGCTTTGAATTATTTTGCCATTAGCTATAGTAAGCTACACACAGCTGTTTGAGTTGAGCACTGCGATGGTGCGCATTATAGACTATTTAATTCCCTTCATCTGAACATCAGTGTCAGCAGCAATCATGCATGTCAGTTCAGTGCACACAGCGTAACAGAGAAAATAAAGTACTTGAGAATATATTTACTAGAACAGACATGCTTCTGTCTGTATTAGGCTATGTCATCTTACATTTACCAGACACTCTTATCCAGAGCAATTAGGGTTAAGTGCCTTGCTCAAGGGCACATCAACAGATTTTTCACCTAGTCACCTCAGGAAGTCGAACCAGCGACCTTTCGGTTACTGGCCCAACGCTCTTAGTCGCTAGGCTACCTGCTGCCCTTCTAATACTTTCCCAAGGGTGTTGGAAGTCATAATGTAAGTAACCTAATTTATATTCCTCTAACTCCCCTCAATGCCTCTGTCAATCCAAGCAATGTCATTTTGAATTCCCTAAAGTGAGTGTGGAAGAGGTGAACAAATTATTTTCCATCAACAATGACAAGCCACCTAGGTCTGACAACTTGGATGGAAAATTACTGAGGATGATAGCGGACTATATTGCCACTCCTATTTGTAATCTCTTCAATCTAAGCCTACAGGAAAGTGTGTGCCCTCAGGCCTGGAGGGAAGCAAAAGTAATTCCGCTACCCAAGAATAGCAAAGCACCCTTTACTGGCTCAAACAGCTGACCAATCAGCCTGCTACCAACCCTTAGTAAACTTTTGGAAAACATTGTGTTTGACCAGATATAATGCTATTTCACAGTAAACAAATTAACAACTGACTTTCAGCATGCTTATAGGGAGGGGCACTAAACATGTACCATCCCCTAATTAATCCGACAGCATTATTTTGTCATGTGCCTTAATGTGTCTGGACCCCAGGAAGAGTAGCTAATGGAGATCCATAATAAATACAAATACCTAGACAACGCTTAGTTGTTCTAATCAAGAAAAAGATCAAGTCTATGTTAAATTAACCCACATGCCAGACGGCCAAAATGAGATTTCTAATAACTATACTGGCTGTATTTACTATACCCTGGCCTTTACCATAGCCTACAATAAGTTCAAAGGGTTCTTTGGGATGATTCACTTAAATGTGAGCTATATACATATCCATTCAGATAAAAAAAATTATGCCAGTGCATATAAAGTCCTACACTACATGTTACATAAAGAAAACGGCAAGATGGCTCAGCACTGAGCTGAGCTGAGGCAAATGACTCAAGCCTACTCCAGTGTCATTTCAGGTGCCTCTCCATGGTGTGAGTCAGCTTCTAACATAAGTGTTAGTCTCTCCTGACTGCAATGTGCTTTCACTAACACTTCAGCTCTAGGTGAGCGTGGGTAATCTATGTGGTGATGACTGGTGGCATCTGCTGCCCATCCCATCAATTGCTCGCTCAATCACACGCCTGAACTGATGCACAACCACCTCTGATTTCCGCACAATCCAATAGCATTTGGTATTTTCTTGAAATTAGATGCTTTTGGTTTAATCACACAAGGTGCTTTGAGGGAAATGGGATGGAATGTTGTTTTGCTAATGAGCGATATTTAGCTTCATTGTCTAAATACGTATACTCAAGCATTCTGTAGCATCCACCCTTTGTGATGGTGGTGAATGAATAAAATCCCTGGTCTGTTCTGTGTAATTTGTGGGGATTTACCTCTTATAGCTACAGTAAATTGATATTCCTATTTCTAGAAACAGTTTTTTTTAACCAGACTGTCACAATGGCTCATGGAGGTGACAATATGATTGACAGTTTTGAAAAGAGGGTAAACTACCATTTCATGTTTCATATTTAGGCGGTGTCAGTACTGCCTTATGCAGAGTTTTATGATAGAAGTCAGTCACTTGTCATAGTCTGACATAGTAAATTGGTACTCAAAAGCTTGGTGATGCTGAACATTATTAATTATCATGCACTTACACCAGCCAATGAACAAGAAGACCCATTTTTTTAGCTTGTCCGTTGAATAAGTCATCACAATGGCTGTGTGAAGGTAGCATCCTTCAACAAACATCCAGAAAAAATTGGTCACCACAAAATAGTTATATATCGTCGTTATAAGACGACACCAAGGCTGTAGAAAGATAGAAAAACAAAAACATTAGTTAGTTATTATTGCAATAAAAAGCTTAACAGTCATGTGAATTGTTCAAATAAATAATAATATGTAACGAATGTTACCTCATTGCTCTCATGTATATTGTGATCAATCAACTGAAGTAGGAACCACATAACATTCCTCAAAATGAAGGTTGTTATCAAGTTCCAGTGGATTATGTTTCGGAGGCATCTTATGCTCCTACAGATGGAAATAAAGAAACCAATGTTTTAGTCTACATACCTAAAGTTACAATATTCCGGTCCTAAACATATTCCTATAGCAGGCGACAGGTATACATTTGACCACATTTTATTCTTGGGTGCAATTTACTTGATCAATGATATTTTATATATTTTTATGTTAGATTAACAACCATCAAAACACAGTGTATACTTTCCATAGACACCTAAAATACATTAAGCGAGTTAGCCTAATAGGAGGGCAGTCCTGCAGTCCACATACATTTCACTCATTATTTTGAAAGAGGTCACATGCACTGCAGAAACATTTAGAAGGGTACCATTTCTGTACTCATGTAAGTCTCTCTGGATAAGAGCGTCTGCTAAATATGTAAAATGTAAATGTAAATGTACTTGCCTTAAGCATAAGAAGAGAATGAAGGCTATGACAAGAGCTCCCACAGAAATACAGTGGCCTAGGTAGTTGATGATCAGAGCAATCTTATAGTGCATTGGATATTTCCTCTGTGGGGAGAATATCACAAGATCTACTTCAAAATCTCGATAGACACAAAAAATAAAAAATAAAGGGGTTATATACACATTGACAGAGACATACATTTGCAATGCACAATTCACCTTCAAAATATATCAATAATACATACAAATGGAAATGTGGAACATTCTGATGATAAATTACATACCTTAGCTGACTGGATTAGTAAAAATAAATAAACATTCCAAAAAGCTAGGATTTCATTTGTTTCCACATTTTATACTGATTTGCATAAACCAGAGTTTTGTGTATTGAGCTAATATTTGAAGGACCTGCTTCTGAACCTTAAAAAGGGAGTAGCTAGTGTCGTTGAAAGTTAAACTTAAAATAGCACTGCAGAATACAGCTAAACTGTTATTATATAGTAAATGTGCTATAAATATGTCCTAATCAGAAATGTGAGATAATTAGGCCACAACTAATTGCGCACTACATGTGAAAATCCTTCCGTATTTGTGACATCAGTAAAGCAGAAAACATAAATATAAGCATTTTGAATGTCCTAAACTATGCATGAAAATAATCTGCTTATCATGTTACACAATCATTCCAAAGATATCATTTGAATTGGTGTTATCTAGTACATATCGTACGTCATCATTTCTAACAGGTTGATCTGAGGACACTATATACACAAAAGTATGTGAACACCCCTTCAAATTAGTGGATTCAGCTATTTCAGCCACACCCGTTGCTGACAGGTGTATAAAATCGAGCACACAGCCATGCAATGTCCATAGACAAACATTGGCAGTAGAATGGCCATACTGAAGAGCTCAGTGACTTTTAACGTGGCACCGTCATAGGATGCCACCTTTCCAACAAGTCAGTTCGTCAAATTTCTGCCCTGCTAGAGCTGCCTCTGGAACAAACGTCAGCACAAGAACTGTTCGTCGGGAGCTTCATGAAATGGGTTTCTATTGCCGAGCAGCCGCACACAAGCCTGAGATGACCATGCGCAATGCCAAGTGTCGGCTGGAGTGGCATAAAGCTCGCCGCCATTGGATTCTGGAGCAGTGGAAACGCGTTCTCTGGAGTGATGAATGCCAGGAGAACGCTACCTGACCGAATACATAGTGCCAACTGTAAAGTTTGGTGGAGGAGGAATAATGGTCTGGGGCTGTTTTTCATGGTTCGGGCTAGGCCCCTTAGTTCCAGTGAAGGGAAATCTTAACACTACAGCACACAATTACATTCTAGACAATTATGTGACTCCAACTTTGTGGCAAAGGCCCTTTCCTGTTTCAGCATGACAATGCCCCAATGCACAAAGCGAGGTCCATACAGAAATGGTTTGTCGAGATCGGTGTGGAAGAACTTGACTGGCCTGCATAGAGCCCTGACCTCAACCCCATTGGAACACCTTTGGGATGAATTGGATAGCCGACGGCGAGCCAGGCCTAATAGCCCAACATCAGTGCTCGACCTCACTAATGTTGTTGTGGCTGAATGGAAGCAAGTCTCCGCAGCAATGTTCCAACATCTAGTGGAAAACCTTCCCAGAAGAGTGGAGGCTGTTATAGCAGCAAAGGGGGGACCAACTCCATATTAATACCCATGATTTTAGAATGAGATGTTCGATGAGCAGGTGTCCATATACTTTTGGTTATGTAGTGTATGTGGTTCTGGTTGTTAACATTGTCTCTAACAGATTACTTGCAACAAGCATAATAAAGGAGAAGGCATAGGGTTTGATCTGCATAACCAATAGTCATACCAACCTTCTCCTCCAAAATGGGTTCACAACTGGAGTAGTTGCTCTTCAGAGCCCACGTTCCATTATCCATGCATTCTCTGTAAGTGCTCCCTGCGAAAAGAGGAGTGAGAGGATTGTAAATGTATGGTCACATTACTTAAGGGCTACAATCCAAGTACAAGTATATTCAATAGGGTTAACAGAAATATACAGATGTAGGATCTTAATTTGAACTATACTGTCACAGCAAAATAATATTGCAGCAACAGGATTTGAACGTTTAGTCCATAATGTTGCTTGATCAGTGGTTAGGCTATTAGCTGGCCAAAAGTAGGCTACAATGAAAAGTGCAATACTGTTAATATAACCGTGTGTTAGTGTTGGTTTTCAAGTGAGTTTATGTAATTCACAAAGCTCATCTGCATTTCCTGTAATGCAGGACAATTCTCAGCAACAAAAGAGTGATCAAATTAATATGTGTACTCATAGCTGATTGCTCCTATAGGCCAAATATAAAATGCATGAATTTAGTCTTGCAATCTGTGTTGAGTCCAATATTACATAATACATATTAATGTGCTGTATTTAAGATAAGTAGATAATAGTAAAACAACAATCATTCATGTGTAGTAACAGTTATGAAGTAAGTCGATAATATACTGAACAAAAATATAAATGCAACATCCAACAATTTCAAAGACTATAAAGAAATTTGTCAATTGAAATAAATGAAGAGGACCACAATGGAAATAAGTCCCAGACTTTATTGTGTGTTATCCTCAATGATTTTATTCATGTGCATGTATGGCTTTTTCAAGTTTTATGTGTGCTTGTTTTTTTAAATGGTCGAATTAATAAACTTCACCCCAAAAAATAATTAGGCCCTAATCTATGGATTTCACATGACTGGGAATACAGATATGCATCTGTTGCTCACAGATACCTTAAAAAAGGTTTTAAAAAATGTGTCGCGCTGCATGCCTCATAGAGTTGATCAGGCTGTTGATTGTGGCCTGTGGAATGTTGTCCCACTCCTATTCAATGGCTGTGCGAAGTTGCTGGATATTGTCGGGAACTGGAATACGCTGTCATACACGTCGATCCAGAGCATCCCGAACATCCTCAATGGGTGACATGTATGGTGAGTATGCAGGACATGGAAGAACTGAGACATTTTCAGTTTCCAGGAATTGTGTACAGATCCTTGTGACATAGGGTTGTGTATTATCATGCTGAAACATGAGGTGATGGCAGCGGTTGAATGGCACTACAATGGGCCTCAGGACCTCGTCACGGTATCTCTGTGCATTCAAATTGCCATTGATAAAATGCAATTGTTTTCGTTGTCCACCCATACCATAACCCCACCACCACCATGGGGCACTCTGTTCACAATGTTGACATCAGAAAACATTATCTGTGACCAACAGCATATATCTATTCCGAGTCGTGAAATACTTGAATGTTGCGTTTATATATTTGTTCAGTGTAGTTATTAAGTCAATAATAGTTGTGTAGGATTAAGACGATGATAGTTATACAACATTTTACAACATGTTGTTTGGATCTTGGATGCTGATTGGTTGATATGCAGGAGTTGTGGGACAACAACTCCCGCAAAATACCATGACGTGTTAATGTCATAATTCCACTGTCCCACAGCCCAGGCAGGAAATTCATAAACTTAATCTCCTTCGGGGAAAAAGCATCTACACATTATTTTTCCAATCTACTATTTGGTTTGCAATAGTTGGGGTTGTATAAACATACCTGTCTGCCTCTACGACCTGTGCAACAATGTATAATTTGACAAATGCGAGCTCTCTGTATGTCGCCTATTAGATAGTTATTAAATCATTATTTATTGGAAGTTATTGTCTCTCATCATCATTGAATCTCTTCTAGCTAGCTACATGCCAATGATTTGTTTAGCATAGCAACGTTGAATGAATAGAATGATTACAATTAACGACTGGGTCAAAACATGAGAAAATAACTAACGACAGGCCCGCTTGCGTAGTAACTTCAGAATGCAAAAGTAGGATATTTATAAAATAATTATTTATTGAAGTTCTTATCTCTCATCATCATTGAATCTCTGCTAGCTATCTACATGCCAATGATTTGTTTAGCATAGCAACGTCGAATGAATAGAGTGATTAGAATCGGCTTCAAATCGGGCCTCAGAACAGCCCTTAGTCAGGAGTTACCACGCCATAATCCCTGGGTTCGAGGGCGTTATTGCTTAAATAATCCTTCATTTATTTTGTCGATAATCGTTACATAGCATTATGCCACTTATAGTAGTAAGTCAATAATAGTTAAACAATCATTCATGTGTAAGATTAAGTCGATAATTTACACAACAATCGGTAACACTTTCAATCTTTCACTTACAGTAGCAGTTATTAAGTCCAAAGTAGTGACACAACAGTCTTTCACTTAGCTCTTTCCTGTGAGTCGAGACAAGATTGTTACTTTGCCCCTCAGTTCAAAGTTGACCAGTTTAATCTTTTTTTCTGCCACTCTGGACACTTTAGGAATAAAAATTTTAATTTATGAAAGGGGATTTGCAAAGCCTCTTAGTCCTCCAGTTAATATGTTTGCATATCTTTTAAAACCTCTTACAGTAATCGACTTTGAACATAGTTTTTTAATTTCCCCATTTTCTACATGATACTTTTTTATCTCCTTCTTGAAGACCACTTCAAACTTATTTTTAATCCTCTTAATTTTGTGCACCATGTTATGCCCATTTCATGAAAGAGAATCAGATCATTTCAAATGAATCAGTCCTTTTCAACGCCTCTTGTACACCAACACATTATTTTATTTTCAACATTTTGATACTTTATGATTGTATCTCTTTTATATAATGAGATATACAAAATCATGATGTATACAACTAACATTAGTATGGAAATGAATGTAAAATGGAAAAGTGGGGCATGTTCACTGACCTTTGTTAGCTAAATATTGGCTTGATGATTGGTTGGAGGAGCAGGGTGTGCTGAGTTAGTGGACAGCAGTGGCAGTGGGGATAAATAAAGATGATCAGATCTGGCCATGCAATCTGGTTTATTACCTTTCAACACATGAGGATTTACTGAGACACAAGTCAAAGGACAACACCTGATTATGAATAAAGCTAACATGTCTGCATAATGAGGTATCACGCAATCAGTTAAGTGTGAGTTTAGTCTTACTGTTCTTAGTTCAATGGTATTTCCTAATCAACAGTAAGACCTCCGCTCATAATCAATGTTTTTATTTTGCACTGGATGGATATTTAACCATGAAGAATCTATACAGTTGGATTGGATGCAGCGTACACCTTCATTTAAATCATTTGGAACAAACAGGCAGCATGAGTCCCATGAGACAAGGCAAAACAATCAATGACATTACCCAACCAAATACATTGAGTCTGTTCATTTGACCCTGTTCAACAAAACTAACTGGACATGTGCATTGATCCACTGCCAGAGGCATTTTATACAAGCTGCTGCTACTCAAATCTAAGGGCAAGTATTGTACAGTACTGTACGGGACGACAAATGTCTTGTTTCACGGATGAGAGATCTACTAAATACATTTTGAGTGTATTTTCAGGGTATTGAGAGAATTGGATTATACCTCTGACTGCCTAAAGATTCATCCTCCTCTGTTCTCAAACTCCAGAGTTGACAAAGTAAATCCAAAGTAATTGTGTGGCATTCTGGGAATACTCAGGCTTGTGCCTGTGAGGTATTCCGCAGAGCCAGCAGTCATTTGAAGCACTGGTACAGGGAAAGAGTTTCTGACTAACCGTCTGTACATAACGCATGATGAAGACACTTTATTCAGATATTTGTTTCTCTTTCCATAACCATGGCACTATAGAGGCAGTTTCAGAGCTTACATTGGACTTGGATAAGGAGAAACTGAGGTTTCTGTGTACAGTTACAGTGAGTGTACAAAACATATTTCCATGACATAGGCTGACCAGGTGAATCCAGGTGAAAGCTATGATCCCTTATTGATGTCACCTGTTAAATCCACTTCAATTAGTACCGTGTAGCTCAGTTATGGCGTTTGCAATGCCAGGGTTGTGGGTTTGTTTCCCACGGGGGGCCAGTATGAAAAAAACAAAAAACATTTATGCACTCACTAACTGTAAGTTGCTCTGGATAAGAGTGTCTGCTAAATGACTAAAATGTAGATGAAGGGGAGGAGACAGGTTAAAAAAATAAAATAACCCTTGAGGCAATTGAGACATGGATTGTGTATGTGTGCCATTCAGAGGGTGAATGAGCAAGACAAAATATTTAAGTGCCTTTGAACAGGGTATGGTAGTAGGTGCCAGGCGCACCGGTTTGAGTGTGTCAAGAACTGCAATGCTGCTGGGTTTTTCACACTCAACAGTTTTCTGTGTGTATCAATAATGGTCCACCACCTATAGGACATCCAGACAACTTGACACAACTGTGGAAAGCATTGGAGTCAACATGGACCAGCATCCCTGTGGAACGCTTTTGACACCTTGTAGTCTATGCCCTGACGAATTGAGGCTGTTCTGAGGGCAAAAGGGGTGCAACTCAATATTAGGAAGGTGTTCCTAATGTTTTGTACACTCAGTGTATGTTGTTTATAGTGTTGAAGGAGGTTTCCCAAGGGTTGAAGAGAATCCAGCTGGTTGTACAGGTTGAGCAGGTTGTAGAATTCCATACCCCCTTTTTAATGTTAGTGATAAAAAACACAATCAAATCTAATATAAAAATATAATTATTAGGCTCTTGATATATATTAGTATATGTTCTCCTAGATTTAGATGAGTTTCCAGGCTTCTACATATGAAACAACTCTTATAAAGTGATGTATTACTGACTCTATATTCCATGCAAGTCATCCACCTGAGCCAGTTACGCCAGTCGCGCTTTCCAGACATTTCATATTAAATTGTATGACCTGGGGCATGTCAAAGCACAGTAGATAAACCTCCCATCTTAAGGGAGTTAGGCATGTCTTTTTAAGACAGAACAAATGGAGGCATATCTGTCACTGTGATGGTGTTTTCTAACCAGACATCAGAGACAGGCTAAGGCTAGGGGGTAGTTTGCCTGAATTCAAAAAGCCAAGAGGTCAAGAGGGTCAAACGGTATTCTCAGATAAAAGAAAAACAGCAGTGCTTCAAAACACAATGACACAAACTAGATATGTCAATGGCTTCTTTGATGTTCCTTTTCAAGCCTTAGAGTGACAGCCTATCCATTTTAACATGGCAAGGATGAAATTCTTAAATGTAAAATAAATTTTAAAAACATAAAGGGAAAGGCTTTTAAATTCACTCACCAGGGGACAAACTTTTTGAGTTTGATCTCTACAAAAAATATTTATTCATATTTATTTTGCTGCTCTAAAGCCGTCAAACTCAACTCTGGACCTCGAAGCCAGTTCCACTGTGTATTTTCATTGTTCCCCTCTAATCAGGGTGTGATTTAGACCTGGGACAATTAATTATCAGGTAGATCAGAAAACCAGCAGGCTTTGGACCTTGTTGAGTAAGAGTTGAATACCCCTGCTATAAAGGGTAAATTGATTATTTTCAAGAGGGAATGTTTGCTGATACTATTATGAAAGGTAAATTGATCATTTTCAAGATGTAATGTTTGCTGATACTATTATGAAAGGTAAATTGATTATTTTCGAGAGGGAATGTGTCACGACCGTCTTCAAAGGGAGTAGACCAAAGCGCAGCGTTTGAAGTGAACATGACTTTATTAATAAAGTGCAACACGAAAAACAATAAACAACGACGAAACGTGAAGTCCAACAGTACAAAGACTGAACACGGAACAAAAACCCACAAACACAAGGTGAAAACACACAGTTTAAATATGGCTCCCAATCAGAGATAACGAGCCGACAGCTGACACTCGTTACCTCCGATTGGGAGTCACATGACTAATCAAAACCAACCAAACCAAACACACCCAATAACACAACATAACCTACCCAAAACCCAACAAAACGAACACACCCTGACTCAAAATACAAGTCCCGGAGCCAGAGTGTGACAGTACCCCCCCCTAAAGGCGCGGACTGCGACCGCGCCTCACAACCCCACAATAGGGGAGGGCTGGGTGGGTGTTGCTCCTCGGAGGCGGCTCCGGCTCCGGGCTTGACCACCACCCCACTATAGTCACTACCCACTCTCGTAGCCTCCTCCAAATGACCACCCTCCAATTTAACCCACCTGGATTAAGGGGCAGCACCGGACTAAGGGGTAGCACCGGACTAAGGGGCAGCACCAGGATAAGAGGCAGCACCAGGCTAAGGGGCAGCACCGGACTGAATGGCGGATCCTGGCTGGCTGGCTCTGGCGGATCCTGGCTGGCTGGCGGATCCTGGCTGGACGGCTCTGGCAGATCCTGGCTAGACGGCTCTGGCGGATCCTTGCTGGACGGCTCTGGCGGATCCTGGCTGGACGGCTCTGGCGGATCCTGGCTGGACGGCTCTGGCGGATCCTGGATGGACGGCTCTGGCGGATCCTGGCTAGACGGCTCTGGCGGATCCTGGCTGGACGGCTCTGGCGGATCCTGGCTGGACGGCTCTGGCGGATCCTGGCTGGACGGCTCTGGCGGATCCTGGCTGGACGGCTCTGGCGGATCCTGGCTGGACGGCTCTGGCTGGACGGATCCTGGCTGGACGGCTCTGGCGGATCCTGGCTGGACGGCTCTGGCGGATCCTGGCTGGACGGCTCTGGCGGATCTGGCTGCTCATGGCTGGCTGACGGATCTGGCTGCTCATGGCTGGCTGACGGATCTGGCTGCTCATGGCTGGCTGACGGATCTGGCTGCTCATGGCTGGCTGACGGATCTGGCTGCTCATGGCTGGCTGACGGATCTGGCTGCTCATGGCTGGCTGACGGATCTGGCTGCTCATGGCTGGCTGACGGATCTGGCTGCTCATGGCTGGCTGACGGATCTGGCTGCTCATGGCTGGCGGAAGGCTCTGGCTGATCCTGTCTGGCGGAAGGCTCTGGCTGATCCTGTCTGGCGGAAGGCTCTGGCTGATCCTGTCTGGCGGAAGGCTCTGGCTGATCCTGTCTGGCGGAAGGCTCTGGCGGCTCCTGTCTGGCGGAAGGCTCTAGCGGCTCCGGTCTGGCGGACGGCTCTGAAGGCTCATGGCAGACGGGCGGCTTTGCAGGCTCAGTACAGACGGGCGGCTTTAGCGCCGTTGGGCAGACGGGCAGTTCAAGCGCCGTTGGGCAGACGGGCAGTTCAGGCGCCCGTTGGGCAGACGGGCAGTTCAGGCGCCGTTGGGCAGACGGGCAGTTCAGGCGCCGTTGGGCAGACGGGCAGTTCAGGCGCCGTTGGGCAGACGGGCAGTTCAGGCGCCGTTGGGCAGACGGGCAGTTCAGGCGCCGTTGGGCAGACGGCAGACTCTGGCCGGCTGAGACGCACTGTAGGCCTGATGCGTGGGGCCGGAACTGGTGGTCCCGGGCTGAGGACACGCATCTCAGGGCTAGTGCGGGGAGCAGCAACAGGCCGGGCTGGGCTGGCGACGCACCCCGTAGGCTTCGTGCGTGGAGCAGGAACAGGCCGGGCTGGACTGGTGACGCACCCCGTAGGATTCGTGCGTGGAGCAGGAACAGGCCGGGCTGGGCTGGTGACGCACATCGTGGACCTGGTGCGTGGAGTAGGAACAGGCCGGTCCGTACCGGGAACACACACCACTGGCCTTAACTGGGGGATCAGGAACGGGCCGGACCGGACTGGTAACACACCTCAGTCTCTCACGCCGTGCCACAACAACTTCCCTCCCTCTACTCGCCAATGGCTCCCGTAATCCGATAGCCTTCTCTCCACATCTCCCTGTGGCAGCCTCCTGCTGCCCAGGCGCCCAAGCCATGTGCCCCCCCCCAAATTTTTTTTGGGGTTGCCTCTCGTCCTTCCGACGATGGCCCTGCTGATGCCGTTGCTCCTCTCCTGCCAGGTTCTCCCCCTTCATCGCCCTCCGGTACCGGACGGCCTCCTCCTGCGTAATATGTCCCCAGCCGAGGAGGACATCCACCAGCGTTCTCTCCTTACCCGGCGCTTCCTCCCCAAGAAATTCTTGGGTAGTACTCTCGGGCTTCCAGCCTTGCCTCCGTGCTGCCTCCTCATATCGCCGCCTCTCGGCTTTAGCTGCCTCCAGCTCTTCACGAGGACGGCGATATTCTCCCCGGTTGTGCCCAAGGCCCCTTACCATCCAGAATCTCCTCCCATGTCCATGAATCCTTTATGGGTGGATATAAATCCTGTGTAGGTGGATCCTGTTGCCGCTTGACACGCTGCTTGGTCCTTTTATGGTGGGTTTTTCTGTCACGACCGTCTTCAAAGGGAGTAGACCAAAGCGCAGCGTTTGAAGTGAACATGACTTTATTAATAAAGTGCAACACGAAAAACAATAAACAACGACGAAACGTGAAGTCCAACAGTACAAAGACTGAACACGGAACAAAAACCCACAAACACAAGGTGAAAACACACAGTTTAAATATGGCTCCCAATCAGAGATAACGAGCCGACAGCTGACACTCGTTACCTCCGATTGGGAGTCACATGACTAATCAAAACCAACCAAACCAAACACACCCAATAACACAACATAACCTACCCAAAACCCAACAAAACGAACACACCCTGACTCAAAATACAAGTCCCGGAGCCAGAGTGTGACAGAATGTTTACTAATGTCACACATTTTGTCCATTGTTAAAGTGTTTCCAGGTACATTTGTATATATTGAATATTCAACAACGAAAAGAGTAAATGAAGTCGAAAGGTGCTTAGACAGCTCATCTGAATGCAATGTATATTATTTTTTAAATGATATGTAAAACAACAGCTTTCACCACCGATAGCGTGTTGTCTTGAATTCCTGTCTGGCAGACCACTTTAAAGTCCTATCCCTGAGAGATCTGACCCTGTATGACAAACCTCTGTTTCAGATCACAAAGCATTACACTGCAGGCCCCCCCCCATCCCCCATGTACACGTTTTGGTTTTTGCCCTAGCACTACACTGCTGATTCAAATAACCAACTCATCATCAAGCTTTGATTATTTGAATCAACTATGTAGTGCTAAGGCAAAAACCAGAACGTGCACCCAGAGGGGGCCCCAGGACCGGGTTTGTGAATCCCTGCTCTAATGCAATAGTATCTCTGACATTGACTCATGAGTTCTAAAAAAGGAACAGCCTAAGGACAAAATTAGACCTAGGGCTAGTTATTAAAGTTTTTTTTCAATGTCATATTTTTTCTCAACATTATATGTTCTTGTAGATTCATTACAGTAGACATCTACTGAAATACAGTAGACACTGATTTCAGCGTATGTAATGAAAATCACCCCAAAATAACAGACAATTCTACTACAACACCCCAGGCTCATAGACAGACTAAGAGAGTAACTTTCAGGCCACAATATAATATGATAGGCCCTTTTTATCTAAGGTCACTGAGCAACACACAAACAGCATTTGTCTCTTTGGAAAAGTGCCCATAATGAGAGCATTTGGTGACCAAATTGAATTGACTTCTTCATTCTCTGACCCAGACGTTTCAATGTGATGACATGATGAATGAGATTCTTAAAGGGGTAGCTGTCAAATTCTGGAGAAATATAGCACTTTTATACAGATAGATAATTATATATAATTTGCAAATGGATCAGTGCATTCTAAACAGAGTAGTGGAGTAGAATGAGCTATTTATTTTAAAGGCTAGTAATGTTGTCAGTAAATTACAGCACCATATCTACCACAAATGTTCCCGCAAACGGCATACTGAGAAGATACACACACTGCCGTTCTATACTGTCATTGTAGTCCCTATCCAACACCATATCTGGCAGGCTGCTCCTTCTCAGGCCATAGCTTGGTCAGAGGTCAGATATGGACGGGACTGAACAAGTGAAAGCACTCCCTCAGAGGCTGGCAGTGAACAAGTGAAAGCACTCCCTGATCCACAACCCTAGCCCACTAAAGCAAAAGCCACAAGTCACCTTGCCACTGACCCAATCAGTTAGAGACATTAGGGGTGAAACCTAAACCCCTTGCCTGCAGCCTTTCTAACCTTCATACTACCATGAGCCTAATGCTTTCATGCTTTTACTACTGCTTTATAAGTGGTATGGAAATCAACCTCAAATAGGCTACTGGCTAGCCCTACCCACTTGACAGCAACCTTTCTAACCCCCATACTACCATGAGCCTAATGCCCTCATGCTTTTACTATTGCTATACATACAGTACAATGAGCAGTTTCTGGCCCTGAGAAAGTGGTATGGAAATCAACCTCATATACTGGCTAATCAAAATGCTAATTAAGGCACCTCGAAATCTTTGTAAATGAGACAGAACATTTAATAACACTGACTCATCCCTAACATTGTTGTGCTAATATCTGAGGCATGCATTAACAAGGCAGGAATTACATATGCTCCAATGGCAAACAGTACAGACAGTCACATTCACTGTGCCTGCCTAGCAGCAGTTCTTGACTAACAGTGATCGAGCAATGCTCTCATTTAGTAGAATAAAACATAATCTCATAGGATACAGTACAATAAACAGATACTATGGAGTGGAATTATTTAAGACCATTTACACATTTATATGAGAATAAAGAAGTAATAAATTCATGCATACAGGATGGATAAAAACACTGTGGGCATTAAGAAACATCTACTATTCCAGACTGTGCCTGGAAATAAAAAAAATTAAAAGGAAGAGAGATCTTGGAGGTATTAAAGGCATGTGAACCCTACTGTACAATGACGGCAAACACGCTAATATATACAGTATAACCAGTTAAATGTAACTAAATGTAATCGAAAATGTAATCTACATAATCCCCAAAAGTTATTATTTATCACGAGAGGGCCATAAACAATATCTAGTAATGCTACATACTCAAAGAAAGGTTCAAATCTCTCCTTTCTGGTAAGAAAAGTTATACATTGCTGAGGTGTAGTCACTTTTGAGGACACAAGCACAAGTACACTGTACAAATATGAAAATATGAAATATTTTATATGATGTAGGCTATTTCCTATTCAACAAAGCTGTATGAATAAGGCTTGAAATGACTTATATGTGTTCTAAATATAGCATAATCAAATTATATAATTACGAACTATAAGATTTCACCTTCCTTATAACTGTAAAATATGTTTAGTGTTAAAGAGAAAATGTGCATATTTTCTTAAGGTCTCTCTTGATCAAAAAGTCTGCCCACATCGTTGTGGACACCTCACAGAGCTCTAGTTTAGCTTCATGAACTCGTTAGGAACTCGCCTTTCATCTCATATTACAGTTTTCCCCAAATGTTTACACACTAAAACTGGCCCATGAGGCACAATGACCCAAACCTGTAACTAATTTAGCACAACCATACACCAAATCTGCAATACTACTGGCACATGTTTTGCTTTATACTCAGATTGAAATTCTATAACAAACATTTTGGCAGAACACAACACACAATTCTCTACCTCTGGCACAACCTTCACAACTAAAATATATTGTGTGGAAATGAAAATAAACACTGTTCAACAAGCTAAACACAATTGTGACCCGTTTCAGGAAACTAGGCGTATGTCGCAAGTCATGACTTCACAGGAGAGCCATTTGAAGTTTTTAAAACATTTTTTTATCAAAATGCGTTTTTGGCCAGAAATGCCTTCTGGAACATGTGAACTTTCATGTCCCTTAATAACAAACGTGTATGCCATCTGTAAATACGAATAAAATTGTTAAATTACGAGCCTTGTTTGTTAAGCCACAGCAACCTTCCCACTAGCCATGATTGGCTGAGATAATGAGTGGGCTGGACATGCCGAGAGAGGAGAGAGGATTGATCTGCCATATAGAAGGCTTCTGTCTATTTGAGCTCAGTCTGTGTTGGTAATCCTGTCGAACGCAGCTTTTTAAAAATGTATTGTGTAGTGGAGCTGCGTAAGTGTTGCTCTCCACTTTCTGGAGGATCGAGTTTTGAAATCAGTGGAATTAGAGTATGATAGCTAAAGAGATAGCGAAAACACCTGTCTCCGGATTATATCTTCAAACTAAGGGCAACCCTGTCATGGGATCCGTGACAGGGAGACGCGTCCTTCATGCATGATGATGTATACGGGTAAGATAGTCTAGTTTACGTTAGCTGGCTGGCTCCCTAGCTAAAGTTACGTGTATGACGTTATTATTCATTGTTGTTTAACGTTATCTAGTTAACGTTAGCTGGCTGGCTCGTTAGCTAACGTGACGTGTGTGATATTAAACGTTGTTTACCTAGCTAGGTTCATTGTTTACCTAGCTAGCTAGCTACATGTCTTAAGCTAAAGTGTACTGTTAGCTAGCTAACATTCGCTGTCTGGCTCCCTAGCTAACGTTACGTGTATGACGTTATTATTCGTATCCCAGATCCATTTGCTTTGTTACTAGTTAGAGCCTAATGTTAGCTAGCTAACTTTGAACCTGGTTGGTTAGCTCCCAGCAGATTCATGCAGGGTAGTAACGACATGATTTGGCACTGTTCATTGTTGTTTAACTAGCTAACGTTAGCTTGCTGGCTCGTTAACTAACGTTATGTGACATGTGTGATCTTACATGTTGTTTACCTAGCTAGCTACATGTCTTAAGCTAAAGTGTACAACACCCATTGAATATGGCCGGTGTCAGTAAACAAAAAAGTGTTATGAAATTGTTGCCAGCATAGCGCTTAGGCAGTTTTCATGTTATCCAGAGGTAAACAAATCATCGGCCAGAGCGTCAAGTGTGCACTCTGAATGCTCCGAGAGCGAAACGAGATGGGTGGGGCTAAAGCTTAAGAGGGTGTGAACGATGCTGAATGGGTGTAGACAAAGAAGAGCTCTTCACTAGATACCAAAACATTAAAATGCCATTTTCTCAAAAGTGAGTTTACAAGTTTATCAACTTTCAAAGCAGAATTACTTTCCCATTGTTCCTCAAAAATGCAGTGTATGATATACAATGTTGTAGCTCCGAGTCTCTACTTTTATCCAATATAAAAAACAGCATTTCAAATTTTTCTACATAAGACCAAATCCAGGTGGTGAGTCACAATTACCAACTGATCACAATCACTCTTCACATGTGCAAACACTAATTGCGTATATGTTCACTTTGCGATCATGGATAAAAAGGCCACAGGTGAGTACTCCTGTGTTTGGAGAACAATGGAAGCAAACTTGGCAGAGAGAGGTAGAGGTAGAGGTAGAGGTAGAGGTAGAGGTAGAGGTAGAGGTAGGGGTAGAGGTAGAGGTAGGGGTAGAGGTAGGGGTAGAGGTAGGGGTAGAGGTAGAGGTATATGTAGAGGTAGAGGTAGAGGTGAGGGTGGGGGTAGAGGTCGAGGAAAACCAAGAACAGGGAGAGTAATCTCTGATGAAATTCAGGCGACTGTGGTGGACCATGTGGTCAACCATGGTTTGACCTTGAGAGAGGCTGGGCAGAGAGTGCAGCCCAATCTGAGCCCCTTCACCATAGCATCCATCATCCGGACATTCCGAAATGAGAATAGATACAGTATGTACTGCAGACATCGGACCTATCTACTACTTTTACTACTTGACAGTAGTACAACATAAAGCACAGTAAAGACTGTAGATTCCAATACATACTGTAAGGGGAAACAAAGTAAATGTTTCATGTATTACTGTATGTATGAAATTGGGAGCTACACTACTTTGTAACATGTTTATCGTGTATACTGTATTACTGTAGTGTTTACTGTACTGTATGCTATTTTGTTTTTGTAGAACTGAAAAACGACCACGGCTATTTACAGACGAACAGGAGGCTGCCATTGTGCAAATGGTAATTGAAAATAATCCCATAAGACTGCGGGAAACCCTGCCATCTTCCATAACATCAGAGTGAGCGTATCAAACATAAACCGCATCCTTAAGCAACACCATCTCCGGATAAAGCAAATCTACAGAGTCCCATTTGAAAGGAACTCCCAAAGAGTGAACGATAAATGGTAAGAATATGTGCAAGCAAGTAATGTACTAGTATTACACTCTTGAAACATTAGAGACTCTTTGATGTTGCCAGTGAACTTTACTATACAGCAATTACAGTATTTACTGTCATTTCAGAGAATCATGGAGTTGGATGCAAGTCCCATCCCCCAGGAACTCATATTCATAGATGAGGCTGGATTCAATTTAGCGAAGACGAGGAGGAGAGGAAGGAACATCATTGGTCAACGTGTCATCATTAAGGTACCTGGCCAGCGTGGAGAAATGTCACCATATGAGCAGCTATGAGCCACAATGGGGTCCTCCACCACCATGCCACCCTTGGAACATACAACACTGCCCATCTCCTTCATTTCCTGAACACCTTACATGACAATATTTTCAGCTAGAGCTGAGAGGGCCAGGTGATCCTGAGCAGCAAAGGTTTGTTCTAATTTGGGACAACGTGAGTTTCCATCGGGCTGCTCAGGTCCACAGTTGGTTCCATGACCATCCCAGGTTTACAATTCTCTATCGCTCACCATATTCCCCATTTCTAAACCCCATTGAGGAGTTGTTTTCAGCATGGCAGTAGAAGGTGTATGATCGTAAACCCCATGAACATATGGCCGTTCTCGAGGCAATGGAGGAGGCCTGTGGTGACATTCCAGCAGAGTCCTGTCAGGGGTGGATGCGTCATGCCAGACCATGTGGCCGGACCAAAACAACAGACATGACTGATTTTGTTTTCGCAATGGAGTATTTGTTTCTTGACTTATGATTGAGATTGTACTGTATTTTGACAGTTTCTTTATCTGTTCTGTACAATTGATCTAACATACAGTACAGTAGTACAAACAAGCCTATTTGTCTTCCTTTGCATATGCAACAAATATGTACTGTATGTTTACATTTTTACTGTATGTGTGCTTACAGTATGCTGTTTGACATGTATTGAGTCATGTTGAAATATAAAACTAAAATTTTTGCATTTGTGTTCCTTTCTTGTTTGAGTACATACAAACAATATACAGTATAACAACAAAATATTAGTCTTTACAATGAAATAGGTTCTGATAGTAGTGTTTTGAATATGTCACATTAGTGTGATGTCGTTTGTCACTGTCAAGAGTTGCTGTAGGTAGGTGTGGAATCAGGCGCAGGACGCAGAAGTTAAGTCCAAACAAAGTCTTTAGTAGATCAACACAAAATAATCCAAGAACAGCCCGGAGGTGGAAAAAGCGAGCACAGGCGTAACCAAACGGGCGCACTAAACATGTGCGTAAATCTCTCCTAAAACAACAAGGAGGCAAACTACTAAATAGCGCACCAAAATAGGTAGCGCAGCAACACGGCAAGAAAACAATTACACACAACACCTAACTAACAACAAGGAACTAAATAGGGTGCTTAATGAGACATAACACAAAACAGGTGTGACAAACAGACAAAACCAATCAAACAAGAAACATAGAACGGTGGCAGCTAGTACTCCGGAGACGACGACCGCCGAAACCTGCCCGAACAAGGAGGAGGGGCCGCCTCGGCCGAAACCGTGACAGTACCCCCCCCTTGACGTGCGGCTCCAGCCGTGCGCCGCCCCCGGCCTCGGGGACGACCAGGAGGACGCGGAGCAGGGCGCGTAGGATGACCACGATGGAATTCGGTCAGCAGGGACGGATCCAGAATGTCCCTCCTCGGCACCCAGCACCGCTCCTCCGGACCGTACCCCTCCCACTCCACGAGATATTGGAGACCCCCCATCCGGCGTCTCGAATCCAGGATGGTCCGAACAGTGTACGCCGGAGCCCCCTCGATGTCCAACGGGGCGGAGGAGTCTCCTCAATCTCAAAGTCCTGGAGTGGACCAGCTACCACCGGCCTGAGGAGAGACACATGGAACGAGGGGTTAATATTCTTGTAATCAATGGGCAGTTGTAACCTGTAACACACCTCGTTCAATCTCCTCAGGACTTTAAAAGGCCCCACAAACCGCCGACCCAGCTTCCGGCAGGGCAGGCGGAGGGGCAGGTTTCTGGTTGAGAGCCAGACTCGATCTCCAGGTGCGTACACTGGCCCCTCACTGCGGTGTAGGTCGGCGCTCGTCTTCTGTCGACGGATGGCTCGCTGCAGATGGACGTGTGCAGCGTTCCACGTCTCCTCCGAGCGCCGCACCCACTCATCCACAGCAGGGGCCTCGATCTGGCTCTCATGCCAAGGTGCCAGAACCGGCTGGTACCCTAACACACACTGGAAAGGGGTTAGTCTAGTGGAGGAGTGGCGGAGAGAGTTCTGTGCCATCTCGGCCCAGGGCACATATCTCGCCCACTCCTCCGGCCGGCCCTGACAATATGACCTCAGAAACCTACCCACATCCTGGTTGACTCGTTCGACCTGCCCATTACTCTCCGGGTGGTAACCCGAGGTAAGGCTCACCGAGACCCCCAACCGTTCCATAAAGGCTCTCCAGACTCTGGAGGTAAACTGGGGGCCTCGATCGGACACTATATCCTCGGGTACCCCGTAATGCCGGAAGACGTGAGTAAATAGAGCCTCAGCGGTCTGTAGGGCAGTAGGAAGACCCGGCATGGGAAGGAGACGACAGGCCTTCGAGAACCGATCCACAATGACCAGGATGGTGGTATTCCCTTGTGAGGAGGGAAGGTCGGTAACAAAATCCACCGAGAGGTGAGACCAGGGTCGCTGTGGAACGGGCAGGGGTTGTAATTTACCCCTGGGCAAGTGTCTGGGCGCCTTACACTGGGCACACACTGAGCAGGAGGAGACATAAACCCTCACATCCCTGGCTAACGTTGGCCACCAGTACTTCGTACTAAGGCAGTGCACTGTCCGGCCAATACCTGGATGTCCAGAGGAGGGTGACGTGTGAGCCCAATAAATCAGCCGATCCCGGACCTCGAGCGGGGACGTACGTCCGACCCACCGGACACTGTGGAGGGCTAGGGTCGGGTGCGTAATGCCCGCTCGATCTCCGCATCGACTTCCCACACCACCGGTGCCACCAGACACGACTCCGGTAGTATGGGAATGGGCTCCACGCACCTCTCCTCCGTGTCATACCGCCGGGACAGGGCATCTGCCTTCCCGTTCTGGGACCCAGGGATGTAAGTGATCTTGAACACAAACCGGGCGAGAAACATAGTCCATCGAGCCTGGCGAGGATTCAGTCTCCTAGCTGCCCGAATGTATTCCAGGTTACGGTGGTCGGTCAGAATGAGGAAAGGGTGTTGAGCCCCCTCAAGCCAATGCCTCCACACCTTTAGGGCCTGTACTACGGCTAACAGCTCCCTGTCCCCTACGTCATAATTCCGCTCCGCCGGACTGAGCTTCTTAGAATAAAAAGCACAGGGGCGGAGCTTAGGTGGTGTGCCGGATCGTTGTGAAAGAACTGCCCCGATACCGGCCTCAGACGCGTCCACCTCTACTTGGAAGGGTAAAGCGGGATCCGGGTGCGCCAGCACCGGAGCCGAGGTAAACAGGTCCTTCAGTCTCCCAAAGGCCCTGTCCGCCTCAGCCGACCACTGCAAGCGCACCGGACCCCCCTTCAGAAGAGACGTTATGGGAGCTGCCACCTGTCCAAAACCCCAGATAAACCTCCGGTAGTAATTCGCAAAACCCAAGAACCGCTGCATCTCTTTAACTGTAGTTGGGGTTTGCCAATTACGCACGGCAGACACTCGGTCCACCTCCATTCTCACCCCTGACGCAGACAACTGGTAACCCAAAAAGGAAACTGACTCCTGAAAGAACAGACATTTCTCGGCTTTGACATACAGGTCATGCTCCAACAGTCTCCTCAATACCCTGCGCACCAGGGCTACATGCTCGGCCCGAGTAGAACTGTACACAAGAATATCATCTATGTACACCACTACTCCCTGCGCCTGCATGTCCCGGAAAATCTCATCTACAAACGATTGGAAGACTGATGGAGCATTCATTAACCCATATGGCATGACGAGATACTCGTAATGGCCGGAGGTAGTACTAAATGCTGTCTTCCACTCATCGCCCTCCCTAATGCGCACCAAGTTATATGCGCTCCTGAGGTCCAATTTTGTGAAGAACCGTGCCCCGTGTAATGACTCCGTCATGGTCGCAATCAGCGGGAGTGGATAACTATATTTCACAGTCACCTGATTGAGACCGCGGTAATCAATACACGGACGCAAACCTCCATCCTTTTTCTTCACAAAAAAGAAGCTCGAGGACGCGGGAGAATTGGAAGGCCGTATGTATCCCTGTCTCAGAGACTCGGCAATGTAAGTCTCCATTGCCCTTTTCTCCTCCTGTGACAAAGGATACACATGGCTCACGGGAGCGCAGCTCCTATCTGGAGGTCTATCGCACAATCCCCCTGTCTATGAGGCGGCAACCGTGCCGCTCTGGTCTTACTAAACACGAGTGCCAAATCCTCATACTCAGGCGGAATGTGCAGTGCTGGCATCTGGTTCGGGCTCTCCACCGAGGTCGCCCCCTACGGAAACACCCAGACATAGCCCCTCACACTGAGCAGACCACCCTTTAAGAGCCTTCTCTCGCCACGAAATCGTAGGATCATGGGTAATCAACCAGGGAAGCCCCAGTACCACCGGATACGCAGGAGAGTCGATCAGATAGAGTTGAATCGTCTCCTCATGACCCACCTGCGTCATCATCCTAAGTGGCGCTGTGACCTCCCCAATCAACCCAGATCCTAACGGACGACTATCTAAGGCATGTACAGGGAAGGGCTTATCGACTGGAAGGAGGGGAATCCCTAACTTAACACAGAGTTTACGATCTACAAAATTCCCAGCTGCGCCTGAATCGACTAGCGCCTTATGCTGGGAACGAGGTGCAACCTGTGGGAAACAAACAGGTAATGTAATGTGTACGACAGAAAGCTCTGGGTAAGTAGGGCGCCTACTCACCTGGAAGGACTCCCCAATGTGTGACCTGCCATCTCCCTCACCAGGGGACCCTCCCCAGCACCTAGCCGCGGTGTGCCCTCCGCGGCCACAGTTGGTGCAGGAGACTGCCCCCCTCGGGCTCCTTCCTCTCCTCCCTCTAGCGCCAGCACCTCCAAGCTCCATCGGGCTCGGCTCTGAGGCGCTGGAGGGTGGAATGGGAGGCCCCCACCTGGGACGTCCGCGGGTCGCGAGCAGGGTGTCCAGCCGAATGGCCATGTCCACCAACTGGTCAAATGTTAGTGTAGTATCCCTGCACGCTAACTCTCTGCGGACGTCCTCCCGAAGGCTACATCTAAAGTGGTCTATGAGGGCCCTCTCATTCCACCCTGCATCTGCCGCCAGAGTCCGGAACTCCAGCGCAAACTCTTGAGCGCTCCTCATCCCCTGTCGGAGGTGGAATAGACGCTCCCCCGCCGCCTTCCCCTCTGGTGGATGGTCGAAGACAGCACGGAAGCGGCGGGAGAACTCCGCATAGGTGACTGTGGCGGCGTCTATTCCCCTCCATTCGGCGTTGGCCCACTCCAACGCCTTGCCGGTGAGACAGGAGATGAGGGCGGAAACGCTCTCGTATCCCGAGGGCGCCGGGTGTATGGTGGCAAGGTAGAGCTCCACTTGTAGTAGGAACCCCTGACACCCGGCAGCGGTGCCGTCGTACGCCCTCGGGAGCGAGAGCCGAATCCCACTGGGTTCCGGTAGTTGGACGGGCGGGCTGTCCGATGGTGATGGTGCGATAGGTGGGGGTGTGGGTACCCCGCTTGTCTCCCATCGATGGAGGGTGTTCATGACGCGGTCCAAGGCGTGCCCGATCTGGTTGATTCGATCCTCTTGACCACGAAAACGCTCCTCCATGACGTCGGTGGGTGCTCCTGCTGATTCCATATGTGGTGTGTAATTCTGTCAAGAGTTGCTGTAGGTAGGTGTGGTGTGGAATCAGGCGCAGGACGCAGAAGTTAAGTCCAAACAAAGTCTTTAGTAGATCAACACAAAATAATCCAAGAACAGCCCGGAGGCGAAAAAAGCGAGCACAGGCGTAACCAAACGGGCGCACTAAACATGTGCGTAAATCTCTCCTAAAACAACAAGGAGGCAAACTACTAAATAGCGCACCAAAATAGGTAGCGCAGCAACACAGCAAGAAAACAATTACACACAACACCTAACTAACAACAAGGAACTAAATAGGGTGCTTAATGAGACATAACACAAAACAGGTGTGACAAACAGACAAAACCAATCAAACAAGAAACATAGAACGGTGGCAGCTAGTACTCCGGAGACGACGACCGCCGAAACCTGCCCGAACAAGGAGGAGGGGCCGCCTCGGCCGAAACCGTGACAGTCACTAAGTTAGATTCATTTGATGTGTGTGTGTGTGTCTCATTTGTATGCAGTTTCATTTTGAGCATGGAGTACATGATTTTGATTGGTGTGTTTCATTTTGCAAGATGTCTGTGGGGTTTGGGGAAATTGGCGAACTGTTTTGTGCTTAGAGTTTTGAGTACCTGAGATGTAGTTTCAGCAAATGTCTGTTAACAATTGGGAAAAACTGTAAATATAAAAGGCTTTGAAAATAAAAAGCTTGCTGTATGCTCAGTGCTCCATTGACATTTCACAGAGATAGTTTTTGTGAGAAATGCATTAATATGAAAACCGTTAACTAAAATATGAAAATACTACGTCATGTCTCAAAATCGATATCTGCAGTGGGGAGAACAAGTATTTGATACACTGCCGATTTTGCAGGTTTTCCTACTTACAAAGCATGTAGAGGTCAGTAACAAAAATCCAGAAAATCACATTGTATGATTTTTAAGTAATTAATTTGCATTTTATTGCATGACATAAGTATTTGATCACCTACCAACCAGTAAGAATTCCGGCTCTCACAGACCTGTTAGTTTTTCTTTAAGAAGCCCTCCTGTTCTCCACTCATTACCTGTATTAACTGCACCTGTTTGAACTCGTTAACTGTATAAAAGACACCTGTCCACACACTCAATCAAACAGACTCCAACCTCTCCACAATGGCCAAGACCAGAGAGCTGTGTAAGGACATCAGGGAAAAAATTGTAGACCTGCACAAGGCTGGGATGGGCTACAGGACAATAGGCAAGCAGCTTGGTGAGAAGGCAACAACTGTTGGAGCAATTATTAGAAAATGGAAGAAGTTCAAGATGACGGTCAATCACCCTCGGTCTGGGGCTCCATGCAAGATCTCACCTCGTGGGGCATCAATTATCATGAGGAAGGTGAGGGATCAGCCCAGAACTACATGGCAGGACCTGGTCAATGACCTGAAGAGAGCTGGGACCACAGTCTCAAAGAAAACCATTAGTAACACATTACGCCGTCATGGGTTAAAATCCTGCAGCGCACGCAAGGTCCCCCTGCTCAAGCCAGCGCATGTCCAGGCCCGTCTGAAGTTTGCCAATGACCATCTGGATGATCCAGAGGAGGAATGGGAGAAGGTCATGTGGTCTGATGAGACAAAAATAGAGCTTTTTGGTCTAAACTCCACTCGCCGTGTTTGGAGGAAGAAGAAGGATGAGTACAACCCCAAGAACACCATCCCAACCATGAAGCATGGAGGTGGAAACATCATTCTTTGGGGATGCTTTTCTGCAAAGGGGACAGGATGACTGCACCGTATTGAGGGGAGGATGGATGGGGCCATGTATCGCGAGATATTGGCCAACAACCTCCTTCCCTCAGTAAGAACATTGAAGATGGGTCATGGCTGTGTCTTCCAGCATGACAACGACCCGAAACACACAGCCAGGGCAACTAAGGAGTGGCTCCATAAGAAGCATCTCAAGGTCCTGGAGTGGCCTAGCCAGTCTCCAGACCTGAACCCAATAGAAAATCTTTGGAGGGAGCTGAAAGTCCGTATTGCCCAGCGACAGCCACGAAACCTGAAGGATCTGGAGAAGGTCTGTATGGAGGAGTGGGCCAAAATCCCTGCTGCAGTGTGTGCAAACCTGGTCAAGACCTACAGGAAACGTATAATCTCTGTAATTGCAAACAAAGGTTTCTGTACCAAATATTAAGTTCTGCTTTTCTGATGTATCAAATACTTATGTCATGCAATAAAATGCAAATGAATTACTTAAAAATCATACAATGTGATTTTCTGGATTTTTGTTTTAGATTCAGTCTCTCACAGTTGAAGTGTACCTATGATAAAAATTACAGACCTCTACATGCTTTGTAAGTAGGAAAACCTGCAAAATTGGCAGTGTATCAAATACTTGTTCTCCCCACTGTATCTTACCACTATATTGTTTTATGTCTTCCGGATTCAAGAAGAAAGATGATGAGTTCAACGGTGTCAGTTAGCTTTAATTCTTGCACACCATCCAGCCTAGCTGACACAATGCTATTTTCCTGATGTCTGACCACTTTTTTCTCTGGCCTCCATTGATTTAGTCACCCTATTTTTGGCCATACTACAAGGGTAAAAATTCCACTAACTCCATTTAGCGGAGTATCTACATAATGAGCACATTATTTTACCTATTGGTCAAAAGATGCGATTTGGATTGGACATCCTACTTTAATGCACATTTATTGGGCACAACTCCACATGCAATCCATGTATCCATTTAGACCTACACCATAATAATATGAAACATTTCAATCAACACTAAGCCTACTGCTGCTCAAATACACTCGCTCCCAAATGCAAGCCCCACTCTCCCTTGTGCGCTCTTGAATTAGGCTAACTTTGACTTGCCCCAAGTCCACAACCTTTCTATAAATGTGTATCTTGTAAATGCTAATCCTACCCTTATTGCTAGCAAGTGCCCCAGTTATCTGTGTAATTTGAGTTATTTTCCTTCAATTGTGTTTGTCTTGTTTCTATTCCCAGCAGCTTCTTGGGACTGTCACGACCGTCTTGAAAGGGAGCAGACCAATACGCAGCGCGTTGAGTGAACATGATGACTTTAATGAGTAAAGCACGTAAATACAAAACAAAAGACGATAGTGAAGTCCAACAGTGACAAAGACTGAACCTGGAACAAAAACCCACAACACCCACAGGAAAACATACAGATAAATATGGCTCCCAATCAGAGATAACGAGCCGACAGCTGACACTCGTTACCTCCGATTGGGAGTCATTGAACCCAACAAAGAAATACAACACATAGAACCACCCAACCAAACAAAACACCACGAAACGAACACACCCTGGCTCAACACACAAAGTCCCGGAGCCAGAGCGTGACAGTACCCCCCCCTAAAGGCGCGGACTGCGACCGCGCCTCAATAAGGCTAAACAAGGGAGGGCTGGGTGGGCATACCTCTTCGGCGGTGGTTCTGGCTCTGGCCGTGGTCCCCACCCCACCAAAGTCACTACCCGCTTACGTAGCCTCCTCCACATGACCACCCCCCCAACTAAACCCCACTGGATTAAGGGGCGGCACCGGACTAAAGGGCAGCACCGGACTAAGGGGCAGCACCGGACTAAGGGGCAGCACCGGACTAAGGGGCAGTACCGGACTAAGGGGCAGCACCAGGATAAGGGGCAGCACCGGGCTAAGGGACAGCACCGGACTCAATGGCGGATCCTGGCTGGCTGGCTCTGGCGGATCCTGGCTGGACGGCTCATGGCTGGCTGAAGGATCTGGCTGCTCATGGCTGGCTGACGGATCTGGCTGCTCATGGCTGGCTGACGGATCTGGCTGCTCATGGCTGGCCGACGGATCTGGCTGCTCGTGGCTGGCCGACGGATCTGGCTGCTCATGGCTGGCTGACGGATCTGGCTGCTCATGGCCGGCTGACGGATCTGGCTGCTCATGGCTGGCGGAAGGCTCTGGCTGATCCTGTCTGGCGGAAGGCTCTGGCTGATCCTGTCTGGCGGAAGGCTCTGGCTGATCCTGTCTGGCGGAAGGCTCTAGCGGCTCCCGGTCTGGCGGACGGCTCTGAAGGCTCATGGCAGACGGGCGGCTTTGCAGGCTCCGTACAGACGGGCAGTTCATGCAGCGCTTGGCAGACGGACAGTTCAGACGGCGTTGGGCAGACAGGCAGTTCAGGCGCCGTTGGGCAGACGGGCAGTTCAAGCGCCGTTGGGCAGACGGGCAGTTCAGGCGCCGTTGGGCAGACGGCAGACTCTGGCCGTCTGAGGCGCACCGTAGGCCTGGTGCGTGGTGCCGGAACTGGAGGTACCGGGCTGAGGACACGCATCTCAGGGCTAGTGCGGGGAGAAGGAACAGGCCGGACCGGGCTGGCGACGCGCACCGTAGGTTTGGTGCGAGTGGCAGGAACAGACCGGGTCGGGCTGGCGACGCGCACCGTAGACTTGGTGCGGGTGGCAGGAACAGGCCGGACCGGGCTGGCGACGCCGCACCGTAGGTTTGGTGCGAGTGGCAGGAACAGGCCGGGTCGGGCTGGCGACGCGCACCGTAGGTTTGGTGCGAGTGGCAGGAACAGGCCGGGCTGGGCTGGCGACGCACACCGTAGGTTCTGTGCGTGGAGCAGGAACAGGCCGGGCTGGGCTGGCGACGCACACCGTAGGTTCTGTGCGTGGAGCAGGAACAGGCCGGGCTGGGCTGGCGACGCACACCGTAGGTTCTGTGCGTGGAGCAGGAACAGGCCGGGCTGGGCTGGCGACGCACACCGTAGGTTCTGTGCGTGGAGCAGGAACAGGCCGGGCTGGGCTGGCGACGCACACCTTAGGTTCTGTGCGTGGAGCAGGAACAGGCCGGGCTGGGCTGGCGGCGCACACCGTAGGTTCTGTGCGTGGAGCAGGAACAGGCCGGGCTGGGCTGGCGACGCACACCGTAGGTTCTGTGCGTGGAGCAGGAACAGGCCGGGCTGGGCTGGCGACGCACACCGTAGGTTCTGTGCGTGGAGCAGGAACAGGCCGGGCTGGGCTGGCGACGCACACCGTAGGTTCTGTGCGTGGAGCAGGAACAGGCCGGGCTGGACTGGCGACGCACACCGTGGGCTTGATGCGTGGAGTAGGAACAGGCCGGTCCGTACTGGGAACACACACCACTGGCTTTAACTGGGGATCAGGAACGGGCCGGACCGGACTGGTAACACACATCAGTCTCTCACGCCGTGCCGCAACAACTTCCCTTCCTCTACTCGCCAATGGCTCCCGTAATCCGATAGCCTTCTCTCCACGTCTCCCTGTGGCAGCCTCCTGCTGCCCAGCCGCCCAAGCCATGTGCCCCCCAAAAAACTTTTTGGGGTTGCCTCTCGTCCTTCCAACGATGACCCTGCTGACGCCGTTGCTCCTCTCTCGCCAGGGCCTTGATCTTCCCCCAAGGTCCCTTGCCCCCGAGCATGTCCTCCCAGGACCACGATTTGCCCACCTGGGCCATCGCCAGCCTCTCGATCTCCTTACCAGGCGCCTCCTCCCATGTCCAGTCTCTTTGCTCCTGGACACGCTGCTTGGTCCTTTTATGGTGGGTTTTTCTGTCACGACCGTCTTGAAAGGGAGCAGACCAATACGCAGCGCGTTGAGTGAACATGATGACTTTAATGAGTAAAGCACGTAAATACAAAACAAAAGACGATAGTGAAGTCCAACAGTGACAAAGACTGAACCTGGAACAAAAACCCACAACACCCACAGGAAAACATACAGATAAATATGGCTCCCAATCAGAGATAACGAGCCGACAGCTGACACTCGTTACCTCCGATTGGGAGTCATTGAACCCAACAAAGAAATACAACACATAGAACCACCCAACCAAACAAAACACCACGAAACGAACACACCCTGGCTCAACACACAAAGTCCCGGAGCCAGAGCGTGACAGGGACATACTCTTTCCACGCCACTTTGATACAAAGTGATTTTCGTAGCAGGTTAGGAGAGCATTTTCGCTAACCCTAACCCTTTTCCTAACCTTAACCTCAGTCTCCTAACCTGCTATGTTAATTCTCCTAACCTGCTGTGTAAATTATCCTAACATGCTACGAAAAAGTCACTTTGGTATCGAAGTGGCATGAAAAGAGTGCTTCCCGCCGCCTCTTGGAGCTCTGCTCATGTAGCTAATGTATTAATTTGTTTAATGAGATCTCTCATGTTGAAAATGTATACTGGTTGGATGGAGAAGAGCCTGTAAATGTTATGTGATGCTATGATTAAGTCTGCTTCTATACATTTGTATAGCCTTCAGCTTAAATTATATAATTGGCCAGTTATAATTGGCACCCATGCTTGTTGAGGCAATGGTTTTTCCCAGGTTGTAGCCTATGCAGAGTCGGCAGAAAACGCTAACATCCGGTTTTCAACCATTTCCACTGAAAAACGGAAGTGGGAACTCCGCTCAGGCATCTTTCTACGCCTGCTAGGTTATGTTACCCAGATAGTGGCACAAGGTTGGCCCTATTTCTACATGGCTTTACCAGTGTTCTGATGGGGAGGGTTTACGTGTTTGTAGGCTGTACATTTGTCTGACAGTATACCGTTTCCTAGGCCAGCAAATATCCTGGATTGAGTTCAGTTTGATTTTGATTTCCTTGGGGCCATTTGTTTTTTCATAGTTTCTTTGTTTTTGAAAGTCCTTTTTGCCTATTTTGCCGACATTATTATATATCCTAACAACTGCTACCATCACTATCCTTATTTTGTGAATGAAACCACCATTTTTGCACATTTTTGCATCCTTTTCCTCCTGCCTGCCTGCTGCATCATGTCCTTCAGCCAATATAAAATCTAAAGACTATCATCATTAGCTAAATAATTTCATTGGCATGTGATAGCTGTTGATAGTCGTACGATGCTCCTGTTTAGCTGTATTCAGAACATTTTCGACCAACCTTTACTTGGTCGAAAAGACCGGTGTCTTCTAATCTCCCATGGCTAGTTACAGGTGGAACGTTGGAATTGAGAAAATGCTCCATTATTAAACAAAATAAATTTTTGCTCCATGAAGTAATCCAACAATGTATACGGCACCATCTCGTTGTTCGGCGCTTCCTCTTTCACCTGGCGGTCACCAGGAGTGTGTGTGTGTGTTTGTGTGTTTGTTCACGCCTGCATGTGTGTGCATATTTAGCTGTTGCCTGAGAGACTAAGCCTTAACACATCTGTCTGGATGTCTGTTGGGCAGGACATGGTAAATGACCTGATGCCTCATTACTGAATATCACTTAAATATTCACTCTCTAATAGACAGCTTGCTGGTTTCGTAAGCAATAAGCATTATGCCTCCAAGAGAAAATGTTTAGTAATCCAGACAGTGACACATTCAATACCGCCTTGCACACGATTGCCTGCATCTAGCTGTAATCATTAGGTTGTAATCATTAGTCCAACAGTTGCAAACAAGAGTTTCCATTCGACAAATTCAGGTATGTTTATCCCCTTTTCGTTCCGCTTGCTTCCATTTAAGAAACCTTTTTCAACAGAATCGGCGGAATGAATACACCCTTGATCACCGCAAACGCAGTTCACTTTCATAGCATCCACATAAAAACATCATGATCAATTGCTTGTTGTATAATTCCTTCTCACATCTACGCTCTCCTCCTTTTACCTTTTCTCTTCGCTTGTGGACTTCAGTGCACAATACAACAGCTGTCTGTGACCAGGCGAAAAACCCTTTCCAAGCCAAACCTTCATACCATAACCGCTAACCGCTACACACAGTATACATTGTTGTCACCTAACGTCATAGTCAACATAACTAGCTACTAGAACTAACACTTTAATAAATCTGCTACAATCATGCAGTACAGTGTACAGCAAGCAGTTGCCTTGTGGCAATAAATTAATAAAACCAAAAGCTCACCTTGACTTGGAAGAGTTCCAGTGTTGGATAACCATAACCAGCTAGCTAACATAGCATCCCGCTTTGTTTGAGCCAAGTGTTTGAGTAGGCTAAACTAGCTAGATGCATTCGCTAGTTAGGTAAGTGAAAGTTTTTAAACAAAATACAACGAAATATAGCTAGCTCTCTCTCTCTCTCTCTCTCTCTCTCGCTCTCTTCATTCTCCTTCATTTTTGAAGAAATTTTTTTTTTCAAAACTGTTCAACTATTGTCTTTCTCTTTGAGGCAACTACTCAACACATTGTATGTGTTGCAGTGCTAGTTAGCTGTAGCTTATGCTATCAGCAGTAGATTCATTCTCTGATCCTTTGATTGGGTCGACAACATGTCAGTTCATACTGCAAGAGCTCTGATAGGTTGGAGGATGTCCTTCGGAAGTTGTCATAATTACTGTGTAAGTCTATGGAAGGGGGTGAGAACCATGAGGCTCCTAGGTTTTGCATTGAAGTAAATGTACCCAGAGGAGGACGGAAACTAGCTGTCCTCTGGCTACGCCATGGTGCTACCCCAGAGAGTGCTGTTGAGGCTATTGTAGATCTTCATTGCAAAACAATGTGTTTCAATCAATTATTTGGTGACGTGAATATATTTAGTATAGTTTATTCTAAAAAGGATCACTTTTTTTTGTTTCACATCAGAACTGCTGAAAATTGATTTTAAAGAACTGATTCTAGCACTGAAAGATTCCAAAAAGCGGCCAATAATTTCAGGTCCGGTACCATCGTCGGGCTGCGGGTGTAAAAGATCCAGCAGGCTACTGACATTACACACTTGGCTAAAAGACTACTGTAGCTCTGTTGGAATTACTTTTATAGATAACTTTGACACCTTCTGGAAACAGAAGATACTCTACAGGAGTGTCGGAGAACATCCAAATCATCTTGGCTCCTGGACTCTGCCCACGCATTTCAAGGCTGCATTGAGACAATGACTTATCAATGACCCGAGACCAGCTCAGTTAATCCCTACCATTATGACGCTGAGTTGTCATAATGCTGCATCAAATATACATTTTCCCAGGGGTGTTGGCAGACACAATGTAAATAACTTAATTTATGTCCCCCTAACTGCCCTGAATACCTCTGTTGATCCTACAGCGATTGTATGCAGTCATCATGTGCCTATGAACCAGAGTTACACTGTTAGCACTGAGGCAGAGTGTCCTAGTAGGAAGTGCACTCAGCTCAATATAAATAACATGAGCAAGTGTGCTTCGGATAAGCTTCCCAGTAAAGCATTAAAAACAATCAAGCAACCCAGAAAAGTGCTAAAAATTGCCCATATTAACATATCTAGCCTAAGAAACAAGGTTCATGAAGTCAATAACTTGCTTGTAACAGATTACATTCATATTCTGACTATCTCTGAAACTCACTTAGATAATACAGTTGAAGTCGGAAGTTTACATACACTTAGGTTGGAGTCATTAAAACTCATTTTTGAACCACTCCACAAATTTCTTGTTAACAAACTATAGTTTTGGCAAGTCAGTTAGGACATCTACTTTGTGCATGACACAAGTAATTTTTCCAACAATGGTTTACAGACAGATTATTTCACTTATAATTCACTGTATCACAATTCCAGTGGGTCAGAAGTTTACATACACTAAGTTGACTGTGCCTTTAAACAGCTTGGAAAATTCCAGAAAATGATGTCATGGCTTTAGAAGCTTCTGATAGGCTAATTGACATCATTTGAGTCAATTGGAGGTGTACCTGTGGATGTATTTCAAGGCCTACCTTCAAACTCAGTGCCTCTTTGTTTGACATCATGGGAAAATCAAAATAAATCAGCCAAGACCTCAGAAAAATAACTGTAGACCTCCACAAGTCTGCTTCATCCTTGGGAGCAATTTCCAAATGCCTGAAGGTACCACGTTCATCTGTACAAACAATAGTACGCAAGTATAAACACCATGGGACCACGCAGCCGTCATACCGCTCAGGAAAGAGACGCGTTCTGTTTCCTAGAGATGAACGTACTTTGGTGCGAAAAGTGCAAATCAATCCCAGAACAACAGCAAAGGACCTTGTGAAGATGCTGGAGAAAACAGGTACAAAAGTATCTATATCCACAGTAAAACAAGTCCTATATCGACATAACCTGAAAGGCCGCAGGGCAAGGAAAAAGCCACTGCTCCAAAACCACCATAAAAAAGCCAGACTACGGTTTGCAACTGCACATGGGGACAAAGATCGTACTTTTTGGAGAAATGTCCTTTGGTCTGATGAAACAAAAATATAACTGTTTGGCCATAATGACCATCGTTATGTTTTGAGTAAAAATGTGGTTCGCTTGAAAACCGAAAAACACCATCTCAACCGTGAAGCACGGGGGTGGCAGCATCATGTTGTGGGGGTGCTTTGCTGCAGGAGGGACTGGTGCACTTCACAAAATAGATGGCATCAGGCCAAACACATGGAGTGGCTGCATGTTGCTCCACATGCAACATCGGAGCATTTGGAGGAATTCATTAATTGAAAACGCTGTTAAACCACTACATTATGTCTGGGTTGTGTGTCTGTGTGGACATAAAGATCTATGGAAATTGATTGGACTACCGACTACTGCACATAAATCAGGTTATTTTCATTCTCATCTTGCAGTAGTTGATTTATTATTAATGAACATATCGTGATGAATTAGAGAGGTTGATTTGAGGTGCTAAGTACAGTCTACCTCCTGTAGAGAGATGGCTCGGGGACAATCCAACAATCATTCAGGCTAGGCTGGCTGGATGGCTGATCCCCTGAAGATTTATGTGTTGACATAGAGAGAAAAAAACATGGAATAAAAAAACATTGCACATCCCTTCTACATCAACACATCAGTCATCTCTGATGGTTTGTAACTTTGTGGATGGGATGGATGAGGGTCATGTTTTGAAAGCAGCAAAACCTCTCCCAGATGGAAATGTGAATTGCAATTGAACTTGGGGCTAAGGTAAGATTTCTGAGTCACCACTGTAATTTTGACAGATTATATTGCAGGGGACAAGGAACTAATCTGTAAACATTAGGGATGTGCATCTTTCCCTTTCAAGACAATTCGATACATATCTAGATACATGGGCTCCGATACAATACAGGAACGATACGTTTTAGTTTGAAATGATTCGGTGCGATTCGGTTTGATTAGAGAAACAAATCGATGCGATTCGGTTCAATGCACTAACATTTATTGTATAAAAGCATTCATTTTCCATTTGAAATCTGCTGCTGATGGAGCTCCTGAGTTGGGCCTCTGAGCTGGATCTGTCTGAGCTGACGTGTGTGTGTATGTATGGTGTATGTAGACGCCTGAGCTGAGTCATAAGATAAACTTGGCATCCCACTATCAGTTCGGGGGGGCAATGTTTGCTTTTTGTCCCCCCCCCCCACACACACATACACGCACTTTGATCTGAAATCACCATCACCCACTAATTAAGTTGTCATTTTTTAGGATTAAAAGTGTTAGAGCTACTAATGTATCAATATTTACCTTTAAAAATTAACTAGGACATTGCCAATGGATATATAGCACAACTTTGGATTTCACCCCCGTCTCATAATTTAATGATTTAGAACATTTGGAAGTTAACAGACTCTCGCTTCTCTTATTCTCCCACTTCAATCATGCAGTGTGGGTAGCAAAAGTGATTGATGTCCTCGTTATGAAATGATCAACTTTACCCTGTATATCTAAAAATGACTATATATACTGATTGTTTTAAGCAAAACTACCAAAACTATTGCTGATGGTGAACCTGAACCTAATGTAAGCCCCGATCAGCATCTGGTTTGACTAAGCTACTGATATTGCCTATTGTTGTTAAATGACTTGTAGATCAATGACTGTCAATATAATTACATGCTTAGTTCCACACTGAAGGAGAGGGCGCAGTTGTCACAAAAGATGAGAGGTATTTTCGGAAGGTAGAAATACATTAATTTGAGCAAAACAAATGTGTGACCTGGCGATTCGTAACGTTTAAATCGATTTCCTGAATGTTGCATGCTACATTTGGATTGGTTTGTGATCCCATGGACCGATGCACTCATATCTTAAACATTTGAACCGGAGACTGATGCATATTGGTGAAACATTACATCCCTAGTGAGCATACATTTTTTATCACAAATAAATAGCCTAAACCCCTAGTCATTTGGATTTCAGGAACAGTTGGGTGACTGCATATGGCATTTTGTCAGGTTCAATCTACATGAACAGTGACATTTAAGCCAGCAGGGTACCATTTCTGAAAAGTAAGAAGTGCATACAAGCACACCTCAGAATTGACCTACTTTTCTCTTGTGAACATGGTAAGGCTACTAGGGGTGTCATAAAAATGCAATCCCTCCATGTGGAAGTCGACAAGAAGGAATTTTGGAGTTTACAAAATGGTGTGGAGCGAGATTATTGTTCCGCTGACAAAATACCAATTATCTCTTTAGTTAAACAAAAGAGGACAGGACTGAATATTTCACTATAGGGAAGAAAATGCACTTTCTACAGCAAATTCACTCACACATTCTACGCGTGGGCACAATAATAGACATGAACAGTATATAACATTTTTGTATTTCTCAGATCATCATTAACTGACAGATCAGTCAGGATAGCTAAACAGCATCCTATCACTCAGTTAACACAGCAAACAGTGACTTTATTTATAGTGTAGCACATAAGAGCACTCCTTCCATTATTGAGGTCAACATGCATATGTCATGAACAGTCATGTGAAAAAGTAAGCACACCCCCTGCAAAGTTGTCTTTTTTTGGTACATATTTGGACAGATGGATATGCAATCTTCACTTCAACGCTATTGACAGATAAAGGTAACCTAATTTAACAAATTACACTGAAAGATTATACTTTGCAATCATTTATTCATAAAAAAATCAACAGAAATGCAATTCCATAGTGCGGAAAAAAATAAGTACACCCCTAGCTTCAATAGCTGGTGTTGCCCCCTTTGGCTGAAATAAATTCATGTAGACATTTCTTGTAAATGTCTATCAGTCTCTTACATCGACTGGGAGGAAATTTTTGCCCCTTCTTCTTTACAGTACTGCTTCAACTGTGTAATGTTCGAGGGCTTTCTTGCATGCACGTCCCGCTTCAAGTCCCCCCACAGCTGGGCTATCTGGGCTATGACTCAGCCATTCCATAACCCTCCATTTCTTATTTTTGAGCCATTCTGTTGTAGCTTTGCTTGTGTGTTTTGGATCATTGTCCTGTTGCAAGATCCATGTTCCATTCAGCTTCAGCTTTTTGACAGATGGCCTCACATTCTCCTCAAGAATTCCCTGGTACAATACGGAATTCATGGTTGACTCAATGATGACAAGTTGGCCCTGAGGCAGCAAAGCAGCCCCAAACCATAATGCCACCGCCTCCATGCTTTACGGTTGGTGTGAGGTTCTTCTGTTCAAAGGCAGCGTTTCGTTTTCGCCAAACATGGAGTCTGGCATTGTGGCAAAACAACTCCACCTTTGACTCATCTGTCCAGAGCACATTGGTCCAGTAGTTTTGGTCTTTACCCAGGTGTTGTCTGGCAAACGTCAGTCGTGTCTTGATATTCAAAAAAGAATGTAGAGGCTTCTTCCTACCTGACCTCTCATGTAGGCCAAGTTTGTGCAGTCTCTTTCTGACAGTTGACTCATGCACTTCGACATTGATTGTGGCAAGAGAGACCTCCTAGATCCCTTTTACATTACCATGGGGTCCTTAGAGACTTCTATGAGCATCTTTCGGTCAGCTCTTGGGCTGAATTTGGTGGGACGACCTCTACTAGGTAGATTGCCAGTGGTCTGCAATTTTCTCCATTTGTAGATGATCCGTCAGACAATGGAATGATGTACTTCGAATTGCTTGTTAATGGATTTGTAACCCCTCCCAGACTCATGAGCATCAATAATCTTTCTTCTGAGGGACTCGGATAGGTGTTTTGATCTTGGCATGATGTGTTACCACACAGCCATTTGGTTAAGACCAAACCAGACCAAGTTTCTAATCTTTATGGAAGGCTGGACCCTCCCAAGTTACTCTCTAATGATTTTCTAATCATTTGCACCTGTTTTGGTGCACCTGATTCTAATTTTAGCCATTTTATGTGATGGTAAAGGTAAGGGTGTACTTACTGTTTCTGCATAAGGAAATTGCATTTTTGTTTATTTTAATTGCATAACATTTTCAAAGTTAAACATTTTTTGGTGTGGTTTTTTTAATTGGGTTACCGTTATCAATGAATGTGGTTGGAATTTAGCTGAAATATCCATGTGTCAAAAAAAAGAAAAGAAAAAAAGAAAAGAAAAAGGGGGTGTACTTACTTTTTCACATGACTGTATATTCACAGACAACATGCTGCTCTTCATACAGTTGTAACAACAATTGCCTCACAGCATGGACAACACAGCCAATCACAGCAGGAAGATACTATATTTAACACCTAGGCTTACATGCTGACTAGACCAGCCACGTTGTGTGCGCAAGTGCTGTAAAATAAATGTACACATACATGTTATTCAATCATTTCATCCAAACTGCTCACGCGTGTCAACAGGTGTCTGCATAGCCAGGTGATAAAATAGAACTTGTAATGCTTTCAAGACAACTGGGAACTCTGGAAAAAAACGAGGTCAAATCATGAGGTCAGTGATCTTCAGGTCGGAAAGTCGGAAAGATGCCAGAGTTCAAAAATATTTTTCCCAGTCGGAGCTTGTTTTTTCCACGAGTTCCCAGTTGTCTTGAATGCACTGAAGTCAGAAGCAGGACATTTTCGAGTTCCCAGTTGTCTTGAATGGGGCATTGGTTCTATTTTAGAGGCTTGACACACTGCAAGTTCCGCCTCTCCCATCTACTCATTGGTTTTCACGAGCATACTGGGTGATTGAAAGATGAACAAGGAGAGATTAATCAAAGAAAACTAACAAAAAATGAACTACCCTTTTATCTGTGGACTTATTTTCGGAGTAGAGAACACATGATTTTGTATGACTCAAAATTCTACAAAGATCGAGCAAAAGAAAGGACCATATGCATTTCAGGTAAAATAACAGCCAATGTTTATCTCACAGGACAACTTAGCTAGCAACAGCAAGTTAGCTAAATGTCAACGAATGTTTCGTGTGTTTCGAACTGTCCCCAAATTAATATAGTTGGTTCATAGTTGGTTTTGACATTTTAACCTGCGTGTCATGAACGTGTTTAGTAGGGATAGACAAAATCAATGACAATGGTGCATGTGCGGAGCCGGTTTGGTCAAGGTATTACACATACAATATTTTGTGAACCCCCACCCTCAAATGTCCTATATGTTTAACTTTGAGTTTATTCGAAATAAGAAGACAAATCTGATATAGTAATGGTGCTTCCAAGACAACTGGGAACTCTGAAAAAAACGAGGTAAAATCATGACGTCAGTGATCTTCAGGTCGGAAAGTCGGAGCTCTAGAAAGATGCCCCAGTTTCCGACTTGGAATTCTGAGTTGATGACCCTTCACACCGATTTTTCCAATGTTCCCAGTTGTCTTGAATGCACTGAAATCGGAAGTCAGAGATTTCCCAGTTCCCAGTAATTTTGAAATCGGCATAAGGGCAAACTGTATACCCTCACAAAATATGTATTGGCCTGACTTGGTGATGAAATAAGATGCAATCACATATCCCTAAAACTGAGAGATAAAGAAATTAAGTTCTGTCTTGTGTCCATTGACCCTACAAATTGGTCTCTGGAGAATGTCTTGTCATCAAAACACACAGATGTATGTATTCAGTGTGAACACTCCACTTCAAATTCCCCAAGGCACTACTCTCAGTGTAACATGAAAGCACTGTTTTTAAAAAACTTCAGCATGTCCAAGTGATGCCCAAAAAAAATAGAGCTCATGTACATTCAACCATATTTCCAGAACCCAGACTCACAACAAAAAGCCTTCCTTTGGTGTGAAGATTTTCAAACAATTTAATAATTTTTTTTTTTCATTTTTTGCATGATAGTTCCTAAAGGACAGACAATAAAGTCAAAGGCAATGTAAAATGTCCAGTGACATCAACACAATTACAGTGAGGGAATTAAGTATTTGATCCCCTGCTGATTTTGTACGTTTGCCCACTGACAAAGAAATGATCAGTCTATAATTTTAATGGTAGGTTTATTTGAACAGTGAGAGACAGAATAACAACAAAAAAATTCAGACAAGATTGTAGACCTACACATGGCTGGAATGGGCTGCAAGACCATCGCCAAGCAGCTTGGTGAGAAGGTGACAACAGTTGGTGCGATTATTCGCAAATGGAAGAAACACAAAATAACTGTCAGTCTCCCTCGGCCCGGGGCTCCATGCAAGATCTCACCTCGTGGAGTTGCAATGATCATGAGAACAGTGAGGAATCAGCCCAGAACTACACGGGAGGATCTTGTCAATGATCTCAAGGCAGCTGGGACCATAGTCACCAAGAAAACAATTGGTAACACACTACGCCGTGAAGGACTGAAATCCTGCAGCGCCCGCAAGGTCCCCCTGCTCAAGAAAGCACATATACAGGCCTGTCTGAAGTTTGCCAATGAACATCTGAATGATTCAGAGGAGAACTGGGTGAAAGTGTTGTGGTCAGATGAGACCAAAATCGAGCTCTTTGGTATCAACTCAACTCGCCGTGTTTGGAGGAGGAGGAATGCTGCCTATGACCCCAAGAACACCATCCCCACCGTCAAACATGGAGGTGGAAACATTATGCTTTGGGGGTGTTTTTCTGCTAAGGGGACAGGACAACTTCACCACATCAAAGGGACGATGGACGGGGCCATGTACCGTCAAATCTTGGGTGAGAACCTCCTTCCCTCAGCCAGGGCATTAAAAATAGGTCGTGGATGGGTATTCCAGCATGACAATGACCCAAAACACACGGCCAAGGCAACAAATGAGTGGCTCAAGAAGAAGCACATTAAGGTCCTGGAGTGGCCTAGCCAGTCTCCAGACCTTAATCCCATAGAAAATCTGTGGAGGGAGCTGAAGGTTCGAGTTGCCAAACGTCAGCCTCAACCTTAATGACTTGGAGAAGATCTGCAAAGAGGAGTGGGACAAAATCCCTCCTGAGATGTGTGTAAAACTGGTGGTCAACTACAAGAAACGTCTGACCTCTGTGATTGCCAACAAGGGTTTTGCCACCAAGTACTAAGTCATGTTTTGCAGAGGGGTCAAATACTTATTTACCTCATTAAAATGCAAATGAATTTATAACATTTTTGACATGCGTTTTTCTGGATTTTTTTGTTGTTATTCTGTCTCTCACTGTTCAAATTTACATTTCAGTCATTTAGCAGACACACTTATTCAGAGCGACTTACATGAGCAATTAGGGTTAAGTGCCTTGCTCAAGGGCACATCGGCAGATTTTTCACCTAGTCGGCTCTGGGATTAGAACCAGCAACCTTTCGGTTACTGGCACAACGCTCTTATCTTAACCACTAAACTACCTGCCGCCGCAACTAAACCTAACATTAAAATTATAGACTGAACATGTCTTTGTCAGTGGGCAAACGTACAAAATCAGCAGGGGATCAAATACTTAATTCCCTCACTGTATAACTAATTCACATAGGATTTGCAGTATGTTGCCTGAAAAAAGAATTAGGCAATATGGTCCCCTATCAAACAGCCAAATGTTTACCACATTCTTGTCTGCATTTGCCTTTTCACCATTCGCCATTGCTTTTCTCGGGAAGGAGCAAACAGTGTTGCCAACTCCTCTGTAAGGAAAGTAGCTATTGACTGTCCTAAAAGTCGCTAAATGACGTCATCACCTAATTTGCATAATTGGCCATGTGCATGTAATTGTGATGGACGCTGTAGGAGAGAGGAATAACGTTGTGGGAGAGACAAAAAGTGAGTAAAAAACATTGGTGGCTTACTGCATGCGCGATTCATTTGCAGTCTGGACGCGGAGGGTGAACATCTCCTGCTCTGACTGCAGCTGGGAGGGACTGCTGCGCGAGGACTGTGCCGCCTGTGAGTGCTTTGGGACGGGGGTAACAAAGCACCCGCTGCTCGTTGAGAAGAGTAAGAACGATACGTGCTTTCACGCCAATAACATTTTAACATTTTACATTTTAGTCATTTAGCAGACGCGCTTATCCAGAGCGACTTACAGTTAGTGAGTACATACATTTTTCATACTGTAACACAATAACACCAGAAAAAGTCGCTAGATTTGTCGCTAGTCGCTTTTTTGAAAATGTGTCGCTAGAGGGGTCTGAAACTCGCTAAATATAGTGACAAAGTCGCTAAGTTGGCAACACTGGGAGCAAGAGACATTCAACTGGTTGTCACTAGTTACCACAGCCACAAAGTCATAATTATTTCTAAACCCCGCCTATTTCTACAATTTATCTTCTTAAAATCCGATTTTAAACCTTAACCCTAACCTTAAATTAAGACCAGAAAGCTACAAAACTATTTCATGAATTTTTCGATACAGCAAATGTTGACCTTGTGGCTGTAGTAACTAGTGACAACCCATTCATCTTTGACCCCCCAGTTGTTGTGATCGTTGTTATGGTAACCAGAGTGACAGCAAACTCGTAACAGCAAATTCCTCAGACAGAAATACAGCACTGCTTTCATTTCTTCACATTCACAACAGTAGCTAAGCTAGCAGCTCGCCATACTTGTAAATAATTACCTTGTAAAGTGTTAATTTTCCTGATATGGTAAATACAAAGTTGGCAACAAACCAAAACATTGTTGTCTAGAAAGTTGCTTTTAGTTGCCTGGCTTGCTAGTTTGACATATCCTAAATACATTTGAAGGCGCTTACAGACGGGCCGCAGTAAGTGGCGAAGGTCTCACAGACTTCAATGTGAGTTGGGCAGCGGGCGGCAAAACGCAAACAGTTTCGCAAGCGGCGCGGTTCATGGTGCTCACTCGCGTGAGCAGCGCGGCTGTCACCGCACGCAAAGCACCAAAATATGAAATTAGCTGAAGTCTTGAGCGGCATCCGCGCATGGTTGACCAATCATCTTGTCAACCAATCAAACAATGTTTTAATGACAACGTTCTAGCTGACAACAACTGGGACTGCTAGTACACAAGGTAGGCGTATTTTTCTCGAGGTTCAATTGCCGTGACCGCAGCCTGTCTGTAAGTGCCTTTAAACGGATACAGCGTGTAGTGCGTGCAAATGCCGCCTCAGCATTACAGCTAGCTACATTTATACTAAGCTGTAGGCAGAACGTTACCGAAATGATTAACATTAGTAGCTAGGTCATTTGGCAGAAATAAAAGTTTAGGCTTTGATACCAGCAATACCTTTCAGATATAAAGAAAAGGCAGAAATGTTTTGGCGGTATGGTAAAGTTGGCGGAAAAACGTCTTTGTATGAAAGGGATATTAGTATTAGTCTAGATAAATAAAAATGTCCTCTGTCCTTGTCATTCTGGGATGTTTGTGCTGTGAGATCCATGAGAAAGAGGTACACATTTGGCTAAATTACTAATTTCTGGGAAGGCCTTAGAAATCTGATGTCATGTAATTGGCCATTTGAAACACAAACTCCAGCAGACAACACCACAATAGACATACACTATATATATATATATATATATATATATATATATATATAAGTATGTGGACACCCCTTCAAATTAGTGGATTTGGCTATTTCAGCCACACCCGTTGCTGACAGCTGTATAAAATCGAGCACACAGCCATGCAATGTCCATAAACAAACATTGGCAGTAGAATGGCCTTACTGAAGTGACTTTCAACGTGGCACACTCATAGGATGCCATCTTTCACAGTTCATCAAATTTCTGCCCTGCTAGAGCTTCCCGGTAAGTGTGCTGTTATTGTGAAGTGGAAACGTCTAGGAGCAACAACGGCTCAGCCACGAAGTGGTAGGCCACACAAGCTCACAGCATACAATGACGTTCTAGATGATTCTGTGCTTCCAACTTTGTGGCAACAGTTTGGGGAAGGCCCTTTCCTGTTTCAGCATGGCAATGCTCCTGTGCACAAAGCGAGGTCCATTCAGAAATGGTTTGTTGAGATCGGTGCGGAAGAACTTGACTGGCCTGCACAGAGCCCTGACATCAACCCCATCTAACACCTTTGGGATGAATTGGAACGCTGACTGCGAGCCAGGCCTAACTGCCCAACATCATTTCCCAACCTCACTAATGCTCTTGTGGCTAAATGGAAGCAAGTCCCCGCAGCAATGTTCCAACATCTAGTGGAAAGCCTTCCCAGAATAGTATAGCAGAAAAGGGGGGACCAACTCCATATTAATGCCCATGATTTTGGAATGAGATGTTTGACGAGCAGGTGTCCACATACTTTTGGTCATGTAGTGTACTTTGAACCATACTGTCGATTTTAGGAACCCCAATTAAAATTCTTCCAAAAACAACAACTTCTTCTCACCAGTGTCCCTTAAAAAAGCCCTGTCTTGAGCGATGGCCACTAAAAGGGACAAACTGTGAGAGCCTGGAGAAGGGTGTTGGGGAAAACGCTTTTCTTAATTCACAGCTGTGTCTTTGAAGCTTCCCCTTCATGCTCCCAAAGCACATTAAGAAAGATTAGTACACTTGGACAAGGATTCAAACGTCATCATCTGTGTTGTCTAAAGCTTCCACCTCAGGCTTCAAACAAACTCAGGGCCAGGGTTGGCTACAGCTGAGATTATGTCCATATCTGGGCCAGACTTTTTAGAAGGTTCACCAAGCCTCAAGCTACCATTCAAAACATGAGATGTCCCAAGTCAACAACAGTTACAACAGAAATAAATAGCTTCTACCATAACTGTCGAAATTCAATTCTCTTCAAATCATTTTCTCACTTTTGTACCTATAGTTACTAGGATTCTGTGCCATCTATTCACCAGAGCATTCACTTGAGAAATACCTGCTTGCTTTTCCCCCCCTTTTCTATTTGTAAATAATTGACTCATTATTTGTGTAGTCTCTTTGTCGGAATTCCTTCATTTATCCTCCGAGAGCAATTTGAATCAGTGGTGGATTACTTTATTATGAACAAGCTGTTATTGACCTGAATAAATAATGTCCTCAAAGTATCATCAGGATCCATTGAAGCCTCAGAGTCGGAGAGCAGCGGTCTCAGAGAAGCCTCCACACTTTCACATACATCTAAGATGGTAGTCAAAGACATGGAAAGCTGGAAGGCACGGAAGGTCAAAATTAAATTGTGTTATCTTGGGGGTCTTGAACACAATTGTTTGAGAACATTACCTGACAGTATATTATTTAATTAATCAGAGTGAAATACCCTTTAGGAACAATGCACAAAAGGAGGCCAAATCCTCATACTAAACTTAGACAAGGTAATTTAATTGTCCTGAATTTACTGTACCGTTGAACTTATCAAGATAAACCCTGTCAGATTTCTTCAACTAGCAGATCGATTTGGGGAATGGGGACGGTACATGTCCCTTTAAACAATCATTATGTTGCCATTACTTTACTCACCAGTAGATTTAGAAAATAAAATAAGTGACACCAGCTGTTATGAGGACAGCAGGGTAGTCTCTTTCTGCCGTGTGTACTGAAAACACTGAGGGCCATGTGCAAAAACTGCCCCTATAGCCTATCAGAGGGCAAGGTGGAGCTATTCGCTTATTGCTCGAACCTATCAAATCCTCTCATATCTCCAAAACTGTCTAGGGTCTCTAGGGGTTAGGGATTCTTTTTCTGGATAGGGCCTACATATGTTACTGAATTCCCCCCCCAAACTAATCAATAGCTGATTTGTTGCAACCTCTAATTCAAGGAAACAAGCAGACATCTAACTTCTTTGTTTTAAGATACCAATAGCCTGCATGGTCAACATTATCCCCACATCATCCTAAAACTACAATTGAGAGGGCAATAAAAAATACTTATGGTGATGCATTTTGACAGTCTAGACAATGTATCTATTTCGAGGCAATTAGAAAATGTTTATATGTATGAAGAAAGAGAATGTTAATACTGTGCATGTTGTTTACTACACTCAAGTTTATTCAGTGGGCAACAAGGGCATCTTCTAAAGGAGAAAATTCACTATAGAATGTCAACAAGGTTGTTCTGAAGGAGAATTCAACAGGTGAGTCATTCAGTAGAAAAGGCCAACATCGTGAAAAATAAATGATTACTTACCTTCTTGTAACCAATGACGGTTTCCCACGGCCTTCAATTTATATAACAAGCTAGAATTATTTTTGTATTTTACCTTTATTTAACTAGGCAAGTCAGTTAAGAACAAATTCTTATTTACAATGACGGCCTACACCGGCCAAACCCTGACGACGCTGGGCCAATTGTGCGCTGCCCTATGGGACTCCCAATCACGGCTAGTTGTGATACAGCCTGGAATCAAACCAGGGGGTCGGTAGTGACGCCTCAAGCACTGAGATGCAGTACCTTAGACCGCTGCGCCACTCGGGAGCCCAACCACCATTTAAAGTCAAAAACAAAGAAAAGTTGTTAAACTGTTATATGACATATTTGTCATTCAAGTTGCTCTTGCTGTGTCCAGACACACAAATATACTTATTGAGTCATATTCCTAACAAGTGATGCATGCACCTCTGTTTGCAACACATTAAATTTGGGGATAAAAAAAATAACTATAGCAGAAAATCATTGGCGAGACTACTTTTTTACCCATCAGGCAATTTCATGAAGCACATTATGGAAAGAGCTTTGCTAAATCATAAGATTTCCAAAAAGCTAATAAGAATTTCATTTGAGACAAGCATATCTTTATTCATTATTGAATAATTAGCATGAAAAGCAACCTACTGTATATTCTGTAGCTTCTGCATTTCCACCCAGATCATTTACAAATAAACAAAGCAGTCTCCCATAAGCCTCGATACCAGTGGTGTGGTTATATTTAGAATATGACAATTCCTTCCTCCAGGAGTAATAATATTATTTGGGAGATCTCCATGTTTGCTGAATACTGAAAGAGGATGTAAACCTCATGAGCCTCTGGAGTCCTGATTCTATATGGCGAATAGTCAGCACTCACCATGTCAGTGTTGAAGTGCAGGGTGACTGGCAGTGTTAATGTACAGGGAGAATGTGGCATTGTTTAATATTCAGTGTTTACTGTTAAAATCCCATGAGGCCGATTGTGTGTCCAATGAAGCCAGTGAAGTTTTCACAAAACATCCTGACCAGGATTTATTCACTAACAAGTGGAGGGAGGGAGGGAGGGAGGGAGAGAGGGAGAGAGAGAATGTTCATTTAACTGCAGTTACACTAAGTGTCAAATTAAAGTAACTAATTTGCTCAAGTGGCAAAAGATTACTCATCCACCCAAGTGAGAAATGCCTTTTTGGTACGTAAGAGGTATTATGGTTCAATGTCACATAAATTCACATCCATTCAAATATAATCCATGGCAGACTATATACAGTGCATTCGTAAAGTATTCAGACCCCTTGACTTTTTCCACATTTTGTTACGTTACAGCCTTATTCTAAAATTGATTAAATATTTTTTTTTTTCATCAATCTACACACAATACCCCATAATGACAAAGCGAAAACAGGTTTGCTGAAATGTTAGTACATTTATTACAAATAAAAAACAGATTCATTATTTACCTACAGTGAGGGGGAAAAAGTATTTGATCCCCTGCTGATTTTGTACGTTTGCCCACTGACAAAGACATGATCAGTCTATCATTTTAATGGTAGGTTTATTTGAACAGTGAGAGACAGAATAACAACAAAAAAATCCAGAAAAACGCATGTCAAAAATGTTATCAATTGATTTGCATTTTAATGAGGGAAATAAGTATTTGACCCCCTCTCAATCAGAAAGATTTCTGGCTCCCAGGTGTCTTTTATACAGGTAACGAGCTGAGATTAGGAGCACACTCTTGAAGGGAGTGCTCCTAATCTCAGCTTGTTACCTGTATAAAAGACACCTGTCCACAGAAGCAATCAATCAATCAGATTCCAAACTCTCCACCATGGCCAAGACCAAAGAGCTCTCCAAGGATGTCAGGGACAAGATTGTAGACCTACACAAGGCTGGAATGGACTACAAGACCATCGCCAAGCAGCTTGGTGAGAAGGTGACAACAGTTGGTGCGATTATTCGCAATTGGAAGAAACACAAAATAACTGTCAATCTCCCTCAGCCTGGGGCTCCATGCAAGATCTCACCTTGTGGAGTTGCAATGATCATGAGAACGGTGAGGAATCAGCCCAGAACTACACGGGAGGATCTTGTCAATGATCTCAAGGCAGCTGGGACCATAGTCACCAAGAAAACAATTGGTAACACACTACGCCTTGAAGGACTGAAATCCTGCAGCGCCCGCAAAGTCCCCCTGCTCAAGAAAGCACATATACAGGCCCGTCTGAAGTTTGCCAATGAACATCTGAATGATTCAGAGGAGAACTGGGTGAAAGTGTTGTGGTCAGATGAGACCAAAATCGAGGTCTTTGGCATCAACTCAACTCGCCGTGTTTGGAGGAGGAGGAATGCTGCCTATGACCCCAAGAACACCATCCCCACCGTCAAACATGGAGGTGGAAACATTATGCTTTGGGGGTGTTTTTCTGCTAAGGGGACAGGACAACTTCACTGCATCAAAGGGACGATGGACGGAGCCATGTACCGTCAAATCTTTGGTGAGAACCTCCTTCCTTCAGCCAGGGCATTGAAAATGGGTCGTGGATGGTTATTCTAGCATGACAATGATCCAAAACACACGGCCAAGGCAACAAAGGAGTGGCTCTGTCTCCAGACCTTAATACCATAGAAAATCTGTGGAGGGAGCTGAAGGTTCGAGTTGCCAAACGTCAGCCTCGAAACCTTAATGACTTGGAGAAGATCTGCAAAGAGGAGTGGGACAAAATCCCTCCTGAGATGTGTGCAAACCTGGTGGCCAACTACAAGAAACGTCTGACCTCTGTGATTGCCAACAAGGGTTTTGCCACCAAGTACTAAGTCATGTTTTGCAGAGGGGTCAAATACTTATTTCCCTCATTAAAATGCAAATCAATTTATAACATTTTTGACATGCGTTTTTCTGGATTTTGTTGTTGTTATTCTGTCTCTCACTGTTCAAATAAACCTACCATTAAAATTATAGACTGATCATGTCTTTGTCAGTGGGCAAACGTACAAAATCAGCAGGGGATCAAATACTTTTTTCCCTCACTGTAAGTATTCAGACCCTTTGCTATGAGACTCGAAATTGAGCTCAGGTGCATCCTGTTTCCACTGATAATCCTTGAGATGTTTCTACAACTTGATTGGAGTCCACCTGTGGTAAATCTAATTGATTGGACATGATTGGAAAAGGCACACACCTGTCTATGTAAGGTCCCACAGTTGACAGTGCATGTCAGAGCAAAAACCAAGCCATGAGGTTGAAGGAATTGTCCGTAGAGCTCCAAAACAGGATTGTGTCGAGGCACAGCTCTGGGGAAGGGTACCAAAACATTTCTGCAGCATTGAAGGTCCCCAAGAACGCAGTGGCCTCCATCATTCTTAAATGGAAGAAGTTTGGAACCACCAAGAATCTTCCTAGAGCTGGCAGCCCGGCCAAACTGAGCAATCGGGGGAGTAGGGCCTTGGTCAGGGAGGTGACCAGAACCCGATGGTCACTCTGACAGAGCTCCAGAGTTCCTCTGTGGAGATGGAAGAACCTTCCAGAAGGACAACCTCTGCAGCACTCCCCCAATCAGGCCTTTATGGTAGAGTGGCCAGACGGAAGCCACTATTCAGTAAAAGGCACATTAAGGACTCACAGACCATGAGAAACAAGATTCTCTGGTCTGATGAAACCAAGATTCAACACTTTGGCCTGAATGCCAAGCGTCACGTCTGGAGGAAACCTGGTACCATCCCTACGGTGAAGCATGGTGGTGGCAGCATCATGCTGTGGGGATGTTTTTCAGCGGCAGGGACAGGGAGACTAGTCAGGATCGAGGGAAAGATGAACGGAGCAAAGTACAGAGAGATCCTTAATGAAAACCTGCTCCAGAGCACTCAGGACCTCAGACTCGGGTGAAGGTTCACCTTCCAACAGGACAACAACCCTAAGCACACAGCCAAGACAATGCAGGATTGGCTTCGGGACAAGTCTCTGAATGTCCTTGAGTGGCCCAGCCAGAGCCCGGACTTGAACCCGATCGAACATCTCTGGAGAGACCTGAAAATAGCTGTGCAGCAACGCTCCCCATCCAACCTGACAGAGCTTGAGAGGATCTGCAGAGAAGAATGGGAGAAACTCCCCAAATACAGGTGTGCCAAGCTTGTAGCATCATACCGAAGAAGACTTGAGGCTGTAATCTCTGCCAAAGGTGCTTCAACAAAGTACTGGGTAAAGGGTCTGAATACTTGTTATATATATATATATTTTTTATATATATACATTTGCAAACATTTCTAAAAACCTGTTTTTGCTTTCTCATTATGGGGTATTGTGTGTAGTTTGATGAGGGAAAAAAAACGATTTAATCAATTTCATAATAAGGCTGTAATGTAAAAAAATGTGGAAAAAGTCAAGCGGTCTGAATTTTTTCGAATGGATTAAATATGAGCAAAATGTTTTGACCATCAAAATGGAATAAAATCGCAGTATTGAATCGCAATCGGCACGTACATTTTGTGATAATATCATATTGTGAGGTCCCTGGCAATTCCCTTGTTATTAACTGATATTGGTAGTGATCCACATTCTCCTATCAAACTACTGTATGCAGTCAACTCTTTCCAACACGTTATGTTAAAAAGCTTACATTTCGGGCCTCCCAAGTGGCGCAGCGGTCTCAGGCACTGCATCGCAGTGCTTGAGGTGTCACTACAGACCCGTGTTCGATCCCAGGCTGTATCACTGCCGGCCGTGACCGGGAGACCCATGAGGCGGCGCACAATTGGCTCAGCGTCGTCCGGGTTAGGGGAGGGTTTGGCCGGCTGGGATTTCCTTGTCCCATTGCGCTCTAGCTACTCGTTGTGGCGGGCCGGGCGCCTGCAAGCTGACTTCGGTCGCCAGCTGGATGGTGTTTCCTCCGACACGTTGGTGCGGCTGGCTTCCGGGTTAAGCGAGCAGTGTGTCAAGGTAGTGGAGTTGCAGTGATGGGACAAGACTGTAACTATCAATTGGGGAGAAAAAAGGGTAAAAGTACAAACAAACAAAAAGTGGCATTTTTAGTATGTTAAAGAAATGCATTCGCAAGACTAGCCAACAGCTTGTGGTTTCTTTTCCAGCTTGCTTTCCCTTGGATCGTCAAGCTGCAGCAGCTCCCTGTGGTGGGACTCTGTTTTTCTCTCTCTGATTTAGTGGAAGTGACATGCTATCCCTACAATACTGCAAAAAATGTGTTGTTCTCTCTAGACCTGCAGGGTAGGCAGGTGTTCGCGCTTTGTTCCAGCTGACTCTTAATTGCCAGCAGTTGAAGCAATCAGTAGCACTTGATTGGTGCGATATTGGAGAAGCTATAAAACTATAAACCCTATAAGCCAGACTCTGCTTTACTGGACACGAATAAAAGGGGCACAGGGTCGGGCAGAACGATGGGTTGACAGTGTAAAGGAAAAATGACTAAGTCTGACTAATCAGAGTTACACACTCCAATTTTGATTTGACTCAATTTGACGAAGCACTTGAGGCAACAAAGAAGTGGCCTGAAATTAGATGAGGCTCCTGAGGGAAGTCACACAATTGTGACACCAAAGTGTTAATATATTTGTCTCTCTAGAGGTCTTGGGAACATCCAGTGACCTGGCATGAGGTCCACTAAACTGTTCATTCTACTGCCCTGTTCAAGTCGGCCAACAAAGGTGAAACTTGAGAGACTTGACAGTCACAGTGGTATCTTTAGAACCACAAAGTCAAAATACTGAGCCTTTTATGTGTGTTCAGGCATACAGTATCTTCAATTCTCCCAGTAACAATTCAGTGACCTGAATTTGAACCCTTATTCTAATATGCAGGCCTACAACTGCATGTCCGATATTGTTCATCGTAATGTAATCCAAAGGAGATAATTATTCAGTGAATAGAAATCATTATGACTTTCATACAGATGTAGGATCTTAATTGGAGCCAGTTTACTACAGCAGGAAAAATAATCCTGCAGCAACAGGAAAAGTTCATTATTAAGTGGATTATAATTAATGGACATTTTTGTAGGGGTTTATATATTTTTTAAAGGGAAAATCAAGTCTGAAATTTCAGTGGAAATTACAAACTTCAGAAGCATTTTTAAACCTAAAAAACACAACAAGTTTTAAATATCCTACATTGCAAGAAGGTTATCCTGCAAAGGGGTGATCAAATTAAGATCCTACATCTGTAAGCGAGATTTGTGTCTAAAGAGTCACCAGTCACAGAACATGTAGCTTTTACGTAAAATACAATTTTCACATAATCTTGACCTAATGTTCTACATCTGTAATCTTGACCTATTTAAAGCCAGGTAGGTACAGTTTTAGAAGTGTGTTAATAAGGTGAATTCACATGAAATTCACACCTAAGAGTGTGGAAGTTGTTCTTGATCTGCATGACAAATTCTCCTGAAATAACAGAAATACTGAAGCATAAATTAGCAGTCACAAAAGTTATTGTTAAAGTGGAAATGTACAGATCCAAAGTCTTTAGGCAAGGCATATCAAAATAAATATATTGTAAGTCTCTATCATGGATTAAAGATAGGTACTATGTTGCCGTGGATAGAGGTATTCATGTTCAATGTTGTGTCATATTAGAAGTACAGTTGTAAGCGGTGATGTAATGGTTTTAAAAAATAGGTGGGTAAATGCTGATCGCCGTTCGCGTTGAGTAAAGTAACGCTCCCTATATAATGTTTTCATACATTTTTCTGCAAAAGGTGGATAAACCCTCACACAAAATAAAAAAATGTTACACGTGTTTGCCCTCCACTACACCCCTGGTGTAAGTATCTAGGGTCTATTCCAGAGAGGTAAGTGGTTGTGGATACTGGATAGAGTTATGACCCCTGTATGACATAACTGTATGACATCATGTGGTCAGGATAACTACATTATGACAGCTCAGTTGTCTCAGGGCCCAAATTTCCCCATGCTGTAACATCCTGCTGGGTTCACGGAGTTGAACGGCCTCTCTAGCACGCTTAACATTAATCTGTGAAATACATTGATCCACACATACTGATTTTGTTCCCCATCGTCTCTGAGCTTGAATGTCTGTATTGCTAGGACCCTCTAGATACACTACATTACCAAAAGTATGTGGACACCTGCTCTTCGAACATCTCATTCCAAAATGCATAGTCACTTTACCCCTACATACAGTGGGGAGAACAAGTATTTGATACACTGCCAATTTTGCAGGTTTTCCTACTTACAAAGCATGTAGAGGTCTGTACTTTTTATCATAGGTACACTTCAACTGTGAGAGACGGAATCTAAAACAAAAATCCAGAAAATCACATTGTATGATTTTTAAGTAATTCATTTGCATTTTATTGCATGACATAAGTATTTGATACATCAGAAAAGCAGAACTTAATATTTAGTACAGAAACCTTTGTTTCCAATTACAGAGATCATACGTTTCCTGTAGGTCTTGCCCAGGTTTGCACACACTGCAGCAGGGATTTTGGCCCACTCCTCCATACAGACCTTCTCCAGATCCTTCAGGTTTCGTGGCTGTCGCTGGGCAATACGGACTTTCAGCTCCCTCCAAAGATTTTCTATTGGGTTCAGGTCTGGAGACTGGCTAGGCCACTCCAGGACCTTGAGATGCTTCTTACGGAGCCACTCCTTAGTTGCCCTGGCTGTGTGTTTCGGGGTCGTTGTCATGCTGGAAGACCCAGCCACGACCCATCTTCAATGCTCTTACTGAGGGAAGGAGGTTGTTGGCCAAGATCTCGCGATACATGGCCCCATCCATCCTCCCCTCAATACGGTGCAGTCGTCCTGTCCCCTTTGCAGAAAAGCATCCCCAAAGAATGATGTTTCCACCTCCATGCTTCACGGTTGGGATGGTGTTCTTGGGGTTGTACTCATCCTTCTTCTTCCTCCAAACACGGCGAGTGGAGTTTAGACCAAAAAGCTCTATTTTTGTCTCATCAGATCACATGACCTTCTCCCATTTCTCCTCTGGATTATCCAGATGATCATTGGCAAACTTCAGACGGGCCTGGACATGCGCTGGCTTGAGCAGGGGGACCTTGCGTGCGCTGCAGGATTTTAATCCATGACGGCGTAGTGTGTTACTAATGGTTTTCTTTGAGACTGTGGTCCCAGCTCTCTTCAGTTCATTGACCAGGTCCTGCCGTGTAGTTCTGGGCTGATCCCTCACCTTCCTCATGATCATTGATGCCCCACGAGGTGAGATCTTGCATGGAGCCCCAGACCGAGGGTGATTGACCGTCATCTTGAACTTCTTCCATTTTCTAATAATTGCGCCAACAGTTGTTGCCTTCTCACCAAGCTGCTTGCCTATTGTCCTGTAGCCCATCCCAGCCTTGTGCAGGTCTACAATTTTATCCCTGATGTCCTTACACAGCTCTCTGGTCTTGGCCATTGTGGAGAGGTTGGAGTCTGTTTGATTGAGTGTGTGGACAGGTGTCTTTTATACAGGTAACGAGTTCAAACAGGTGCAGTTAATACAGGTAATGAGTGGAGAACAGGAGGGCTTCTTAAAGAAAAACTAACAGGTCTGTGAGAGCTGGAATTCTTACTGGTTGATAGGTGATCAAATACTTATGTCATGCAATAAAATGCAAATTAATTACTTAAAAATCATACAATGTGATTTTCTGGATTTTTGTGATAAAAATTACAGACCTCTACATGCTTTGTAAGTAGGAAAACCTGCAAAATCGGCAGTGTATCAAATACTTGTTCTCCCCACTGTACATGTACATATTACCTCGACTAACCTGTACCCCCGCACATTGACTTGTGATTCATCACTTCAGAGAACACGTTTCCACTGCTCCAGAGTCCAATGGCGGCGAGCTTTACACCACTCCAGCTAACATTTGGCATTGCGCATAGTGATCTTACGCTTCGATCACACCGACAGCGTCATTGCATTTTGGTACACCAGAAGTACATTCATTTCCAATGGAACGCTGCATTTGCCTTGGAGCATTGCGTTTCAGAGGCAGTTGCAGTGCGTTCTGTGTGGTGCATACATTGGATTCATCGAACGTATGCGTCAAACTGTATGTGTAGATGGCTTGACAGAATTGGTAGCATAAGTTGAATGTTGAACTTTTGTTGCACACATATCCAGATGATGCTCCTTAACATTTCGCGCAATGATGCTGTCGTTGTGATCAAGGCGTTAGGCTTGTGTGCAGCTGCTTGGCCATGGAAACCCATTTCATGAAGCTCCCGATGAACAGTTCTTGTGCTGACGTTGCTTCCAGAGGCAGTTTGGAACTCGGTAGTGAGTGTTGCAACCGAGGACAGACGATTTTGACTCGCTAAGCTACAGCACTCGGCGGTCTCCTTCTGTGAGATAGTGTGGCCTACCTACCACTTTGCAGCTGAGCCGTTGCAGCTCTAGCAGGGCAGAAATTTGACGAACTGACTTGTTGGAAAGGTGGCATCCTATGATGGTGCCATGTTGAAAGTCACTGAGCTTTTCAGTAAGGCCATTCTACTGTCAATGTTTGTCTATGGAGATTGCATGGCTGTGTGCTCGATTTTATACACCTGTCAGCAACGGGTGTGGCTGAAATAGCCGAATCCACTAATTTGAAGGGGTGTCCACATACTTTTGTATATATAGTGTATATAAAAGAACGGGACTGTAATATTACACGCCTACTGCAAAGATTAGTTGAGTATATCGAATGTATTGTCTTTAGGTGCACTATGCCGAATTCGCTCTGCCATTTCCTGTTTGCTAAAATTCTAATAGTTCACCTAATTTCAGTTTATGTGACAAAACAAGCAAGTATAGTGTAGAGAATCATTGTACCATCTTAAATGCTGTGAAATATTTTTCCCATAACCAAAGATATTGAATTGTTTGAAGCTGTTGTACAAAATCGCAAGTAAAAGTCGCAAAAACGAAACTTAAGACCGGGAAGCATAAAAATTGCACACATAGAACAGATCCACCGCTTCTTAGACTTGCTTTCAATGAGAATGACAGATTTATAACTTCCATTTCTATGTGAATTTGGTCGGGTCGCCCAACAAGTTACATATAGCAGCTTTAAAGGCTGTGATGCTGGTGTAAAGGACGTCACGTTGCTTGCTTAGCCAGTACCACTTCCTCCTGATTCAATTGACACCGAGGCTCGAACCCAGGACCTCTGCCTTGCTAGCACACGTGACCGCCCTCCTGAAGCGTTTTATCAGTCGACACCACGCGAAAAGTGGGGACACTTCAGGCTGAGGAGTACGTTTCACACATCCCTATGTACTACACTGGCTGTTTTTTTTATTTTATTCCAAACCATTTACAGCAGATTAATGTGTTGTCCTACCTAACCACTACTTTTTAAACCATTCATGTGAAACCAAGCTAATCAACAAACGCAATGTCCCTATGATGCTTATCCAAAGTACCTTATATTTGAATGCTATGGGAGTGAATAATGTGCTGCCTTGGATGTTGGCGTATTGAAACTCAGTTGGCACTGAGCAGATATAATGCAAATGATGCAAGCCACACTGCACAAACTTACAACAATAACATACAGATTATTCCACAGACTTGAGACGTTTCTGACCATCGATTTGTCATTTTAGCTGATCTCTTGTTTCTTTGTTGTTTGATTTAGCTGCTTTAGCAATTGTCTCATTGCTAACCAGTGTCTCCTCCCTTTAACTTCGGCTAACATTATAGGGCTGGTTTTGACATCCAGCTTTTTAGGGTACAATCTACAGTACATGAGAGTGCATGGGAAGGTGGTGTTCATAGTGTACCCAGAGAAGGATTGTGAGGATTAGATTGTTGGCTAAAACCTATGGTTGAACACAGGGTTCTAAAATTAGTTTTTATATACAGTTAATAATCACTTTAGAATTGAACACAAACAGGGTTTGAACGTTCACCCAACCTGGTTTGAACCCGTAACATGGTTACTAAATGGTAGTGTGGATAAGGGCTTCTGTTAAATCACATGTGAATGTGAGAGGCAAACTCAGTGTCTGTGTGTATCCTGGAATGATCAAATCAGTCAACCTATCCCTATCATAGTCTACATACTGAATTTCCATATCAGTGCTCATCACTAACCAAAAGCAAAACATTTCAATTTGGATCAGTTTAATACCCTGTATTTTGCTTTATGCTAATGTGGCCGACTGGATTCAAACTCTGTCTCCTGTGTGAACTTGCTGGGCTAAAGCTTAGGCATTAGCTTGCTGAGCTAGCACAAGATCTCCTGGACAATTGACACCTGCTAGTATTATTTAATCAGAGGTTGTTATTGTATAATCTCATCAATAACTACTTTCCTGGATGCCAACAATGATGCATTGGGTGACACAGGTGTTTCTCTATATTATCAATCAGCAGGGTGTTGCTGTTCACCCATGTGGTCTAATTCATCTGGAGATGGATGAACGAATGTTGGCAGGCTAGGTATGGTGAAGAAGAGTGTGTGAGTCCACCAACAGCACAGGGAAGGACACAGAGCCAAAACAGACTGGAGAGATAGTGTGGATTATTTAGACATTGATGATCATGTGTCATAACAGCATGGCCCTTGCAGACATAACTGGACACATTGCTTACAAACAGTGTTCAATATTCTCGAAAATGTTCTGGATTAAATCACACTGGATTGATTCAGATTTCCATTTATTACTCTCTTACATTATAATTTAAAATGATTCATTGCAATACAGTGGTTCTCGCTCAAATAAAAATGTATTGTATCATCACACTTCTTGGTAGAAGAAACACATTTCAGCTGATATTTGAGAGCAAGTGGCGGCAAACACTGCATGAATTAATAATTTATTCGAGTTTAAAAATGGCACTTGAGTCTTTGGCTCCATTCCAGCAACCCACGCGCAAACTGAATATGATATTATTACTGTTTCCAATTTTAGAAGATTGGCTCCAATTGCACAGTTGATAGTTTCCCCTTCATTTATTATCGGAACATTACGACTAGATAAGTATTGCCACCCAATTACGCATGGACAGCGACAATCCCCCCCTTTGTAGCCAATGTTAACAGTGTAAAGATACACGGTGAAAAACTTTTTTAAATAATTCAGTGGTTTAATATCTTACTTGTGGTGTTGTACTTTACCCCGTTGATGTACTCTGGACAGGGTCTCTCCATCATCCGTCCGGTGTTGCTCCTTGGCCAACATGTTCCAATCTCATCAGTTGTGGCATTGCAATACAAACCTTTAAATAAACAAAAAGGCGTTTAAATAATGATATTTAATTGCCTAAGACGTCAAGGAAGAGCATTAACCATTGATGACGGTGTCAAAATCCCCCCAAATCGTACCGTCAATATCCATCAAAGAGAACGATGCGTTTTCGTAGAAAGTGTTTTGAAAGGCATCCATCAAACTACAGTTTGGGTCCCCAAACTCCCCAAAGATTATTTGGTAAATCGTAGCATCCATGGTTCAATTGATACGTTAAATCAAAGAGCTAGGCTTGAAGTCCGAAAAGCTCCCAACACTTTGCCCACTACGTGCATGTGTTTCATCCAAGATAGAATGGCAAGAAATAGTGCGCCCGTTTCAAACCCGTGGAAAACTGCTCGTCCAATTGACGCACTCAGAATTCTGACTCCACGTAGGCTACTCGAGCGTTTCCTACGCTCTCCTCCTCACACAGCTCCCTGAACAATCAGACTGATGCACCGAGCCTCAGCCTACTACCACAAATTCATCATCTTTCTGTGGAATTATGCAAAAATTGTAAAAGTGAGTTAAATTCATACAGAAAGACGGGTTATTTTCCGCACCGCCCATCTGTTCAGTCTCTTGACAGCCGGTGTGTGAGTTATTGAGACAAATGCATCCAACTTTGAAAATAACAATCTGGTAGCAGTGGGTGATCCAATGTACTGATGAAAGCACTGTTGGAAACTATATTTTATGAGAGAGAGAGAGAGAGAGAGAGAGAGAGAGAGAGAGAGAGAGAGAGAGAGAGAGAGAGAGAGAGAGAGAGAGAGAGAGAGAGAGAGAGAGAGAGAGAGAGAGAGAGAGAGAGAGAGAGAGAGAGAGAGAGAGAGAGAGAGAGAGAGAGAGAGAGAGAGAGAGAGAGAGAGAGAGAGAGAGAGAGAGAGAGAGAGAGAGAGAGAGAGAGAGAGAGAGAGAGAGAGAGAGAGAGAGAGAGAGAGAGAGAGAGAGAGAGAGAGAGAGAGAGAGAGAGAGAGAGAGAGAGAGAGAGAGAGAGAGAGAGAGAGAGAGAGAGAGAGAGAGAGAGAGAGAGAGAGAGAGAGAGAGAGAGAGAGAGAGAGAGAGAGAGAGAGAGAGAGAGAGAGAGAGAGAGAGAGAGAGAGAGAGAGAGAGAGAGAGAGAGAGAGAGAGAGAGAGAGAGAGAGAGAGAGAGAGAGAGAGAGAGAGAGAGAGAGAGAGAGAGAGAGAGAGAGAGAGAGAGAGAGAGAACTGGTTACAGATACATGTGGGTGACATAAATGTGGCTTTAAATAGCATTCAGTGGCATGTAGCCTAGGGAATATATAAATAACTATGTTCTATTTAAATGTTTAAATCCAAAACACAGATCATTTAACATTTCAAATGTTGTTTTTTTACTAATGGCAATTCCAGAAAATTGTTTTAAACTAACTACCCTCTGTTTTCCTCTCAGCATCCCCTCAAAGGGACCCTTACTGACTAATCTCGTATTCTATTTACAAATAAGATCATTTTTGTAACAGTTAGTCAGATTACGATCAGAATAGGTTTTCCATACCCCTGAGTTATGCCAAGCATCGTTGTGAGACTCAGAATTCCCTAATATAATTTGTGTTATCCATCTGAAGTTCTGACTCCAGGGAAAAGTGTCTATTTCAATGCATTTTAATGTCGGCCTATCTATTTTGTGTGGGTGAAAAAGCTGTTACGTTGATAAAGGAATGAGCCTATACCCAGGCCATCGCTAAACGGTTGCGAAATTGCATGAAAAAAATGACACAAACAAACTTTTGAAGATGTCACTTTTGATATAAATGTTGACATAGCTTTTTATATAGCTTTTGATACATGTCCTGTAGCAACACGTTCTACAATGCTTTCTGTAATACATATGTATCACCATTATGTCATCACAGACTCTGACGATCTATCTGTTTATTTGTTCAATTAGACTCATGACCTTTATCTAAATGATAGAGTTCTCTCAGTTTTGCACTGGACTCGCACATACAATTACTGTCCCATCTCATTTACTGTAATATGCAGTCTAGACACGTATTAGGAGATCTGAAACATACACGTCCATCCGTCCCGCAACCCAGCTCTGTGAGTGTCAACTTCAGCACAGAGTAGCCTAGTGGAGGAAGTTTTAATTGCCCATGTCTATTAATAGCACCACCTAAATGTTAATGTATTCCCCAGAGCAGGACTCTGTGCTAAGCTGTTAAAGGCTACCAGCGATGGAATTAGACTGGCTATCATTATCACCATCATGATGATGATGATGATTATTATTAATTTACTTGTTATGCTCGATATTCCATTAGGCTAATGGGGGAAGCAGATAAGTAAACAAGTCGGTAAATAACATAGATAGGCCTATAAATTGGATGTGCAGGGAGGACAAAGGGACAGTAGTCACATATTGGCTGTCATACTATATAGCCTGTGCTTCAGCTGTGAAATGTTCAGACTGGTTCAAAGTAAGTCTTTAAGATTCTGAACTAAGTAAATCTTTAAGATGCTGAATTTTGGCTTAATGTTCTTTAAGCGCCTCTCTCAATTGTTTGCGCAATAGGGACATTACATATAATTAAAATCTAGTGAGACTTGTGTGATAATGGCATGCTAATGGACAGCACTTGTGCCTTTATTTTCTAGACATTTCCTTGATTGTAATTTAACTGATTAAAATGAAACTGCCAAGTGATCATTAATTTGAGTTTGTCAGTGTTATTCCCTGAATGCAGAATCGTGAAATTAAGAAGGCTTTTTGCATATTGACTGATATGTCTTTACAGAAAATAAAGTGGCTGTGGCATAAGACAATTATATTTCAGTTTGAATAAAACTAATAGCAATGCATTTGATTGCTTTTCCAAGAGCATGTTGGAGGAAAATGTTTTCGTTTTGAATTTATTTGCCTAAAAAGGTTTTTAAACAAATAGCCTGGGGGGGTCTGTAAACGTTGGGACAATAGACTAGACCTGCAGTCATCAACTCTTTGCATCTTAATGTAGTCTGTGCAGGTCCAATAAAATACGCAAGAGAATGGGTTTTCTTCTTCAGAAGTCTTGAAGTGAAGATGAGAGACATTACATCAGGGTTGCAAAGTTGGATCAAAACACTTGCAAATATAGGAGACCGATGGATCCCAGAGCCGTCTTGAGACTGTAAGGCTATGAACCCAGTCCTGCACAACTTTCACCTCTCATGTACTATAGCTGGAGGATTTCTCTCTGATGATAACTATTGGCCATCTAGAATTGTTTATTGAGGCAGGATTTCTGATGTTATGTATTAACTGCATATGATTTAGTGCAGTTCGATCTGGTTTGCTGTCCCAGATGAGATACTTGATGTAATATGGGAGATTGCTCATCTGCACAGTTATGTCTTTTTTGGTTATATCATCATATATTTCAGATGTCTGGCATATTAACAGACGAGAAGATCCAGATTCCATCCACATGTAACCCTCTACTACAGCCATGGACCATCTAAACCAGGTGACTTGAATGTGTTGAATTTCTGGAAACTTTATATAGTGTATCATCATAACAGGTCATCCTGGTAACTCTTTACATGTCATCATAACAGTGAGGAGTGAGGACCATTTGAGGATGACAAAATAAACCAGCAATTTAATAATATATTCTTCCTTCTGGAGTCAACTTGTCTGACCTAATTTTAAACACTGACTGCCATATCTGCAAGCCCAGTTCCCGACATCCTTTGTGCTGGTTCAAAGAGACACGTTTGCTTTAGTTGTCTGATTGACAAAGACTGAGTCTGCCAGGCCTGGCGGACAGAGAGAGAATCTTCAGATTCTCACTCAGTAAGTTGTTGCTCAGAGCAAGGGCACAAGAGGCTGGAAAAACAGATTGTGGAAAAAATAGCGGGAGCATGCAGGTAGGAAACACAGCAGGAAGGAGGAAGAAGCAGCTGAAGGAATAATTGTCATTGTTCGGTATCGACTGGCTTCATGTGCTTCCCCTAGGATTTTTTCAGCAGCGGTGGCAGAATTATTAAATTGCTGGTTTCTATTGTCATCCTCAAATGGTCCTCACTCCTCACTATTATGATGACATATAAAGAGTTATAAAGAGATACCAGGATGACCTGTTATGTCTTTCGGGGTCTTCCTACGGGTGGGTGGGGTCTTCCTGCAAGGGGGGGTATTTTTTTCCTGCGGTATATTACTTTATTTTTCCCTTCGCAGTCCAATACAAAAGTCTCCATTGTAATAGAGATATGATTGTAGAATCTCTCTGACAGCAAGGTTGAGTTTTTTCATGATGCATCTGACTTACGTTTTAGACTTGATCTGAAATAAGCAGGGAGAGGGAGCTGTTAGTTTGATATGCTAGTGAAAACACAGGAGCAGAAGCTGCCTTTTTCAAATAATCCTGTCGACAGGAATGATGATTAATGCTCTCTGTGTGTAACAGTGTTGCTTCCTTCCCTCGCCACGAACCAGGGATCCTCTGAACACATCAACAACTGCTTCCCACGAAGCATTGTTAAGTATCGCTCCACAAAAGCCGCGGGAAACAATTACTTCAAGGTCTCAGAGCGAGTGACATCAAAGATAGCGCGCACCGCTAACTAGCTAGCCATTTCACACCGGTTACATGTGGAGGAGGGAAATAAGATATTTCTCTCATAACACACATGTAATTCATTATTTTGTCATCTCCAAATCTTGCTGAAAGTTTGGTATTCAATGTTTATGATGAAATGTTAATCCACATCCAATGGGATAAATACATTGGAAAATATGATTACATGTTGTGCTAGGAGGCCAGACTATTCCCTAATTTACGCTATTTCCAAAAACACTTGTTTATGACACAATAGAGCTGTTGGGATTTACATGTTTCCATGTCCCAAAAATAGTAGGCTACAGCAACACTGTCTAATTCCTAATAATTATGGAGCAAGGTTAATTTCACGCTCGCAAACGAACAACCAAGTCTGTGTAAAACCTCACACATCCAACACTATTGGAATAAGTGCTGCTCAAGCATATTCATTGGTATGACTGAGAACACTGAAAGTGGATGTGATTATTTATACCAGCTAATTATGCCAATAAACATCCTCTAGTTAAATTATCTGCCTTGGCTTAAGCAGTGCTTGTCATTCAATATCAGCCCGTTGTGCACACCAATGAGTGTTACCTCAGTCTCATTGCGTGACGAAGCTACTTTGGGGTATGTGCTCTGACTGAGCAGCACTCTAATTCTTCAGTCAATAAATAAAGTAAAGTCATTAACAGGCTGGAAAGAACAAACACTCATTGTGTTCCCCACTTTCATGAATATTTTACATTACCTGTGACATTGTAGAGCGCGGAGAGAGCCTCACAGTACTTCTGTAGCAGGGCAAGCAGGGAGAGCTGGGAGAGCTGCTCACACAATGTACTGGGCTGGATAGGAAGGAGAAGAAGAAAAATAAAGTGCATGTGAGCAATTAGATGAATGGATGTAAAAATTAATTTACTCTGTAAGTGTTCTATGATTAGCGATGCAAATAGGCTTTTTTAATCATTTGAATAATTTTGATAAACGGTTCAAATCTGGCAACAAATGTATTGCATCAAGGACAAAAAAACGTCATATTAGTCATGGTGGTATTACCTAGCTATGGTGAATAACTGAACAGACAGTAGGTAGACCTGAAGGTTAATTAAGCAGTGGTTCTAATCAGAGGCGGTCGACAGTGTGTCCCTCCTGTCCCCAGGTAATGCAATGACTCCTGCCTAATGTGTAATGTAGCCACCTGACTAAGTTCATTTGGAAGGCAGGGGGACTCTGCAGAAGCATTTGTACAGCTTATCAGAGTGATCCTCTCCTCTCCTCCCCTCCCAGACAGACTGGCTGGCTGGCCTGACCCCATGACTTGCTCCTCTGGGAGATGTGAAGGCATGGCAGAGCACGATAACAGGGTAGCAACGTGAGCTCCCACATGACTGAGTTTGTGTTTGGCCTAAAATATAAGCCTCATCTCTATCCATACCTCTTCTCTCCCGTTCCCTCCTCTCCTTCCCTATCCTGTCCTTGTCTATCCTGTCCTCTCCTCTCTCCTCCTCTCCCCTCTTCTCTCCTCCCCTCCTCTCTAACCACATCTACCTCTATATCTGACTCTGACCACCACTGGTGGTCAGATATGACAGTGTGGCAAATGTGGCAACAAGAGGTTACAGATGTCTGAGTTTGTGTTTGGGCCAAAGCAACATCCGCCTCTCCTCTATCCCTCCCTTTTTGACAGGCACTGACTGGTGGTCAGATTAGACAGTGGGCAAGGTAAGCCCTCATTTTATAGCTGCGGGTCCAGCTGTGTTCTGTAAAATGAATGTCCTTTTTTTGGAGGGAGCGGGGGACAGGACAGGACAGGCTGGAGCACAAAGGAAGCTGAGGGTAAAGGGCAGCTGCAGCGTTAAGGTCTCCTCTGGGGTTGGACTGAGACCTCTGGGGGGTTCTGGGTGTTGTGGTGGATTTAGTGATATAGGTTATTATCACTAAATATGTAATCAGGATGGGGTCCCCTGTAGCTCAGTTGGTAGAGCATGGCGCTTGCAACGCCAGGGTTGTGGGTTTGTTTCCCACGAGGGGCCAGTATGAAAATATATGCACTCACTAACTGTAAGTCGCTCTGGATAAGAGCGTCTGCTAAATGACGTAAATGTAAATGTTATGATGATCAAGAAAAGAAAATGCAAAGTTGCATTTTTTAAAAAGGTTTATCGTAAGGTTTGGTTTGGTTTGTTTATTGTCATGCCTCTCAGGATTATGGAGGGAATTTTCTTCTGGTCTCGCCACATAACAAATCAGAATCTGCACTAGCATTTTTATATGGTTTCATAATGGTAGCCTAATTTTGAAATGGTTACTGGGATCTGGAACAATGTTAAAGACTAGTTAGCCATGTATATGTTTCACTGCTATTTACCTTTTCATCTGAAGCCCTCAAAATAATTTTATGAACAAGGTGTCCATTGACCTGTATTGTATACAGGATTGAGAAAATGTTCCCTTTAAAAAAAAGATACTATTCTACCTGTTAAACTATGTTGGAAATGTCCACGATTTGTCCAATACATTTTAGAAAACATTCCCACACAGTTCCTTAGGGATCACTTCCATTTGCTTTTCCATGACGTGTGTTTGTGTGTGTGTATCTGCACGTGTCCACGTCTAGGTCACTCATAGTGAGGTTTGAATATGTTACTGGTCAAGAACTCTTCAAAACCATTAATAATTGGTAAACATTAAACCCACACACATGTAGGCCTATAATGTAGTGCATATTAAATTCAGATCTGATTCAAATATCAAGTTCAGTTTTGTTGAAAAATGTCTTGACTGCATGCTGTCTCACAAAAGTATATTTCTCCAAACTCAAACAGAATTGCATGCCATGAACTAAGGACATGGAAAATAAAGTCACAGTCTGAAGTGGAAGATCTCACTCTGAAGTGGCAGTGAACTGACACAGAGCAATCCATGTAGCCCCTCAATATGTGCCTGGTTAGTTTTCAAGTACTGTTTGTGTATAGAAATTAGGTAGGAGGAATAGAATACATTAAAGAAGATTTAAATAGTTTCAAGGCATTTCTGCCTTCAGTCAAGGGAAAGACGTCATTGCAAATTAAGTGTACGTATTAAAACACCCATGATATTTATAAACTGACAGGAAAGTTAAAGGATTGAAATACTCACATACAACAGTAACAGAAGTAACAAAATATTTGGAGCGGTCATGTTGATGATGAAATCATGTTAGGAGAGACAGATCCAAAAGAGAGACAGATCTTTCACGGTCTATGTCACATCTCATATCTCAAGACGGAATCACGTACTTATGAATGAAAGAAAACAGTCTGCTCAATTTTACAAAGCATTTGAAAAGAGATAACAAACATCCATGCACTAACATGGGTGAGGTCAACCCTTAAAAGACTGTAATATAAAACGTATCCTTGTTAACTGTGAAAGAGTGAATGTCCTCATGCCGCCATGAATCTCTGCCAGTAATCAGAATCTGATCTAACTGGTTTCTAAAAAAACAAAAATAAACATTATCATGTCAGACGTGGAGCAGAGCAGAGCTATCAGAAAGCAATAGCAGAGACTGTAAATCATTGGGGGAAAAAGCAGCTCTAGTGTAATGAGACCATCAGATCAACTGGTGAGGCCAAATATGTCTCTCCCATTTCTCCTAGCTTTCACCTCCCACTCAGTGACCATAGACTACATTCCAAAGTTCAGTCCTCTATTTTTTGTAACTTCCAGTGTGTGTGTGTGTGTGTGTGTGTGTGTGTGTGTGTGTGTGTCAAATCAAATCAAATTGTATTTGTCACATGCTTGGTAAACAACAGGTGTAGACTAACAGTGAAATGCTTAGTTACGGGCCCTTCCCAACAATGCAGAGAAAAATAAAATAGAGAAATAATAGAAAAGTTACAACACATTATAATAATTTTGTCAACGATCTACACAAAATACTCTAATGTCAAACTGGAAGAAAAATACTAACATAATTTTTTTTTTTAAGAGAAAAAAAGGAAAGTAAAACACTAATATATCTTGATTAGATAAGTATTCAACCCCCTGAGTCAATACATGTTAGAATCACCTTTGGCAGCGATTACAGTTATGAGTCTTTCTGGGTAAGTCTCTAAGAGCTTTGCACAACTGGATTGTATAATATTTGTACATTATAATTTTTTTCATTATTCAAGCTCTGTCGAGTTGGTTGTTGATCATTGCTAGACAGACATTTTGAAGTCTTGCCCTAGATTTTCAGCCAATTTAAGTCAAAACTGTAACTAGGCCATCAGGAACATTCAATGTCTAAGCAACTCCAGTGTGTATTTGGTCTTGTGTTTTATGTTATTGTCCTGCTGAAAGGTGAATTTGTCTCCCAGTGACTGAAGCAGGTTTTCCTTTAGGATTTTGCCTGTGCTTAGCTCTATTGTGTTTATTTTTATCCAACAAAAACAAAACTCTCTAGTCCTTGCCGATAACAAGCATACCCATAACATGATGCAGCCACCACCATGCTTGAAAATATAAAGAGTGATAGTCAGTGATGTGTTGTGTTGGATTTGCCCCAAACATGACGCTTTGTATTCAGGACATAAAGTTAATTTCTTTGCCACATTTTTTGCAGTTTTACTTTAGTGTCTTATTGCAAACAGGATGCATGTTTTGGAAATGTTTATTCTGTACAGGCTTCCTTCTTTTCACTCTGTTATTTAGGTTAATATTGTGGAGTTACTACAATGTTGTTGATCCATCCTCAGTTTTCTCCTATCACAACCATGTAACTGTTTTAAAGTCACCATTGGCCTCATGGTGAAATCCCTGAGTGATTTCCTTCCTCTCCGGCAACTGAGTTAGGAAAGACCCCTGTATCTTTGTAGTGACTGGGTGCATTGATACACCATCCAAAGTATAATGAATAACTTCACAATGCTCAAAGGGAGATTCAGTGTCTGCTTTTTTAATTTTTACCCATCTAGCAATAGGTGCCCTTCTTTGCGAGGCATTAGAAAACCTCCCTGGTCTTTGTGGTTGAATCTGTGTTTGAAATTCACTGCTCGACTGAGGGACCTTACAGATAATTGTATGTGTGGTGTACAGAGATGAGGTAGTCAATCAAATCATGTTAAACTCATTTATTGCACTTACTTATTATGTGACTTGTTAAGCACATTTTCACTCCTGAACTTATTTAGGCTTGCCATAACAAAGGGATTTAATACTTATTGACTGAAGACATTTCAGCTTTTTGTCCACTTAGGAAGCAACACTGATTGACAATAAATTTCACATGCTGTTGTGCAAATGGAATAGACAACAGGTGGAAATGATAGGCAATTAGCAAGACACCCCCAATAAAGGACTGGTTTTGCAGGTGGTGACCACAGACCACTTCTAAGTTCCTATGCTTCCTGGCTGATGTTTTGGTCACTTTTGAATGCTGGCGGTGCTTTCACTCTAGTGGTAGCATGAGACGGAGTCTACAACCCACACAAGTGGCTCAGGTAGTGCAGCTCATCCAGGATGGCACATCAATGCGAGCTGTGGCAAGAAGGTTTGCTGTGTCTGTCAGCGTAGTGTCCAGAGCATGGAGGCGCTACCAGGAGACAGGCCAGTACATCAGGAGACGTGGAGGAGGCCGTAGGAGGGCAACAACCCAGCAGCAGGACTGCTACCTCCGCCTTTGTGCAAGGAGGAGCAGGAGGAGCACTGCCAGAGCCCTGCAAAATGACCTCCAGCAGGCCACAAATGTGCATGTGTCTGCTCAAACGGTCAGAAACAGACACCATGAGGGTGGTATGAGGGCCTGACGTCCACAGGTGGGGGTTGTGCTTACAGCCCAACACCGTGCAGGACATTTGGCATTTGCCAGAGAACACCAAGATTGGCAAATTCGCCACTGGCGCCCTGTGCTCTTCACAGATGAAAGCAGGTTCACACTGAGCACGTGACAGACGTGACAGAGTCTGGAGACGCCGTGGAGTACGTTCTGCTGCCTGCAACATCCTCCAGCATGACCGGTTTGGCGGTGGGTCGGTCATGGTGTGGGGTGGCATTTCTTTGGGGGGCCGCACAGCCCTCCATGTGCTCGCCAGAGGTAGCCTGACTGCCATTAGGTACCGAGATGAGATCCTCAGACCCCTTGTGAGACCATATGCTGGTGCGGTTGGCACTGGGTTCCTCCTAATGCAAGACAATGCTAGACCTCATGTGGCTGGAGTGTGTCAGCAGTTCCTGCAAGAGGAAGGCATTGATGCTATGGACTGGCCCGCCCGTTCCCCAGACCTGAATCCAATTGAGCACATCTGGGACATCATGTCTCGCTCCATCCACCAACGCCACGTTGCACCACAGACTGTCCAGGAGTTGGCGGATGCTTTAGTCCAGGTCTGGGAGGAGATCCCTCAAGAGACCATCCGCCACCTCATCAGGAGCATGCCCAGGCATTGTAGGGAGGTCATACAGGCACGTGGAGGCCACACACACTACTGAGCCTCATTTTGACTTGTTTTAAGGACATTACATCAATGTTGGATCAGCCTGTAGTGTGGTTTTCCACTTTAATTTTGAGGGTGACTCCAAATCCAGACCTCCATGGGTTGATACATTTGATTTCCATTGATCATTTTTGTGTGATTTTGTTGTCAGCACATTCAACTATGTAAAGAAAAAAAGTATTTAATAAGATTATTTCATTCATTCAGATCTAGGATGTGTTATTTTAGTGTTCCCTTTATTTCTTTGAGCAGTGTATATTTGCAGGCTAGTTAGTTTAAGAAATTAATTAACTTCTCTATTTCCCACAAATAAAATAATTTGTGACAATGTCTGTGAGTGTATAACATTTCCCTCCATTTCTCCCCTCATGAGCCATTGTCTCCTAAATTCGTTGTTTGCTACAAACATGCTAACTATGGCCAGTGAGCTCAGGTTAGCGTTTGTTAAATGAACATTGTGCTCATTTAACAAGTCTGGTAATTTACATTTGTTACATGAAATAAAACATGGAAAACATTTATTTAGAATTTTTTGTAGGATAATGATTTTGTTTGAAATGCCAACTTGTCTGTACGCCTACTCATTACAGCTGTGAACTGGCCATATGTTGTGCGCCTCTCGCTATTTGGTTTCACCAGTTTAGAGGGTTTTTCAACTTTTATTGTAAACGGTATACCTAATATTTATGCAAATGATGCCTCTGTTTTGTTTAACGTGCTAATTATTGACCATTACAACAGTAGTTGAGCAATAGTATTGCCCGTAAACTGCATTATAAAAGTTAATTGACAATTAGCTTTTTTTAAGGTGTTAATGGTTTATGCCAGGTTGGGCATGTCTTTTCAAGATGCTCGTTCTCGTCATTCAGGGTGGCCCAAATGCCGGCAGATGGTACACTCACATCCCCTGTTGACCGGTTCCTATCTAAAACATTCTCTATTAAGGCTGCAAAGGCGTACATTCTCTCCTGAACTATATTTAATGGCGAGAAGGCAGGAAAAAAACACGGGAAAAATGCATACTTTCTTTATGAAACACCATTTTCCACCACCATGCTAGAGTGGCTAATGCCTAGGAATGCTAGTACCCTATTTTGCGAATAATGTTGAGCCAATCAGGTTGCAGCAGTCTGTTGTTTACCCCTGGCTGAACACAGGACGCAACATCAGGAAGTAGCATTAGCCACTCTAGCATGGTGGTGGAAAATGGTGTTTCATAAAGAAAGTATGCATATTTTCCCAAAAAAAATTCACCTTCTCGCCATTAAATATAGTTAAGGAGGTAATCGACGCCTTTACAGCCTATATGGATAATGTTTTAGGTAAGAACCTATCCATGGGGGATACTAGTGCATTGCCAGCTGCATACAATGTGTTTGGACGGTAAGATGAAAGGACTCAATATCGCGATCTGCCGGCCTTTTGGGCTACATTACGGAAGGACTGCTCGTTCAGGTAACATGTATACTAGCTATGCCAGATCTAGGGCCTACACTCAGATGTGTGAACTATTTATACCTGTATATCGGCGCTCTGTCTATTGCTATTGTTAGGCCTAATCAAATGCTATTAGTCAAGTTTATTATTTTGTAAATACTCTCTGCATGGATCCAGTCTTCTCCACTGCCTGCACTGTAAGTAAATTCCACCATATTTGTACCTGACCGAAAAATCAACTGTCTCAACTGTTGTGTTTCCAAACCCAACAAACTAGGCTGCCGGGACCTCTATCTTAACAATATAATTAAACCTGTCCATGCAAGCCCAGGCAATTACCAACATTCGAAGACAATTATTTTCAGAAGTAAAATCTACCAATCAGTTTCACATCACCATCTGCGATCTGCGACTAAGACCGATCTAAAATATTAATTGAGTGTATCTTTTCCAATTGTTGCCTCCTTTGGGCAAATACAGCACAGTGCATGATGATCATGCATGAAGAGCTGTGATGGGGTGTGATTATCAGCACCTGAGGGGATAGCGAGCTAATAGCTGTGACTTATTTTCAGCAACGATTATGAGATATTTTAGAAAACTGATCAATGACCTTGCTCATACTTGGTACTGAAATCATAAGACTTTTTTTGTGCTGACTTCATTTTCACTGGGCTCTTTTGTCCGATTGTCTTGAAGAGAAGAGACTATTGTCTGAGCCGTCTGTAGACACAAAGAAACCACAGTTAAGGAAATATGGGGGAAACGTCATGCTTCTCCATTTTAGTGGTTTCTCCTTCCCCTCTGACAAACCGAGGCTCATTTTCGGTCACACCTTTAGTTCGTGACAGTTCAACACTTCTTTATCACCCAAGTCAAGTTACTGTAAAATAAGCTTCTGTATATGCCTACTACTGTATATATTTAGTTAGTTGACAGGCTCTTATCCAAAGTCACGAGAATAGCAGAATGGCTCTTTTATCTTATCTTCACAATATCTTCTAATTACACAACGATCAGGGAGCTGCTGGCTGATACTATTGCATCAATTCCTGCATTTAACTATTTCTTAGAGATAAAGGATCTGTGGATGTGATTCTGCTGCATCTGTGGGTGTGCTGTGAATTAATACATCTAATTAGTTTATTTTCTGTTCATCCAGAGTAATCTTTTCACATTCACTGGTAAGTACACAAAGATCTCTCTCTCTCTTTCTCTCTGAGGCTGATGGTGGATGTTGAGGATCGTGCAGCAGTAGTGTGAACTATGGAGTTGTTGGGGATCTAATGGTAATGGTAACTCTGCCTGGCATCTCTCCTCTGTTTACATCTGGCACTGACAGACCAAGCTGCTGCTACTGCTGCTGCTTACATTGAGCTGGCTAGGCACTGACCTGACCGCATCACGCTCTCTCATGCAAAGAAAAATAAGGCTGATGATCTCATTCCCTTTTTCATCCCCCCTTTTTCATCACATTATGGTGTGTTCGAGTGATCTGTGGGTCTCTGTAGCTCAATTGGTAGAGCATGGCGCTTGTAACGCCAGGGTAGTGGGTTCGATCCCCGGGACCACCCATACATAAAAATGTATGCACACATGACTGTAAGTCACTTTGGATAAAGACGTCTGCTAAATGGCATATTATATTATCTGTCCCGGGTGACGTTCAGATGTCACCAGACAAAAAGGCCTGTGCTTTGCTTCAGAGGATGGATGGCATATATAACATGCTTCAGTTTAACCTTCTGTGAAACGCAATCATATACAGTAGTGGTTCTTATGCATTCTCATAAAATGATGCACTATGTGTATGTCAAATAAAATAACATGTTATTGGTCGTGTCGCATACACATATTTTGCAGATGTTCTCGCAGGTGCAGCGAAATGCTTATGTTTCTAGCTCCAACAGTGCAGTAATATCTAACAATACAAAACAATACACACAAATCCCCCAAAATAAAGTAATTAAGAAATATCAGAACGAGCAATGTCAGAGTCCGTAATATAAATAAATAGTTATATGATGGTGTGTATAGACAGTATGGACAGTATATGAATAGAAAATGTGTGTACAGCAGTAGATACAGTGGGGGGAAAATGTATTTAGTCAGCCACCAATTGTGTAAGTTCTCCCACTTAAAAAGATGAGAGAGGCCTGTAATTTTCATCATAGGTACACGTCAACTATGACAGACAAAATGAGAAAAAAAATCCTGAAAATCACATTGTAGGATTTTTTATGAATTTATTTGCAAATTATGGTGGAAAATAAGTATTTGGTCAATAACAAAAGTTTCTCAATACTTTGTTATATACCCTTTGTTGGCAATGACACAGGTCAAACGTTTTCTGTAAGTCTTCACAAGGTTTTCACACACTGTTGCTGGTATTTTGGCCCATTCCTCCATGCAGATCTCCTCTAGAGCAGTGATGTTTTGGGGCTGTCGCTGGGCAACACGGACTTTCAACTCCCTCCAAAGATTTTCTATGGGGTTGAGATCTGGAAACTGGCTAGGCCACTCCAGGACCTTGAAATGCTTCTTACGAAGCCACTCCTTCGTTGCCCGGGCGGTGTGTTTGGGATCATTGTCATGCTGAAAGACCCAGCCACGTTTCATCTTCAATGCCCTTGCTGATGGAAGGAGGTTTTCACTCAAAATCTCACGATACATGGCCCCATTCATTCTTTCCTTTACACGGATCAGTCGTCCTGGTCCCTTTGCAGAAAAACAGCCCCAAAGCATGATGTTTCCACCCCCATGCTTCACAGTAGGTATGGTGTTCTTTGGATGCAACTCAGCATTCTTTGTCCTCCAAACACGACGAGTTGAGTTTTTATCAAAAAGTTATATTTTGGTTTCATCTGACCATATGACATTCTCCCAATCCTCTTCTGGATCATCCAAATGCACTCTAGCAAACTTCAGACGGGCCTGGACATGTACTGGCTTAAGCAGGGGGACACGTCTGGCACTGCAGGATTTGAGTCCCTGGCGGCGTAGTGTGTTACTGATGGTAGGCTTTGTTACTTTGGTCCCAGCTCTCTGCAGGTCATTCACTAGGTCCCCCCGTGTGGTTCTGGGATTTTTGCTCACCGTTCTTGTGATCATTTTGACCCCACGGGGTGAGATCTTGCGTGGAGCCCCAGATCGAGGGAGATTATCAGTGGTCTTGTATGTCTTCCATTTCCTAATAATTGCTCCCACAGTTGATTTCTTCAAACCAAGCTGCTTACCTATTGCAGATTCAGTCTTCCCAGCCTGGTGCAGGTCTACAATTTTGTTTCTGGTGTCCTTTGACAGCTCTTTGGTCTTGGCCATAGTGGAGTTTGGAGTGTGACTGTTTGAGGTTGTGGACAGGTGTCTTTAATACTGATAACAAGTTCAAACAGGTGCCATTAATACAGGTAACGAGTGGAGGACAGAGGAACCTCTTAAAGAAGAAGTTACAGGTCTGTGAGAGCCAGAAATCTTGCTTGTTTGTAGGTGACCAAATACTTATTTTCCACCATAATTTGCAAATAAATTCATTAAAAATCCTACAATGTGATTTTCTGGATTTTTTTTTGACGTGTACCTATGATGAAAATTACAGGCCTCTCTCATCTTTTTAAGTGGGAGAACTTGCACAATTGGTGGCTGACTAAATACTTTTTTTCCCCACTGTAGATAGGATGAGCCATGACTAGAATACAGTACATACAGTGCCTTCAGAAAGTATTCATACCCTTTAACTTATTCCACATTTTGTTGTGTTACAGCATTAATTCAAAATGGATTAAATATTATGTTTTTTTCTTAACCATCTACACACAATACCCCATAATGAGAAAGTGAAAACATAGCTTTAGAAATGTTTGCAAATGACTGAAACTAAATATCTAATTTACATAAGTATTCACACCCCTCAGTCAATACATGTTAGAATCACCTTTGGCAGTGATTCCAGCTGTGAGTCTTTCTGGGTAAGTCTCAAAGAGCTTTCCACACCTGGATTGTACAATATTTGCCCATTATTCTTTTCAAAATCTTCAAGCTCTATCGGATAGGTTGTTGATCATTGCTAGACAACCATTTTCATGTCTTGCAATAGATTTTGAAGCAGATTTAAGTCAAAACTGTAACTCGGCCACTCAGGAACATTCACTGTCTATTGGTAAGCAACTCCAGTGTAGATTTGGCCTTGTGTTTTAGGTTATTGTCCTGCTGAAAGATTAATTCATCTCCCAGTATCTGGTGGAATGCAGACTGAACCAGGTTTTCCTCTAGGATTTTGCCTGTGCTTAGCTCCATTCCGTTTCTTTTTTATCCTTAAAAACTCCCCTGTCCTTAATGATTACAAGCATACCCATAACATGATACATCCACCGCTATGCTTGAAAATATGGAGAGTGGTACTCAGTAATGTGTTGTACTGGATTTGCCCCAAACATAACACATTGTATTCAGGACAAAAAGTGAATTGCTTTGCCACATTTTCTGCAGTATTACTTTAGTGACCTGTTGCAAACAGGATGCATGTTTTGGAATATTTTTATTCTGTACAGGCTTCCTTTTCACTCTATCAATTAGGTTAGTATTGTGGAGTAACTACAATGTTGTTGATCCGTCCTCAGTTTTCTCCTATCACAGCCATTAAACTTTGTAACTGTTTTAAAGGTCTCTTGGTGAAATCCCTGAGTGGTTTCCTTCCTCTCCGGCAACTGAGTTAGGAAGGACACCTGTATCTTTGTAGTGACTGGGTGTATTTATACACCATCCAATGTGTAATTAATAAAAAAAACTTTTAAAAAACATAATTTCACTTTTACATTATTGGGTATTGTGTGACAAAAAATCTCAATGTAATCAATTTAAAATTCAGGCTGTAACACAACAAAATGTGGAAAAAGTCAAGGGGTGTGAATACTTTCTGAAGGCACTGTACATAAAAAAAAAAATGTACATACAGTGGGGAGAACAAGTATTTGATACACTGCCGATTTTGCAGGTTTTCCTACTTACAAAGCATGTAGAGGTCTGTAATTTTTTATCATAGGTACACTTCAACTGTGAGAGATGGAATCTAAAACAAAAATCCAGAAAATAACATTGTATGATTTTTAAGTAATTAATTTGTATTTTATTGCATGACATAAGTATTTGATACATCAGAAAAGCAGAACTTAATATTTGGTACAGAAACCTTTGTTTGCAATTACAGAGATCATACGTTTCCTGTAGGTCTTGACCAGGTTTGCACACACTGCAGCAGGGATTTTGGCCCACTCCTCCATACAGACCTTCTCCAGATCCTTCAGGTTTCGGGGCTGTCGCTGGGCAATACGGACTTTCAGCTCCCTCCAAAGATTTTCTATTGGGTTCAGGTCTGGAGACTGGCTAGGACACTCCAGGACTTTGAGATGCTTCTTACGGAGCCACTCCTTAGTTGCCCTGGCTGTGTGTTTCGGGTCGTTGTCATGCTGGAAGACCCAGCCACGACCCATCTTCAATGCTCTTACTGAGGGAAGGAGGTTGTTGGCCAAGATCTCGCGATACATGGCCCATTCATCCTCCCCTCAATATGGTGCAGTCGTCCTGTCCCCTTTGCAGAAAAGTATCCCCAAAGAATGATGTTTCCACCTCCATGCTTCACGGTTGGGATGGTGTTCTTGGGGTTGTACTCATCCTTCTTTTCCTCCAAACACGGCGAGTGGAGTTCAGACCAAAAAGCTCTATTTTTGTCTCATCAGACCACATGACCTTCTCCCATTCCTCCTCTGGATCATCCAGATGGTCATTGGCCAACTTCAGACGGGCCTGGACATGCGCTGGCTTGAGCAGGGGGACCTTGCGTGCGCAGCAGGATTTTTATCCATGACGGCGTAGTGTGTTACTAATGGTTTTCTTTGAGACTGTGGTCCCAACTCTCTTCAGGTCATTGACCAGGTCCTGCCGTGTAGTTCTGGGCTGATCCCTCACCTTCCTCATGATCATTGATGCCCCACGAGGTGAGATCTTGCATGGAGCCCCAGACCGAGGGTGATTGACTGTCATCTTGAACTTCTTCCATTTTATACTAATTGCGCCAACAGTTGTTGCCTTCTCACCAAGCTGCTTGCCTATTGTCCTGTAGCCCATCCCAGCCTTGTGCAGGTCTACAATGTTATCCCTGATGTCCTTACACAGATCTCTGGTCTTGGCCATTGTGGAGAGGTTGGAGTCTGTTTGATTGAGTGTGTGGACAGGTGTCTTTTATACAGGTAACGAGTTCAAACAGGTGCAGTTAATACAGGTAATGAGTGGAGAACATGAGGGCTTCTTAAAGAAAAACTAACGGGTCTGTGAGAGCCGGAATTCTTACTGGTTGGTAGGTGATAAAATACTTATGTCATGCAATAAAATGCTAATGAATTACTTAAAAATCATACAATGTGATTTTCTGGATTTTTGTTTTAGATTCCGTCTCTCACAGTTGAAGTGTACCTATGATAAAAAATGCAGACCTCTACATGCTTTGTAAGTAGGAAAACCTGCAAAATCGGCAGTGTATCAAATACTTGTTCTCCCCACTGTATGAAGTGGGTAAAACAGTGTCTAAACATGATTAAAGTGACCAGTGTTCAATAACTATGTACATAGGGTAGCAGTCTCTAAGGTGCAGCGTAGAGTACCGGGTGGTAGCCAGCTGGTAACAGTGACTAAGTTCAAGGCAGGGTGCTGTAGGGTACCTCTTAGAATGTGGGTAGCTAATTTATCCATTAGTCTGTTTGGTGTTGTCAACATGCTTCATTACAGCTCCAGGAACAAGGCTTTATGTGAAGTCAGCTTTACATCAATAAAAAAATCAGTGTAAGATTCTGAATGTGTTGTCCAGTTGAAGCATATCACACATAATAATAATAATAATAATAAAAGTCACATAATTTCATTCGGATGTAAACAGAAATACTGTTAAGGACAAGTGTGCTAGCTGGACCATGAAACAGAAGATTATGTTGGAACATAAAGTTGGCAGGGCATTCATCAAGTCTTTTGAATAGGCCAGGCATCAGCTGCTGCTCTCAGTCTTCCTATCTGGGTAAGTCCATTCACCAATGTCTAACATACCCATCCAATCCACAACAGCCCTCTAACTCAGCTGCTCCCAAGACATCTGACACCTGGAGTTCATGGTCGAAGGAGCTAGTTAGCGTGAGGTAACTGAAGGGCTAGCCAAGGAGGCCTTTTACTGCTAGTTTTCCTAATGAGCCAATCAAATCACAATAAGAGTCCCCACCCCTGGGACTGAGGTTAAGCTCTGAGTACAGTGGCTCTGCCGGGTTGAACAACTTGTCCTAACTGTATCTCTTCGAGAAGACAGTTACATCATATTAGGGGTTAACTGCGATTGACCAGAATTATAGCGATACTTGCGTTTTGAAATCCTGCCAACCACAGCCCATTTGAGCCTGTTTTGGAGGCAGTGGGGTCATGCACCAAGACATTTTTTTAATGGGGCACTGACGGCCAAATTCAATATCTTTGCATTAATTATATGTATCTTCTATAACGTTTCAGTGAGCATGCAACGTCTGTTTGGCAGACAAATCAGAGGTTTAGGAGAGTTCCTCCCTGGTATTTGGGCAACAAACACATGCCCACTGTTGTGGCATTGATACTGTTTAGTCATGCACAAGATACTGAGGGCGAAAGAGGGATTGGCATTGTGCCATTCTATTTATGTTTGAACATAGTGTACACAAGACCTGCCATTCAAGTTGACTCACTTGTATCATGTGACTCATTGGCATGGTCACATGACTTCATAACACCATTTACTACAGAAGAAGGAAACGAGAGGTGTGGTAATAAAAAAATGATATGTATAAGAAACACCTATCTGCATATGCATGACAACAGTTTAATCAGAAGGTAGACAGCAAAAGTGACCTGCAAGCGGGAAAGCATTCAAGCAACTTTCTTTGATAATTGGAAAACTGAAAGCCACATGACAACATTAGCGAGACACTCTGACAGACGTGTATGATTGGTTCTTCGAGCTACTTAGGAGATTCTGGTGAATTCACTAGTGAGATGTCTCACTCATAATATCAGAGAACCTGGGTTACGCAAGTAACCTTAAGTTATTTCGCTTCTTAATGATCATGCAAGTACCACACAATTTGATAGACAGCAGATGATTGAAATTCACCAGAGTAGCTCTATGCCCACGTTTCACTTTGGACAGCCTGTCTACCTCCTGCTTAGCCAATAATTAAATCACTACTTAGGCTCCCTGTTTGTGTCGAGCTTATGTTTGCAATAGCCTACTGTTACAACAACAGACAAAGAAGTTTGTTGTACAACATGTCGATCATGTCTATTGTACAACATGTGGAAGTTTTTAGACTACACGTCCGATCATCGCCGTGGCGAGGAAGGAGGGGGAAGCGGCAGCAGAGTGAGCAGCAGCTACGTACAAAAGAATCCTGCACATGCCCTCTCAGACCTTTAGTTGTCGGGAAGAAAGGTCCAGGAAAAGTCAGATCTGCAGCCACTCTGAAAATTATATTGATAAAAAACAACACCTATCTGCATATGCATGACAACAGTTTAATCAGAAGGTAGACAAGCAAAGTGACCTACAAGCGGGAAAGCAACTTTCTTGGATAATTGGAAAACTGAAAGACACACGAAAACATTAGGGAGACACAGAGCTACAATTATGTGAATAGTCCAAATGAACCAGAAAGGCGTGCTAGTGCACTAGCCTCTACATTGTATCATGTGTGTCACTGTCACTTTCAGCAGTGATTCTATATGTGCTGGTGGCTGTGTACATTAATGCATTATGATTGACTCGTACAGTATATAGTGATTGACTGCAAAGACTGTCACAGTCTATAATGGGGTGTCTATGGGTGGAAAAACATATACTAGACATGACTGAGTGAACTAATGCAGCTGAATGCACTTATGATGGCCATCTATGAGAAATACCTGATGATGCACTCATTTAATTGCTTTTTTGTGCAGTGATGGATGATGTACATAAATGTCTGACTTGCTGCTAGGAATCCTGAAATGGACATCCTTCCTTTCATTCCTCTTGGGGAGGGGATGATAATAGTTTTTTGTTGATTATCACTAAATTACATTTCAGTCCTCGTACCTGTAAGCTCAGAAGCCAGTTAATATTAATATATACATTAATATAGCCTATATCATTAATACAGTACACCACATTTTAAGAGACCTGTATGCAACAAGTGGTCTATCTATCTTTATCACTCATAACAATGTCTGTGACCTCAGTGAACTCTCTCCTTAGTCATGTGTAATGAAGGTGATGCCGTTGGTGGCCTTTGGGCTGAGTGACGCAATTAAATGTCACCTTCCTTCCCCTGCATGCCCACGCATCATTATTCATGAGGTGTCTTGTCTCCCTGTGTTTCCCGGAATGGGAGGACTCAGGCTCTGGCTGTGCTACAAAGAAAAACCCTGACACTTTATTCATCAGAAGGAAAATCTCTGATTCGCTCGGAGAACACTTCTGTAAATCACAGTGGAAGGCGGCTGAACCCATTTGGCCATTTTTCTTAAGCAAAGATGGATGGATGAAATTGGACGCTTTTAGGAACATGAATGTTTTATCACCTTTGTCTGGTCATGTGCACTCAGGTGCTGTACTGGTGAAGAACACTGTGGAACAGAGGATCTTTTGATTGAAAATAACAACAACAATAACATCAACAACAACAACAAATAGCTTTCAGTTCAGCAAAATACTTTCCCACCATCTCCAAGACCCTGATGAATTGTATTTGCAACTTCCTTGAATTGAATGTTTTTGTCCTTGCTGCACGATTGGATTCTCACTGAAATCCATTTCCTTTGTAGGTATTTTTTTTAAATATACAGTGGGGAGAACAAGTATTTGATACACTGCCGATTTTGCAGGTTTTCCTACTTACAAAGCATGTAGAGGTCTGTAATTTTTATCATAGGTACACTTCAACTGTGAGAGACGGAATCTAAAACAAAAATCCAGAAAATCACATTGTATGATTTTTAAGTAATTAATTTGCATTTTATTGCATGACATAAGTATTTGATCACCTACCAACCAGTAAGAATTCCGTCTCTCACAGACCTGCTAGTTTTTCTTTAAGAAGCCCTCCTGTTCTCCACTCATTACCTGTATTAACTGCACCTGTTTGAACTCGTTACCTGTATAAAAGACACCTGTCCACACACTCAATCAAACAGACTCCAACCTCTCCACAATGGCCAAGACCAGAGAGCTGTGTAAGGACATCAGGGATAAAATTGTAGACCTGCACAAAGCTGGGATGGGCTACAGGACAATAGGCAAGCAGCTTGGTGAGAAGGCAACAACTGTTGGCGCAATTATTAGAAAATGGAAGAAGTTCAAGATGACGGTCAATCACCCTCGGTCTGGGGCTCCATGCAAGATCTCACCTCGTGGGGCATCAATGATCATGAGGAAGGTGAGGGATCAGCCTAGAACTACACGGCAGGACCTGGTCAATGACCTGAAGAGAGCTGGGACCACAGTCTCAAAGAAAACCATTAGTAACACACTACGCCGTCATGGATTAAAATCCTGCAGCGCACGCAAGGTCCCCCTGCTCAAGCCAGCACATGTCCAGGCCCGTCTGAAGTTTGCCAATGACCATCTGGATGATCCAGAGGAGGAATGGGAGAAGGTCATGTGGTCTGATGAGACAAAAATAGAGCTTTTGGTCTAAACTCCACTCGCCGTGTTTGGAGGAAAAAGAAGGATGAGTACAACCCCAAGAACACCATCCCAACCATGAAGCATGGAGGTGGAAACATCATTCTTTGGGGATGCTTTTCTGCAAAGGGGACAGGACGACTGCACCGTATTGAGGGGAGGATGGATGGGGCCATGTATTGCGAGATCTTGGCCAACAACCTCCTTCCCTCAGTAAGAGCATTGAAGATGGGTCGTGGCTGGGTCTTCCAGCATGACAACGACCCGAAACACACAGCCAGGGCAACTAAGGAGTGGCTCCGTAAGAAGCATCTCAAGGTCCTGGAGTGTTAAGTTATGCTTTTCTGATGTATCAAATACTTATGTCATGCAATAAAATGCAAATTAATTACTTAAAAATCATACAATGTGATTTTCTGGATTTTTGTTTTAGATTCCGTCTCTCACAGTTGAAGTGTACCTATGATAAAAATTACCAACCTCTACATGCTTTGTAAGTAGGCAAACCTGCAAAATCGGCAGTGTATCAAATACTTGTTCTCCCCACTGTATATACAGATGGAACATTCTGAGCTGGTATAGCCATTCAGTGCTTTCTTTGGACTTATTTGAGTGGGACAAACCCTTAAATTGAATGGAAGTACTGCTACTTGTTTATCCCATGCATATACTGAACTGTACCTTTTCCGTGTGAGTGAGTTCACCATGCTGTGTGGCGTAGTGTGGCTCTGGTGAATCATTTCCCCACTCAGACTTAAAATACTATTTCATGAATCCTAAAAAAGTTTTTTTTCCAGGTGCAAATGGAATTTCCCCCCTCCATTTTGACAACTTTCTTCTAACTAAGCCAATGACTTTGACAGTTGAACAGATGCCAGGTCTTAAAAGCTTCATGGTTTTGCAGTTTTCCTGTCAGTTTGTGATTATGAACTTAAAAGTTGAAACACCTTGGGTGGAATTTCATGCACCTGCAAGTCAGCTGTGTGGTGGTGGCATCGCTGGTAGTGTTGTTGTATACAGTACACATCTGCTCTCTATTCCACAGGCCATGACTGAACGATACAAACAGTCATCCAAACCTTACTTTTGCCACTTAATTAACACAAGTCTTTGAGTATACCCAAACATAAATGTAAATGTTGTCATGTTTTTTAACTTACATGTTTTATTGTCTATTTATCAAAACAATATCCATGTATTTCAGTGTCTATTACTGACGTGGATATCATTAAAACGTTTAACTTGAACTTAAACTTTTATCTGTTTGACAATTAGATGAACTCAATGCTGATGAGATGTAATTCGTGACCATTTTGATAAAAAGAGCTTCCAAGTTTTTGACTCTTTCATGGTGTGTTTGGTTGTGTGTCGGTCACCGGACTGTTCCCTTGGCACCTGTCATATTTGGGCATTGGAAGGGGGACTTAACAATTTAAGGGCTGAGGTATTGCTGTGATTGTGGGGTGGTACCTTATTTTATTTTTTATTTTTTATTTAACCTTTATTTAACCAGTTAAGCCAGTTGAGAACAAGTTCTCATTTACAACTGCGACCTGGCCAAGATAAAGCAAAGCAGTGCGATAAAAACAACAACACAGAGTTACATATGGAATAAACAAAAACGTACAGTCAATAACACAATAGAAAATAGAAAATCTATATACAGTGTGTGCAAATGTAGTAAGTTATGGAGGTAAAGCAAAAAATAATGTTAGTATTAACACTGGAGTGATAGATGTGCAAATAGAGATACTGGGGTGCAAATGAACAAAATAAATAACAATGTAAATAACAATATGGGGATGAGGTAGTTGGGTGGGCTAATTACAGATGGGCTGTGTACAGGTACAGTGATCGGTAAGCTGCTCTGACAACTGATGCATAAATTAATGAGGGAGATAAGTGTCTCCAGCTTCGTTACAGTCATTTGCAGCAGAGAACTGGAAGGAATGGCAGCCAAAGGAGGTGTTGGCTTTGGGGATGACCAGTGAGATATACCTGCTGGAGCGCATACTATGGGTGGGTGTTGCTATGGTGACCAATGAGCTAAGATAAGGCGGGGATTTGTCTCTGGCATCTCCATCAAACTGATGGGATCACCTCTGTTGTTCCTAAGTATATAATCGGCGGTGGTCGCAAGCAGTCGAGTATGGCATCAGTCAGGCTATATGTGTTATTCAGAGGTGACTGAGGAGCCCAATCCTGGAGTGGCAGGTTCCACCACAGTGGGGGCAGGATGTAGAGCAGAAAGGGGGCTGAAGATAACACAATACACCTACAACAAGTGCAACCGTTTGTTAGTATTTATAAGCAAGTGATAGTGCCTAGAAAGGTGGAAGAAAATCCTTAACGTAATATCAGGGAGTCAGCTAACATCTGATGACCTTAACAATTAGTTCTCATGACTCCTTACAGCACCGCAGCCACTAGTTATTTCAGTGTTTTGTTTGTCATGCCTGAAATCGATTGCTCATTTTCCGGCCGGGCACAGGGACAGTCCTTTGAGTTAGAGGGCATTTTCACCAGCACCATCAGACAGACTGAGGGGTGTGCGTGTTCCAGCAGTCTGGGTTCACTATAACGAGGACGCTCATTAAACTTAGAAGAACTTGTCTCAAACAAGGGCACATCTCTGTGTTGGTTCAGAGTGCAGTGCACACCACAGGAAAAGTTTTTGATATTTTGTAGAAGTATTACTTTTATTTTATTAAAGGCCCAGTGCAGTCAAAAACGTGATTTTCCTGTGTATTATATATACCCTACATGACCAAAAGTATGTGGACACCTGTTCGCCTTCTGGGAAGGCTTTCCACTAGATGTTGTAACATTGCTGCGGGGACTTGCTTCCATTCAGCCACAAGAGCATTAGTGAGGTCGGGCACTGATGTTGGGTGATTAGGCCTGGCTCGCAGTCTGCGTTCCAATTCATCCCAAAGATATTCGATGGGGTTGAGGTCAGGGCTCTGTGCAGGCCAGTCAAGTTCTTCCACACAGATCTCAAAAAACAATTTCTGTACGGACCTCGCTTTGTTCACAGGGGCATTGTCATGCTAAAACAGGAAAGGGCCTTCCCGAAACTGTTGCCACAAAGTTGGAAGCACAGAATCTTCTAGAATATAATTGTTTGCTGTAGCGGAACTAAGGGGCCTAGCCCAAACCATGAAAAACAGCCCCAGACCCTTATTCCTCCTCCACAAACTTTACAGTTGGCACTATGCATTCGGACAGGTAGCCTTCTCCTGGCATCCGCCAAACCCAGATTTGTCCGTTGGACTGCCAGATGGTGAAGCGTGATTCATCACTCCAGAGAACACGTTTCCACTGCTCCAGAGTCCAATGGCGGTGAGCTTTACACCATTCCAGCCGACACTTGGCATTGCGCATGGTGATTTTAGGCTTGACGTTGCTTCCAGAGACAGTTTGGAACTTGGTAGTGAGTGTTGCAACGAGGACAGACGATTTTTACGCACTTCAGCACTTGGCGGCCCTGTTCTATGAGCTTGTGTGGCCTACCACTTTGCGGCTGAGCCGTTGTTGCTCCTAGACGTTTCCACTTCACAATAACAGCACTTACAGTTGACCGGGGCAGCTCTAGCAGGGCAGAAATCTGACAACTGACTTGTTGGAAAGGTGGCATCCTATGATGGTGCCAAGTTGAAAGTCACTGAGCTCTTCAGTAAGGCCATTCTACTGCCAATGTTTGTCTATGGAGATTGCATGGCTGTGTGCTCGATTTTGTACACCTGTCAGCAACGGGTGTGTCTGAAATAGCCAAATCCACTGAAGTCTTTTCAAATAGCTCGTACACTAAAAAGGCATTTTCACCCTATGAGGTTTGAATAATACTGTGAAATTGTGAAAATTATGATAATGCCTTTTTAGTGTACGAGCTATTTGAAAAGACTGCCTGAAATATTAGCCTGTTTTGGTGTGATGGAGTTTGGGCCTGGTGACCTCGCCAGGCGTTCAATTATTATTATTATTATTATTATTTTATTTTTTAAATTATATATACACTACCGTTCAAAAGTTTGGGCTCACTTAGAAATGTCCTTGTTTAACATCAAAATGATCAGATATACATTGTAGACATTGTTAATGTTGGAAATGGCTATTGTAGCTGGAAACAGCAACCATCAGTCCTGTGTTCCAATGGCACATTGTGTTTGCTAATCCAAGTTTATCATTTTAAAAGGCTAATTGATCATTAGAAAACCCTTTTGCAATGATGTTAGCACAGCTGAAAACTGTTGTGCTGATTAAAGAAGCAATAAAACTGGAGTTCTTGAGACTAGTTGAGTATCTGGAGCATCAGCAATTGTGGGTTCAATTACATGCTCAAAATGGCTGGAAACAAATGACTTTCTTCTGAAACTCGTCAGTCTATTCTTGTTCTGAGAATTGAAGGCTATTCCAAATTGCCAAGAAACTGAAGATCTCGTACAACGCTGTGTACTACTCCCTTCACAGAACAGTGCAAACTGGCTCTAACCAGAATAGAAAGAGGAGTGGGAGGCCCTGGTGCACAACTGAGAAAGAGGACAAATACATTAGAGTGTCTAGTTTGAGAAACAGACGCCTCACAGGTCCTCAACTGGCAGCGTCATTAAATAGTACCCGCAAAACACCAGTCTCAACGTCAACAGTGAAGAGGCGACTCCGTGATGCTGACCTAGGCAGAGTTGCAAAGAAAAAGCCATATTTCAGATTGGCCAATAAAAAGAAAAGATTAAGATGGGCAAAAGAACACAGACACTGGACTTTTTCTTTGCAACTCTGCCTAGAGTGAGATCATTTATTTCATTTGGGATATGTATTCCGAGTATATCCACATCACCATCAGATCATTTTATTGGTAAACTACATGTTAATGTAACATTTTTATTTTTTAGTGATCCAATACGTAATATAGTACATTTATCATTATTTGGTTGTAATCCAGAAAGGTTAGAAAATGTATCTAGATCCTCTATGAGGCTGTGGAGGGATTCAAGTTTTGGATTTAAAAGAAAACATGAATCATCAGCGTATAATGACACCAGGCAGTAAATAAATGAATATACCAATAAGAAAGCTCCAAACCTCTCTGCCAATAACAGCTAGTTTTCAGTTTCCCCCTCCCCACTCAGACCAGCTAAATTCTTGCTTGAGAAATTGCTCTTTGCTAAGAAGCATTTTTTTTAAACTGGGTTGTCACTCACTGCGTTAGTCTCCACCTGGTTATGTACCAGTTATGTTGCCTTTCCTAGTGCATCAAGTGACAGAAATCCAGTGGGTATTCAAAGATCGAATATGGCGATCGAAGTGAGTATTCCCACCCACAAGACTCTTGACTTGATTTCACCTAGACTCGCCTGCTACTATAGTTATGTGTACTGTCTGTCTGGGTGGCATCAGAACTGAACGAGATAAAATCTCAGAAAATTTCTCTCCAATCCAAAACCTCTCTATAGAATTGAAGGGTTGACTGAGTTGGGGAATGGAGGATGGATGACTTCTGCAAATAAGCAGCATTGGCCCGAGGCCTCTGTAAATAAAAATACTATCCGTCAAAGAAGATAATGTGACTCATCAAACAACAGCTCTTAAAACAAACCACACTCCACCTTTACCATCAAGGGAGAAAGAAAATTACAAAAGTGGTTGTTTTCTTTTCAAAATTTCCATTCTTTCCATTTCCATATTTAAACCCTATAAGGATGCGGTATAGGTCAAAGGGCAGACACTGATGTCTGAGAGAGCCTGAGGCCTCTGGTAAGAGTACAAAGCTAACCTTTAAGTGTTCTTCTCTTTCATTCATTTGTTGTGGTATGTACATCAACAGTTCTGTAATACTGCAAACATGGTCTCATTAGAATATGTCAATATTAGTTATATGTCACTATTGATATTAGATACGGTATGTCACTCCAGGTTATATGTCACTATAATGACATAACACCTTCTCTGAGTCTCACACAGCTCATATTAGATGTCGTTTCAGTCATGAGGACGTCATTTTATCATTGCTCTGCGTAAGCAAAACACTCCTAACTCCAGGTTGAAGTTTTGAATCCTCGGGAGGCTGGTTTTGTTTGGTTGTTAATACATTTGATTACATCTATGCCTGCACAGCACTTTCATTCTGCTTATGTGCTTTGCTGTTGTGTTGCAAGTAAATTAATTTTGCTTTTGAGGTATTGTAAACAAATTCAAGGTTCCTCAGTAATACTCTAGTCGATTAGTTGAACTGGCACTCCACTGAGAGTGATTTTCATTCCTCAACTGCCTGATTCCTGGCAGTCAGTTCCCCTGGCTCTGGAAAAAGCCAATGACAGGACTCAGATGTTATTAGCCTCTGCATTACTTATACTGTCCTTGGCCAAACCCAAAGTGTAGCAGAGGGAGGAACACCAAATGGCTTTGGCAAAATAACAAAATTAAGACAACACTTTAGAAAGAGACGGCACAATCTGGCAAAGAGGACAAGAGAGAATTAGAAATATAAATTGTCAGTCTAAACAGGGTTTGGGAGAGGAGTGTGTTGATGATGGAGGGGGTGTGGGGGGGGGGTAGAATGTTATGGCGAGACAGAGGAATATTCAGATTAATGTCACCACCTCGGAGGCATCTGTTGCCAAGGCTACAGGGAGGGGATTAATACTGGGTATTAGGAGAAGTGGTGGCCGGACTGGAGAGGGAGGGGTCTGACTGGTGAACCAACCACACTGCCGAGAGAGAGAGAGAGAGAGAGAGAGAGACGCTGGTGAACCAACAAGAAAAGTATGCTTGATAAACCCCACTTGGGTCAAACTCTGATACATGGTTGAAATAAACCACTTTCTGTCTGACTAGGTACTCTCTACATCATAGTATGATTCTTGTAATAATAATTAGCCAGAAGGACAACCATCTCAGCAGCACTCCACCAATCAGGCCTTTATGGTAGAGTGGCCAGACGGAAGCCACTCCTCAGTAAAAGGCACATGACAGCCCACTTGGAGTTTGCCAAAAGGCACCTAAAGGACTCTCAGACAAGATTATCTGCTCTGATTAAACCAAGATTGAACTCTTTGGCCTGAATGCCAAGAGTCACGTCTGGAGGAAACCTGGCACCATCCCTACGGTGAAGTATGGTGGTGGCAGCATCATGCTGTGGGAATGTTTTTCAGCCCAGGGACTGGGAGACTAGTCAGGATCGAGGGAAAAATTAACGGAGCAAAGTACAGAGAGATCCATGATGAAAACCTGCTTCAGAGCGCTCAGGACCTCAGACTGGGGCAAAGGTTCACCTTCCAACAGGACAACGACCCTAAGCACACAGCCAACACAACGCAGGAGTGGCTTCGGGACACGTCTCTGAATGTCCTTGAGTGGCCCAGCCAGAGCCCGGACTTGAACCCGATCGAACATCTCTGGAGAGACCTGAAAATAGCTGTGCAGCAACGCTCCCCATCCAACCTGACAGAGCTTGAGAGGATCTGCAGAGAAGAATGGGAGGAACTCCCCAAATACAGGTGTGCCAAGCTTTTGCGTCATACCGAAGAAGACTTGAGGCGGTAATCGCTGCCAAAGGTGCTTCAACAAAGTACTGCGTAAAGGGTCTGAATACCTATGTAAATGTGATATTTCAGGTTTTTTGTTGGGTTTTTTACTAAAATGTCTACAAACCTGTTTTTGCTTTGTCATTATGGGGTATTGTGTGTAGATTGATAAGGGGGGGGAAAACAATGTAATCCATTATAGAATAAGACTGTAACGTAACAAAATGTGGAAAAGGTCAAGGGGTCTGAATACCTTCCGAATGCACTGTATGTTTTTCAACCATTTTCCATCCTTAAAATTAGGAATAAGCAAAGGCTTTGATTTCTGGTCACACAGATGTAAAAAGGGTCTTAAAAAACATGTACTTGAAAAAGTCTTAAAAGTTATTAGAAATACATCAAAACACAATCATGTTGAAGTAAAGGCCCCTACCAACTAATATCCACATTTATATTTAGCTTTGCTGAAATTATTTGCCTTCTGTAAGTTTTAGAAATATTGCCTAGTGTCTTGTCATTCTGTTACCAAAAATCCACATCTTTAAGATATTTTATAATTTTTCTCCCTAAAGAGGAGGGAGGGTTATGAAAGTTCACAGAAGTAACAAGTAAAGGTAGACCTACCAATTAGTTATAGTGTTTTTACTGATAACAATTTTGTTTATGAATTACTAAGTGATTAAAATGCGTCACTCTGTCATCAAATCGGTAACAGAGTGACTGAAAAATCTGTAACAGAATTGGCCACAATGGGAACAACGTACGTAGGGTAAGGACAGGAAATAACTTGGTCATACAGTATGTTAGAGTAGCAGAGACAGGATCAGGATGCACCAGATGGACGCATACTGCAGACCTATGTTTCAGTTACTGAGGGTTTATTTATCTTTAAAGAAGAGAGAAATACTTTAGGACACATTTCTATTTAATATCCCCAGGGGTTATGTATATGCAAAAATAAAGAATTGTCATCTAATTTAAATTGCCTGTTGGGCAAACTGGAACTGTGGGTGGAAATGGAGGTGATTTCTGTTTGTTGCTCCCCCAGGCCTTTTTCTCTCTCTCCCACATGAGGACAACTGTGGAAACACTACTATAATCATTATTGCTTATACAGTGCCGTCAGAAAGTATTCACACCTTTACTTTTTCCACATTTTGTTGTGTTACAGCCTGAATTTAATGGATTAAATTGAGATTTTGTGTCACTGGCCTACCTACACACACTACCCCATAATGTCAAAGTGGAATTATGTTTTTATAAATGTTCACAAATTAATACAAAATGAAAATCTGAAATGTCTTGAGTCAATAAGTATTCAACCCCTTTGTTATGGAAAGCCTCAATAGGTTAAGGAGTGAAAATGTGCTTAACTAGTCACACAATAAGTTGCATGGATGTTTAACATGATTTTTGAATGACTACCTCATCTCTTTACACCACACACTGTAAAGTCCCTCAGTCGAGCAGTGAATTTCAAACACAGATTCAACCACAAAGACCAGGGAGGTTTTCCAATGCCTTGCAAAGAAGGGCACCTAATGATAGATGGGTTTACAAAAAAAGCAGACATTGAATCTCCCTTTGAGCATTGTGAAGTTATTAACTACACTTTGGATGGTGTATCAACACACCCAGTCACTACAAAGATACAGGCATCCTTCCTAACTCAGTTTCCAATGGTGACTTTAAAACAGTTACAGAGCTTAATGGCTGTGATAGGAGAAAACTGAGGATGGATCAACAACATTGTAGTTACTCCACAATAATAATCTAGATGACAGAGTGAACAGAAGGAAGCCTGTAAAGAATTAAAATATTCAAAAACATGCATCCTGTTTGCAATAAGCACTAAAGTAAAACTGCAAAAAAATGTGGCCCATAAATTAAGTTTTATGTTTGGGTCAAATCCAACACAACACATCACTGTGTACCACTCTTCATATTTTCAAGCATGGTGGTGGCTGCATCATGTTATGGGTATTTTTGGACCAGGGAGATTTTAAGGATAAAAATAAACAGAAGAGAGCTAAGCACAGGCGAAATCCTAGAGGAAAACCTGCTTCAGTCTGATTTCCAACAGACACTGGGAGACTAATTCACTTTTCAGCAGGACAATAACCTAAAACTGAAGGCGAAATATACACTGGAGTTGCTTACCAAGATGACATTGAACGTTCATGAGTGGCCTAGTTACAGTTTTAACTTAAATCTGCTTGAAAATCCATGGCAAGACTTGAAAATACCTGTCTAGCAATGATCAACAACCAACTTCACAGAGCTTGAAGAATTTTAAAATGAATAATGTGCAAATATTGTACAATCCAGGTGTGCAAAGCTCTTACAGACTTACCCAGAAAGACTCACAGCTGTAATTGCTGCCAAAGGTGATTCTAACATGTATTGACTCAGGGGTGTAAATACTTACACCACCAGTCAAAAGTTTGGACATACCTACTCATTCAAGGGTTTTTCTTTATTTTTACTATTTTCTACATTGTAGAATAATAGTGAATACATCAAAACTATTAAATAACACATATGGAATCATGTAGTAACCAAAAAAGTGTTAAACAAATTCAAATATATTTTAGATTTTAGATTATTCAAATAGCCACCCTTTGCCTTGATGACAGCTTTGCACACTCTTGGCATTCTCTCAACCAGCTTCACCTGGAATGCTTTTCAAACAGTCTTGGAGGAGTTCCCACATCTGCATAGCACTTGTTGGCTGCTTTTCCTTCACTCTGCCGTCCGACTCATCCCAAACCATCTCAATTGGGTTGAGGTCATGGGATTGTGGAGGCCAGGTCATCTGATGCAGCACTCTGTCACTCTCCTTCTTGGTAAAATAGCAGCCTGAAGGTGTGTTGGGTCATTGTCCTGTTGATAAACAAATGATAGCCCCACTAAGCCCAAAACAGATGGGATGGCATATCGCTGCAGAATGCTGTGGTAGCCATGCTGGTTAAGTGTGCCTTGAATTCTAAATAAATCACAGACAGTGTCACCAGCAAAGCAACCCCACACCATAACACCTCCTCCTTCATGCTTTATGGTGGGAACTACACATGCAGAGATCACCCTTTCACCCACACCACATCTCCAATTTGGACTCCAGACCAAAGGACACATTTCCAATGGTCTAATGTCCATTGCTCGTGTTTCTTGGCCCAAGCAGGTCTCTTCTTATTATTGGTGTCCTTTAGTAGTGCAGCAATTTGCAGCAATTTGACCATGAAGGCCTGATTCACACAGTCCCCTCTGAACAGTTGATATTGAGATGTGTCTGTGACTTGAACTCTGTGAAGCATTTATTTGGGCTGCAATTTCTGAGGCAGGTAACTAATTAACTTATCCTCTGCAGCAGAGGTAACTCTGGGTCTTCCATTCCTGTGGTGGTCCTCATGAGAGCCAGTTTCATCATAGCACTTGATGGTTTTTAAGACTGCACTTGAAGAAGCTTTCAAAGTTCTTGAAATGTTCCGTATTGACTGACCTTCATGTCTTAAAGTAATGATGGACTGTCGTTTCTCTTTGCTTATTTGAGCTGTTCATGCCATAATATGGACTTGGTCTTAATAGGGCTATCTTGTCACACCACAGCTGACTGGCTCAAACACATTAAGAAGGAAAGAAATTCCACAAATTAACTTTTAACAAGGCACACCTGTTAATTGAAATGCATTCCAGGTGACTACCTCATGAAGCTGGTTGAGAGAATGCCAAGAGTGTGCAAAGCTGTCATCAAGGCAAAAGGTGGCTATTTGAAGAATCTCAAATATATAATGTATTTGGATTTGTTTAACACTTTTTTGGTTACTACATGATTCCATATGTGTTATTTCATAGTTTTGATGTCTTCACTATTATTCTACAATGTAAAAAATGGAAGAAAAAATTTAAGAAAAACCCTTGAATGGGTAGGTGTGTCCAAACGTTTGACTGGTAGTATATGTAAATGAGATATTTCTGTATTTCATTTTCAGTAAATTAGCAAACATTTTAAAAAACATTTTTCACATTGTCATTATGGGGTATTGCTATACAGGTGTGTGGGACATCTCCAACTCTTAAGTGTCACTTTCCCAATTCCACATCAACCCTTTCCACTACCTACTCTGCACTGCAGATCTGAAAGGATAGGACCAGCACAAACAATATGGTAAAGAGTTCCATCTAACTTGTAATTTTGCCTATAGGGGTGCAGGACCTCACTTGGGGTTGGGCATTAGTCACCATGATTCCAAGGTTCTATCCATCCAGTGCCTGCCTGCCTAAAGGCACTAGAGGGGACAGCACTGAGTAACTGTTCAGTACTGACCCAGGCCGGGACTGATGAAAGTCATAGATTTAATGTAGGAGAGGAGCCAGAGCAAAGTACTAGGTCACTGAAGACGAAGAGGACACAGGGGTGGATGAGAGTGACAGGTCATTGATGCTCCGTGGCAGGAATAGAGAAAAGCCATAAATGACAGAGAAAATATGTCAGAGGGCAAGAGCGAGAGCGAAGGCCATGCAGGCTCTAACACAAGGATGCAGGAAACTAAGATTGACAGAGCGGAGGAATGGTTATTATCTAGGAAAGTAATAAACTGTGTTAACATGGTACAGTGGTTAACCTCTACGGGTTTGGTGTGCCGTATACGGGACGGTTGAGCTAACGTGTGCTAATGTGATTAGCATGACTGTTGTAAGCAGGGGCGGTGTGTTCAATAGGGCGATATGGGCGACGCACTGCCAAACGGGAAAAGGAAGGGATTTTTTTTCTAATCAATTATATCACGGCAACAGTAGTTATCAGTGTTGTAATCTAGACGTCTGATCTGCCACAGTGCCACACTGGCACTAAATGTCCAATCAGGCTAAAGTCGTGCTTCAAATGGCCCCCCCCTTTTTGGGGGCGATTTCAGTCAGGTTGAAAATCGCCCAGAAGTCTGTCATAGACTCCCATGTAAAATCTATTTTTTCAAATTTCAGAGCTTTCAATACAATCTCTATGGGTTTCTGAGGGCTTGCACTTACGCGCTTTCGTCATACGTAACGTAACCATGAACGTAACTAAGAAAAGAGCGGGTAGCAGCATCAATCAATTCACGTACTACTATCAAGATGGCTATAGCGTTCAGTGCAACTCCGATTGTCTCTTTGAAAGAAGTTCATATCAAAGAGACAACCACAAAGTGCAGGAGCGCTTTTTTGAGTTCCTTCCCATCTCGGAATCAACCTCAGTCTCAATCGCCAGTGTGCTTTTGGAGAGACTGAACGGTCTTTTGCCGACGACGTGAAAGTCAAACTCATTGCGCAAGCTACGATGGAGCCAGTGTGATGAGGCGAGAGAAGGCAAAAGGTGCGTGAGCATTTCAAGAAAGGCCATTACGTGCATTGCTATGCGCATCAGCTGAATTTGATCATGCAGCAAGCTAAAAAGTAACTAGTAAACTAGTCCTCAGCATGCCTGATTTCAATGAGAAAGTCATTGACCGCTTTGCTGCATTGAAAGAGAGAAGAGAACAGTTTCAGTACAAGTAATGTAGCCTCTCTCTCTCTTTGTCCCTCCCTGTCTGTCTCTTTAACACACACACGCCCAAATCAGTTCACAGTTGATGTTGTTTAAAATAGTTATTTTTCATTTTAAAAAAAGTAAACAATTTTTTTTACAAATCTATACAATTGGCCAGAATATGGTTGTTCATATTTACAAAGCCATACAGATAGCTGTGTTTACCTTTTCTATAAATTATTTTCAAATTCTGTTTTCAGGCAAAATGTCTATCACTGTTCATTTTCACAAATCTATACAAGAGGGCAGAATATGGAAGTCTATAAAAATTTCTTATTACCAATAACTTGCATCAATGTTTTCAGTAGCCTCTATCAAAAGCTCCTGCTTGCTCAGGTGCACATATTTCCAATTCAACCATGAGGCCTTTTTGAAGCAAGTAATGTGTATATCAGTATTGACTTATATGCTGCCCCTGTCTTCATGTTGTTGCTGGACATATCTTTTTTTAAATGTGTGTAGGTCACCTAAATCATCAGAAAAATTGCCCCCCCTGAGAATTTTTTCAGGAGCCGCCACTGGTTGTAAGTAACAGCAAACTTTCCAGGACATAGACATGTCTTATATGGGCAGAAAGCTTAAATTCTTGTTAATCTAACTGCACTGTCAAATTTACAGTAGCTATTACAGTGAAAAAATACCATGCTATTGTTTGAGGAGAGTGCACAACAACAAAAAACTTATCACGGCAACTGGTTTGATACATTCACCTCTGAAGGTAAATAATGTACTTACATTCAGTAATCTTGCTCTGATTTGTCATCCTAAGGGTCCCAGAGATAAAATGTAGCATAGGTTTGTTTGATAAAATCAATTTTTATGTTCAAATGTAGGAACTGGGTTCTACAGTTTGAACCCCTGCTGTCTCTGGCTCCACACCCACCTCGCCCGGCCATCTAGATGTGTGAAAGTTACTGTATAAGCTAATGATCCATCATGTATGACATTCCTGGGAGTGTGTAAACTTACATTTTGTATTACCATATCATTTTTGTATGTTCTCTATAGTTATGTACTTGAAAATGTATCAATTGACCAATTCAGCACATTTGGGCAGACTTGATACAAAATAGTCCAGTATTGCAATGCTTCACTGGATTAATCTGAAACTTTGCACACGCACTGCTGCCATCTAGTGGACAAAATCTAAATTGCGCCTAAACTGCAATATTATCTTGTGGCCTTTCACTTGCATTTCAAAGATGATGGAACAAAATAAATAATAGAAAACGTATTATCTTTTACCAGATCTAATGCGTTATTTTCTCCTACATTAACTTCAAATTTCCACAAACTTCAAAGTGTTTCCTTTCAAATGGTATCAAAAATATGCATATCCTTGCTTCAGGTCCTGAGCTACAGGAAGTTAGATTTGGGTATGTCATTTTAGGCGAAAATTGAAATAAAGGGTCCGATCCTTTAGAGGTTTTAAACTCTTTCTGCCCTTGCCCCCTGTAATCTCAATATTTCACCATATCTGAGCCCTGGAACAGATTAGAAAGCATTTATAAATTGGACCTTTGTTGTTTTCCTAGAAATAGTGTAATCTGTCTCTGGTTTTAACATGACCTAATGACAATGTGTCTGGATATAAAATAAGAACATCATGCATATTATATTTGAAAGGGAAATATTAGAAAAATGCTTTTAAATTTAATTTGTTTTCATACTAATAATACAACTGTCACGTCCTGGCCTTGAGAATCCTGTTAGTCTGTATTTAGTTTGGTCAGGGTGTGAATGTTGATAGATTCTATGTTTTCTATTTCTATGTTGGCCGGGTGTGGTTCCCAATCAGAGGCAGCTGTCGATCGTTGTCTCTGATTGGGGATCATACTTAGGCAGCCATTTTGCCTACCTTTAATTGTGGGATCTTGTTTCTGTTTGGCTTGTTGGATGTTTAGCCTTTTGAACTTCACGTTCAGTTGCTTTGTTATTTTGTCAAGTGTTTATTATTATAATTAAACGACTATGTACGCATACCACGCTGCACCTTGGTCCAATCCTTTACACAACGAACGTGACAGAAGATCCCACCACCAACGGACCAAGCAGCGTGAACAGGAAGAGCAGACAACATGGACATGGGAGGATATTTTGGATGGTAAGGGATCCTGGACTTGGGAAGAGATCCAGGCAGGTATGGATCGCCTTCCTTGGGAGCTGACGGAGACAGCGAGAAAGGATAAACGGCTAATCCGAAGTGCACAACGACGAAGGAGGCCCGAGAGGCAACCCCAAGAAAAGAATTTGGGGGGGCACATGGGGTGGTCGACGAAGCAGCAGGAGGCCGTGAAAAGGCTGACTGCGGAGGAGGAGGAGGCCGCTATAGTAGAGGCCCTCCAAGACCTGCAGCTCAGAAGTCTGAGAGAGGAGACCACCACATTGCGGGGGCTGTTAGCTCAGAGGGAGCAGGAGTTCTCCCTTCAGAGGGAGGCGCTACAGGAGGCTCACAGGGAGAAGGAGTCAGTGGATGCACTGAGAGAGGAGTTGGCAAGGCAACAGGAGGAGCTGAGAGAGGAGTTAACCCTCCAGTAGCAGAGAGCTCGGGCCTTAGAGCAGAGGCTGGCGGAGCCAGGTTTAGCTGAGCCAACTCCCCACACTCACTTTGAGGAGCGTGTGACCGTGCAGGCACCAGGCCATGCGCCGGCTTTACGCACTGTGCCGCCATTGCGCCTTCACAGACCGGTACGGGCCTGTCTGCTCCTCGCACCAAACCAGTGGTGCGTGTCTCCAGCCAAGTGCGCTCCGTGCCTACTCCTCGCACCAAACCAGTGGTGCGTGTCTCCAGCCCGGTGCGCCCCGTTCCTGCTCCTCGCACCAAACCAGTGGTGCGTGTCTCCAGTCTGGTACGGCCCATTCCTGCTCCCCGCACCAAACCAGTGGTGCGTGTCTTCAGTCCTGTATGGCCCGCACCTGCTCCTTGCACCAAACCAGTGGTGCGTGTCGCCAGCCTGGTACGCCCCATACCTGCTCCCCGCACCAAACCAGTGGTGCATATCCCCAGACCGGTACGGCCCGTGCCTGCTCCTCGCACTAAACCAGTGGTGCGTATCCCCAGCCCGATGCGCCCCGTACCTGCTCCTCGCACCAAACCAGTGGTGCGTGTCCCCGGCCCGGTACGGCCCGTGCATGCTCCTCGCACCAGACTAGTGGTACGTGTCCCCAGCCCGGTACGGTCCAGTCCAAGGTCAGATCAGTCCACTCCACCCGTGCCTAGTCTAGCTCCGGTCAGCTGCTCCACTCCAGTGCCAGAGCAGTCCGCTCCACCGGTGCCTAGTCCAGCTCCGGTCAGCTGCTCCACTCCAGTGCCAGAGCAGTCCGCTCCACCGGTGCCTAGTCCAGCTCCAGTTAGCTGCTCCAGTCCAATGCCAGAGCAGTCCGCTCCACCGGTGCCTAGTCCAGCTCCGGTCAGCGGCTCCACTCCAGTGCCAGAGCAGTCCGCTCCACCAGTGCCTTGTCCGGGTCCGGTCGTCTACTCTCCCACACCAGGGTCCAGACAGGACTTGGTGCATCGCGGGAGGACTGCAGAGCCAGAACCAGACGTCAACCCCTCTCCAGGGTCAGGGCCTCCCACACCAGGGTCCAGACAGGGCTTGGTGCATCACGGGAGGATTGCCGGTCCAGGCCCAGACGACAGCCCCTCTCCAGGGTCAGGGCCTCCAACACCAGGGTACAGACAGGGCTTGGTGCATCGTGGGAGGACTGAGAGGGGAAGCATCGCGCCGGGGTCCAGTCCGGACCAGGTGTGCAACGGGGAGCTAGAAAAGGAGAGGACAGTAAGATTGACGTCGCGTCCGGAGCCGCCACCGAGGCTAAATGCCCACCCGAACCCTCCCCTAATGAGTCAGTTTCGCGGCCGGAGTCTGCACCTTTGGTGGGGGGTCACGCCCTGGCCTTGAGAATCCTGTTAGTTTGGTCAGGGTGTGAATGTTGATAGATTCTATGTTTTCTATTTCTATGTTGGCCGGGTGTGGTTCCCAATCAGAGGCAGCTGTCGATCGTTGTCTCTGATTGGGGATCATACTTAGGCAGCCATTTTGCCCACCTTTATTTGTGGGATCTTGTTTCTGTTTGGCTTGTTGGATGTTTAGCCTTTTGAACTTCACGTTCAGTTGCTTTGTTATTTTGTCAAGTGTTTATTATTATAATTAAACAACTATGTACGCATACCACGCTGCACCTTGTCCAATCCTTTACACAACGAATGTGACAACAACGTATACAGCCACTTGGAATAGGGCAGTTTCACAGATAATTCCTCTTACTCCATGCTCCAGGAAACTGCTGGTTTGATTTAAAATGCATCCATCATGAAACAGCAAAAAACAAGCCATCCCAAAAACATTACAGTATATAGAAGCTGAAATATATTACAAAACCATGTATCATTTGGAGATCAAAACCTTTTTCTTTTTTTTATCAATCAATCAAATATTTTACCAAATAGGGCTATCTTGTCACACCACAGCTGATTGGCTCAAACACATTAAGAAGAAAAGAAATTCCACAAATTAACTTTTAACAAGGCACACCTGTTAATTGAAATGCATTCCAGGTGACTACCTCATGAAGCTGGTTGAGAGAATGCCAAGAGTGTGCAAAGCTGTCATCAAGGCAAAAGGTGGCTATTTGAAGAATATCAAATATATAATGTATTTGGATTTGTTTAACACTTTTTTGATTACTACATGATTCCATATGTGTTATTTCATAGTTTTGATGTCTTCACTATTATTCTACAATGTAAAAAATAGAAAAAAAATTAAAGAACAACCCTTGAATGGGTAAGTGTGTCCAAACGTTTGACTGGTAGTATATGTCAATTAGATATTTCTGTATTTCATTTTCAGTAAATTAGCAAAAATTTAAAAAAATACAATTTTTCACATTGTCATTATGGGGTATTGCTATACAGGTGTGTGGGACATCTCCAACTCTTAAGTGTCACTTTCCCAATTCCACATCAACCCTTTCCACTACCTACTCTGCACTGCAGATCTGAAAGGATAGGACCAGCACAAACAATATGGTAAAGAGTTCCATCTAACTTGTAATTTTGCCTATAGGGGTGCAGGACCTCACTTGGGGTTGGGCATTAGTCACCATGATTCCAAGGTTCTATCCATCCAGTGCCTGCCTGCCTAAAGGCACTAGAGGGGACAGCACTGAGTAACTGTTCAGTACTGACCCAGGCCGGGACTGATGAAAGTCATAGATTTAATGTAGGAGAGGAGCCAGAGCAAAGTACTAGGTCACTGAAGACGAAGAGGACACAGGGGTGGATGAGAGTGACAGGTCATTGATGCTGCGTGGCAGGAATAGAGAAAAGCCATAAATGACAGAGCAAATATGTCAGAGGGCAAGAGCGAGAGTGAAGGCCATGCAGGCTCTAACACAAGGATGTAGGAAACTAAGATTGACAGAGCGGAGGAATGGTTATTATCTAGGAAAGTAATAAACTGTGTTAACATGGTACAGTGGTTAACCTCTACGGGTTTGGTGTCCCGTATACGGGACGGTTGAGCTAACGTGCGCTAATGTGATTAGCATGACTGTTGTAATTAACAGTTACTGTATAAGCTAATGATCCATCATGTATGACATTCCTGGGAATGTGTAAACTTACATTTTGTATTACCATATAATTTTTGTATGTTCTCTATAGTTATGTACTTGAAAATGTATCAATTGACCAATTCGGCACATTTGGGCAGACTTGATACAAAATAGTCCAGTGTTGCAATGCTTCACTGGATTAATCTGAAACTTTGCATACGCACGCTGCCATCTAGTGGCCAAAATCTAAATTGCGCCTAAACTGCAATATTATCTTGCATTTCAAAGATAAAACAAAACAAAAATAAATAATAGAAAACGTATGTTTTTTTGTTTGTATTATCTTTTACCAGATCTAATGCGTTATATTCTCCAACATTAATTTCTAATTTCCACAAACTTCAAAGTGTTTCCTTTCAAATGGTATCAAAAATATGCATATCCTTGCTTCAGGTCCTGAGCTACAGGAAGTTAGATTTGGGTATGTCATTTTAGGCGAAAATTGAAATAAAGGGTCCGATCCTTTAGAGGTTTTAAACTCTTTCTGCCCTTGCCCCCTGTAATCTCAATATTTTACCATATCCGAGCCCTGGAACAGATTAGAAAGCATTTACAAATTGGACCTTTGTTGTTTTCCTAGAAATAGTGTAATCTGTCTCTGGTTTTAACAAGACCTAATGACAATGTGTCCGGATATAAAATAAGAACATCATGCATATTATATTTGAAAGGGAAATATTATAAGAATGCTTTTAAATTTAATTTGTTTTCATACTAATAATACAACGTATACAGCCACTTGGAATTGGGCAGTTTCACAGATAATTCCTCTTACTCCATGCTCCAGCAAAATGCTGGTTTGATTTAAAATGCATCCATCATGAAACAGCAAAAAACATACCATCCCAAAAACATTACAGTATATAGAAGCTGAAATATATTACAAAACCATGTATCATTTGGAGATCAAAACCTTTTTCTTTTTTTTATCAATCAACCAAATATATTTTTGAAAGCCCTTATTACATCAGCAATTGTCACAAAGTGCAAGATGTACACCACTGTATCTCCAATTTTGTCACAGTTCCCTCAGCCAGAACCCAGAAGCAGACCAGGACAAGGAGAGTTGAACGAAAGTGAGGGTTTATTCAGATAACAAAAAGGTGCAGAATAATCCAGGGACAGAGCGGGCGGCGTGGTTGAGTAGTTGGGGGTGCAGTCTGGGTCCAGTGATGGCTCGGCAGCCGCCGACCATCAGGCAGAGGTGGGGTGAAGGTTCCGGACGTGTGACTGCAGGTGGAACAAAAACGGAGGTAAGGACACAAAAACTCAACAAGGTACAAAATAACAAAACTCACGCTAGAACGCTCAACTGATACACAGAACACCTACTGTTCATGGCTAACGATCCGGCAGGAACTGGATGTTGGGCCAGAACCTAAGAAAGGTGCTGATTAGGCCCAGGTGTGCAGATTGCTAACAGGAATCAGGTGCGGAAACCAGAGCGCTCCCGGAGCGTTCCCGAACCCTCGGGAAACTGGAGATTACGACCAGACCCCGACTCAGACAGCCGGGATCGTTACAGTACCCCCCCTCCGACGAACGCCACCGGGCGGACTCCCGGAGCGCCAGGATGGAGGCGGTAAAAGTCCCTGATGAGATCCGCATCTAGGACCTGTCGCCGCGGAATCCAACTCCTCTCCTCCGGACCATACCCCTCCCAGTCCACGAGATACTGGAAACCCCGGCCCCGCCGTCTGGCATCCATAATGCGACGCACCGTGTAGGCAGGACCACCTCCGATCATCCGAGGAGGAGGAGGAGGAGGCGGAGGAGGCAACAGAGGACTGAGGAAGACAGGCTTGAGGCAGGAGACATGAAAAGTGGGATGGACCCTGAGCGTCCTCGGTAGTTTGAGTCGCACTGCCACTGGATTGATCACCTTCTCCACCACAAACGGACCAATAAACTTCGGTAACAACTTCCTAGACTCAGTCCGTAACGGAAGATCCCGTGTGGCCAACCAAACCCTATCTCCGATGGTATAGGTGGGAGCGGGGATCCGGCGACGATTCGCCTGGAGCTGATACCGGTCCGAACCTCTAAGGAGTGCCTTTCTGGCCCGATGCCAGGTCCGGTGGCAACGCCGAATATGGGCCTGAACAGAAGGCACTGAGAGCTCCTTCTCCTGAGAAGGGAACAGGGGAGGTTGGTAGCCATACAGGCACTGGAAGGGAGACATCCCAGTGGCCGATGTAGGGAGAGTATTGTGGGCATACTCAACCCAAGGCAACTGAGAGGCCCAGGAGGTGGGGTTGGAAGAGACCAGACAGCGTAGCGTGGATTCCATCTTCTGGTTGGCTCTCTCCGCCTGACCATTGGATTGGGGGTGAAAACCAGATGTGAGACTGACTGTAGCTCCAATGGCCAAACAGAAGGACTTCCAGACAGCAGAGGTAAACTGAGGGCCACGGTCGGAAAGCGATATCACTGGGCAACCCGTGGACCCTGAAAACCTCCCTAACCAGGATCTCGGACGTCTCCGAGGCAGAGGGAAGCTTGGCAATAGGCACAAAGTGGGCGAACTTGCTGAATCTGTCCACGATAGTCAGAACGACCGTGTTCCCCTCAGAAGCGGGCAACCCCGTGACGAAGTCCAGGGCCAGATGCGACCATGGACGCCGGGGAATAGGAAGGGGATGAAGTAGTCCAGAGCTGGGCCGATTGGTACTCTTATTCTGCGCACACACTGGACAGGCAGCAACAAAACCCCGAGTATCCTCGGCCATGGCAGGCCACCAAAACGTCTGCGAAGAAACGCCATCGTCCGAGCCACGCCGGGGTGACAAGCCATCTTGCTGGCGTGGGACCATTTGAGGACAGCAGGACGAACCGACTCAGGCACAAACAACCGACCGGGTGGACCGTTACCGGGACCGGGCTGAGTCCGAAGGGCAGCCAGCACCTCCTCCTCAATCTTCCACATCACTGCTCCCACGACGCAGTTCCGGGGGAGAATAGTCTCGGTCTTGGACCCACTCTCCTCCGTCTTGGAGAACATCCGGGACAAGGCGTCCGCCTTGCCGTTCTTAGATCCAGGTCGGAACGTCAGGGCAAACTTGAATCGTCCGAAAAACAACGCCCACCTGGCCTGGCCGGAGTTGAGGCGTTTAGCCGATTGCACGTAAGCAAGATTCTTGTGGTCAGTCCAGACAATAAGCGGTTGCTCCGCCCCCTCCAACCAGTGGCGCCACTCCTCCAAGGCAAGTTTCACCGCGAGAAGCTCCCGGTTACCCACATCGTAATTCCTCTCCGCAGGCGAAAGGCGGCGAGTAGTAGGCGCAGGGATGGAGTTTACTGTCCGTGGAGCATCGCTGCGACAGGATGGCGCCAACTCCCACATCAGACGCGTCCACTTCAACGACGAACTGACGGGCCGTGTCCGGTTGAGAGAGAATCGGTGCGTTGGTGAATCGCCTCTTCAAATCCAGAAACGCTCGATCCGCCTCCGATTCCACTTGAAGGTCCTGATGCTGGAAGTCAAGGCAGTTAATGGAGCGGCCACACGGCTGTAATCCCGGATGAATCTGCGGTAGAAATTCGCAAACCCCAAAAATCTCTGGAGCTGCAATCTCGTACCGGGCTGGACCCATTCCAGAACCGCTCTAACCTTCTCCTGGTCCATCCTAATCTCACCCCTGGAGATGATGTACCCGAGAAAGGATGTCGTGTGGGCGTGAAACTCGCACTTCTCGGCCTTCACGAACAGGCGATTCTCCAATAATCGCTGCAGAACCTGCCGGACATGCTGGACGTGGTCGGAAGGTTCCTTCGAGAAGATCAGAATGTCATCCAGGTAAACAAACACGAAGAGACCGATCATATCTCTCAGGACATCGTTCACCATACTCTGGAATACCGCTGGAGCATTGGTCAGTCCAAACGGCATCACCTGATACTCGAAGTGCCCCATCGGTGTATTGAAACCCGTCAACCACTCGTCCCCCTCTCTGATCCGGACCAGGTGATACGCATTGCGTAGGTCTAACTTGGTGAACACCGTAGCACCCTGTAAGGAGTCGAAGGCAGAACTCATCAAGGGCAGGGGATACTTGTTCTTGACCGTGATGTCATTCAACCCCCGATAGTCAATACATGGTCGAAGAGAGCCATCCTTCTTACCCACAAAGAAGAATCCTGCCCCCAGGGGTGATGACGCAGGGACGAACGAGACCAGCAGCTAGGGACTCCTTGATGTAGGTCTCCAACGCCTCACGTTCAGGTCGGGAGATACTGTATAACCTTCCCTTGGGGTAGACAGCTCCAGGGACCAGGTTGATGGCACAATCATATGGTCGGTGGGGAGGGAGTGACAGAGCCTTCTGCTTACTGAAAACTTCCCCCAAATCGTGATATGTCTCGGGAACCAGGGACAAATCTGGGGGTTTAGCCTCAATCACCTGACTGGGAACCGCATGGGGGCAGGCAGTCTTGAGACAGTTAGCATGACAATCAAGGCTCCAACTCGTTACCTTGCCCGTCGCCCAATCGAACGTGGGATTGTGTTCCTTCAGCCAGGGGTATCCAAGGACCAGAGGAACATGGGAAGACGGCAGAATGAAAAATGAAATCATCTCCGAATGATTCCCGACAACCGCATCTTAACCGGTTCAGTCCTCATCGTGATACGTGCCAGACTACTGCCGTTCAGAGTGGTCGCTTCAATGGCTTCCGGCAATTGCTCCTTGGAAAGCCCCAGCTGTTCCACCAACTCGGCATCAAGAAAGCTTCCATCGGCACCTGAATCGATAAAGCGTTAAGCGCTAAGCTCTGATTCCTGTTCACAAGGGTAGCCGGGAAGCGGGGTCTGACAGAGGTACTGAGAGGTTGAAACTGGCTCGCTAAAAGTCCTCCCAACTTTAGCGAGCCGGGCAGTTTGACGACCGCCGGGAACAAGTGGAGATGTAATGTCCGGAGCGACCACAGTAGAGGCAGCAGTTGGTCTTACGTCTATGTTGACGCTCCTCCTTGGTTAACCCGTGCCGCCCCACTTGCATGGGTTCAGAATCGGGAGAGAGGTCCTCTCTACTAATCCTTAGTGGTGGAAAATGATCGACGTGTTCTGGTCCACCACCCGATCCGACTGGGACCTGAGAAGCTGATCGATTGGACGGACCCCATTGCTTCTCCCTCCTTCGCTCTCGGACTCGATTATCCACCCGAATAGACAAGGCTACCAAGCTGTCCAGGTCACTAGGCTCGGATAGGAGATCAACTCATCCTTGAGCTGCTCCGACAGGCCCTGGTAAAAGGCCGCTTGCAAAGACTCCTCGTTCCACCCACTCTCCACAGCCAACGTCTTGAACTCGATCACGAAGTCGGCCACGCTACGAGCTCCTTGGTGAAGAGAAAACAGGCGCCTAGCTGCGTCCCTCCCACGGACGGAATGGTCGAAGAGCTTCCTCATCTCGGCCGTGAACCCCTGGTATGAAGCCATGCAGGGATCCTGTCGTTCCCAAACGGCTGAAGCCCACTCCAGCGCTCGACCACGCAGCAACTCAATCAAAAAGCTATCCTAGCCTTGTCAGTGGCATAAGAGTAGGGCTGTAGATCGAACACTAATCCACACTGCATAAGGAAGGAACGGCATCTTCCCAGCTCCCCTCATATTTATCCGGCGTCGGGACCTTGGGTTCACGGAGGGACACAACTTCAGAAGCGGCAGGCGAGATGGGTGAAACCGGTAGTGAGTCCTCCACCGGACACTGGCGTTGGTTCTGGACCTCCGTCAGGCCGGTCGAAAGGTTCCGAACTGACAACGCGATCTCCTGTAGTACCATGCCATGATGGCCCAACATCTTCTCCTGCTGGGTAATGGCATGGCGAACAGAGTCCAGGTCCGCTGGGTTCATAATTGGCCGGATCGTTCTGTCACAGTTCCCTCAGCCAGAACCCAGAAGCAGACCAGGACAAGGAGAGTTGAACGAAAGTGAGGGTTTATTCAGATAACAAAAAGGTGCAGAATAATCCAGGGACAGAGCGGGCGGCGTGGTTGAGTAGTTGGGGGTGCAGTCTGGGTCCAGTGATGGCTCGGCAGCCGCCGACCATCAGGCAGAGGTGGGGTGAAGGTTCCGGACGTGTGACTGCAGGTGGAACAAAAACGGAGGTAAGGACACAAAAACTCAACAAGGTACAAAATAACAAAACTCACGCTAGAACGCTCAACTGATACACAGAACACCTACTGTTCATGGCTAACGATCCGGCAGGAACTGGATGTTGGGCCAGAACCTAAGAAAGGTGCTGATTAGGCCCAGGTGTGCAGATTGCTAACAGGAATCAGGTGCGGAAACCAGAGCGCTCCCCGGAGCGTTCCCGAACCCTCGGGAAACTGGAGATTACGACCAGACCCCGACTCAGACAGCCGGGATCGTTACAAATTTTAAGTGTACCTTCATAAGTGTTTTGTCATTGTGACAGCCACATTACGTTGACACAGTGTTTACATTATTTCATAATTGTTGGGGCCAGTAGTTCACTAATGTCCTCATAAATCACTATTTGTTGACATTAGTTCACTATGACAAAAGCAATTCTGATTCTGTAAAAGTTTCTCAATTACAATGTCGGATATGTTTTATTCTGTGATGGGAAGCGTCTGAGTGACTGGGTCCACCAGAGGAGAAGCCAAGAGGAATGTTCATCTGTGTGGTTGATTTGGAAAACAGCTCTGTGCTGCATCCTGGGAATAAGGAAGCAGAGGGACAGGAAATTAAAGGGTAAATCTCCCTGTGACACCCCGTATACAAGTAGAAATACAGTCTGCATCCAAACTCAGACAGCATTGTCAACGTTCATTCACTTTACTGTACCTCAGGGAGATACACCCCCCCCCCCCAAAAAAAAAAAAAAACATCCTCAAATGTGATCCGAAAAGAAATAGAATAGTAGATGCTGTAGCTAGTAGCTTGAATCCAGTTATATGACAATAAATGTTGGAAAATGTTTTTATTGTCATTACAAACTCATCAGAACAATGTGAGGATTTGGTCATCATTACCAATTCATGCACACTTAGATGGGATGTCAGTCACTCAGCACTTAATTTACTGGTAGTCATTTTTTGGAGTAAAATGTTGGATATCCACGTGTGCTTCTGTTGCATTAGAAACTGTGTGTGGGGAATTTTAAGTGTTCCAACCTGTATGAACTCATTGGACACACTTAATAGTATTCCCCCTGCGGTCCCATGTGTCAGCAGCAGATCATAGAAGCAACAGAGCATATAAAGAGGGATGGAGAGAGTAGTCTGATGGAGGAAGGAGGAGAGGATGTCTGCAATCCTGATGAAGCCAGAGTAGTCTTACATCTGGAGTGGAGTAAATGTAAATACTATGTAACAGCAACGATGTTAAAGTAGTAATTACAGTATCACTACACAGGTATAAAATAATCTTTAATTATGTCAGCAGTTAATGTTCAGAGTTCCATGCTTTGTACAGTTTGACTAAGAAGATCTTGATATATGTAAATAATTTAATTACCAAATTAATAGTATCGCAAATCCTTTGTCATCAACTGATCCTTTTATGATCGATGCCCTTGAAATCTCAAGACAACATCTGGTATGCATAGCAATGTCTCCAGATAGCCAATCAAATTCAAAGCTTATCCTCAAATATGCTAAATCCATAATTGAGGCATCCAACAATGGCTAGTGACTCACTAAACAGCTTTCCTGCCTCAAGGGGATCATGTGTCAATTGGGTTATTTTTGTAAGTTGAATAGAAAACGAAAGGTTAGACATTTGGACTAAACTTTCATCAAGGCTGTCTTAGATGATCGAGAAAAAAAACACTGTTTGAAAAACATAATTAGGTCCTTTGCACACAAAAAGTTTGCACACTTTGTCTTATGCTTCTCTCCTCTATCTCTGGAGACTAGATAATGACATGCTAATGATTTCTTTTGAGATAAGCTTAACGAAGCTCTCACCCTTATAATTACCAAATTATTTGTAAATACCAGACCCGCCTAGCCTAGCCTAGCCTAGCCGGCTGTGGAGGAACTGTATTAAGTCACATCCAAGGGAGAGGATGCATTCCTCATCCTTATCTCTTTTATACAAACTGAGTTTAACCATATCAACATGATTTTAAAATGTTTTAATTAACATGCTAATAAACAGCTATTCAATCTCTTAGAAACTCCAACTATAGTTTACTCTGAGTGATTGTTCTTATCGGTGCTCAAACCTGTATACATACCTAAGTGAGATGCCAATACCTACAAACCAGGTGTCTTAACGGATATTGGAAATAGGATTGTCCTGATCTGTGTGGGCACTGGGCAAAGGAGCAAAGTTGTGAAAGGTTCACTACGGATTATAAATATATTAATTTATGTATTCATATTTTGCTGTGTAGAGGTGTGATATGAATAAAATAGGGTCTGCAATGAAAATATGTAATTACTTTTATAATTTGTAACTATAGTCTGAATTTGTAATTGCTGTGTCTATGGAAACGAGCACTAGCTGATTTATCAAGGGTCACAGATTGGTTGGTCAAGAGCCATTTGCGACTCTTTGTATTTGTCCAGTGTTATTAGCATCTCTGGTAGGAAGACGTTTGGCCTCATGTGTCTGTTTTACAATCCAATTATCTCTCCTGCCAAACGGGCCATCGTAGGCCATCAACCAACCGTGACCTGCTATCATCACTCTCTAAGCTCCTTTCCTCTCAACCCTATTAGGTCCAATATATCATTTAAACTATCCCTAGGCCTATCCATCATTGAAACTATCCAAAACATACAGTGGGGAAAAAAAGTATTTAGTCAGCCACCAATTGTGCAAGTTCTCCCACTTAAAAAGATGAGAGAGGCCTGTAATTTTCATCATAGGTACACGTCAACTATGACAGACAAAATGAGATTTTTTTTCTCCAGAAAATCACATTGTAGGATTTTTAATGAATTTATTTGCAAATTATGGTGGAAAATAAGTATTTGGTCAATAACAAAAGTTTCTCAATACTTTGTTATATACCCTTTGTTGGCAATGACACAGGTCAAACGTTTTCTGTAAGTCTTCACAAGGTTTTCACACACTGTTGCTGGTATTTTGGCCCATTCCTCCATGCAGATCTCCTCTAGAGCAGTGATGTTTTGGGGCTGTCACTGGGCAACACGGACTTTCAACTCCCTCCAAAGATTTTCTATGGGGTTGAGATCTGGAGACTGGCTAGGCCACTCCAGGACCTTGAAATGCTTCTTACGAAGCCACTCCTTCGTTGCCCGGGCGGTGTGTTTGGGATCATTGTCATGCTGAAAGACCCAGCCACGTTTCATCTTCAATGCCCTTGCTGATGGAAGGAGGTTTTCACTCAAAATCTCACGATACATGGCCCCATTCATTCTTTCCTTTACACGGATCAGTCGTCCTGGTCCCTTTGCAGAAAAACAGCCCCAAAGCATGATGTTTCCACCCCCATGCTTCACAGTAGGTATGGTGTTCTTTGGATGCAACTCAGCATTCTTTGTCCTCCAAACAAGACGAGTTGAGTTTTTACCAAAAAGTTATATTTTGGTTTCATCTGACCATATGACATTCTCCCAATCCTCTTCTGGATCATCCAAATGCACTCTAGCAAACTTCAGACGGGCCTGGACATGTACTTGCTTAAGCAGGGGGACACGTCTGGCACTGCAGGATTTGAGTCCCTGGCGGCGTAGTGTGTTACTGATGGTAGGCTTTGTTACTTTGGTCCCAGCTCTCTGCAGGTCATTCACTAGGTCCCCCCGTGTGGTTCTGGGATTTTTGCTCACCGTTCTTGTGATCATTTTGACCCCACAGGGTGAGATCTTGCGTGGAGCCCCAGATCGAGGGAGATTATCAGTGGTCTTGTATGTCTTCCATTTCCTAAAAATTGCTCCCACAGTTGATTTCTTCAAACCAAGCTGCTTACCTATTGCAGATTCAGTCTTCCCAGCCTGGTGCAGGTCTACAATTTTGTTTCTGGTGTCCTTTGTCAGCTCTTTGGTCTTGGCCATAGTGGAGTTTAGAGTGTGACTGTTTGTTTGAGGTTGTGGACAGGTGTCTTTTATACTGATAACAAGTTCAAACAGGTGCCATTAATACAGGTAACGAGTGGAGGACAGAGGAGCCTCTTAAAGAAGAAGTTACAGGTCTGTGAGAGCCAGAAATCTTGCTTGTTTGTAGGTGACCAAATACTTATTTTCCACCATAATTTGCAAATAAATTCATTAAAAATCCTACAATGTGATTTTCTGGATTTTTTTTCCTAAATTTGTCTGTCATTGTTGACGTGTACCTATGATGAAAATTACAGGCCTCTCTCATCTTTTTAAGTGGGAGAACTTGCACAATTGGTGGCTGACTAAATACATTTTTTCCCCACTGTATATGTGGTAAAGGGGTAAATGGAACGCAGACTGTTCCATTGACCAGATTTGCGCTCATTCAACAAATCTGATCTAACAATGTGGATATTCGTCACATTTCTCATGATTTACATATTGTAACAGGCCCCAATGTGGTTACTTAGGTCCGATTTGGATTTATTTGGCTGTTTTCACTGCATAACATTTAGACGTTTTCCCTTTTCAGGTTTAGAAGAAGTGACTACTAAATGTTAAATCCCGTTCTTCTAAGATGGTTAGCATAGCTAGCATACAGAAATCGGTGGTGGTAGTCAAAGTTGTTTTTAACTGTAATGCAATTGCTTGGTTAAGATGACATTGGTTAAGATGACATGTATAGGGGTTGACATCTATACAGTACAAGCATTATACTCAGATTTTTACCTCAACATAGTGTGAAATACACATGTAAACAATACCCTAAATGTAGGCTAATTTTGCTGGGGGGCAATGAGGAGATTCAGGATCTTACCCCACGGTGCTTTCCCCCATGCGTTTCATTGGCAATTCCATTGTTTTGGTCAAGTTCAATTTACCTCTTTACCGCATCTACAGTGCATTTGGAAAGTATTCAGACCCCTTGACTTTTTCCACATTTTGTTAGGTTACAGCCTTTTTCTAAAATTGAATGAAAACATTTTTTTCTCATCAATTTACACACAATACCCTATAATGACGAAGCAAAAACGTTTTTATTTTTTACATGTTTGCTAATTTATAAAAAATCTAAAACTGAAATATCATATTTACATAAGTATTCAGACCCTTAACTCAGTACTTTGTTGAAGCACCTTTGGCAGCGATTACCATCTCTAGTCTTCTTGGGAATGACGCTACAAGCTTGGCACACCTGTATTTGGGGAGTTTCTCCCATTCTTCTCTAGATCCTCTCAAGCTCTGTCAGATTGGATGGGGAGCGTCGCTGCACAGCTATTTTCAGGTCTCTCCAGAGATGTTCAATCGGGTTCAAGTCCAGGCTCTGGCTTGGCCACTCAAGGACATTCAGAGACGTGTCCCGAAGCCACTCCTACGTTGTCTTGGCTGTGTGCTTAGGGTCGTTGTCCTGTTGGAAGGTGAACCTTTGCCCCAGTCTGAGGTCCTGAGTGCTCTGGAACAGGTTTTCATCAAGGATATCTCTGTACTTTGCTCCGTTCATCTTTGCCTCGATCCTGACTAGTCTCCCAGTCCCTGCAGCTGAAAAACATCCCCACAGCATGATGCTGCCACCACCATGCTTCACCGTAGGGATGGTGCCAGGTTTCCTCCAGACGTGACGCTTGGCATTCAGGCCAAAGAATTCAATCTTGGTTTCTTCAGTGCAAAGAATCTTGTTTCTCATGGTCTGAGAGTCTTTAGGTGTCTTTTGGCAAACTCCAAGCAGGCTGTCATCATTTCACCTGTTGTATTCGGCGCATGTGACAAATAACATTTGATTTGTCATATGCCTTTTACTGAGGAGTGGCTTCCGTCTGGCCACTCTACCATAAAGGCCTGATTGGTGGAGTGCTGCAGAGATGGTTGTCCTTCTGGAAGGTTCTCCCATCTCCACAGAGGAACTCTAGAGCTCTGTCAGAGTGACCATCGGGTTCGTGGTCACCTCCCTGACCAAGGCCCTTGTCCCTGATTGCTCAGTTTGGCCTGGCGGCCAGCTCTAGGAAGAGTCTTGGCCGGGCGGCCAGCTCTAGGAAGAGTCTTGGTGGTTCCAAACTTCTTCCATTTAAGAACGATGGAGGCCACTGTGTTCTTGGGGACCTTCAATGCTGCAAAAAAATTTTGGTACCCTTCCCCAGATCTGTTCCTCAAACACAATCCTGTCTCGGAGCTCTATGGACAATTCCTTCGATCTCATGGCTTGGTTTTTGCTCTGACATGCACTGTCAATTGTGGGACCTTATATAGACAGGTGTGTGCCTTTCCAAATCATGTCAAATCAATTGAATTTACCACAGGTGGACTCCAATCAAGTTGTAGAAACATCTCAAGGATGGTCAATGTAAACAGGATGCACCTGAGCTCAATTTCGAGTCTCATAGCAAAGGGTCTGAATACTTATGTAAATAAGGCTATAATGACGTAAAACCTTCTGCTGAGGAAATTGTTTTATTTAATCAATTTTAAAATAGGGCTGTAATGTAAGAAAATGTGAAAAAAGTCAAAGGGTCTGAATACTTTCCGAAGGCACTGATTGAACCACATTTTTCATTATTATGTATTCCATTATTATAATTATTGAATTATTCACTATCACTATTAATTGTCTTTTGTCTGTCATGTAGGCCTAGCAGATAGTGGTTTGCTGTTCAGTGACTCTAACTCTCTTCAAAGGCAGATGCACTGCCTGCAGTTCACCATGCACTCCTCTGAAGGAACCCACCCTCCCCCCTCCCCATGTCCAATGTGGTCCCAGGGCAATTCATATTATTCTGTAAGTAAATTTGTCCCACTCCGTTTAGTATGATATGTTACATTATGTTAGGTGACATTATGAATGGAATAGCGGTAGTACAATATCATACAAATTAGAGGACGTATAGTAGTATACATCTTACCCAGTTGTACAATAGCATACGAATTGGAATTTTCTAACTTCTTACACATTTTGGAGGACGTATAGTATTGCACGTCTTTATCTGACAACAGGTTGCTTGTTGCACAGTAAGAACAAAGGAGAATTACAGGGAGAATTTATGCTTGTGGTTAGGGGAACTAACGACAAAGGATAGGAGAACAAAAACAACAAAAGGTTAGGTGAATTTACGTAGCAGGTTATGTGAACTGGGTTAATTTTAGAATAAGGATTGGGGGAAGGGTTAGTTAAAATGCTACAATTGTCCCTGACGCGACTCGAACATGCAACCTTTGTATTGCTAGACTAGCGGATTATGCCCGACTAACCTCCCTACTCTCGTTTCTGTCTCAAGTAACTAGACGATCAGTAGGTATCATATGTCTTGGAGGTGCTCGAAATACGTAAAGTATATTTTGGCCAGGCTGCCATGTCAGTCAGATAATAAATGTTTTACCTTCCACTCTGAAACATATCTTCCTTTGATGAGAGCGATCAGTGGCATAGCCAGAGGGAGACACAGAGACAGCTTCAGTCGACTCCAACACAGATAATTAGCCTAGTAGTGTAGCTCTGCCATCCCACTTCCAAAGGGGAACATGACAGAGTAAGTGGGTTGAATTATTCACTAGCAGAGTGTACTCTGTTGTCACAGCACTCCTCTTTCTGCAAATTGTATGAATAAGGTATCTTTATAATCATCACGAAAGTGCTTCTGGGGTGTGAAGTTAAATTCATAGCCAATAGGCCTAGATTTTGATCGCAGTGGGACATTTCCAGCCTACTACACCATTTTTAAGAAGATTTTTTTCTATATCCAGATTCATCATGTATTCATTACAGGAATCTGAATAGTGTTGTTGTCATTTTGTGAGGAAGGGGAAAGATCATCACTTGTCTGCTTCAGTGGCACAAAATGCAAAATATGCATCTCCAAATGTAATGGAGAGCAGTGGCGATTTTAGCATGTACATCTTGGTGGGACAAAAATAACAATTGTGGAATGCATGCCAGCAAAGCCACAACACAACACTAAACAATACATGAATTGCACTATAACGTGACAAACGTTGCCCACAAACTGTTAGGGCCTACATAAAGCTGTCCCAAGAGCAGAGTCCCAACAGCAGTCCCACCTTACCACTGTTACACCTGGCTATCAGCGGAGCCTTGTCTGGCAGCGAAACTGTTCATTCAGCCTCATTTACTGCCTTTAAAAAAAACATAGCTGATATGGCTGACTTGCTTAAACAAATGTGGTTTCTACTGACAATTGTGATGTACAAACTATGGCATAAGGGGATGACAAGCGGATAAGAGGCAATCCGTAATTTCGATTAAGACATTAATGAGCGAGCTAGGACGGACGTAGTCAATATAACTATTTGTTCAGCACTTTTGAAATGTACAGCGACAGAATTCAGAACATGGGCCGTTCTTACAGTGTTCTCCCTGTACACCAAGTCAGAAACGTAGGATAAATAAAGGGGGCATATAAGCAGACAATGAAAGCTCTTACAATATTCAATGATTACATTTCTCTAAAACAGGTTATAGGCTACATGTGCACCACCAAGTCAGAACAGTAGGTGAAATTAAGAGGTGAAAATAGACCACATTGTTAGGATGAGGCACATGGGCTACTAACGGCTTACTACACAACATACACTTAGTATTACTTTCTTAGCTACAGTATACATATCTCCCTGGCATATTACATCATTTATGCAGCAGCATATAAGACATTTTTGGTCTCACCTTGTTGTGCTGTGCTCACTTGAACAGGAAGGTGGCGAGGCAGTCCTTCGTGGGCAAATTTTGTCATCAAACTTTGTCATCAAAATCTGGCATTCTCTGGATTTATGGTGCTTTCAAGACAACTGGGAACTCTGAAAAAAACAAGGTCGAATCATGATGACGTCAGTTATCTTCAGGTCGTAGCTCTAGAAAGAGGCCCGAGTTCCGGATTTACAATTCCGAGTTGGATGACCGTTCAAAACGTTTTCCCAGTCGAAGCACGTTTTTCCCGAGTTCCCAGCTGTCTTGAACTCACTGAAGTCAGATTTCGCAATTCCGAGTTAACAGTTGTTTTGAGCGGTGCACAAATCATGCTTCATTGACAGCATGGCCAATGTTGAATGTTTATCATTTTAAGCTTGGAAAATAGACCCTTAATCCCAGATTTGGGACCACACAGCCACTCAACTGAATAGCAGGCTAGTGATTGCTTTGCCATGCTTGCAGTTAGCCACTGATTCCTTCTAAACCCCTCATTGTTGAATTTGCGATTTCCAACTTGTTGTGTAATGTTAATGTCCAATGGCCGATGAGCACCGATACGTTTTATCTATAATTTATCGTCATTATTTCTCTTCATATGACAAGGATTAAAAAGGATGTGCCAGTAGATTGTCGAGTTGATTCATGATGATGACTGCTAGCTAACATTTTGAAAATATGATGTTGACATGATCAGTCCAATCAAAGCTACTGTACATATAATGTGATTTGTCGTCATTTTATGTGTGGCCAATGACCTTGAGCCTTCTTGGATGGGCTCTTCTAATGTAACTCTATGGCAGCACCCAAGGGGCTTGAATTTTCAAGCTCTGCCCTTAGACTTGGCAATGACATAGTGTCCCCATGAGTGACAGAACACTTAGCCAATCATGGCGCAACTAGAGAACATTACCAACACCTACGCTCCGTATTTTACGCTGGCTGCCCCACCACCACAGAAAGCACTGAGCTAGGCTGAAACACCTACATTTTGGAGCTGCCTTACTCAATAAAGCAAAAATGATACCATGTTTGTATGCAGCTTTAGTAACTCAAAGATTATTTAAAAAAATGTTTTACATTGTTTACAAATAGATATGTGACACGTATTAATGCCAAAATAACATGCAAAACAGGCAAGCCCCCCCCGCTCCCCCCCAAAAAAACAGAAAATGAAATTGTACAAGTGCAGCAAAACAGAAAATGAAATTGTAGAAGTGCAGCAAAACAGAAAATGAAATTGTACAAGTGCAGATAGTGTAGTACCTTGTCGTTTCAAAACATTTTCCTCCTGCTTAACAAGACCCATCACCACCATAATGCACTTGTGCTAGCAACGATCATCAAAATTGTTAAAAGGTTTAAAAAATGCAACAGTTGGACAATAGATGAAGATACTCCAGACTTTTTGAATTTGTATAATCCATCAGATGTTGACTGAGTTGCTTTCATTTCACTGCATCTAATTTGTAAACATTTCAACTGTATTAAATGATTACTCTTTTCAATTCCACAAAAAATTAACACCCATCAAAATAAAGTTATCTTTCTTCTCTTTCTTGTTATGTAAGTGTCGAGATGGTGCGTTAAATCCCAGACGAAGCTTTCACGCCTTGATCACACCTACAGTGATATTAGGCAAAATGATACGCAGCATCATCTGGATATGTGTGCAACAAAAGTTTAACATTCACTTTCTGTTACCATTTATTTTGACAAGCCATCCACGCATACAGTTTGATGCATACGTTCGATAAATCCAACATATGCACCACATAGAACGCACAGCAACTGCCTCTGCAACGCAATGCTGCAAAGCAAACGCAGTGCTCCATTGGAAATTAATGAAGAGAGGCCAAATGAAGATGACTAATGTGTCGTTGGAGACGAGAAGATACCAGCTGAACGACTGGATATTTGTCTCAGGTAAAAATGACACTGGGACACTGTCTAGTTTTCCAGCTACAGAATGCAGTGCAAAATTCATACGCACAGAACTGTTCTGGGCGTAATTTAGCATGCCATCATGCAGGGCAAGCTACTAATTTGAAATCAGTACTCTATATGTATTGATGTACACTACCAGTCAAAAGTTTGGACACACCTACTCATTGAAGGGTTTTACTTTATTTTTACTCTTTTTTACATTGTAGAATAATAGTGAAGACATCAAAACTATGAAATAACACATATGGAAACATGTAGTTAACAAAAAAGTGTTAAACAAATCAAAATATTTTTGTGATTCTTCAAATAGCCATCTTTTACCTTGATGACAGCTTTGCACACTCTTGGCATTCTCTCAACCAGCTTCACCTGGAATGCTTTTCCAACAGTCTTGAAGGAGTTCCCACATATGCTGAGCACTTGTTGACTGCTTTTCCTTCACTCTGCTGTCCGACTCATCCCAAACCATCTCAATTGGATTGATGTCGGGGGATTGTGGAGGCCAGGTCATCTGATGCAGCACTCCATCACTCTACTTCTTGGTAAAATAGCCCTTACACCGCCTGGAGGTGTGTTGGGTCATTGTCCTGTTGAAAAACAAATGATTGTCACACTAAGCCCAAACCAGATAGGATAGTGTATCGCTGCAGAATGTTGTGGGAGCCATGCTGGTTAAGTGTGCCTTGAATTCTAAATAAATCACAGACAGTGTCACCAGCAAAGCAACCCCACACCATAACACCTCCTCCTCCATGCTTTATGGTGGGAAATACACATGTGGAGATCATCCGTTCACCCACACCGTGTCTCACAAAGACACAGCGGTTGGAACCAAAAATCTCAAATTTGGAGTCCAGACCAAAGGACAAATTTCCACTGGTCCAATGTCCATTGCTCGTGTTTCTTGGCCCAAGCAGGTCTTTTCTTCTTATTGGTGTCCTTTAGTAGTGGTTTCTTTGCAGGAATTCGACCATGAAGGCCTGATTCACACAGTCCCCTCTGAACAGTTGATGTTGAGATGTGTCTGTTACTTGAACTCTGTGAAGCATTTATTTGGGCTGCAATTTCTGAGGCTGGTAACTCTAATGAACTTATCCTCTGCAGAAGAGGTAACTCTGGGTCTTCCATTCCTGTGGCGGTCCTCATGAGAGCCAGTTTCATCATAGCGCTTGATGGTTTTTGCGACTGCACTTGAAGAAACTTCTTCACATTGTCAGGACTGACTGACCTTCATGTCTTAAAGTAATGATGGACTGTCATTTCTCTTTGCTTATTTTAGCTGTTCTTACCATAATATGGACTTGTTTTTTTACCAAATAGGGCTATCTTCTTTATACCCCCCTTACTTTGTCACAACACAACTGATTGGCTCAAACGCATTAAGAAGGAAAGAAATTCCACAAATTAACTTTTAAGATTGAATTTAATTGAAATGCATTCCAGGTGACTACCTCATGAAGCTGGTTGAGAGAATGCCAAGAGTGTGCAAAGCTGTCATCAAGGCAAAGGGTGGCTATTTGAAGAATCTCAAATACATAATGGATTTGGATTTGTTTAACACTTTTTTGGTTACTACATGATTCCATATGTGTTATTTCATAGTTTTAATGTCTTGTAGAAAATAGTAAAAATAAAGAAAAACCCTTGAATGAGTAGGTGTGTCCAAACTTTTGACTGGTACTGTAGCTAGAGATGGGTGACATAAGAATAGAAACAAACTAGATTTATTGTTGTAATGCACCCTTGAGCGCGCCAGTCTGTTGGTAGTTCTGCCAGTCTATGAAACCAGTATGTCGATAGGAGAATAACTTTCATCTGTTCTAATTATTAGCTTTGGTGAAACAGGGTGAAAATGATATTCTCCAGGCTGCAAACCATTCTGCAGCCTTGCTAAGCACATGTGCATCAAGTACGGAAAATGTGGGCTAGACATCTGGCAAAAACAACATACGGCAAAACGCATGTGCATCTGGTAGACATATGGCATAACAGTTCTTATAGATTCAACGGAAGGCCAATGTATCCCATTGATCCCATTTCAGCCATTACCGGGGTGTGTTTGACAGGTTATTACAAACATTTCTGCGGTGGTAACGTTAACGGGAAAAAAGGGCTGGCACAACAAGCAAGAGTATGAAGGAGTCGCAGGAGTAAAATGAAAGCAATCGGTCCAGCGAGATTTAAGTGACAAGTGAATTTTGCACCCCTCAAAGACAGGAAACAGATGGCTGAAAAATACATATTTTCAGGTGGGCGGGGCATGCGGGTTGCTGTAGACATGTTCAGTGGGCACACCAAAGTAAAACAGGTCCAGATACTGTAGTACCTTCTCATTTCAAAACATATAACCTACTTACAGTAGCACGACCCATCATCACCATACTGCAGCAACCACTTGTGCCATCAAAATCAGATGGATTAGATGGATATTTTTCTACCCATACACTCTGTGAAGCTGAAGCACCATTCAGTAGGCCTATCATCACCTCCACATCATTACAGTGCCCCTGCTACCTCCTCTGGACAGCGGAGTGGCTTGTTAATCATCAAAGCTCATCATGAAAACATGATTAACAATCCCCACTTGGGTCAAACTCTCATACATGGTTGAAACAAACCACTTTCTGTTATTTTTGTAAAATAAATATGAGTCTGAACAGTTACTCTGTACATCCTAGAATGATTCATGTAATAATAATGAATCTGGTGCTTATATTTGTCCTGTTTCACACATGAACAGTACATGCACAAGTGTGTATTATAAGCATGTGTGAAATGGAAATGTGTTTTTTTCATATCCCAACTCCCCCTGAGACACCCCTTGGAGAGTGCTGTCACGGCCAGGGTCAGCCATTATCAACGGCAACCCTGGAGAAATTAGGGTTAAGTGCTTTGCTCAAGGGCACATCGACAGATTTTTCACCTTGTCGGCTCAGGGATTCAAACTAGTGACCTTTCGGTTACTGGCCCAACGCTCTAAATACTAGGTTGTTGCATGAATGTATCTGTATTTGAGGGACTATTTACATACCCAGACAAATATTAAAGCTCCTTCAGGCTGTCTTGCTTTGTGTTCATCTCTGTGTATTTTATTGTGGTTGTAAACGTATCAGATGCTTATTGGCAAGGGTAAGCGTTCTCCCAGGTCATTTCCATGTAAAAGGACCCATGAGCACCAACATTATGTTTATTGGAGCATATCACATTTTGTGTCAAATGAAAGCTCACAGTCCATATTTTTAGGAAATGACGGCATAGATATGTTTTTCAACCATTTCATCCTAAAAATGTGGAATAAGCCAAAGCTTTGATTTCTGGTCACACAGATGGAAAAGGAGTCTTAAAAAACATCTACTAGAAAAAGTCTTAAAAGGTATTAAAAAATAAATCAAAGCACAATAATGTTGAAGTAATGGCCCCTGCCAACTAATATTAACATTTATATTTCGTTTTGCATAAATTATTTGCCTTCTGTACGTTTAAGAAATATTGTCTAGTGTCCAAAACCCAAATATCTTTAAGATATTTTATTATTTCTCTCCCTCATGAGGAGGGAGGATTATGAAAGTTCACAGAAGTAAAAATTAAAGGTAGACCTACCAATTAGTTATAGTGTTTTTACTGATAACAATTTTGTTCATTAATTATTAAGTGATTAAAATGTGTCACTCTGTTACCAAATTGGTAGCAGGGACCAAACAATCCGTAACAGAATGACTACAATTGAATTGGCCACAATGGGAAATCAAAGTAGTCACAAACCACAGTTGCAGTAGAGTACAGTAGAACACAGTACAGTACAGTAGAGTACAGTAAAGTACAGTAGAGCACAGTACAGTATAGTAGAACACAGTATAGTACAGTAGAGCACAGTACAGTAGAACACAGTAGAGTACAGTAAAGTACAGTAGAGCACAGTACAGTACAGTAGAGCACAGTACAGTAGAACACCGTACAGCACAGTACAGTACAGTAGAACACAGTAGAGTACAGTACAGTACAGTAAAGCACAGTACAGTAAAGAAAAGTAGAGTAGAGTATAGTTGAGTACAGTAAAGTAGAATTCAATACAGAACAGTGGAGCACACATGAGAAGAGTACAGTATAATGTAATATACTCTACTGTACTCTTCTCTGCTCTTCTTTACTTTACTGTACTGTACTCTACTGTACTGTACGCTACTGTACTGTACTGAACTCTCCTCTACTTTACTGTACTGTACTGTGCTCTACTGTGCTGTACTGAACTCTCCTCTACTTTACTGTACTGTACTGTGCTCTACTGTGCTGTACTGTACTCTACTGTGCTGTGATGTCCAAACGTGAAACATAGACGTCTATGATTGATACAGATTTGATCCGGTCTGGACCAACCAAATTTGGTCTTGTTTGGGGGCGGAGCTCATTAGAATTAAAACAGTGTGTAGAATAATACTAAACATGAAAAGGATCATATTACATTTTTCTACCTTTGTTTACCTATACATCACCATGAAGAGAACGACATTCATAATTATGCATTTCTGTAGGGTTAGGTTTAGCGGAAGAGTTAGCAGATCAGATCAATGACCCATGATGTCATTCTGTTACCTTCATTCTGTTACCCAGACTGGTCTCATAGACTAGACGTAACATAGTAAACATAAATCCAGGACACTCAAATTAGTATGATTTGTTACATTTGGTATGGTCACATAAGATAGAGGGTTACTTAAGGCAAAAACAAAAGGAGGATGGTTGCTTGGTTGGTGTGGGTGGGTTGTCATATAATGTGAACATCTAGCAACCCAAAGGTTGAGTGTTTGAATTTCATCACGGACAACTTTAGCATTTTAGCTAATTAGCAACTTTGCAACGACTTACTACTTTTTAGCTACTTTGCAACTACTTAGCATGTTAGTTACCCCTTCTCCTAACCCTAATTTAACCATTTTAGCTAGCCCTTCCCATAACCTTATTCATTTTAGCTAACCTATCCCTTAACCCTAACCTTAAACCTTTAACCTAACTCATAACCTTAACCCTAACCTTAACACCTAACCCTAACCCTAACCCCTTGAGCTAGCTAATGTTAGCGTTAGCCACCTAGCCACCTAGCTAACGTTAGCCACAACAAATTGGAATTCATAACATATCATACATCTAGCAAATTCCTAACATATTGTACAGGTTGCAATTCTTAACATATAATAATTGTAATTCATACGAAATGGATGATGGACATCAACAAATTATTATATACCATATCATACGAAATGCTCTGAGACCACATTAACCAACTGTTACCAGGTATTGATCCACTTTATTCACTTACTGTAGTTCAATGACCAAAATATGGAATTGCCCCCCACTAGAACCCTGGAGCGCTGCAAATAAAATTATTGAAGCTGCAAATACTGCATCGTAAATGCTACCTCTGTGAAACTAAGCACATGCCTCGGATGACAAACGGACCATTTGTGGCTTTGTCCAGCCTGTTCCAGGTCAGGAGTTCTCAATCCAGTGAATCACATAAAATGTAATGAGTAGGAATGAACGTGGGTGACCAATACAATACAGTGAGCAGTGAGCATGTCAACTGTAAGCGTGTTAAAGGGACTGTATGGAACACAGCTGTTGGCTACGAGTGCTGGAGGGACTGAATCCTATTTTAAACTGATTAGCCTAGATTTACCCACTGTTTTTCCAGGTTGATAAACAACTATTTCTCTGAGATTGAGCAGTAGCCTCGAGGCTAACCTTTCTCAGTCTCTGACTGTCCTAGAGTCACACATGCAGGTTTAAGGATTAGTCTATGTTTCGACTAAAACATATCCTACCACAGCAATTAAAAGGCTTTGGTGATCACGACCCCTCCATGCAAAATAGTCACCCCACTATAAAGCCTGTCAGAATATCCATGCCCTTCAAAGAATGTTCAAATAGTATTAACCTAACGGCCCCTATTATTCACCACCTTAATTACTGTTCCAAGGCATTCACTCAGTATCAGGAATAACCTATTCAAAGTTAAATCACTATCAACCATATTGGCAGGCGATGTAAATGCGGGGTACAAGATGAGATACTGTACGGTGACAGCTAGGATTGTCACCTCGGAGGAACAGAGGCACTATCTGTCTCCCCTGGTGGGATTTTAGAGAGTAAACAAAGACGTCAGGTGGCTCCTGAACGGAGAAAAAACAGCCCTCTCTTATGGAATTTTCTGTGTCTCTGGGTCTAATCGAGAGGAAAGTCATCGATTAAAGTACTTCCTCTCTCATTATTATCTTCCACACACATTACAGTACAGCTTTTATGTGCTGCAAGGCTAAATTAAGAAAAAAGGACTCCTTCCCAAGGATTTTTATTATTCTAATCAAGGTTCTAATTGCACTCAAGAGTCTTGGGGGTTCCTTCTAAGTGAGCTGAATCAATGTTAATAATATTCTAGCATTTTGTATTTTACACCCTTATGGGGGTGGTTACCCTATTAGAGAACCTTGCCCCACCAATACCCCACATTAACACCAACATTGTGAGGTTGGATCCGCATTAAATGTAACAGAAAAAAGCATCACAACCTGTGAAATTGTTTTCATCATCTACATTTCAAGAGGTTGAAGAAAAACTGCACTTAAAATATGTTCTCTCTCTCTCTCTCTCTCTCTCTCTCTCTCTCTCTGTCTCTCTCTCTCCCTTCCATCCCCGGACCCATTGGGGGAAGCTGCTGCTTCTGCATTTTGAAAGTAGAGAAATGTAGGCAGTCTGTCGGCTGCTTTCTTTCTTATGATCTCCTAACGCTTTGATGAGCTGCTGAAACCTGACACCTGAGCAGTTAGTCAGACTGGAATCATTTGAATCTCCATCCTGCAGTACTTCCGGTGGGTTGGCTGGTGTCTGATATCTACAGACAGACAGGCAGCTTGGAGGGTCGTGAAGAGGGTAGAGGTAGAAGAGGTATTAGCAACAACACAGCATTATGAACTCACACAGAGGTCAACGTTTTGAATATAATTCGCCAACGCATCAACATCAACACCACTTCAGACGGTATAAGGACATCCTTGAGACTTCCTCTACATAGACAAATCCCCTTATTTATGTGCAAATGGATTATTGTTGCGATGCTACTTGGGTAACGTGTGACAGAATAGGCCTATGACTTGTGGTTGTTTTTAGATTTCCTTTAGACTTCCCAGCAAATTATATGTAGCCAACTCATTTATTGTTTTGGAATCCACAGAGTAAGATGAATGACATTAACACGAATGACTCAGTAAGATGGCAGCAACTGTATTCCAAATGGCAGTGTACTAATACTGTGAATCTATCAATAACAAATTGGCATGGATGGCTCAGGCCTTTCATTAGCCAGGCCACATTCAGTCAATCATCGCCCTCTGCTGGCTGATGGACTCTATATATATAAATCCAGGGTTTCCCAAACTCAGTCCGAGGACCAAGTTTGGGAAACACTATACTGTATATTTCCTTTTTTATTTATTTATTTATGTATTTATTTATTTAGCCTCTTGGGCCCTGTACGGGCCTGGGCACAGCGGCTTCAGCCCCTGTAAGACCCTTCATTAATCTGGCCCTGTTCATAACATTACCTATTGCTGGGGCAGAATGGAAAGATTTTAACGGGGCTGACTCCCCAAGTAAAAGCGTTGGATTGATGTAAACCTGGACTAGAAAAAGTTTCCTCTAGTAGTGAACAAGTGCATACTTCAGGAGAAAGGACAGACAATTGGGATGCAGTCGACTACGGCAAGTGGAAGCATAATAATAATCTGTTACATAAAATGGATTGAAGACTGGACTTCAAAGTCAGTGACAGGTGAAACTACCAGTCACAGTTACAAACTAGTTTGTATGATTTCCTATGGTAAATTAAAATCAATACAATACACAGAGGCATACATAAACAAACACATTTACTGTATACAAGCCTACGTATATCGGATCTGGTGATGTACTGGGGATCCAGTCTTTGTTGTTGCTGCAACGTTCTGAATTCGTTTGATTTGGGATGCTGTTGTGTTCAATGAACACGGCCCCTCTGTCAACTCATCTGCAAAGTGAAGTAACAAACAGGAAAGAGTGTGTAATTGCATTTTATTCAAAGCTTTTCAGACAGAGAATGTGAGAGGGTGGGGCATAATCCCATGGTCTGAATGTTCAAGGAAATCAGTAGTCCTTAGTCTGTATCAAACCGTATTGTTACTAAAATTTGGTCATCTTTGTGGTTGTCTTAGTTGTCTCTGTTTTTCTCATGTTTTTCTCGGTTGGCAGTCAGCAACACATGTTAACTCTATTACAATCCTCATTGATGTCAAGTCGTAATAATTATTCCACGTGTATCCAGAAAGGAAGGGAAGGGAAAGGGGAATGAATTCAATTCAGCACTGACTGGTGCACTACAAAATACAGTTTGAATTATTTGATTAATCTTTTAGTTTGTGAAGAGAAGTGCTCAAATTGCAGTGCATGCATGGAGAAAAAAAGATACATGGAGAGATTATACATGTTCTCTCCCGTGCTGGTAAATCATCTCTCTTTAAGCGCCTTTGAAAGCTCGGCTGGATCTGACGCTGTAGAGAACAACTTGTAAGACAAACGCAGAACACTTCACTTCCCATTCAAATTAGAGCTGTTACACAGCCTGTCAGGACATCTCTAACAGTTCATGCTAGATTGAGAATAAAAGGCAATTATACAGGAGTCCCATCTCCGCAGAAAATAAGAATGAGAAATCTTATTTTGTCCAGTGGACAAGAGGCGAGAAGAGGTTCACAATGATGGTGTTGATTTCCAATCGACTGCTCTTTCATAAAGCATAAAACAGCTTACTTCAGGCTACGACAGTACAAATGAGAGCATCTTTTTGAGTAGAACATTTTCCACATTGCATTCACTAGGGGGCATGAGCGACATGTCTAAAGTTTGGGAAGCTGAGCGAATCATAGATCAAGTGCAGAGGGGTATCCAAGAAGCCATAGCATGGGGAAATAGGGGTGCTGAGGGTGATGCCAAAGTGCTGCCTGATATATCACCATTTTTATAATTTTTTCCCCCAACCAAATTAGTGCACTAGGCCTTTATTACTCCTGTATGAGCAGATAAAAATACTCATTAGCAGAGCGGAGAAAAGAGCCCCCCCCCCCCCCCGTCAACAAAATGTTTTCCCCTCACCAAATTACCGCACCAGGCCTTTATTACTCCTGTATGAGCGGAGAAAAATACCCCCCCCACCCCACCCCCATGTCAACAAAAATTTTCCCCCCCCACCAAATTAGTGCACTAGGCCTTTATTACTTCTGAATGAGCGGAGAAAAATACTTGTTAGCTGAGCAGAGAAAAATACGTAAGCGTATTCACTGATAATTAGTGATTTCTGGTAACTGTTATTTCTGGTAACCTTCTGGCAGGAGTGCAACTTTGGTTTTAGAAGTGTGGGGGACATTATTATTATTATCATTATTATTATTATATATTTTTTTATCCAGTCGGATAAACACTCCAAACAGACTACCCGACCGCTCGGAGGCGTCCGCATGGTCCTAAAGCTCACAGTTGCCTTGGTTTGTATCACATTCCAATGATAAAACTGGGGGGGACAAAAATGCAATTTCAGAATGTGTCCCCAGTGAAAGTTGTGCCCCTGCCTTCTGGTAAGTTTTGAAGAACATAATGAGTCATTTCCTGTAGAAATCAAATTCTGATGATTGGTCATTTCTGGTGATTGTTTGTAGAATTTATGAAGAAAGTAACATGTAACTTTCTATGTAATTAAATACCTGAAATGAGTTTCTTCCAAAATTCTACAATCACCAAAAATGACCAATCATTGTTTCTACATCAATTTCTTGTCCGAGAAACCATCAAACAGACAAAATCAGTATTCACTGATCCAACGACAACATACTAGTGTACAAAGAGCAAAAGTAACATTACTGACCATTTAAAATCTGAGTGAAAGAACACCAGAATAAAGAGATTTAACGGCATGTTAAAAACGAGTGTGATAAGGTCAGAATGACCTGTGTCGTGTGGAGAAGACGTGTGACTCCAATCCCTTACGGTAGTACTCATTGATTTTTAACCCAACGTCTCCCACCTCGGTCACACGTTAGACGACCCACCCATGCTGCTATAAATGTCCTTCAGGACCCAAATGGATGAACCATCTATTGTAACCTAGTTGGAAAGGATGTCCCTCTCAGCTTATTCCCCAATGTGCGATTCCAGAAGGTCAATGCTCTGTGCGTTTCCTTGAGGAGGGAAGCAGAGAAAGAAAAAAGTGGGAAGCATTCCCTCTGAGGAGGAGGGAGGGGAGAGAGAGTCTGGGTGTTGGGAGTCTGGAGTCTGGGGTGGTGAAATACCACACAGCTATTCCCATCCCGTCAGTTAGATAACTATCGGACACTCCTAGTCTCTCTGGCTCTTTAATTGACCAGTGATCCCCACTCTTTCTGACGTGTTCTTGGCAAAGGCATCTAGCTGAAACGTTGGGCACTGGATGCTGTTTCTGTTAGGATGATTTTTTAAACAATTAATGGCAGGGGTTTTCATAAACTACAGGAGAGGAATGGGGGCTGTTACCGTTAACCAACCTTGTTTTGTGCTGGGAAAGGCTTGCCAAAGTGACCGGTATCTGACCACGTCCATAAAACTGCAGGGGTAAAGAAAAAGCTGCACTTTTGTGGGTAGATCAGCTTTAATATTGCAGATAGATTGTAACTTCCATCAATGTAATTGTCTGCATCACTTCCAATCCCCCATATGTTTTTTTCTCTCGCAAATATATATATATATATATACATACATACATACATACATACATACATACATACATACATACATACATACATACATACATACATACATACATACATACATATATATACACATTCATACATATATATATACATACACATACATATACATACACATATACGTATCCTTTAAAAATATATATTTCCCTTTATTGCTTTCCAACTCCACCACCCCTTCCCTAATTGGAGTAAACTAGTGAACAACAATGCTTAGGCCTCTACTTCCAGCTTATACATACTATATACATTTTATGGACACAGTCAATTTTACAATAATTATATTTTGTTTGTTTTTACTCCTTCCTCTACCCTCAACCTCTCCGATCATTTTCATGATGTCCATCCGGTTTGCTTCAATATGCCATATCTTTCTAACTGTGCTCTTTCACAAAAGCTCTCAACCTATAAACGATATACTTATTATGGACACAGTATGCTTTACATTATTAGTTATCTTGTTGTTATTAGTTGTTGTTAGTTGTTATTAGTCCCATCCTTCAACTATGGTTAATTTGTTGGTCGGATGAAACTCCCCCAGAATGCACTGAGTTCGATGAGGCCCGCTACAGTAAAAACATTTTAGGAATTAAGGAGGAGCACACAAACCATGATGAACAATTTTCCAAATATGTGCATTTAACATTGACCAGACATCATACATTTACGGGAATTGTGATCTCTACTTTTTTTTTTTTTCTACCATTTACTGTACAAAGAATCCACCCTATGATTAACACTTTCTGTGATTCTTCTTTGTCTCTAGAGAAGATTAAACTGCTACCTCTTGGTCTTTCTAGACAAATACATTATCTCAGTCTCAGCACTAGGGTTGCAAAATTCCAGTAACCAGAAATGCTGGTTGGAGGATTCTAGATTTCCTGCTTATTGGATAGTGTTTCAACCAGGATTTCTGGAAAACCAGTGAATTCTGGGAAAGTTCCCAGAATTGTGCAACCCTACTCACCTGGATAAATAAAGGAGTTGAAAAATAGAATACAATTGGACCTTTTCACCCTTTTCACATTCTCCAGGTTCAGGGTTTATCGTTAAAGTAGACAGTAACTATTCACATACACTGAACCACAAGTGCATTGTTGGTTTTGTGTTCATGTCAGGTATTATGGGCATAAACCAGTCCATCACCACAGACACGCTGACATGTTTTACTTCTATAAAAACAAACTCCTTTCTAGTCCCCTGTTATAACAATGGAAATATGGCAAGTACGCTTTTTCTTACTCTCCCTTTTCCATGACTAAACCACACCTGAGGTGAAGTCCATAACCTATAGTTTAGTTTGGGGCCAAGCTTCCTGCCATCCAGGAAGCTTGGCAGAGGAAGGCCCAAAAAATTGTCAAAGACTCCAGTCACCCAAGTCATAGACTGTTCTCTCTGCTACCGCACGGCAAGCGGTACCGGAGCGCCAAGTCTAGGTCCAAAAGGCTATTTAATGCCTTTTACCCCCAAGCCATAAGACTGCTGAACAATTAATCAAATGGTCACCCAGACTATTTACATTGACACCCCCCTTTGTTTTTACACTGCTGCTATCCGCTATTTATTATCTATGCATATTCACTTTACCCCTACCTATATGTACAAATTACCTCGACTAACCTGTACCTCCACACATTGACTCTGTACCGGTATCCCCTGTATACAGTGAGGGAAAAAAATATTTGATCCCCTGCTTATTTTGTACGTTTGCCTACTGACAAAGAAATGATCGGTCTATAATTTTAATGGTAGGTTTATTTGAACAGTGAGAGACAGAATAACAACAACAAAATCCAAAAAAACGCATGTCAAAAATGTTATAAATTGATTTGCATTTTAATGAGGGAAATAAGTATTTGACCCCCTCTCAATCAGAAAGATTTCTGGCTCCCAGGTGTCTTTTATACAGGTAACGAGCTGAGATTAGGAGCACACTCTTAAAGGGAGTGCTCCTAATCTCAGCTTGTTACCTGTATAAAAGACACCTGTCCACAGAAGCAATCAATCAATCAGATTCCAAACTCTCCACCATGGCCAAGACCAAAGAGCTCTCCAAGGATGTCAGGGACAAGATTGTAGACCTACACAAGGCTGGAATGGGCAACAAGACCATCGCCAAGCAGCTTGGTGAGAAGGTGACAACAGTTGGTGCGATTATTTGCAAATGGAAGAAACACAAAAGAACTGTCAATCTCCCTCGGCCTGGGGCTCCATGCAAGATCTCACCTCGTGGAGTTGCAATGATCATGAGAACGGTGAGGAATCAGCCCAGAACTACACAGGAGGATATTGTCAATGATCTCAAGGCAGCTGTGACCATAGTCACCAAAAACACAATTGGTAACACACTACGCCGTGAAGGACTGAAATCCTGCAGCGCCCGCAAGGTCCCCCTGCTCAAGAAAGCACATATACAGGCCCGTCTGAAGTTTGCCAATGAACATCTGAATGATTCAGAGGAGAACTGGGTGAAAGTGTTGTGGTCAGATGAGACCAAAATGGAGCTCTTCGGCATCAACTCAACTCGCCGTGTTTGGAGGAGGAGGAATGCTGCCTATGACCCCAAGAACACCATCCCCACCGTCAAACATGGAGGTAGAAACATTATGCTTTGGGGGTGTTTTTCTGCTAAGGGGACAGGACAACTTCACTGCATCAAAGGGACGATGGACGGGGCCACGTACCATCAAATCTTGGGTGAGAACCTCCTTCCCTTAGCAAGGGCATTGAAAATGGGTCATGGATGGGTATTCCAGCATGACAATGACCCAAAACACATGTCCAAGGCAACAAAGGAGTGGCTCAAGAAGAAGCACATTAAGGTCCTGGAGTGTTCTAGCCAGTCTCCAGACCTTCGAGTTGCCAAACGTCAGCCTCGAAACCTTAATGACTTGGAGAAGATCTCCAAAGAGGAGTGGGACAAAATCCCTCCTGAGATGTGTGCAAACCTGGTGGCCAACTACAAGAAACGTCTGACCTCTGTGATTGCCAACAAGGGTTTTGCCACCAAGTACTAAGTCATGTTTTGCAGAGGGGTCAAATACATATTTCCCTCATTAAAATGCAAATCAATTTATAACATTTTTGACATGCGTTTTTCTGGATTTTTTTGTTGTTATTTTGTCTCTCACTGTTCAAATAAACCTACCATTAAAATTATAGACTGATCATTTCTTTGTCAGTGGGCAAACGTACAAAATCAGCAGGGGATCAAATACTTTTTTCCTTCACTGTATAGCCTCGGTATTGTTATTTTATTGTGTAACTTTTATTTTATTTTTTACTTTAGTTTATTTAGTAAATATTTTCTTGAACTGTATTGTTGGTTAAGGGCTTGTAAGTAAGCATTTCACAGTAAGGTCTACTACATCTGTTGTATTCGGCGCAGTTGACAAATACAATTTTATTTTATTTTATTTTATTTATTAAACATTCAACAACATTTAACAAAGCTTTGCTAATTGTTTCTTCACCATTGTACAGTTTCCAGAATGTGACATTTTAATTCCATGAAAATAAAGCCATAAATATCCTATGTATCTGATTGCTGATATGAGCGCGATCAGTTCACGGAGGTCATTCATTACTAGACTGACTAAAGGGGAACATTTATTCAACATTCAATAACATTTAAATTTAACAACAAAGATTCTCTAAGCAACAGCTGTTTCTTCACCATTGTACAGTTTTCCAGAATGTGACATTTTAATATCCTATATGTTTGATTGCTGATATGAGCACGATCAGTTCACGGAGGTCATTCATTACTAGACTGACTAAAGGGGAACATTTATTCAACATTCAATAACATTTAAATTTAACAACAAAGATTCTCTAAGCAACAGCTGTTTCTTCACCATTGTACAGTTTTCCAGAATGTGACATTTTAATATCCTATATGTCTGATTGCTGATATGAGCACGATCAGTTCACGGAGGTCATTCATTACTAGACTGACTAAAGGGGAACATTTATTCAACATTCAATAACATTTAAATTTAACAACAAAGATTCTCTAAGCAACAGCTGTTTCTTCACCATTGTACTGTATGTACAGCACCAGTCAAACGTTTGGACACACCTACTTATTCAAGACATCAAAACTATTAAATAACACATATGGAATCATGTAGTAACCAAAAAAGTGTTAAACAAATCAAAATATATGTTATATTTTAGATTCTTCAAATAGCCACCCTTTGCCTTGATGACAGATTTGCACACTCTTGGCATTCTCTCAACCAGCTTCATGAGGAATGCTTTTCCAACAGTCTTGAAGGAGTTCCCACATATGCTGAGCACTTGTTGGCTGCTTTTCCTTCACTCTGCGGTCCAACTCATCCCAAACCATCTCAACTGGGTTGAGGTCGGGTGATTGTGGAAGCCAGGTCATCTGATGCAGCACTCCGTCACTCTTCTTCTTGGTCAAATAGCCCTTACACTGTTTCCTCAGTGAAAGTTGCGCCCCTGCCTTCTGGTAAGTTTTGAAGAACCTAATGAGTCATTTCCTGTAGAAATCAAATTGTGATGATTGGTCATCTCTTATCCGAGAAACCATCAAACACACAAAATCAGTATTCACTGATGCAACGACAACATACTAGTGTACAAAGTGCAAAAGTAACATTGCTGACCATTTAAAATCTGAGTGAAAGAAAACCAGAATAAAGAGATTTAACGGCATGTTAAAAACAAGTGTGATAAGGTCAGAATGACCTGTGTCGTGTGGAGAAGATGTCGTCAGGACCATATGATCATAACATATTAATACATGTCATGTTTAATGTCAAGAGGATCTATAGCCACACAAGCTATAGGCGGCATGTAGCCTAGCGGTTCGAGTGTTGGGCCGGTAACCTAAAGGTTGCTAGTTCAAATACCTGAGCCGACAAGGTGAAAAGTCTGACGATGTGCCCTTGAGTAAGGCACCTAACCCTTATTTGCTCCAGGGGTGCTGTATTACTATGTCTGACCCTCTAAAACAGCACATTTCACTGCACCTATCTGGTGTGTGACAATGAAACACATCTGTCTATGTATTCTGCTGCATGTTGGGATAGGATAGTAAAATCAATAAAACCTGGATGCAGTCAATCATACGTATTGTATTACATTATCTTTATATTTTTATCCAGTTGAAAATGTATCTGTCTTAATTCTGTAATTTAATGAAAGTAAATGCTTTATTGGTAACACACAAATGATTAACCATTGAGCATTATGTTTGCAAACAGAAATGTTACCTACTTGAAAAGTAAGACTAGAGCATTACTGTAAATATGTTCAACATGAGCACCATAACATAAACACAGAACGATTTATGGACTGACAAGCCTATTAGAAACAGTTTAAAAATACAAACCTTTCCAAGTAGAACCTATGTTGACATTTCTTATCTTATCTTCAACCTAGCCACAGATGTTCCTATACTGTACCAGATAACATCCATCATCTAGGCATCATGTCTCCAGCTGCCCCTACATACAGCTGTAGGATCTTAATTTGATCACTCTGTTGCAGGAGAACATTCCTGCAATGCAGGACATTTGAAACGTGTAGAGTATTTGAGGTTTAAAAAGGCTTCTGAAGTTTGTAATTTCCACTTCAACATTTCTGACTTGATTTTACAAAAACATTACTACGAATTTATCAACCCGTACAAAAATGTCCATTAATTATAATCCACATAATAATTCAAATTTCTCGTTGCTGCAGGATTATTTTCCTGCTGTAGCAACCTGGCTCAAATGAAGATCCTACACCTGTAATCCCCTTTCAAAACACAGACCCACAAAAAATATTTTACATTTACGTCATTTAGCAGACGCTCCTATCCAGAGCGACTTACAGTTAGTGAGTGCATACATTATTTTTTTATTTTTTCATACTGGCCCCCTGTGGGAATCGAACCCACAACCCTGGCATTGCAAACGCCATGCTCTACCAACTGAGCTACATCCCTGCCGGCCATTCCCTCCCCTACCCTGGACCAATTGTGCACCGCCCCATGGGTCTCCCGGTCGCGGCCGGCTACGACAGAGGATCTCTAGTGGCACAGCTACCACTGCGCCACTCGGTTGAATATCTCTCAACATTTCACTAAGCCACAGAGCAGCAGAAAAATATCTCTCAATGTATCAATGAGTCACAGAGCAGCAGAAAAACAGCTTTGCAGGTGCTGTTTGAGAAGGTCCGACGTATGTTATTTAAATTTAAGACACTGATGGGGGGATGGGGGGCATTTTCAGCCCATTTAAACAGATCTGCTAATGTTTGTAACCGTAACCGTGCCAACCCCCAGCTGAGACGCATAATGTCTATTGAGTAGAGTTTGTGTGCAAGCCCCATGATGGAGAAGGGTCACGACAGAGAGAGAGAGAGAGAGAGTGTGTGTGTGTCTGTGTGTGTGTGTGTGTGTGTGGGTGTGTGTGTGAGCAGTAAGAGGCCATTTCAAACATCCAGTGTGATGGGAGTCCACAGCCAAAATGCTTCCTTCTGCAGAGGTTCTGAATGTGGACAAGAGATGCTGTCCAAAACCTTGAAATAAACACCTTTTCAGTTGAAACTGAGCATCCTAGTTTTTGTTTGTGGGTTATTTCATCCCCTGGCCTCAATTTAACACCACATTGAAGCGCTACACAAACTTCAGTTAATAGAAGAGTTCAGGATTATTCTGTGTTAGTCAGCACCACATTCAGGGAGTTATAGTCCAGTTATTTTGCTCATCACTTCAGAAATATAACACGATTGAATTGCACATTTCTGTGGTCCCGTTGAGTCAGCACATACGCTCTGCAACATCTAGTACTTCGCATGTAACTTTTATGCCTCATCCAATTGTTCCGATAAGTGTCACTGTGTGGGTGGCGAGGGTTTGAATCACTCACAGTATGTCAACTAAGACCTTAAAACCTTAAAACCAGTAAAAATGAATAGCCTATCTATGCATTTCCATTAGCTAATGTACATGCACAATTGCTACTCTGTTCGCAACATTTTCTCCAAACATATAGTTGAAGTCGGAGGTTTACATACACTTAGGTTGGAATCATTAAAACTCGTTTTTCAACCACTCCACAAATTTCTTGTTAACAAACTATAGTTTTGGCAAGTCGGTTAGGACATCTAATTTGTGCATGACACAAGTAATTTTTCAAACAATTGTTTACAGACAGATTATTTCACTTATAATTCACTGTATCACAATTCCAGTGGGTCAGAAGTTTACATACACTAAGTTGACTGTGCCTTTAAACAGCTTGGAAAATTCCAGAAAGTGATATCATGGCTTTAGAAGCTTCTGATAGGCTAATTTATATCATTTGAGTCAATTAGAGGTGTACCTGTGGATGTATTTCAAGGCCTACCTTCAAACTCAGTGTCTCTTTGCTTGACATCATGGGAAAATCAAAAGAAATCAGCCAAGACCTCAGAAGAGAAATGGTAGACTTCCACAAGTCTGGTTCATCCTTGGGAGCAATTTCCAAATGCCTGAAGGTACCACATTCATCTTTACAAACAATAGTACGCAAGTATAAACACCATGGGACCATGCAGCCGTCATACCGCTCAGGAAGGAGACGCGTGCTGTCTCCTAGAGATGAACGTACTTTGGTGCGAAAAGTGCAAATCAATCCCAGAACAACAGCAAAGGACCTTGTGAAGATGCTGGAGGAAACAGGTACAAAAGTATTTATATCCACAGTAAAACGAGTCCTATATCGACATAACCTCAGCAAGGAAGAAGCCACTGCTCCAAAACCGCCATAAAAAAGCCAGACTACGGTTTGCAACTGCACATGGGGACAAAGATTGTACTTTTTGGAGAAATGTCCTCTGGTCTGATGAAACAAAAATAGAACTGTTTGGCCATAATGACCATCGTTATGTTTGGAGGAAAAAGGGGGTTGTTGCAAGCCGAAGAACACCGTGAAGCGTGAAGCGTGAAGCACGGGGGTGGCAGCATCATGCTGTGGGGGTGCTTTGCTGAAGGAGGGACTGGTACACTTCACAAACTAGATGTTATCATGAGGAAGGACAATTATGTGGATATAATGAAGGAACATTTCAAGACATCAGTCAGGAAGTTAAAGCTTGATCGCAAATGGGTCTTCCAAATGGACAGTGACCCCAAGCATACTTCCAAACTTGTGGCAAAATGGCTTAAGGACAACAAAGTCAAGGTATTAGAGTGGCCATCACAAAGCCCTGACCTCAATCCTATAGAAAATGTGTTGGCAGAACTGAAAAAGCATGTGCGAGCAAGGAGGCCTACAAACCTGACACAGTTACACCAGCTCTGTCAGGAGGAATGGGCCAAAATTCACCCAACTTATTGTGGGAAGCTTGTGGAAGGCTACCCGAAACGTTTGAACCAAGTTAAACAATTTAAAGGCAATGCTACCAAATACTAATTGAGTGTATGTAAACTTCTGACCCACTGGGAATGTGATGAAAGAAAGAAAAGCTGAAATCAATCATTCTCTCTACTATTATTCTGACATTTCACATTCTTAAAATAAAGTGGTGATCCTAACTGACCTAAGAAGGGGAATTTTACTAGGATTAAATGTCAGGAATTGTGAAAAACTGAGTTTAAATGTATTTGGCTAAGGTGTATGTAAACTTCCGACTTCAACTGTATATAATACCGGTAGCTACCATTCCTTGGGTGATCATCCATACACTTAACACATGACTCAAACAGGCAACTCATTGGTCAGTGTGATAGAAAGGCCATCAATTACGTAAATTACAGAACTGAGTCACAGACAGTCCATTTCAAGTAAAGTGTTTTGGACAAGGCCATTCGTGGACAATAGCAACGTAGATATAGCAACATAGCAGATTTACACCACAAATCCAGGGTCTATCAGGCACCAGGCCAGTCATTGTGACAGAATGTCTCTATATTATGAACATGTTTCCAGAATGGATTGGTTGGGTTGGTTTGCTTGGCTGTGGCGTTTTCAAGGCATCCTGTCTTGATGGTCATCAGGTGGTGACATAATTCACACAGATGTATATATGAAATCAGAACAATATCTTGAATGTGCTCTTTCAGTATTCTCTAAAGAGAACATGCTGTCCTATCCTTGTGAAATCAGCCTGATCTTGCGATAGTTCACATTCTGTTTAAGGGGAAACAAAACATGAGTGCAGCGGTCAGTCTGCTTGACCAGGCTAGAAAGTTTCCCATTGTCAATGTGTAGTCATGGAAATCACAGTAAGAATGTATGCTTCTACCTATGTTATTACCATGTAAATATAATTTATTGCCATGTTGCATGTAAATACACTGTTTTAGTTAATGAATATAAAGTGTGACTGTTCATATGTATCATGTCACCTGCCAGAGACTGTTGGGTTGGAATGACATTTGAGCATTTCTGAAGCACCTGCCGCCTAAAGCAACCTTTAGATGTGCGAGTGAGTTTAATTTATGAGACAGTTGGAGAACAAAGACAAATCAGTAAAAAAAAATGGACATTCAGTTGACATTCTGGCAGTCAACAGGGTTATGACGGTGTCAAATGACGTGAAAATATCAACAGTGTACGTACAGTAGATGTCATGGTTCTGTAATGTGTTCAAGACAGATAAGGGCTTATCAAGCTTTCTCTCCAATTCTTTGGAAAGTTCTCTAACTAACGTACAGTCTGAGCAAACATCCATTCACCAGAAGAAACCAGGCAAACAAAGAAATTAATGCATTTAAAGAAGTGAAATAGCAGGGGGAGATTTATTTTGCCAATGACTGAAAGAGTTAAAGGGGCAATCTGCAGTTGCTACATCAATTTCTTGACTTTAAAATGTATTATATATACCCATTGATTCTTGATGAATATAACGTATAGATGCCACATGAGCTTGCCTATGGAGCAGTGAGGGGAACGGCACCTCTGTACCTTCAGGCTCTGATCAGTCCCTACACCCAAACGAGGGCATTGCGTTCATCCACCTCTGGCCTGCTGGCTCCCCTTCCTCTGCGGAAGCATAGCTCCCCCTCAGCCCAGTCAAAACTGTTCGCTGCTCTGGCACCCCAATGGTGGAACAAGCTCCCTCACGACGCCAGGACAGCGGAGTCACTCACCACCTTCCGGAGACATTTGAAACCCCACCTCTTTAAGGAATACCTGGGATAGGATAAAGTAATCCTTCTAACCCCCCAAATTGTAAAGTGGTTATCCCACTGGCTATAGGGTGAACGTACCAATTTGTGAGTCGCTCTGGCTAAGAGCGTCTGCTAAATGACGTTAATGTGCCCTTGAGCAAGGCACTTGACCCTAATTGCTCCTGTAAGTCGCTCTGGTTAAGAGCGTCTGCTAAATGACTAAAATGTAAATGTAACATGAGCTTAGTTCAACTGTCACACCCCATCAGTATGCAAAATATATGCTTATTTTACTTCTTGGTTTAGATCACAAAAACTTTAGGTGGAAGTAGTCTATACAATCTGTATGATTTAGAGATATGTGTGTATAATCACAGAGTATGGTGAATAACTTTATACTGTAAGGGCTTGATTTCTCATTCTGTGGTGGCTGAATGGCTCAGCATGTCTTTGGACAAAATATGTAAACATATGGAGTCAGCACTTCTTTTAACATAATCCTCTTATAACTTCCTGTGAGGACTGGTGGTAAATACTTCAGCAATATAGTAATCCATCATGCCACATCTCACTATTATTGTCAATGTAAAGACAATTGCTTCATATCATAATTCAAAGAGAGGCATGTTAATCTATAGAGCTGCTGCTCCTTTAGAAGTGGTTAACAAGCTACTTGGGGTGGTGACGTTTTGGTGAAAACAGATGATGGCGGAAACAAGGCTTAAAGGAAACATGACTATTGACAAAAGCTTTTGCATAAACATTAACATAACACTGAGTCTGAACTCAAAATATGGAAAGTGTACTGGCCGAGCGTTGTTTCAACACGGCATCCTGTCATTGTAAGACTGGACTTGATGGAAGAAAAGAGGAAAAGCACACAGGCCATCCAAATCAAGCTCTTGTTTGGTCTCTTCTTACAAAAATACATTTGATATTTTTGTCTTTATTTTCATGTTATAAAATATCACAATTTTCTGGATTGACTGACCTTCTTGTCTTAAAGTAATGATGGACTGTCATTTCTCTTTGCTTATTAGCTGTTCTTGCCATAATATGGACTTGGTCTTTTACCAAATAGGGCTATCTTCTGTATACCACACCTACCTTGTCACAACACAACTGATTGGCTCAAACGCATTAAGAAGGAAAGAAATTCCACAAATTAACTATTAACAAGGCACACCTGTTAATTGAAATGCATTCCAGGTCACTACCTCATGAGGCTGGTTGAGAGAATGCCAAGAGTGTGCAAAGCTGTCATCAAGTCAAAGGGTGGCTACTTTGAAGAATCTAAAATCTAAAATATATTTGGATTTGTTTAACACTTTTTTGGTTACTACATGATTCCATATGTGTTATTTCATAGTTTTGATGTCTTCACTATTATTCTACAATGTAGAAAATAGTAAGAAATTAAGAAAAACCCTTGAATGAGTAGGTGTGTCCAAACCTTTGACTGGTACTGTAGGTTTAAAATATATCTATCATTCATTAAAGATATCTCTAAATTGAATATGTGGGGTGTGAGGTACGTAATGCTAGCTCTACCATAGTATCTGCCAATGATAACAGTTCTGAACAGAGTTAGAGGTGCTATGTGTCACACCCTGGCTCTGGGACTCTATATGTTGAGCCAGGGTGTGTTCATTCTATGTGTTAGATTTCTATGTTGGTAGTTCTAGTTGTGTTTATTTCTATGTTGGCTAGAGTCACTCCCAATCAGAGGCAACGAGTGTCAGCTGTCGTTGGTTGTCTCTGATTGGGAGCCATATTTAAACTGTCTGTTTTCCCTTTGTGTTTGTGGGTTCTTGTTCCGTGTCGGTCATTGTTACCGTGGACTTCACGAGTCGTTTCTTGTTTTGTTTATTGTTGTCTATTATCACTAAAGATAATAAAGTCAAACATGTTTGTTCATCACGCTGCGCCTTGGTCTATTCCCTACGACGATCGTGACAGAAGAACCCACCAAGTAAGGACCAAGCAGCGTGTCCCGGGGCAGAACTTGGACTGGACATGGGAGGAAGCGCCGGGAAAGGCCCTGGCGAAAGAGGAGCAGCGGCGTCAGCAGTGTCAACGTCGGACAGGCGAGAGGCAACCCCAGAAATTTTTTAGGGGGGGGCACACGGCATGGACGACGGGGCTGACGGAGGCAGAAAAGGGGCGGATTCAGAAGGCCACCAGGTTACGGGGGCCACTGGTCAAAGCAGGGAAGGAAGGTGTAGAGGCACGGCGAGAGGTACTGGGGTGTGTTACCAGTCCGGTCCGGCCCGTTCCAGATCCCGAGGTAGAGCCAGTGGTGTGTGTCCCCAGTACGGTCTGGCCTGTTCCGGCCCCTCGCACCAAGTGTACGGTGCGCGTCGCCAGCCCGGCCCGGCCTGTTCCTGCCACTCGCACCAAGTCTACGGTGCGCGTCGCCAGCCCGGCCCGGCCTGTTCCTGCCACTCGCACCAAGTATACGGTGCGCGTCGCCAGCCCGGCCCGGCCTGTTCCTGCTCCACGCACCAAGCCTACGGTGTGCGTCGCCAGCCCAGTCCGGCCTGTCCCTGCTCCACGCACCAAGCATACGGTGTGCGTCGCCAGCCCGGTCCGGCCTGTCCCTGCTCTACGCACCAAGCCTACGGTGTGCGTCGCCAGCCCAGTCCGGCCTGTCCCTGCTCCACGCACCAAGCCTACGGTGTGCGTCGCCAGCCCAGTCCGGCCTGTCCCTGCTCCACGCACCAAGCCTATGGTGTGCGTCGCCAGCCCAGCCCGGCCTGTCCCTGCTCCACGCACCAAGCCTACGGGGTGCGTCGCCAGCCCAGCCCGGCCTGTCCCTGCTCCACGCACCAAGCCTACGGTGTGCGTCGCCAGTCCAGCCCGGCCTGTCCCTGCTCCACGCACCAAGCCTACGGGGTGCGTCGCCAGCCCAGCCCGGCCTGTCCCTGCTCCACGCACCAAGCCTACGGTGTGCGTCGTCAGCCTGGTAAGGCCCGTTCCTCCTCCACGCACCAAGCCAGGGGTGCGAGTCGTCAGCCTGGTAAGGCCCGTTCCTCCTCCACGCACCAAGCCAGGGGTGCGCGTCGTCAGCCTGGTAAGGCCCGTTCCTCCTCCACGCACCAAGCCAGGGGTGCGCGTCGTCAGTCCAGCACAACCCGTGCCTGGGTCACCGGTGCCTGGTAAGGTACCGGTCAACTGCTCCACGACGGAGCTGAAGCTAACCGCTCCTGATAAGTCCAGTTCAGCTCCAGCCAGCGGGGCCAGACTGGACCAGGGGCGCTATGGGGGGTTTATTGGAGGGTGGTTGGCAAGGCCGGAGCCAGAACCGCCGCCGAGGAGGTATGCCCACCCAGCCCTCCCCTGTTTTGTTCAAGTTGAGGCGCGGTCACAGTCCGCGCCTTTAGGGGGGGGTACTGTCACACCCTGGCTCTGGGACTCTATATGTTGAGCCAGGGTGTGTTCATTCTATGTGTTAGATTTCTATGTTGGTAGTTCTAGTTGTGTTTATTTCTATGTTGGCTAGAGTGACTCCCAATCAGAGGCAACGAGTGTCAGCTGTCGTTGGTTGTCTCTGATTGGGAGCCATATTTAAACTGTCTGTTTTCCCTTTGTGTTTGTGGGTTCTTGTTCCGTGTCGGTCATTGTTACCGTGGACTTCACGACAGTCGTTTCTTGTTTTGTTTATTGTTGTCTATTATCACTAAAGATAATAAAGTCAAACATGTTCGTTCATCACGCTGCGCCTTGGTCTATTCCCTACGACGATCGTGACACTATGTTCGCTGAGACTAAATCAAGACGAATTTGCTCTGTGACAGATTTGGCAGAAAATAATGGAGTTGGCACCACATACAGTGGGGAGAACAAGTATTTGATACACTGCCGATTTTGCAGGTTTTCCTACTTACAAAGCATGTAGAGGTCTGTAATTTTTATCATAGGTACACTTCAACTGTGAGAGACGGAATCTAAAACAACAATCCAGAAAATCACATTGTATGATTTTTAAGTAATTAATTTGCATTTTATTGCATGACATAAGTAGTTGATACATCAGAAAAGCAGAACTTAATATTTGGTAAAGAAACCTTTGTTTGCAATTACAGAGATCATACATTTCCTGTAGGTCTTGACCAGGTTTGCACACACTGCAGCAGGGATTTTGGCCCACTCCTCCATACAGACCTTCTCCAGATCCTTCAGGTTTCGGGGCTGTCGCTGGGCAATACGGACTTTCAGCTCCCTCCAAAGATTTTCTATTGGGTTCAGGTCTGGAGACTGGCTAGGCCACGCCAGGACCTTGAGATGCTTCTTACGGAGCCACTCCTTAGTTGCCCTGGCTGTGTGTTTCGGGTCGTTGTCATGCTGGAAGACCCAGCCATGACCCATCTTCAATGCTCTTACTGAGGGAAGGAGGTCTTGCGATACATGGCCCCATCCATCCTCCCCTCAATACGGTGCAGTCGTCATGTCCCCTTTGCAGAAAAGCATCCCCAAAGAATGATGTTTCCACCTCCATGCTTCACGGTTGGGATGGTGTTCTTGGGGTTGTACTCATCCTTCTTCTTCCTCCAAACACGGCGAGTGGAGTTTAGACCAAAAAGCTCTATTTTTGTCTCATCAGACCACATGACCTTCTCCCATTCCTCCTCTGGATCATCAAGATGTTCATTGGCAAACTTCAGATGGGCCTGGACATGCGCTGGCTTGAGCAGGGGGACCTTGCGTGCGCTGCAGGATTTTAATCCATGACGGCGTAGTGTGTTACTAATGGTTTTCTTTGAGACTGTGGTCCCAGCTCTCTTCAGGTCATTGACCAGGTCCTGCCGTGTAGTTCTGCGCTGATCCCTCAACTTCCTCATGATAATTGATGCCCCACGAGGTGAGATCTTGCATGGAGCCCCAGACCGAGGGTGATTGACCGTCATCTTGAACTTCTTCCATTTTCTAATAATTGCGCCAACAGTTGTTGCCTTCTCACCAAGCTGCTTGCCTATTGTCCTGTAGCCCATCCCAGCCTTGTGCAGGTCTACACTTTTATCCCTGATGTCCTTACACAGCTCTCTGGTCTTGGCCATTGTGGAGAGGTTGGAGTCTGTTTGATTGAGTGTGTGGACAGGTGTCTTTTATACAGGTAACGAGTTCAAACAGGTGCAGTTATTACAGGTAATGAGTGGAGAACAGGAGGGCTTCTTAAAGAAAAACTAACAGGTCTGTGAGAGCCGGAATTCTTACTGGTTGGTAGGTGATCAAATACTTATGTCATGCATTAAAATGCAAATGAATTACTTAAAAATCATACAATGTGATTTTCTGGATTTTTGTTTTAGATTCAGTCTCTCACAGTTGAAGTGTACCTATGATAAAAATGACAGACCTCTACATGCTTTGTAAGTAGGAAAACCTGCAAAATCGGCAGTGTATCAAATACTTGTTCTCCCCACTGTAGATGCCCCCCTGACCCAATTGATAAAGGTTTCAACAATAATAATTTGAGGGTGATTTGAAAAACAACATTGCCATTGTGATGATCTACTATCTACGACCATATGGAGCTCTCTGTGTGGATATCTTTGTCTTCTTGGCCAAAGAGCTTGTAAGAGGAGAGAGAGAAGTCTACTCTGCATCACACAGGGGATTAAAAAACGCGCAGGCCCTGGGACTGATTGACAAACACAGACATACAGACAGACAGACAGACAGACAGAGGGACTGTGTAGCCTTGCACGACTCCAACACCATCTTCAAGTTTGTTGATGATACGGAGCTGGTAGGACAGATTAATGACGATGATGAGGCAGCCTATAGGGAGGAGGTCAGAGGCTGGCAGTGTGGCGCCAGGAAAACAACCTCTCCCTCAACGTCAGCAAGACAAAGGAGCTGATCGTGGACTACAGGAAACAGAGGGCAGAACACGCCCCATTCTCATTGACGGGGCTGTAGTGGAGCAGGTTGAGAGATTCACCAACAGAGTTGTGAAGAGGGCACGACAGCATCTCTTCCCCCTCAGGAGACTAAAAAGATTTGGCATGGGCTATCAGATCCTCAAAAAGTTATACAGCTGCACCAATGACAGCATCTTGACTGGCTGCATCACCTCTTGGTATGGAAACTGCAAGGCACCCGACCGCAAGGCGCTACAGAGGGTGGTGAGTACGGTCCAGTACATCACTGGGGCCGAGCTCCCTGCAATCCAGGACCTCTATACAAGGCGTATCAGAGGAAGGCCCAAAAAATTGTCAAAGACTCCAGCCACACAGGTCATAGACTTTTCTCTCTGCTACCGCACTGCAAGCAGTATCAGTGCACAAAGTCTGGAACCAACAGGACCCTGAACAGCTTTTACCCCCAAGCCATGAGACCGCTAAACGAGCCTGCAAATCTGACCATAATTATATCCTCCTGATTCCTGCTTACAAGCAAAAACTTAAGCAGGAAGCACCAGTGACTTGGTCAATAAAAAAGTGGTTGGATGAAGCAGATGGTAAGCTACAGGACGGTTTTGCTAGCACATACTGGAATGTGACACGAGCCGACCAGACAAGCTAAATTACTTCTATGCTCGCTTCGAGGCAAGTAACACTGAAACACGCATGAGAGCATCAGCTGTTCCGGACGACTGTGTGATCACGCTCTCTGTAGCCAATGTGAGTAAGACCTTTAAACAGGTCAACATTCAGACGGATTACCAGGATGTATACTCCGAGCATGAGCTGACCAACTGGCAAGTGTCTTCACTGACACTTTCAACCTCTCCCTGTCTGAGTCTGTAATACCAACATGTTTCAAGCAGACCACCATAGTCCCTTTGCCCAAGAACACTAAGCTAACCTGTTTTCCAAGATAGCGTAGCAGTGCTTTCGTGTTCTCTTGTGTGTCCATGTAAATAGCCAGTTTTTTGTATTTTTTTTGTATTTTACGTATATATTTCCCTATCACACTTTTCATCCTTCTACTAAATATACTTTCCTGTAACCCGCCTCACTCAATGTGGAACAGATTATATTATTTACTCACCTTTAACGAGAATCTCCAGTTGAAACTAGCCAGCCAGCTAACTAGCTAACTAGCTACTTGCTATTAGCCACCGTTAGCGGTTTTCACCCAGAACATCGGATTTTCTGCCGGAATAACTGAATAACTGGACCTTAACACCGGATCTAGCTAGCCGCAACCGAATGGATGTCGAATGGATGTTGCTGTAGACTAATCACCACTGCCCCCATAGCACCAGTTAGCCTTGAGCCTTGAGCTAGCCCCAGCTATCTACCTCTCTGTCTACCAGACGGGAGTAGCCAGCTAACCAGCTAACTAGCTACTTGCTATTAGCCACCGTTAGCGGCTTTTCTCCATTGTCCGTGGCCTGCACTACCTACCAGCCAGCTCTAGCCTGGACTATTATCGGCCAGTCTGCACTGTCTGCACAGCGAGTTATCGACCCAGAACCTATCGGATTTTCTGCCGGAAACACTGAATCACTGAACCTTTAACACTGGATAATCGCAACTAGCTAGCTGCAACCAAATGAACGTTGTTGTTGGCTAATCAGCCTTGAGCTAGCCTTGAGTCAGGCACATCTCCCGGCTATCTACCTCTCTGTCAACCGGACGGGACCTCCTAGAGTCGAGCTGCAAAATCTGGACCCCTACAAATCATCTGGGCTAGGCAATCTGGACCCTTTCTTTCTAAAACTAGCTGCCGAAATTGTCGCAACCCCTATTTCTAGCCTGTTCAACCTCTCTTTCGTAACGTCTGAGATCCCCAGAGATTGGAAAGCTGCCGCGGTCATCCCCACTTCAAAGCGGGTGACACTCTAGATCCAAACTGTTACAGACCTATATCCATCCTGCCCTGCCTTTCGAAAGTTTTTGAAAGCCAAGTTAACAAACAGATCACCGACCATTTCGAATCCCACCGTACCTTCTCCGCTATGCAATCCGGTTTCCGAGCTGGTCATGGGTGCACCTCAGCCACGTTCAAGGTCCTAAACGATATTATAACCGCGATCGATAATAGACAGTACTGTGCAGCCGTCTTCATCGACCTGGCCAAGGCTTTCGTCTCTGTCAACCACCGCATTCTGGTTCACCAACTACTTCTCAGATAGAGTTCATTGTGTCAAATCGGAAGGCCTGTTGTCTGGACCTATGGCAGTCTCTATGGGGGTGCCACAAGGTTCAATTCTTGGGCCGACTCTTTTCTCTGTGTATATCAATGATGTCGCCCTTGCTGCTGGTGACTCTCAGATCCACCTCTACGCAGACGACACCATTTTGTATACATCTGGCCCTTCATTGGACACTGTGTTAACAAACCTCCAAACGAGCTTCAATGCCATACAACACTCCTTCAGTAGCCTCCAACTACTCTTAAACACTAGTAAAACTAAATGCATGCTCTTCAATCGAACGCTGCTGGCACCTGCCCACCCGACTAGAATCACTACTCTCGACGGGTCTGACCTAGAGTATGTGGACAACTACAAATACCTAGGTGTCTGGTTAGACTGTAAACTCTCCTTCCAGACTCACATTAAGAATCTCCAATCCAAAGTTAAATCTAGAATCGGCTTCCTATTTCGCAACAAAGCCTCCTTCACTCATGCTGCCAAACTTGCCCTCATAAAACTGACTATCCTACCGATCCTTGACTTCGGCGATGTCATTTACAAAATAGCCTCCAACACTCTACTCAGCAAATTGGATGTAGTCTATCACAGTGCCATCCATTTTGTCACCAAAGCCCCATATACTACCCACCACTGTGACCTGTACGCTCTTGTTGGCTGGTCCTTTGTCGCCAAACCCACTGGCTCCAGGGCATCTATAAATCACTGCTAGGCAAATCACCGCCTTATCTTAGCTCATTGGTCACCATAGCAACACCCACCCGTAGTATGCGCTCCAGCAGGTATATCTCATTGGTCATCCCCAAAGCCAACACCTCCTTTGGCCGCCATTCCTTCCAGTTCTCTGCTGCCAATGACTGGAACAAATTGCAAAAATCTCTGAAGCTGGAGACTCTTATCTCCCTCACTAACTTTAAGCATCAGTTGTCAGAGCACCTTACCGATCACTGCACCTGTACACAGCCCATCTGAAATTAGCCCACCCAACTACCTCATCCCCATATTGTTATTTATTTTGCTCATTTGCACCCAAGTATCTCTATTTGCACATCATCTCTTGCACATCTATCATTCCAGTGTTAATACTAATTGTAATTATTTTGCACTATAGCCTATTTATTGCCTTACCTCCATAACTTGCTACATTTGCACACACTGTATATATATTTTCTGTTCTGACTTTATGTTTTGTTTTACCCCATATTTAACTCTGTGTTGTTGTTTTTATCGCACTGCTTTGCTTTATCTTGGCCAGGTCACAGTTGTAAATGAGAACTTGTTCTCAACTGGCTTACCTGGTTAAATAAAGGTGAAATAAAATAAAAAATAAAAAATGACTACCGAACTGTAGCACTCACGTCTGTAGCCATGAAGTGCTTTGAAAGGCTGGTCATGGCTCACATTAACACCATTATGCCAGAAACCCTAGACCCACTCCAATTTACTAACTGTAAGTCGCTCTGGATAAGAGCGTCTGCTAAATGACTAAAATGTAAAATGTAAAATGTAAAATTTGCATAGCGCCCCAACAGATCCACAGATGATGCAATCTCTATTGTGCTCCACACTGCCCTTTCACACCTGGACAAAAGGAACACCTATGTGAGAATGCTATTCATTGACTACAGCTCAGCGTTCAACACCATAGTGCCCACAAAGCTCATCACTAAGCTAAGGACCCTGGGACTAAACACCTCCCTCTGCAACTGGATCCTGGACTCCTGACTGGCCGCCCCCAGGTGGTAAGGGTAGGTAACAACACATCCGCCACGCTGGTCCTCAACACGGGGACCCCTCAGGGGTGCGTAATCAGTCCCTTCCTGTACTCCCTGTTCACTCATGACAGCATAGCCAGGCACGACTCCAACATCATCATTAAGTTTGCAGATGACACAACAGTGGTATGCCTGATCACCGACAACGACGAGACAGCCTATAGGGAGGAGGTCAGAGACCTGGCCGTGTGGTGACAGGACAACAACCTCGCCCTCAACGTGATCAAGACAAAGGAGATGATTGTGGACTACAGGAAAAAGAAGAGGACCGAGCACGCCCCCATTCTCATCGATTGGGCTGTAGTGGAGCATGTTGAGAGCTTCAAGTTCCTTGGTGTCCACATCACCAACAAACTAGCATGGTCCAAGCACACCAAGACAGTCGTGAAGAGGGCACGACAAAACCTATTCCCCCTGAGGAGACTGAAAACATTTGTCATGGGTCCTCAGATCCTCAAAAGGTTCTACAGCTGCACCATCGAGAGCATCTTGACTGGTTGCATCACTGTCTGGTATGGCAACTGCTCGGCCTCCGACCGCAAGCCACTACAGAGGGTAGTGCGTACGGCCCAGTACATCACTGGGGCCAAGCTTCCTGCCATCCAGGACCTCTATACCAGGTGGTGTCAGAGGAAGGTCTTAAAAATGGTCAAAGACTGTTCTCTCTGCTATCACACGACAAGCAGTACCGGAGCGCCAAGTCTTGGTCCAAGAGGCTTCTAAACAACTTCTACCCCCAAGCCACCTGAACATCTAATCAAATGGCTACCCAGACTATTTGCATTGCCCCCCCCCCACACTTTAATAACTCCACCTACATGTACATATTACCTCAATTACCTCGACTAACCGGTGCCCCCGCACATTGACTCGGTACCGGTACCCCCTGTATATAGCCTCGCTATTGTTATTTTACTGCTGCTCTTTAATTATTTGTTACTTTTATTTCTTCTTTTTTTCTTTTTTTCTGTTTTCTTCTTTTTTTTGTTGGTATTCTTTCTTAAAATTGCATTGTTGGTTAAGGGCTTGTAAGTAAGCATTTCACTGTAAGGTACCACATCGTACCTGTTGTATTCAGCGCATGTGACAAATACAATTTGATTTGATTTTTATTCGATTTATTCAACATTCAACAACATGTAACAATGTGTTTCTTCACCATTGTACAGTTTTCCAGAATGTGACATTTTAATATCCTATATGTCTGATTGCTGATATGAGCACGATCAGTTCACGGAGGTCATTCATTACTAGACTGACTAAAGGGGAACATTTATTCAACATTCAATAACATTTAAATTTAACAACAAAGATTCTCTAAGCAACAGCTGTTTCTTCACCATTGTACTGTATGTACAGCACCAGTCAAACGTTTGGACACACCTACTCATTCAAGACATCAAAACTATGAAATAACACATATGGAATCATATCGGCGGATGTGACAAATAAAATTTGATTTGATTTGATTTGAAATAGCTGCCCTGACCTGACTACCTGCATTGACCCTTTTTTAACTCTCTAGCACTTACTCTATGCACACACACTGGACTCTAACCACACACTCACACATACTTACACTGACAACCCAACACACACACACACACACTGGACTCTAACCACACACTCACACATACTTACACTGACAACCCAACACACACACACACACTGGACTCTAACCACACACTCACACATACTTACACTGACAACCCAACACACACACACACACTGGACTCTAACCACACACTCACACATACTTACACTGACAACCCAACACACACACACACACTGGACTCTAACCACACACTCACACATACTTACACTGACAACCCAACACACACACACACACTGGACTCTAACCACACACTCACACATACTTACACTGACAACCCAACACACACACACACACACACTGGACTCTAACCACACACTCACACATACTTACACTGACAACCCAACACACACACACACACTGGACTCTAACCACACACTCACACATACTTACACTGACAACCCAACACACACACACACACTGGACTCTAACCACACACTCACACATACTTACACTGACAACCCAACACACACACACACACACTGGACTCTAACCACACACTCACACATACTTACACTGACAACCCAACACACACACACACACTGGACTCTAACCACACACTCACACATACTTACACTGACAACCCAACACACACACACACACTGGACTCTAACCACACACTCACACATACTTACACTGACAACCCAACACACACACACACACACTTTCACATTCACCACATACGCTGCTAATAATGCTCAGTCTATTGTCTATCCTGTTGCCTAGTCACTTTACCCCTACCTATATCTACATAGCTACCTCAGTTACCTCGTACCCCTGCACATCGACTCGGTACTGGTACTCCCTGTGTATAGCCATATTATTTTTACTCTTTATTGCTATTCGTTATTCACTGTGTATTTATTCCTATTTCTATTGTTATTTTATATTTTGTATATTTTTTTAAACTCTGCATTGTTGGAAAAGGCCGCCATAAGTAAGCATTACACCTGTTGTTTAAAAAGCATGTGACAAATAAAATGTGATTTGATTTGATTAGGGAGGGAGGGAGGCTGAGTAATGTTGTAGTGCTGCTTTCCAAGGAAGTGTTTGTGGAGTGAGTGTTGGCTTGGCAGCGCTCCAGGTCTGTTTTGTGAGACGGTATCTAGGCCCCCATCCAGGGCCAGGCAGCCAAACAGAACAGTGGCTCAGGATGTCATTAGGGGGGGGCACTATACAGAAGCTGCCATAGCGGCAACCATACAGAGACATTGTGCTGCAAGCTTACTAACCACCTCAAAACCTAATTGTTAACCGTTTCATAAAGGTCTATTAATCCACACAGCTGTGGATGATATCATGATGAGGATATGTATAGGAAAACAATGACGTAGATAGATAGGCCTAAAGTATTAATGCATCTTGACAATGTAATGTATATTGTACATGTATACAGATTGTTGAAACAGGCTACAGCTCTCTAAAGGCTATTCTATTGCGAAGTTGGCAGTTTGTGGCATTGGCACGATCAACTGCCAAGTTGAGTGAATATAGGCAGGACCTTTACTATGCGCATGCACAACTCAACTATTCCATGGATTTCATGTAGAAGGACACAGGGCTAGTACTATAGCTTGCCGTAGCCACCAAGAGAATTACCTTGGCACTAATTCTAGCAACTGTAGACCAAAATGCATTGAAGCTGTCTTTTCGCTGCCATTATGGATTTGTTGTGGCATTCCAGTTATAAGGTCTGTCAATGTAAAGCAGCTCTCTAAGGTACAACAAGTAGGCTTTTTATTGCAATGTTTCATAATGAAATGTAATCCTATTTTTTACTCTCAATTTCCATATGAAAATATCTGTATAAGTTAGTACTTAACTTATCCATAAGAACACCTCCAGAAGTCCAGAGCTCATACTACAGATGATATTCCCCAGGGCACTGACACAGCCTTACCTTGAGCTAACCTCCCTGGAGCACATTCACATGTCTCAGTACCAGTGAGTGATGAGGACCTGTTCTCACTTTAGGAAAAATACACAATGAAAGGAAGCAGCTCCCAGATTGCTTCCTTCCTAACGAAAGGAAAGGCAGTGATCACCAGAAAATGGACACAGACATGAGAGTCTCTGTTTCCCCATGGTGATGATCCGTGTGAGAAGATCCTGTACTTTCTCAGCCGACACCACCATCGGCGGTAGAGTCAAATACATCACATCGCCTTTTACTGAATAACTATTTCCCCCAATCCACCCCCCGCTGATTACTCAGTATCCTTTCCAACACGGCCCTTCTCAGGATGTGCACTCTGTGTTCTCTGCTTTGTACTTCAGATTTATGAGGTAGTATTTGCTTCGGTAATGTAAACTACCGATGACTGCCAAAAGAAAAAGTCTTAATATGGTTTTGGGCAACCACGAGCACAAAATAAATATATTTAAATATACTTAAATGTTGCTTCATTAATATATTTGAATATGTTTAAATAGGTCTGTGATAAATATACTTAAGAATGTTTAAAATTATCTCAATTTGAACAATTCTAAATACAGTTGAAGTCGGAAATTTACATACACCTTAGCCAGATACATTTAAACTCAGTTTTTCACAATTCCTGACATTTAATCCTAGTAAAAATACCCTGTCTTAGGTCAGTTAGGATCACCACTTTATTTTAAGAATGTGAAATGTTAGAATAATAGTAGAGAGAATTATTTATTTCAGCTTATATTTATTTCATCACATTCCCAGTGGGTCAGAAGTTTAAATACACTCAATTAGTATTTGGTAGCATTGCCTTTAAATTGTTTAACTTGGGTCAAATGTTTTGGGTAGCCTTCCACAAGCTTCCCACAATAAGTTGGGTACATTTTGGCCCATTCTTCCTGACAGAGCTGGTGTAACTGAGTCAGGTTTGTAGGCCTCCTTGCTCGCACACGCTTTTTCAGTTCTGCCCACACATTTTTTATAGGATTGAGTTCAGGGCTTTGTGATGGCCACTCCAATACCTTGACTTTGTTGTCCTTAAGCCATTTTGCCACAACTTTGGAAGTATGCTTGGGGTCATTGTCCATTTGGAAGACCCATTTGCAACGAAGCTTTAACTTCCTGACTGATGTCTTGAGATGTTGCTTCAATATATCCACATATTTTCCTTCCTCATGATGCCATCTATTTTGTGAAGTGCACAAGTCCCTCCTGCAGCAAAGCATCCCCACAGCATGATGCTGCCACCCCCGTGCTTCACGGTTGGGATGGTGTTCTTCGTCTTGCAAGCAACCCCCTTTTTCCTCCAAACATAATGATGGTCATGATGGCCAAACAGTTCTATTTTTGTTTCATCAGACCAGAGGACATTTCTCCAAAAAGTACAATCTTTGTCCCCATGTGCAGTTGCAAACCGTAGTCTGGCTTTTTTATGGCGGTTTTGGAGAAGTGGCTTCTTCCTTGCTGAGCGGCCTTTCAGGTTATGTCGATATAGGACTAATTTTACTGTGGATATAGATACTTTTGTACCTGTTTTCTCCAGCATCTTTACAAGGTCCTTTGCTGTTGTTCTGGGATTGATTTGCACTGTTCACACCAAAGTACGTTCATTTCTAGGAGACAGAACGTGTCTCCTTCCTGAGCGGTATGACGGCTGCATGGTCCCATGGTGTTTATACTTGCATACTATTGTTTGAACAGATGAACGTGGTACCTTCAGCCGTTTGGAAATTGCTCCCAAGGATGAACCAGACTTGTGGAGGTGTACACAATTTTTTTCTGAGGTCTTGGCTGATTTATTTTGATTTTCCCATGATGTCAAGCAAAGAGGCACTGAGTTTGAAGGTAGGCCTTGAAATACATCCACAGGTACACATCCAATTGACTCAAATGATGTAAATTAGCCTATCAGAAGCTTCTAAAGCCATGACACCATTTTCTGGAATATTCCAAGCTGTTTAAAGGCACAGTCAACTTAGTGTATGTAAACTTCTGACCCACTGGAATTGTGATACAGTGAATTATAAGTGAAATAATCTGTCTGTAAACAATTGTTTGAAAAATTACTTGTGTCATGCACAAAGTAAGTCCTAACCGACTTGCCAAATCTATAGTTTGTTAACAAGAAATGTGTGGTGGTTGAATAATGAGTTTGAATGATTCCAACCTAAGTGTACGTAAACTTCCGACTTCAACTGTACATTTAATGCATTTAATTCAATTGTATTTGTATTTTATTAGCATTTAAGTTTATTAAATACATTTTAAATTATCTAAATTGTGACACTTTTTTTGTACTTAAGTATATTCTTAGTATTTTAGATAAAGATCAAAACAAATGTACATTGAATACCCCTTAAGTACAGTTTATGTATATTTCTCATACATTTGAAGTATACTATAATGGCATTTGAATTAGAATTCCTGTATTTTCTTTACAAATATTATATTGTAATTACAGTGGCTTGCGAAAGTATTCACCCCCTTTGGCATTTTTCCTATTTTGTTGCCTCAAAACCGGATAAAATTGATTTTTGGGGGGTTTGTATAATATGATTTACACAACATGCCTATCACTTTGAAGATGCAAAACATTTTTTATTGTGAAACAAACAAGAAATAAGACCAAATTTTTTTTGGAGCGTGCATAACTATTCAACCGCCCCAGTTTCCCAGTCCCTGCCATTGAAAAACATCCCCACAGCATGATGTTGCCACCACCATGCTTCACTGTAGGGATGGTGTTCTCGGGGTGATGAGATGTGGTGGGTTTGCGCCAGATAGCGTTTTCCTTGATGGCCAAAAAGCTCAATTTTAGACTCATCTGACCAGAGTACCTCCTTCCATATGATTGGGGAGTCTCCCACATTCCTTTTGGTGAACACCAAACGTGTTTGCTTATTCTTTTCTTTAAGCAATGGCTTTTTTTCTGGCCACTCTTCCATAAAGACCAGCTCTGTGGAGTGTACGGCTTAAAGTGGTCCTATGGACAGATACTCCAATCTCCGCTGTGGAGCTTTGCAGCTGCTTCAGGGTTATCTTTGGTCTCTTTGTTGCCTCTCTGATTAATGCCCTCCTTGCCTGGTCCATGAGTTTTGGTGGGCGGCCCTCTCTTGGCAGGTTTGTTGTGGTGACATATTCTTTCCATTTTTTAATAATGGATTTAATGGTGCTCCGTGGGATGTTCAAAGTTTCGGATATATTTTTATAACCCAACCCTGATCTGTACTTCTCCACAACTTTGTCCCTGACCTGTTTGGAGAGCTCCTTGGTCTTCATGGTGCCGCTTGCTTGGTGGTGCCCCTTGCTTGGTGTTGCAGACTCTGGGGCCTTTCAGAACAGGTGTATATATCATGTGACACTTGGATTGCACACAGGTGGACTTTATTTAACTAATTATGTGACTTCTGAAGGTAATTGGTTGCGCCAGATCTTATTTAGGGGCTTCATAGAAAAGGGGGTGAATACATATGAACACACCACTTTTCCATTATTAATTTTTTAGAATTGTTTGAAAAAATTAATTTTTTTCATTTCACTTCACTAATTTGGACTATTTTGTGTATGTCCATTACATGAAATCCAAATAAAAATCAATTTAAATTACATGTTGTAATGCAACAAAATAGGAAAAACGCCAAGGGGGATGAATAATTTTGCAAGGCACTGTAGCCATGTAAAGGTTACCTTGACTGACCAAGGCATTTTCACAGCCAACATTAACAGAAAATAAAAAAAAATGAAAAAAATGAATTTAAAGCACATTTTTAACAAGTGTATTGAAGGTTGATGATGGCATATTTATAGTATACTAAAAGACTGAAAAAACTACTAATTTAAAGTACACATTTAATAAGTGTATTGAAGTGTGAGGATAGCATATTTATATAATACTAGCTAAAAGACTGAAAAACTATTAATTTAAATTACACTTTTAATAAGTGTATTGAAGTGTGATGATAGCATATTTATAGCATACTTAAAATATACTAGAAAAGTACATCTCGTATTTGAAGTACATTATTAGATTTGTTTTGTATATTTAAGTATACTTTAGTATACAGTGAGGGAAAAAAGTATTTGACCCCCTGCTTATTTTATACGTTTGCCCACTGACAAAGAAATGATCAGTCTATAATTTTAATGGTAGGTTTATTTGAACAGTGAGAGACAGAATAACAACAAAGAAATCCAGAAAAACGCATGTAAAAAATGTTATGAATTGATTTGCATTTTAATGAGGGAAATAAGTATTTGACCCCTCTGCAAAACATGACTTAGTACTTGGTAGAAAACCCTTGTTGGCAATCACAGAGGTCAGACGTTTTTTGTAGTTGGCCACCAGGTTTGCACACATCTCAGGAGGGATTTTGTCCCACTCCTCTTTGTAGATCTTCTCCAAGTCATTAAGGTTTCGAGGCTGACGTTTGGCAACTCGAACCTTCAGCTCCCTCCACAGATTTTCTATGGGATTAAGGGCTGGAGACTGGCTAGGCCACTCCAGGACCTTAATGTGCTTCTTCTTGAGCCACTGGAATAACCATCCACGACCCATTTTCAATGCCCTGGCTGAGGGAAGGAGGTTCTCACCCAAGATTTGACGGTACATGGCCCCGTCCATCGTCCCTTTGATGCGGTGAAGTTGTCCTGTCCCCTTAGCAGAAAAACACCCCCAAAGCATAATGTTTCCACCTCCATGTTTGACGGTGGGGATGGTGTTCTTGGGGTCATAGGCAGCATTCCTCCTCCTCCAAACACGGCGAGTTGAGTTGATGCCAAAGAGCTCCATTTTGGTCTCATCTGACCACAACACTTTCACCCAGTTCTCCTCTGAATCATTCAGATGTTCATTTTGGCAAACTTCAGACGGGCATGTATATGTGCTTTCTTGAGCAGGGGGACCTTGCAGGAGCTGCAGGATTTCAGTCATTCACGACATAGTGTGTTACCAATTGTTTTCTTGGTGACTATGGTCACAGCTGCCTTGAGATCATTGACAAGATCCTTCCGTGTAGTTCTGGGCTGATTCCTCACCGTTCTCATGATCATTGCAACTCCACGAGGTGAGATCTTGCATGGAGCCCCAGGCCGAGGGAGATTGACAGTTATTTTGAGTTTCTTCCATTTGCGAATAATCGCACCAACTGTTGTCACCTTCCCACCAAGCTGCTTGGCGATGGTCTTGTAGCCCATTCCAGCCTTGTGTAGGTCTACAATCTTGTCCCTGACATCCTTGGAGAGCTCTTTGGTCTTGGCCATGGTGGAGAGTTTGGAATCTGATTGATTGATTGCTTCTGTGGACAGGTGTCTTTTATACAGGTAACAAACTGAGATTAGGAGCACTCTCTTTAAGAGTGTGCTCCTAATCTCAGCTCGTTACCTGTATAAAAGACACCTGGGAGCCAGAAATCTTTCTGATTGAGAGGGGGTCAAATACCTATTTCCCACATTAAAATGCAAATAAATTTCTAACATTTTTGACGCGTTTTTCAGGATTTTTTTGTTGTTATTCTGTCTCTCACTGTTCAAATAAACATACCATTAAAATTATAGACTGATCATTTCTTTGTCAGTGGGCAAACATACAAAATCAGCAGGGGATCAAATACCTTTTTCCCTCACTGTACTTGTAATATATTAAAATATACCATCTTTACACGTGGGCAGCTTCAATGCACCTTGGCATAGATTCTACAAGTGCCTGGAACCCCATTGGAGGGATGCGACCCCATTCTTCCATGAGAAATTCCATCATTTGGTGTCTTGTTGATGGTGGTGGAAAACGCTGTCTCAGGTGCCGCTTCAGAATCTCCCATAACTGTTAAATTGGTTGAGATCTGGTGACTGAGACGGCCATGGCATCTGGTTTACATAGTTTTCATGCTCATTCAGTGACCACTCGTGCCCTGTGGATGGGGGCATAGCCATGGTAGCCAAAATAATGGATGACCCTAAGCATGATGAAATGTTAACTTCTTAATTAACTCAGAAACCACACCTGTGTAGAAGCACCTGCTTTCAATATACTTTGTATCCCTCATTTACTCAAGTGTTTCCATTATTTTGGCAGTTACCTGTATGTTGATGCAACCAGCAGCTACGATATGAGTGAAGCCAGAGCAAGCATCTAGATGAGGCCTCATTGATTAGTCAATTAAGGGTGGTGGAAGCTGACCGGATGCTGAAAGCTGTTGATAGTTGTCTTGGTTACATAAACACCATCATTAAAATGTCATCCATTTCATCAATAGCTCAGATCTTTGAGAGTAACCATCAACTGTGAAGTGCATGAGTAAATTGATTTAGAACACCAAAGTATTCATGGCCATTTCTATGAGATAGTATAGAGCATGTGAGACTGTGTGAGAAATAATGGAAGCGTTCCAAATTGCCTTTCACACTGTTTTCAGTTTGTCCATAGCTTTCCCATTGATCACGAGCCGTAGGTGGTAGACGTGTGCTATTGTCGGCCTTCCCAACACTCATCCAGTGTTTATCTCTCCACATTTTTCAGCAGCTCCTGGACAGGGTGGCCACATCAAAGTGTTTGACCACCACCGAACACCTCCTCACATCCAGCCGTGGTTTCTCAGGAGGCTGTTCCTCATGGGCATGGGAAGGGAAACCATTAGGCTCTCTCATATGGCTGGTGGCCTCCGTTCTCTGTGGGTGTATGGAAGGCCACAATCTGCCAAGTCACATAATATTATTTGACTGCAGGGCGGATGGTGAAGGTTTTAGGAAAAGGAGGGGATGCCAATTCCTTGAGATGATTTTCAATATTACAACTATTTCCCTGAAACGAATTTATCACAACTAAAATGTATGATTAGTGCTTGGAAATGTGAGCTGACAAAAATTAAGGAAACCTACATTTCGTAGCGAGTGATTACATCATTTTGGAACATTTTAGGCAGTCTGTAAGTTGCCATGTAGTCAATGTCTTTCAACAAACCATTTCTGCAGATCGTTGCTGGGCTGCAAAAGTGAATGAGTCGAGACAAGATCAGTGTGACCAAAGGAGAAACCACAACCCTAATCTTAAACCAAATCCTGGTGAGTCTGTATGTACTAAGGAATCCCAAATGTCTCTTTGCTTGTCTGACAAGCATTTTCAAGTGTGTCAATCCATATTCCTTTTGGTTGCAGATAAGAATCCTAACATTGTGTAGTTTTGTGTGGTCAGACTATTGTGTCAGCTTGTGTGGCACCGTCAAAGAGCATTCTCTTGACTCTCTAAGAATCCATTCAATCTTAGAATCCAACTGTTTGAGTTCCACCATATCTGATGCTATGCTGCCTGCCAAACTGCCTGTGATGTCAAATCCTGTCTCTGCGTCCCTATTCCTACTATTGTCTTTTATCAGTGGTGTTAGGTTACTTTCACAATACACAATCACACCAGCATTTTGGTTGAAAAAAACATCCCAACAATGAATTGGCAAGATTGTACATTGCCTCCGACTTCCACCTAAAGTCCTCAAAAAGTGCTGGTTTGCATCCTATCACACACACCAACATAAACACATACAGAGAAGTATGCATAATGACCTTAAACCCTATTATGTGATGACATCATAAATACAAAGTTATTGGTTGCATAATCTCTCGTGGACAGACTATGTAATTGAGCATCTGACCAAATTTAAAATTAGTTCTGGGTTAACCGAAATTGTTGGTTGCACCTTATTTTACGTAACACAAATGACCAGGTATGTTATAAAAAATAACATGGTGCAATGGTTATTAAACAGTAATAACCTGTTTATTTAAAATATACTCTTCACACCAGCTATGAATAACAAAACAACAACAACAACAACCTCATTCCATATCATTCTCCTGTGTGTTTTAGCTGTTCTGTGGGTTTAAGCGGACCTAAAGTCATACAGATTTCGTTAACTAATTTCTCAGTGAGCCTGGCTTATTCAAAGGTCAGTTGCAACGTCACATAAGAGAAGACTGGTTACAAGGACAGCCATCTCCTCTCTTCTCTGGAACAAGGCAATTCAATTATGTAATTTATTCAGTCATGTTGATATTATTTCCAAGGTTGTTTAGTTTTACTTGTTATAATGTTACAAAAATATTTTACAATGTTTCATGCATGCATTTCTGTTTCTGTGAGAGTTTTTCCCACATAGCTTTTTCTTCATAAACATGTTGTTTTTGACAACACATGAAAGAGTGTGAAAACCATATGTTGAAAAGATATCACAGGATGGACGTTCAGGACAAATATTGAAACACTCATATAGAAACACTTGTGGATCATCTTTCATTCACCGATAGCCCATACTGTTGTAGAAAAAAAGAGTTGAAGAGAGAAATTGTGGGATAAACATGTTGTTTTTGACAACACCTGAGGAGTGAGAATGCCATATGTTGAAGAAATGTTGAGGAAAATATTTTCCAGAAGTTATGTAAACACATAGAAACACGTGTGGAAGCTCCTTCCTTCTGAGAGAACCCGTAGAATCCCACTGGGCAAAAACTGAAAAAATCGTTTCCACAACATTTAAACAAAACAATTTTGATGTGATGACGTTGAATCAACATGAAAAACTGATTTGATTTGCAAAAAGTAATCAATGTAAGGGCATTTCGTATTTTTTTTACCCAACTTTGAACCTAAATCCAATGACATGGTGACGTTTTTTGTTGATTTCACGTTGAATTCACATTAGTTGACAACTCAACCAAATGTACTGTATATCAAAACTAGACATTGAACTGACGTCTGGGCCCAGTGGGATTGGTTGTAGAATGGGATGGAACAGGGAATAATTAAATAGGGAGTCCCATACAAAGACCACCGTTGTCAGACAGATGTGCACAGTGTGAAAAGTTATTTTTACCCTGGGAACTCTATCAGATTTAATTGAAAGCCCCTTGGCCCTGGGTGTCCTTCCGAGCAGAAGCCCAAACTTTCTTTGTGTAATCAGAAGGAAAGAACAAAGAGAACCTGTGTGCTCAACTATTGTTGTCTTTCCTGTCTCTTAATCTACTCTAGGAAATCAAAGCCAGTGTCAGAGGAGTGTGTCCAAGAGGAGGCCAAGGTTGGGACTACTGGGATCAGTGGATTCCTCTTTGATTGAAGCATTAACGTGTGCGGTGACGAAAGAGGATGTGTAAGACATACACTGTATGACGTTTGGGAATGTATTATTAGCAGTTAGACAATGAGGAGTCTAGTTTTATGGCTATTAAGTGACCTCTGTCTCTGGTGTGGCCATGTTGTTCCCCTTGTCATTCTGTCAACACATTTAGTACACGCATATGACAGAGGGAATTAGCCATCCACGTTACACATGACATGCCCATGGACACATACAGTATGTTACTGTGCAGTACATACAGTGAATTCTCACACAAACACATGTTGTTTACTGTTGATTGCATACCTTTAATTTAGATTCTTTCCAGAAATAGTTTAACAGGATCTATCTGATTGAATCCACAACCTCTGCATAATCAGTGTTTATAGCCCTGTGTAGCTCAGTTGGTAGAGCATGGCGTTTGCAACGCCAGGGTTGTGGGTTCGATTCCCATGGGGGGCCAGTATGACAAAAAAAATGTTATGCACTCACTAACTGTAAGTCGCTCTGGATAAGAGCGTCTGCTAAATGACTAAAATGTAAATGTAATTCTCATCGACGGGGCTGTAGTGGAGCAGGTTGAGAGCTTCAAGTTTCTTGGTGTCCATATCACCAACAAACTATCATGGTCCAAGCACACCAAGACAGTCGTGAAGAGGGCACGACAAAACCTATTCCCCCTAAGGAGACTGAAAATATTTGGCATGGGTCCTCAGATCCTCAAAAGGTTCTACAGCTGCACCATCAAGAGCATCCTGACTGGTTGCATCACTGCCTGGTATGGCAACTGCTCGGCCTCTGACCGCAAGGCACTACAGAGGGTAGTGCGTACGGCCCAGTACATCACTGGGGCCAAGCTTCCTGCCATCCAGGACCTCTATACCAGGCGGTGTCAGAGGAAGGCCCTAAAAAATGATCAAGGCTCCAGCCACCCTAGTCATAGACTGTTCTCTCTGCTACCGCACAGCAAGCGGTACCGGAGCGCCAGGTCTAGGTTCAAGAGGCTTCTAAACAGCTTCTACCCCCAAGCCATAAGACTCCTGAACATCTAATAAAATAAAAAATGATCAAGACTCCAGCCACCCTAGTCATAGACTGTGCTCTCTGCTACCGCACAGCAAGCGGTACCGGAGCGCCAGGTCTACGTCCAAGAGGCTTCTAAACAGCTTCTACCTCCATGTCACGTTCGTTCATAGACGGGTCAGACCAAGGCGCAGCGTGATATGCATACATGTTTATTTTAAACGAATAAACACAACGACAAAACAATAAACTAACGATACGTGAAGTCCAAGGTACACAAACAACATACCTCACACGGAACAAGATCCCACAACCCACTAGTGCCAATAGGCTGCCTAAGTATGGTCCCCAATCAGAGACAACGAGCGACAGCTGCCTCTGATTGGGAACCACACCGGCCAACATAGATCTAGACATACTAGATCTAAACATAGAAAATACAACATAGAAAATACCAACAAGGAATATACACACCCTGACTCAACATATAAGCGTCCTCTGAGTCAGGGCGTGACAGTACCCCCCCCCCCCCCCAAAGGTGCGGACTCCAACCGCACAACATACACATAACAGGGTTGGGGCCGGGTGGGCATTCCGCCTCGGAGGCGGATCCGGCTCAGGGCGTGACGACCTCTAACTCTTCGCCTCCCTGTTGCACCCCTGGTCTGGTCTAGACCTCGGTGCGTTGCTTCCCCTCTCCTTCCTCCCACTATACTCCAAGCCCTGTCTGGACCCTGGTGTGGGAGACCCCGAACCTGGAGAGGGGCTGACGTCTGGGTCTCGACTGGAGCCGCTGACCGGAGCTGGACCAGGCACCGGTGGAGCGGACTGCTCAGGCTCCGGACTGGAGCCGCTGACCGGAGCTGGACTTGGCACCGGTGGAGTGGACTACTCTGGCTCCGGAGTGGAGCCGCTGACCGGATCTGGACTGGACCCTGGTGGAGCGGACTGCTCTGGCTCCGGAGTGGAGCCGCTGACCGGATCTGGACTGGACCCCGGTGGAGAGGACTGCTCTGGCTCCGGAGTGGAGCAGCTGACCGGAGCTGGATCAGGCACCGGTGGAGCGGACTGCTCTGGCTCCGGAGTGGAGCCGCTGACCGGTGCTGGACTGGACCCCGGTGAAGCGGATTGCTCTGGCTCCGGAGTGGAGCAGCTGACCGGAGCTGAACTGGGCACCGTTGGAGCGGACTGCTCTGGCTCCGGAGTGGAGCCGCTGACCGGAGCTGAACTGGGCACCGGTGGAGCGGGCTGCTCTGGCTCCGGAGTAGAGCAGCTGACCGGTGCCGAACCAGGCACCGGTGGAACAGGCACGGTGGCTTGGTGCGATGAGCAGTCCGGACCGGGCTGGCGACGCGCACCACTGTCTTGGTGCGAGGGGCAGGAACAGGCCGGGCCGGGCTGGCGACGCGCACCACTGGCTTGGTGCGAGGGACAGGAACAGGCCGGACCGGGCTGGCGACGCGCACCACTGGCTTGGTGCGAGGGGCAGGAACAGGCCGGGCTGGGCTGGGCTGGCGACGCGCACCACTGCTGCTACTCTCTGTTTATTATCTATGCATAGTCACTTTAATAACTCTACCTACATGTACATATTACCTCAATTACCTCGACTATTGCCCCCGCACATTGACTCGGTACCGGTACCCCCTGTATATAGCCTCGCTATTGTTATTTTTACTGCTGCTCTTTAATTATTTGTTACTTTTATTTCGTATTATTTTATGTTATATTTTTTTGTGATTTTTTCTGGTATTCTTTCTTAAAACTGCATTGTTGATTAAGGTCTTGTAAGTAAGTATTTCACTGTAAGGTCTACACCTGTTGTATTCGGCGCATGTGACAAATACAATTTGATTTGATTTGATTGGTTATTGATTCTTATTATTATGTTGAACATTAATGCACTCAGTGTCATGTATTGAATAACTCCTCTGTATGGCATTAGCAGAATACATTAATCAAGAACTACACTGAACAAAAATATAAATTCAACATGCAACATTTTCAAAGATTTTACTGAGTTACAGTTCATATAAGTAAATCAGTCAATTGAAATAAATTAATTAGGCCCTAATCAATTTATTTATTATTATAGTCCCGTAGATGTGCAGCTGAGGGAGTTAGAACTAAAGACAACATTGGAGCAACAGAAATTAGGGCTTGAGCACAAAGAAAGAGAACGTGAGGAGAGATTGAAGCAACATAAATTATAGTTGGAGCACAGGGAAAGACAAGAATGTGAACATGCAGCCAGACCACAAGAACAGGAATGTGAGCATGCCATTCGACTAAGAGCGATAGATCTGGAAACACTCTGAATCCAGTCAGGCCATCCTGCACCCTCAACAGAGTTTGATCTTGGTCAGAACAGCCGGCTTGTACTGCCTTTCAATGAAAAAGAGGTGGATGTGTATTTTACTCTGTTTGAGCGGATTGCCACATCCCTAAAATGGCCGCGAGACATTTGATCACTGCTCTTCCAAAGCGTTCTTGTGGGAAAAGCTCAAAATTTACTCCTCTTTATCTACTGACCAGAGTTCAGATTATGACACTGTTAAAGCTACTATCCTTTGGGCTTATGACACTGTTAAAGCTGCTAACCTTCGGGCTTAAAGCTGTTATCCCAGAGGCATACAGACAACAGTTACGTAAAGTACAAAAGATAGAATCACAAAGCCATGTTGTGTTCGCAAGGAAACAAGCATGTCTTTTTGATCGGTTTTAGTGGTTCTCAAGAGGTCAAGGACCTTGAGGATTTAAAGACTCTCATACTTCTCAAGCAGTTCAAGAATTACCTTAATGAAAGGCTTGCTACCTACATTTATAAGCACAAGGATCTCACTCTTGAGAAAGCTGCAGTTGTTGCAGATGAGTTTGTGTTGACACATAAAACTACCTTCACAAAGCACCCAGTAGTTATCCCTACGCAAAAAGCAATCCAGAGAAGTCACCTCCTACTGCAAGGTTTCAGTCCATTTCTACAGTGCCCAAAGATAAATATCGACAGAAAACTGTTTTTTCGTATCCGCCAGTTTGTTGTTACTGCCGTGAGAAAAACACATTGTCTCTGTGTCCTAGGTTGAAACAGAAAAAATTGTGGGAGAACTACAGCCCATTAAGTCTTTGGTTGGGATTGGTGTATCTCATTAACAAGATTTTGGATCAGATGTGTATGAACCTTTTGTTTCAGACAGGTTTGTGTCTCAGCAGAGTGGCAATGCTGTTAAGCAGCCAGTGAAGATACTGCGAGACACTGGGGCAGCCCAGTCCTTCATTTTGGAGGGTGTTTTGCCTTTGTCTGACACTTCAGCAACTGGTTACAGTGTGGTAGTACAAGGCGTGGTGATGGGTTGCATGGAAGTTCCTTTGTATAATGTAGAAGTCTGATCTTATTTCTGGTTACGTCGTCATTTGAGTGAGGCCTAGCCTACCGGTGAAGGGGGTCTCTTTCATTTTGGGAAACAATTTGGTTGGAAGGAAGGTCGTGCCAAATTCTGTCGTTTGTAAGGAACCCAAAGTAGAGAAACCTGATGGAAAAGTACCCTAGAGTGTTCCCAGCATGTGCCATTACACGTGCTATGTCTAAGAAAGTCGCCGGGAGCAAGTCTAGTGTTGATGTCAGCGATTCCACCATGGTCGATCTGTCCGAGACGTTTGTGGGTGATCCTGATTTTGCTAATCCTACTGAGTTGACCTGTCCTTTGAAAACCCCAAAGGTGATCGAGTTTGTAGGACCGTCAGTGACTGTTAGTTCCCCCTTCTGTTTGAGTGACATTCTTCCAGGTTTATATGAAATATTACCTATAATTAATTACAATATTAGTTAAATAGTTTTCCTTCCTAAATGCTTTTCTGTGTTGGAATGATGTGGGCGTACACCAAAAACATAATAGTGTGGGTGCATACCAGTCATAAAAAATATTAATGTGAGTAGACCTTAGATTGGCCAGCTCATCCTCCTCAGTAGGATGACATCATCCTCTATGAGGAAATATAAAGTATTTTTTTAAATGGTCTGTTTGAGAAGTTTGAGGTGGGGTTTTTGAAGTGTTTTTTTCTCCAATGTGTGCTTTGGTCACAAATACAAGTGTAGAATGAGTCAACAACATTATTTAGGTATGAGTTAACAAAAAATGAACTTTGAACTGTATAGTTACTTAAAGTGCTTAAACATTGCAGATGTACAGGCCTGTCTTCGACTAGATAAACTGCTTATGAATATGACAAGAATCCACAGGCGGTTGGGAGTGGTGCCACAAATATCTTAATTTATTTTCATTTATAAATGGGATCTAAAAGTAGAGCTTATTTCCAAAACGCTATATCCAGTAATCTTTCATATTTTGTGTTTTTTTATCAGAAAGTATTGCTTCATGTGTGTGAACCCGAGAGCATCTGGTCAGAGGGGTGGTGGCACAGGAATCCTCATCTCTCCCAAGTGGTCATTCTCAATTTTTCCCCTAACCCATCTGTCTATCTCCTCATTTGAATTCCACGCTGTCACAGTCACTAGCCCATTTAAGCTTAATATCCTTGTCATCTATCGCCCTCCAGGTTCCCTTGGAGAGTTCATCAATGAGCTTGACGCCTTGATAAGTTCCTTTCCTGAGGATGGCTCACCCTTCACAGTTTTGGGGGATTTCAACCTCCCCCACGTCTACATTTGACTCATTTCTCTCTGCCTCCTTCTTTCCACTCCTCTCCTCTTTTGACCTCACCCTCTCACCATCCCCCCCACTCACAAGGCAGGCAATACGCTTGACTTCATCTTTACTAGATGTTGCTCTTCTACTGATCTCACTGCAACTCCCCTCCATGTCTCCGACCACTACTTTGTATCCTTTTCTCTCTCGCTCTCCTCCAACACTACTCACTCTGCCCCTACACAGATGGTAACGCGCCGCCGCAACCTTCGCTCTCTCTCTCCCACTACTCTCTCCTCTTCCATCCTATCATCTCTTCCCTCTGCTCAATCCTTCTCCCTCCAATCTCCTGATTCTGCCTCCTCAACCCTCCTCTCCTCCCTTTCTGCATCCTTTGACTCCCTGTGTCCCCTATCCTCCCGGCCGGCTCGGTCCTCCCCTCCAGCTCTGTGGCTTGATGACTCATTGCGAGCTCACAGAACAGAGCTCCGGGCAGCTGAGCGGAAATGGAAGAAAACTAAACTCCCTGCCGACCTGGCATCTTTTCACTCCCTCCTCTCTACATTTTCTTCATCTGTTTCTGCTGCTAAGGCCACTTTCTACCACTCTAAATTCCAAGCATCTGCCTCTAACCCTAGGAAGCTCTTTGCCACATTCTCCTCACTGCTGAATCCCCCCTCCCTCTCTGTGGATGACTTTGTCAACCACTTTGAAAAGAAGGTTGACGACATCCGATCCTCATTTGTTAAGTCTAATGACACTGCTGGTCCTGCTCACACTGCCCTACCCTATGCTTTGACTTCTTTCTCCCCTCTCTCTCCAGATAAAATATTGCGACTAGTGACTGCAGGCCGCCCAACAACCTGCCCGCTTGACCCCATCCCCTCCTCTCTTCTCCAGACCATCTCCGGTGACCTTCTCCCCTACCTCACCTCGCTGATCAACTCATCCTTGACCGCTGGCCATGTCCCTTCCGTCTTCAAGAGAGCGAGAGTTGCACCCCTTCTCAAAAAAACCAACACTCGATCCCACTGATGTCAACAACTACAGACCAGTATCCCTTCTTTATTTTCTTTCCAAAACTATTGAGCGTGCCGTCTTTAGCCAACTCTCTTGCTATCTCTCTCAGAATGACCTTCTTGATCCAAACCAGTCAGGTTTCAGGACTGGTCATTCAACTGAGACTGCTCTTCTCTGTGTCACGGAGGCTCTCCGCACTGCTAAAGCTAACTCTCTCTCCTCTGCTCTTGTCCTTCTAGACCTGTCTGCTGCCTTTGATACTGTGAACCATCAGATCCTCCTCTCCACCCTCTCCGAGCTGGGCATCTCCGGCGCGGCTCACTCCTGGATTGCGTCCTACCTGACTGGTCGCTCCTACCAAGTGGCGTGGCGAGAAGCTGTCTCCGCACCACGTGCTCTCACCACTGGTGTCCCCCAGGGCTCAGTTCTAGGCCCTCTCCTTTTCTCCCTATACACCAAGTCACTTGGCTCTGTCATATCCTCACATGGCCTCTCCTATCATTGCTACGCTGACGATACTGTCACGATTCAGACAGACGACCAGAGGACCACAATTGCGTCACACCAGAAAGTTTATTAAACTTAAGGGAAAAGGGAAGTAGGGAGTGAATGAAGGCTCCAGGGGTAACAGGGATCCCGTCCAATGCGCTGGGCCTGTGCCCCCCCCAGTGGCAGCGATGCGTCCTATGAAGCCGGTGGTGGGTGGTCCAGAAGTCCTGGGGGGGGGGAGACACAGACACAACAGGGCGGAATGAAACCAGGCAGCAGTACAGTTCAAGGGAAATCCAAAATACGTAGTAGCAAGGCAGAAGGCTGGTCAGAGTTACCGGGATTGAAGAGTAGTCAGGAGTCGTAATGGCAGAAGCAGGTCTGGATCTCCTGAGGCAGAAGAGTATCCAAAAAACAGGCAGGTCCGGGGTCACAAAACCAGGGTGAGCCAGAAGCGCGAGCAAACAGGTTCCGGGTGTGAGCTTTGCAGACGATCTGACACCGGAGAGCTGAAAGACAGGGCCTTAAATACTGGGAGAGGTTAGTGGGTAATGCAGCGCAGCTGGCAGAGTAATTAGAGCCGAGCAGAGCAGGGACAGGTGGAGCTAGTTAGGCTGAGTAGAGAGAGGGAGGTGAGCAGAGTGGAAGATAGTGGAAACAAATTAAGGTGGTAACCCGGTGGAGTGAGAGGGCTCATGACAGAACCCCCCAAGGGACGGCCCCAGAAGTCCCAAGAGCAACACCACGCCGGGCGGGAGGAGGGGAGCCGGAGGAGGGCTAGAACTCCTCCGAACGGTCCGAGTGAACGTCCTCATCCTCGGAGGAAGCCGGAGGGCCGTGTTCGGGAGATGGGACAGGTCCCGAGACAGGATCAGGCACAGGACAGGAAGCCGAGCGGGCCGGACGGTTAGGGACCCCTCTGGGGCGGCCCCTACGGATTGCAGGTTGATCAGGATGCCGTTGGTGGAAAGCGGTGATGAGAGTCCTATCCACAATCCGACTAGCTGGCACCCAGGTCCTTTCCTCAGGTCCATAGCCCTCCCAGTCAATGAGGTACTGGAGACCCCTACCCCTCCGTCTGGACCGAAGCAGGCGGCGGACGGTGTAAACCAGACCACCATCGACGAGCCGTGGAGGAGGAGGACCAGGCGCAGCAGGGACCAGCGGACTCTCATGGATGGGCTTAATCTTAGACACATGGAAAGTGGGGTGCACCCTCAGGGAATTAGGCAGTTGGAGCCGGACAGCAGTTGGGCTAATCACTCTTATGATAGGGAATGGGCCAATGAACCGAGGTGCCAGCTTCTGCGACTCCACCCTGAGTGGCAGGTTCTTCGATGACAACCACACCCCTTTGACCAACATGGTAGGTGGGAGCAGGAATTCTCCGACGGTTGGCCCCGGTAGTGTAGCTGGCAACGGACCTGAGGAGTGTGGCTCGGGCTTGTGACCAGGTGCGGCGACATCGACGGGCAAAAGCAAGTGCAGATGGGCAAGTAACCTCCTCCTCCTGGCTGGCAAATAGAGGAGGCTGGTATCCATAAACACATTGGAAAGGGGACATACCGATGGCAGAGCAGGTCAGAGAATTGTGTGCGTACTCCACCCATGTCAATTGCTGCGACCAGGAGTGGGGGTTGCGTGAAGTCATGCATCGCAGTGCCTTCTCGAGCTCCTGATTAGCCCGCTCTGACTGCCCATTGGATTGGGGATGGAATCCGGAAGTCAGACTGACTGTGGCTCCCAGCAGGTGACAGAACTCCTTCCAAAAAGCGGAGGAGAATTGTGGACCACGGTCAGAAACAACATCCCTTGGCAGTCCGTGGATCCGGAAGACGTGTTCCAGGACCACCTGGGCGGTCTCCTTGGCGGTTGGGAGCTTGGGGAGGGGAATGAAGTGTGCCATCTTGCTGAAACGGTCAACGATGGTGAGAATGACGGTCATGCCACTTGAAGGGGGCAGCCCCGTGACAAAGTCAAGGGCGATGTGAGACCAGGGACGTCTGGGCACAGGCAGGGGCTGCAGCAATCCGGCTGGGGGCTGGCAGGACGACTTGTGTTGGTTGCAGATGGGGCAGGCTTGGACGAATTCCCGTACATCCTTCCTCAGAGAGGGCCACCAGAACCTCTGGGCGAGCAGGTTGTAAGTGCGGGTGGAGCCAGGGTGACAAGCTAGGCGGGAGTCATGTCCCCACTGAATGACCTGGGACCTCAGGTCTTCGGGGACAAAAAGGCGGTCAGCTGGGCAAGTGCTGGGACCTGGCTGGTTACGGAGAGCCTCCAGCACCTGTTCCTCAACAGCCCAGGTCAGAGCTGCAACGATGCAGGGACTTGGCAGAATCGACACAGGGTCCTTGGAGGGGGTGTCATCCTTCTGGAATTGACGGGAGAGGGCGTCTGGCTTGGTGTTGCGTGATCCAGGCCGGTATGACAGAGTGAAATTAAACCTGGTGAAGAACAGGGCCCAGCGGGACTGCCTGGAGTTCAACCGTTTGGCCGTGCGGATGTACTCCAAGTTCTTATGATCGGTCCAAACGAGAAATGGAATGGTGGACCCCTCCAGCCAGTGACGCCACTCCTCCAAGGCAAGCTTCACAGCCAGCAGCTCACGGTTCCCTATGTCGTAATTGCACTCAGAGGGGGACAACCGACGTGAGAAAAAGGCACAGGGATGGAGCTTCCTATCCTCCGCAGCCCACTGAGAAATCACAGCACCAACTCCCACATCCGAGGCGTCCACCTCCACAATGAATTGCCGGTCCACATCAGGCATCTGGAGGATGGGAGCGGAGGTGAACCTCACCTTGAGGGTACTGAAGGCTTTGTCGGCTGCTGGGGTCCAGGTGAAGGGGTTGCTTGGTGCTGGTTAGAGCAGTGAGAGGGGCAGCAACGGTACTGTAGTTCCGGATAAACTTCCTATAGAAGTTAGCAAACCCCAGAAACTGTTGCAGCTTCTTTCTGTTCTCCGGAACTGGCCATGAAGTGACTGCTGATACTTTGGCAGGATCCATTTGGATACTTCCTTCTGCCACTATGTACCCCAGGAAGGCCACTGTCTTGACGTGAAACTCACATTTCTCTGCCTTGGCGTAGAGGGAATTCTCCAGAAGACGATGAAGGACTTGCTGGACATGGCGGGTGTGTTCAGACAGGTTTCTGGAGTAAATTAAGATGTCATCCAGGTAAACGAAGACAAACTTGTTTAACATGTCCCGCAGTACATCATTCACTAGAGCCTGGAACACAGCAGGAGCATTGGTGAGGCCAAAAGGCATAACCAGATACTCGTAGTGGCCTGTTGGTGTATTGAATGCGGTTTTCCATTCATCTCCCCTCCCGGATCCGCACTAGGTGGTAAGCGTTTCTGAGATCCAACTTGGTAAAAACAGTGGCTCCCTGGAGCAACTCAAAAGCAGAGGTGAGCAGAGGCAGAGGGTAACGGTTTTTCACTGTGATGTCGTTGAGTCCCCTGTAGTCGATGCAGGGGCGAAGAGATCCGTCCTTCTTCCCCACAAAGAAGAAGCCAGCACCAGCAGGAGATGAAGATGAACGGATTAATCCTGCGGACAGAGAGCCATTGATGTAGTCCTCCATGGACTTTCTTTCAGGAGCAGACAACGAATAAAGACGACCCCTTGGAGGAGCTGTTCCAGGGAGGAGGTCGATGGCACAGTCGTACGGTCGGTGAGGGGGCAGAGATGTGGCTCTTGCTTTGTTAAACCCCTCTCTGAGACCATGGTAGCATTCTGGGACATTGGAGAGGTCAGGAGCGGAGTTAGTAGGTACTGGCCGAGGGGTGAGTGCGGCAGCAAGCAGGCAGGTTCGGTGGCAGTCCTCTCCCCCACTCCCTGATCACCCCGGTCACCCAGTCGAGCTGAGGGTTGTGCCGGGCGGAGCCATGGGTAACCCAGGATGAGGGGTTGGCCTGGAGAGGGGAGCAGGTGAAACTGGATAGTTTCTTGATGGTTTCCGGACAGACCCATCGAGACCGGGGCCGTGACATGAGTGACCGATCCGAGTAAGTGTCCGTCCAGTGCCCGGGCAGGAATAGGAGGTGTCAAACGGAGGTTCTCCAGTCCCAGTTGGCGTGCCAGCTTGATGTCCATTATGTTGGCTTCGGCGCCAGAATCCACCAGAGCAGCCAGGGTGTGAGTTGAGTCAGAGAGGCGGAGGTGAACTTGCAGCAGGGGTTTGCGGTCGGAGGACTGGATGGTCATTGAACTCAACCGGACTCCCCCTACGCCCGGTGAGCTTCGGCCCTTTAAAGGGCAGGTTACCACACGATGTCCATCACCTCCACAATAGAGGCAGAGGTTTGAGGTGAGCGGCGCTGGCGCTCTGCAGGAGTGAGGGGAGGCTCGCCCAATCTCCATAGGCTCAGACTGATCAAGCTGACCTGGGTGAGTGGCAGTAGATGACAGGAGCCCAGTCGGATCTCTCCGAATGCCGGTAGTAGGTGGACCTTGGCGCCCCCTCTCACGACGACGGGTCTGTATCCTTCTGTCGATCCTGACAGTCAGTGCGATGGCTTCATCAAGAGTGGAAGGCAGTTCATGGGAGACCAACTCGTCCTTGATATAGTCAGCCAAACTATGGAAGAACGCGTCCACCAACGATGGTGTGTTCCAAGAACTTCGTCTAGCCAGGGTTCGGAAGTCGATGGAATGGTCTGCGACTGTACGTCTGCCTTGTCGAATACTGAACAGTTCACGAGACGCCTCTGCGGTGGGTGAATCCAGGTCAAACACCTTCAGCATCTCCTCAGCAAACAGGTCGAAGGTTGCACATGCGGGGGTTTGACGTTCGAACTCTGCTGTTCCCCAGAGTCGAGCTCGGCCCGTCAGGTGAGTGATGGCATACCCAACTTTAGCCCCCTCCGTGGCGAAGGTCCTTGGCTGCAAGGAGAACTGAAGTCGGCAGCTAGTCAGGAATGGCCGGACCTGGGTTGAATCGCCGTTGAACCGCTCGGGGGTTTCCAATCTTGGGTTCCGAGCAGCGGCTGCAATGACCGGGGCAGGTAACTCGGGGGCTGGGCTGGTGGGCAGACTGGCTGGGGTAAGGTTGGTGAGGAGTTGAATGATCATGGCGAGTTGTTGTTGCTGCTGCTGGAACTGCTGCTCATGCTCATCGGTTTCCATGTCGGGGAAAGTGTGCGCTGAGTCCATAATGGTCAGATCGTACTGTCACGATTCAGACAGACGACCAGAGGACCACAATTGCGTCACACCAGAAAGTTTATTAAACTTAAGGGAAAAGGGAAGTAGGGGAGTGAATGAAGGCTCCAGGGGTAACAGGGATCCCGTCCAATGCGCTGGGCCTGTGCCCCCCAGTGGCAGCGATGCGTCCTATGAAGCCGGTGGTGGGTGGTCCAGAAGTCCTGGGGGGAGACACAGACACAACAGGGCGGAATGAAACCAGGCAGCAGTACAGTTCAAGGGAAATCCAAAATACGTAGTAGCAAGGCAGAAGGCTGGTCAGAGTTACCGGGATTGAAGAGTAGTCAGGAGTCGTAATGGCAGAAGCAGGTCTGGATCTCCTGAGGCAGAAGAGTATCCAAAAAACAGGCAGGTCCGGGGTCACAAAACCAGGGTGAGCCAGAAGCGCGAGCAAACAGGTTCCGGGTGTGAGCTTTGCAGACGATCTGACACCGGAGAGCTGAAAGACAGGGCCTTAAATACTGGGAGAGGTTAGTGGGTAATGCAGCGCAGCTGGCAGAGTAATTAGAGCCGAGCAGAGCAGGGACAGGTGGAGCTAGTTAGGCTGAGTAGAGAGAGGGAGGTGAGCAGAGTGGAAGATAGTGGAAACAACTTAAGGTGGTAACCCGGTGGAGTGAGAGGGCTCATGACAGATACACAACTAATCTTCTCCTTTCCCCCTTCTGATAACCAGGTGGCGAATCGCATCTCTGCATGTCTGGCCGACATATCAGTATGGATGACGGATCACCACCTCAAGCTGAACCCTGGCAAGACGGAGCTGCTCTTCCTCCCGAGGAAGGACTGCCCGTTCCATGATCTCGCCATCACGGTTGACAACTCCGTTGTGTCCTCCTCCCAGAGTGTGAAGAGCCTTGGCGTGACCCTGGACAACACCCTGTCGTTCTCCGCCAACATCAAGGCGGTGACCCGATCCTGCAGGTTCATGCTCTACAACATTCGGAGAGTACGACCCTGCCTTACACAGGAAGCGGCACAGGTCCTAATCCAGGCACTTGTCATCTCCCGTCTGGATTACTGCAACTCGCTGTTGGCTGGGCTCCCTGCCTGTGCCATTAAACCCCTACAACTCATCCAGAATGCCGCAGCCCGTCTGGTGTTCAACCTTCCCAAGTTCTCTCACGTCACCCCCTCCTCCGCACACTCCACTGGCTCCCAGTTGGAAGCTCGCATCCGTTACAAGACCATGGTGCTTGCCTATGGAGCAGTGAGGGGAACGGCACCTCCGTACCTTCAGGCTCTGATCAGTCCCTACACCCAGGCGAGGGCATTGCGTTCATCCACCTCTGGCCTGCTGGCTCCCCTTCCTCTGCGGAAGCATAGTTCCCGCTCAGCCCAGTCAAAACTGTTCGCTGCTCTGGCACCCCAATGGTGGAACAAGCTCCCTCACGACGCCAGGACAGCGGAATCACTCACCACCTTCCGGAGACATTTGAAACCCCACCTCTTTAAGAAAAAAAAAAAAGTATAATTGTAAAGTGGTTATCCCACTGGCTACAGGGTGAATGCACCAATTTGTAGTCGCTCTGGATAAGAGCGTCTGCTAAATGACGTAAATGTGCCCTTGAGCAAGGCACTTAACCCTAATTGCTCCTGTAAGTCGCTCTGGATAAGAGCGTCTGCTAAATGACTAAAATGTAAATGTAAAATGTAAAATCTTTCTGTTCTCAGATTTTAGATGTGCTATACATTTACATTACATTTAAGTCATTTATCAGACGGTCTTATCCAGAGCGACATACAGTTAGTGAGTGCACACATAATTTTTTCATACTGGCCCCCAGTGGGAATCGAACCCACAACCCTGGCGTTGCAAACGCCATGCTCTACCAACTGAGCTACATCCCTGCTGGCCATTCCCTCCCCTACCCTGGACGACGCTGGGCCAATTGTGCGCCGCCCCATGGGTCTATACACTACCGGTCAAAAGTTTTAGAACACATACACTGCCTTGCAAAAGTATTCATCCCGCTTGCCGTTTTTCCTATTTTGTTGCATTACAACCTGTCATTTAAATGGATTTTTATTTGGATTCCATGTAATGGACATACACAGAATAGTCCAAATTGGTGAAGTGAAATGAAAAAAAATAACTTATTTCAAAAAATTCTAAACAACAAATAACAGAAAAGTGGTGTGTGCATAAGTATTCAACCCTTTGCTATGAAGCCCCTAAATAAGATCTGGTGCAACCAATTACCTACAGAAGTCACATAATTAGTTAAATAAAGTCCACCTGTGTGCAACCTAAGTGTCTCAGTATGTTTCAGTATATATACACCTGTTCTGAAAGGCCCCAGAGTCTGCAACACCACTAAGCAAGAGGCACCACCAAGCGAGCGGCACCATGAAGACCAAGGAGCTCTCCAAACAGCTCAGGGACAAAGTTGTGGAGAAGTACAGATCAGGGTTGGGTTATTAAAAAATATGCAACACTTTGAACATCCCACGGAGCACCATTAAATCCATTATTAAAACATTTAAAGAATATGGCACCACAACAAACCTGCCAAGAGAGGGCCGCCCACCAAAAATCACGGACCAGGCAAGGAGGGCATTAATCAGAGAGGCAACAAAGAGATCAAAGATAACACTGAAGGAGCTGCAAAGATCCACAGCAGAGATTGGAGTATCTGTCCATAGGACAACTTTAAGTCGTACACTCCACAGAGCTGGGCAGAGTGGCCAGAAAGAAGCCATTGTTTAAAGAAAAGAATAAGCAAACACGTTTGGTGTTCGCCAAAAGGCATGTGGTAGACTCCCCAAACATATGGAAGAAGATACTCTGGTCAGATGAGACTGAAATTGAGCTTTTTGGCCATCAAGGAAAACGCTATCTCTGGCGCAAACCCAACACCTCTCATCACCCCGAGAACACCATCCCCACAGTGAAGCATGGTGGTAGCAGCATCATGCTGTGAGGATGTTTTTCATCTGCAGGGACTGGGAAACTGGTCAGAATTTAAGGAATGATGGATGGCGCTAAATACAGGGAAATTCTTGAGGGAAACCTGTTTCAGTCTTCCAGAAATTTGAGACTGGGACGGAGGTTCACCTTACAGCAGGACAATGACCCTAAGCATACTGCTAAAGCAACACTCAAGTGGTTGAAGGGGAAACATTTAAATGTCTTGGAATGGCCTAGTCAAAGCCCAGACCTCAATCCAATTGAGAATCTGTGGTATTACTTAAAGATTGCTGTACACCAGCGGAACCCATCCAACTTGAAGGAGCTGGAGCAGTTTTGCCTTGAAGAATGGGAAAAAATCCCAGTGGCTAGATGTGCCAAGCTTATAGAGACATACCCCAAGAGACTTGCAGCTGTAATTGCTGCAAAAGGTGGCTCTGCAAAGTATTGACTTTGGGGGGGTGAATAGTTATGCACGCTCAAGTTTTCCGTTTTTTGGTCTTATTTCTTGTTTGTTTCACAATGAAAAATATTTTGCATCTTCAAAGTGGTAGGCATGTTGTGTAAATCAAATGATACAAATCCCCCAAAAATCCATTTCAGGTTGTAAGACAACAAAATAGGAAAAAAGCCAAGGGGGGTGAATACTTTCGCAAGCCACTGTACTTTTTTTTAAAACTATTTTCTATAGAATAATAGTGAAGACATCAAAACTATGAAATAACACATATGGAATCATGTAGTAACCAAAAAAGGGTTAAACAAATCAAAATATATTTTATATTTGAGATTCTTCAAAGTAGCCTCCCTTTGCCTTGATGACAGCTTTGCAGACTCTTGGCATTCTCTCAACCAGCTTCATGAGGTAGTCACCTGGAATGCATTTCAATTAACAGGTGTGCCTTCTTAAAAGTTAATTTGTGGAATTTCTTTCCTTAATGCGTTAGAGCCAATCAGTTGTGTTGTGACAATGTCACGATCGTTAGAAGTAACGGACCAAGGCGCAGCGTGATATGCGTACATCTTCTTTAATAGAGTACTTAGCAACACAATAACACAACAAACGATACGTGAAGTCCTCGGTTAACAAAACACAAACCTACACGGAACAAGATCCCACGAATCACAAGTGCACAAAAGGCTGCCTAAGTATGGATCCCAATCAGAGACAACAAGCAACAGCTGATTCTCGTTGCCTCTGATTGAGAACCACCCCGGCCAACATAGAAACACATAACCTAGAACAGAACATAGAAAACGAAACATAGACACTACACAAAGAAACTAACACCCTGGCTCAACATACAAGAGTCCCCAGAGCCAGGGCGTGACAGACAAGGTAGGGTGGGTGGGGTATACAGAAGATTGCCCTATTTGGTAAAAGACCAAGTCCATATTATTGCAAGAACAGCTCAAATAATCAAAGAGAAACGACAGTCCATCATTACTTGAAGACATGAAGGTCAGTCAGTCCTGACAATGTGCAGAAGTTTATTCAAGTGCAGTCTCAAAAACCATCAAGCGCTATGATGAAACTGGCTCTCATGAGGACCGCCACAGGAATGGAAGACCCAGAGTTACCTCTGCTGCAGAGGATAAGTTCATTAGAGTTACCAGCCTCAGAAATTGCAGCTCAAATAAATGTTTCACAGAGTTCAAGTAACAGACACATCTCAACATCAACTGTTCAGAGGAGACTGCGTTAATCAGGCCTTCATGGTCGAATTGCTGCAAAGAAACCACTACTAAAGGACACCAATAAGAAGAAGAGATTTGCTTGGGCCAAGAAACACGAGCAATGGACATTAGACCGGTGGACATTTGTCCTTTGGTCTGGAGTCCAAATTTGAGATTTTTGGTTCCAACCGCTGTGTCTTTGTGAGACGCGGTGTGGGTGAACAGATGATCTCCGAATGTGTGTTTCCCACTGTAAAGCATGGAGGAGGAGGTGTTATGGTGTGGGGGTGCTTTACTGGTGACACTGTCTGTGATTTATTTAGAATTCAAGGCACACTTAACCAGCATGGCTACCACAGCATTCTGCAGCGATACGCCATCCCATCTGGTTTGGGCTTAGTATGAATATCATTTGTTTTTCAACAGGACAATGACCCAACACACCTCCAGGCTGTGGTAAGGGCTATTTTCCCAAGAAGGAGATTGATGGAGTGCTGCATCAGATGACCTGGCCTCTACAATCTCCCGACCTCAACCAAACTGAGATGGTTTGGGATGAGACGGACCGCAGAGTGAAGGAAAAGCAGCCAACAAGTGCTCAGCATATGTGGGAACTCCTTCAAAACTGTTGGAAAAGTATTCCAGGTGAAGCTGGTTGAGAGAATGCCAAGAGTGTGCAAAGCTGTCATCAAGGCAAAGGGTGGCTATTTGAAGAATCTGAAATATAAAATATATTTTGATTTGTTTAACACTTTTTTGGTTACTACATGATTCCATATGTGTTATTTCATAGTTTTGATGTCTTCATTTTTATTCTACAATGTAGAAAATAGTAAAAAATAAAGAAAAACCCTTGAATGAGTAGGTGTTCTAAAACTTTTGACCAGTAATGTATATGTGCAAAAATCTATATATCCATTCTTTAGCTGGAATGGAATGTTCGTATCCTGTATATTTGACTCTATGTGGCTGTCTCACCTAGCTATCTTAAAATGAATGCACTAACTGTAAATCGCTCTGGATAATAGCATCTAAATGACTAAAAGGTCAAATGTAAATGTTTTACATACAGCTCTCATATTACTGTATTTTATTATTAAAAAAAGAATAATAATATTGATGTTACAAATATATCATTTGTACATTTAGTTGTTACATTTGACTGTAAAACCTAGCAGTACTACTTATTTCTCTGAGAGTGAGGCGGCTATATAGCGTTTGCTAAAAAACATAATTATTTGTCTCTGAAATGAAACCATCAAGTGATAGACTTTAAACAAATACATGTCTGTCATTGAACAACCCCATGTGCCATGAAAAAACACACCAATCTCATTCAGAAGTTATTTAAACAATAAAAGCTTATTTACCAACATTTCAGAAAATTCATATATAGCGTTTTGGAAAAAAACTCTTCAAATTTCTCTCTGCTTCTAACATTGTCAAATGCCAAGACACCACCTCTGCCTCACTCCAGTCAGAATGATCACTATAAATAACCCTAAGTGGTGCTCTGTTAAATTAAGGAGAATTACGTTGGAGAATGGCGCTCTCTAATTCATGGTAGGCAGACAAACAGAATCACCCCTTACGGAAAAACCAAGTGACAACATGGGGATGCAAAATTTCAACATATGATAACATGAAACTACACTTGTGACAACATGTAAGCACATGTGAAAACATGAGCTTGTGAAGTGTTTCAAAAACACATATTTTGAAATGAAAGTTTTCCAAAAACACGTTTTCACAATATTTCACATGTGAAATAAAATGTCACTTGCAAAATGTGCAAATTTCACATGTGAAATCATGTGTTTTTTCTGTAAGGGACCTGACAGAGGTGGTAATAGTAACACTACCCAGCACTCCATGCTCTTGCATGGAGAACCTCTCACACACTCTCACACACCTGTGAGCTGAGATGCACCATAACTCCAGTTCAGACTCTAGTTAGAAACTTACCAGGGAAGCATGGAGTGTATGGTGCCTGGTTAATCGCAAGTAAATGTGAAATTGTATGTTTTTGCAGACAGACGAACGGATGGGCCAATACAGCAGATAGATCAGTAGAGGCTGCTGAGGGGAGGACGGCTCATAATAATGGCTGGAATGGAGTCAATGGAATGGCATCAACCACATGGAAACCTTGATGTTTGATACCACTCCATTGACTCCATTCCAGCCATTATTATGAGCTGTCCTCCCCTCAGCAGCCTCCACTGAGATAGATTAATATGGCGATGTGCAGACCAATAAGACAACAAGACCTATTTTACACTTATTTAATAGTAAGACATTATGTGAAGGCAGAACAGAACAAGCAGTTAATCTTTGCAAGTCCATACCTTTATCATTAGCTACTTCAGCCTTTTATTATTTTATATAGTGTACTTGTTTTTATAAGAGTGATACCAGGATCATAGAGGTATGATAAATGTAAAGTTATCTTGTGAGATAAAGACCAAAACAACACCTATGTTGGCCGTCATTGAAACATTGCCTTGTATTAAACAGCATATCAGATCTTTTGGAAACTAACTTGACTGCCTCTTTGGTTAACTAACGTGTATTTGTTGCAACTGTGCTGCCACCAGTGTTGTGAGGGGTTGAAACACAGTGTATCATTAGTATGACCTATCACTTTCAGCTTTCACAGTGTCAATTTATCAACATTTTGAAACAGAGCTTTCACAGCTCTAAACAATATTCTGCAGGATTTTTCAATCAACTTGATATCATAAATTTACCTCCTTTACTATCCATCACAAATATCTCCACAAGAGCCAGCCATTGACGTGATCAAGTCAGCCTGTGCTTCTACACTCTCTCCCAGTGTGGATGGTTAGCTAGTGAGGCTTCTTCGGTGCCAAGTCAGACCTGGGTTCAAATATTATGTGTTTTAATGACAACATTTTGTCTGGGTTTGGTTGGGCTTGCCTGGCGCAATCAAACTAATAGAATAGTCCAAAAAGTCCAAACCCGCCCACCTGGCACTCCAGGCAGACTCCATCAAAACATTAACATATTTGAAGTAAAACAAATACCATTTGAACCCAGGTCTGCTTGGGTGATCTCATCGGAAGGTATATGCTTAAACATGATAGGGTTTGGCCAAGCTGAGAGGGAGAAGTCTATATTGTTGGAGCAGTCGTCATGGCATCAAGGATCCCCGACCAAGCCTTTCAGACATGTTTTTGTACACGTCTTCTCGTGGCGAAGGAGACACGCATGGGATCCCCACTCCCCACAGTAGTGAATAAGAGACAAGGGCCACACATGACAATTGAGGGGGTCCGGGGCCCCAATATAAACTCTCCAGATGTGTCTGTTGAACGACTTCCAGTCTGGAGGAGCCACACACGTCTATAGGTATAAATCTCTAGAACATTCTGCTGTGTAACCACCTCCCGTCTTGAGCCAGATTGTAGTAGGGTGTGTTTATAAATGCAGCCTGGTCAAACCTTTTCTTTGGCATGGCACCAAACCAACAGAATGACTTTTTTAAAGGAAATCAATCTGGATTAAAGGAATTTTCCCTTATGTTCTTTCTTTCAAGTCCAAAATAGCTGCTATTTTAATGTTGAATTGAGTTGGGAAAAACTTTAAAGATAAGGAATAGTAAATGTTTATGGCTTTATATAAACAGTATCAATTAGACATGTGTCACGCCCTGGCCTTGAGAGCCCGGTTGTCTTTAGTTGGTTTGGTCAGGGTGTGAATTTCTATGTGTATATCTAGTTTTGTATTTCTATGTTGGCCGGGTGTGGTTCCCAATCAGAGGCAGCTGTCAATCGTTGTCTCTGATTGGGGATCATACTTAGGCAGCCATGTTGCCTACCTTAGTTGTGGGATCTTGTTTGTGTACCTGTTAGGCTTGTTGTGTGTATAGCCCATAGGACTTCACGTTTTCATTGTTTTTGTTATTTTGTCAAGTGTTTATTTGTCTTAATAAACATGTACGCATACCACGCTGCATCTTGGTCTGACCCGTCTCTCAACGATCGTGACAGAAGATCCCACCGTAAAAGGACCAAGCAGCGTGCCCAGAAGGAGCAAACGCCTGGGACTCAACGAGAGGTAACCTTGGTAGATGTCCTCCTCGGTTGGGGGAAAATTACTGAGGAGGAGGCCGTCCGTTACTAGGAGGCAATGAAGGAGAGTGTAGCCAATAAAGGACCCTGGGCGAAGGAAGAAGCCCGGGTAGGAGAGATTCAACGGCGACATCAATGGTGCCGGCCGAAGAGGAAGCCCGAGAGGCAGCCCCAATAAATAAAAAATTGGGGGGCTAAAGGGGTGGTCAGGGATCGAGAGAGAAGAGCCGCGACCATTGCACCCGTGGAGGTTCCAGGTGGAGTCCCGACAACCATGGGAGCGGGAATGGGAGCAGTTTTACACAGAGGAGTCAGAGGAAGACGACAACGATTAATTTCTGTTCCCTCACTCGTGGGGGCTCCCGGAGGATTGGCGGTGGAGAGTAAAGGACTGGAACAGTCGTGGATCTCCAACGCCAGTTCCCAGTCCGGTACGCCCCGTGCCTGCTTCTCGCACCAAGCCAGTGGTGCGTGTTCCCAGTCCGGCACGGCCCGTTCCAGGACAGAAACACGCACCTAAAATGGAGTCAGCAGGTACAGTGGGTCCGTCCGGATCTTTGGAGGAACGTATCCAACGGCAGGCGAGCAGGATCCAGGCTCTCGGCAGCGCAATGGAGCGCGTGGTGAGTACATTGGAGCGATGGGAGAGAGGTGACGTTTCTACACCTCCTCCAACCACACAACTCACCCGACCTCCAGCGACGGTCCCCTGCAGGGAGCACTTTAACGTGTTGGTGCCCAGTCTGGGGCCGGCAACCAGCCCGACTACAGGGTTGGAAACCACCTCTGCGTCGGTGCCCAGGGTGGGCACGACGTACAGCCCCATTTTGGAGCAGGAGCTCCTAAACGTGTCGGTGCCCAGTCTGGGGCCGGCAACCAGTCCTACTACAGGGCTGGAATTTTCCTCTGCGTCGGTGCCCAGGCTGGGCACAGCATTTAGTCCTGCTCCAGAGATGGGGATGGATACGGGTCCGGAAGTTTGCTCCACTCCAGAGCCAGAGCAGTCCGCTCCACCGGAGCCTAGTCCGGCTTCGGTCAGCTGCTCTAGTCTTGTGCCAGAGTAGTCCGCTCCACCGGTGCCTAGTCCAGCTCCGGTCAGCTGCTCCACTCCAGGGCCAGAGCAGTCCGCTCCACCAGTGCCAAGTCCAGCTCCGGTCAGCGGCTCCACTCCGGAGCCAGAGTAGTCCGCTCCACCGGGGTCTAGTTCAGCTCCGGTCAGCAGCTCCACTCCAGGGTCGGGGCCTCCCACACCAGGGTCCAGACAGGGCTTGGTGCATCACGGGAGGATTGCCGATCCAGGCCCAGACGTCAGCCCCTCTCCAGGTTCGGGGCCTCCCACACCAGGGTCCAGGCAGGGCTTGGTGCATCGTGGGTGGAAGGAGAGGGGAAGCATCGCACCGAGGTCCAGACCGGGCCAGGGGTGCAACGGGGAGGCAGAGAGGGAGAGGTCGTCACGCCCGGAGCCGCCTCCGAGGCTGAATGCCCACCCGGACCCTCCCCTAATGAGTCAGGTTGGTGCGGCCGGAGTACGCACCTTTGGGGGGGGTACTTTCACGCTCTGGCCTTGAGAGCCCGGTTGTCTTTAGTTGGTTTGGTCAGGGTGTGAATTTCTATGTGTATTTCTAGTTTTGTATTTCTATGTTGGCCGGGTGTGGTGCCCAATCAGAGGCAGCTGTCAATCGTTGTCTCTGATTGGGGATCATACTTAGGCAGCCATGTTGCCTACCTTAGTTGTGGGAGCTATTTATGATGAATGCACATTATTTGCTAATACAGTTAACTTCTGGTTACATTTACAATGGGTCCATGAGGACATAGAAAGAACAATAATATACTGTACATTATAATATAAATACTATATATATCATTTAGTTTGAGCAACCTCGCAAAATCAGAGGAAATCCTAAAATAAATAGCACTATAGCTCCCTAATTGCATTCCCCTCGTGGATGTCCGATAAGCAAAACACCATTAAAAAAGCATTAGGATTGTTAATACCTTCCTGTCCTGAACAGCCACAACAAACCCCTATACCTCGGAGGATGTTTTGTAAACAAAATGGTACGGGGAAACACAAGAAGGAAATCCTTTGGACATCAAATTGGTCTGTTCTGCAACACAATCTCTAAAGAAAACGCCATACCTGGCCATAGCTGCAGCAACAGAGATATGGCATGGCTGGCCATTTGAAGACCGCGGGTTCGATTAAGAGTCGTAGCTTGCAGTTTAAGGCCATCCTCAACCCCAACTCCAAGGCCCTAGCTCGTCGCAAGCCTACTAGATGGTAATAGGCACCTGCATTGCCCTAGTGGGAAGTAGGAAATTGTCATGGAAATAAAATGACACATCATGCCATAATTTTACCATTTAAAATATGCCTAAATACACCATAATCCACTAGAGTTTGGCCTGCTATTTTTTGAAATAAAGCACATTTGACTATTTTCCAAAAACTGAATATAGTAAGAGTGCAGTGAATAGCACTCATCGCTTCCATTTATATTTTTGCTGAGTTTTTATGTGGGAATGGGTTGAACCAGGCTCTGGAAGTTTTTTAAAGTGAATTCAAGGATTTTACATTGGTGAGTTCCCTGAGTGACTTTTTCTATTTCCACCCCTGGTCCAGTATATCTGGTCCCTGACAGTTACATAACAGTTTCAGTACTGTCTGGGCCAGCCAAGTCTGCACTGACATGAACCCTCATTAAGAGCTAGCCAGCGATTGTGATTTGGAACCTTTTGAAGGAAACTGCTGGGTTCCAGCCATCTTATTGATGTGGTGTGTATTAAATACCATCCTGTTTCCTATATTGTGCATTACTTTTAATGGGCTATGTTCAAAAGTAGTGCACTATATAGGGAATAGGGTGCTATTTCAGACGCAACCGTGGTCTCTGTATCTGTGAGTTCGGTACTCGCTGTGACACATCATGACTTGGCAGCCCATTCTGACGTGAGGTATTTTTAGAGATGTTTCTTTCTGCTTTTATAATCAAGAGGATCCACTCTATTCATTCAGGTCTTTGGTCTCTGTCTCCTTTCACACACTTGGAGCTAAATTCCTGTCCTGTCAGTGTGAAGCCACTGTGAAGAATGGCCGATCCTAGTTTTAAATTGTACTCTCTAAACACCATATTTTGAAGAAAATCTGTATTTATGCCTTGCTTTTCTGTTTGACATTTTTCTATTTCTCATTACTCAAAAAATCTATTTGTTCCACTTGTTAAAAATGAGTCTATATTGTCCTTTAAAAGAAAACATTGTTAACGACTGGACTCTTAGTAGATCACTGTCTTTGCTTTGACACAAACACTACTAGGGTATTGTAGGAATTTCTCTTTGAGCACCAAATGCCTCCCAACCTAATTTATATGAACAAATTAGATAGGTTTGAGCAATTAGTAAAATTAGTTCCTCCACTGTCACAAAACGTTTAATGTCTCACAACCTCTAACCCCTCAACGTGTAGGTTCAGCCATCAACAAAAACATCTATCCCACCAGTATTCAGATTATGGTTTGACACCATCTTTGTTGTTTTGTTACCACTTCCCTCGACAGTAACCTTTTTGAATAAAGTCTCAAAAGTAGCATCCTGGTCAGCACGGTTGGGTAGGTTACTTTCGAAATGTAATACATTACAGTTACTACCCACTGGGCACAAACTGGTTGAATCAACGTTGTTTCAACATAATTTGTCAATGTATTGTGACGTGAAATCGACGTCAAATACATTGGATTTGAAAAAGGTAATCAAAGTAAACTGTTATTTTGAGGGTGAAATTTCAACCACAGGATTATGTCATAATGGTGAACAATTTTCAACATAGACAAACCTTGTATAAAATATGTTGAATTTGTACCTTTGAAACAACATCAGATCTTTAACGTTATATCCGATATTGGGCAGCACCTCCTACTGGAGAGTTGATCTATCTACAGCTATCCAATTGGTCTCCCATCCAGAGTTTTAACCAAGCCCAGCTTTGATATTTGCCACTGACTACTACCAATGTGCTATCTTGAGAATGATTATTGAGAGATCTCTTAGTAACTAAATAGATTAGTTTTGGTTGTGATGGAGACGTGAATCCAACATATCAATTATTAATTTGTAGACAAACTGGATATTGAATTATATATCAACATCAACATTTGAAGGAGATGAATCTTCTGCTTGGATAGTTCTGTCTGTGCCACTGACTTAGTCTGGCTTTAACTCCAGTTGGTCTACAAATTAATAATTTATACTGTAAATTGGATTCCCGTCTCCATCTCAACCAAAACTAAAGAATAGGATTAAGCCAGTGGCTCAGATGAAACTTTTTAAGCATTAGATACAGTACATCTCCTTTAAATGTTTATTGGTTGCATTGTCAACCAAACACAATTCAATATTACTTTTGTAATACAGTAAATAGCCTAAAGTTAAGGCCATTTTACAAACTAATGTAACAGTACTTATTCAACCTTTAAACGAGTAAGACATCCATGGCCACAATTTGAGGTTACTGTTACTAAATGTCTTTTTATGTAATCATAGAAAATGTGCATGTTCAAGATAGCATGCAAAGGTCGCAGGTCTGTGGAGATCTTCACAATTGCTATAATAATCTGTGCAGAATCTTGAACAGCATTGAACACTTGCACTATGTACTTTTAATGTAATCTAATCTGCAATTCAGGTCATTTGGTTGTGCTATTAGAAGACGCACAGTGATAACACATTAAGTGCTTGTATAAATACAAAAATCTGACATTGTTTCCCATTTTGAAATTTGTTGTGCTTTTAAATGGTTGAAAGCGAGTGATAACACATTTTAGATGACAACTAAACCAAAAATCAAACATTGTTTCCATTGGAATTTGGTTGTGCTTTTATATGGTTGAAAGCATAGTGATAACACATTGGGAATTAAACAAACTTCTCGCTGCCTTTTTAAATGGGTGAATAAAGGTTGAAATCTCATTGATCAACGTCTCAACCAAATATTACCAAAATGTCCACGTTGAAATTACGTGGTGTGCCCAGTGGGTAGTTAGTTGCCTGTCCAAAATTGTAATCAGTAACGGAACTTTTGGATTAGCCAAACTCAGTAACGGAATCTGATTACTTTCAGTACATTTTGATTACTTTCCCCTTAAGAGGCATTAGAAGAAGACAAAAAGGATCCATCAAAGACATTTGGTGTGTCATCATAATGGTCTCTGACTTGTGGTCAGACTCGCTCAGGTGGAACAAACTTCAACTTGCGCCTTTTTTCAATGCTGAATTGTGAAAACAGAAAGGTGTCATAATGTATTTTTTTTCCGCAAACATCCTTTCTGAATTTAAAAGTAATCCAAGAAGTAATAATTTTGTTTTTCAAAGTATCTGTAATCTGATTACAATATTTACATTTACATTTACGTCATTTAGCAGACGCTCTTATCCAGAGCGACTTACAAATTGGTGCATTCACCTTATAGCCAGTGGGATAACCACTTTACAATATATATATATATTTTTTTTTTTTTTGGTGGGGGTAGAAGGATTACTTTATCCTATCCCAGGTATTCCTTAAAGAGGTGGGGTTTCAAGTGTCTCAAGGAGCCAGGACGTAACCAATGGTAACATAACCAATTAGAGTTTTGTTTTTTTAAATCGTATCACATGTAATCGGTTACTCCCCAACCCTACAGGTCAGTAAAGTGCTACCAAGACCCATTTATTTGGATCTGCTGTGAAAAAAAGCTTTAAAGAAATTGCTGTTGAAATCAATCACTCAAAAACTGTATGTTTGTACTGTATGGCTATATGCTTAATGTATGTGTTCGAAACATTACCCCAATACTTTCAACCCTAACACTTCAATATGCCATACATTCTACTCCTGTTTACAGTACCTTTATCAATCATAATGTTTTCTTACATTTGGTCCACTATATTATGAGGTGATTCTGACCAAATGTTGTTTACTTTCTACAGTGCATTGGAGCTGCTGGTACAATATCTATCATCAGACATATTGTACGTTCAGTGTCATATGTGATGCCAGGTTTGACAAATTCGGCTTGGGACCCTCACAAACTTTTACAGATGCACCATTGAGAGCATCCTGTCGGGCTGTATCATCGCCTGGTACGGCAACTGCACCGTCCGCACCCGCAGGCCTCTCCAGAGGGTGATGCGGTCAGCCCAATGCAGTCAGCCCAATGCATCACCGGGAGCACACTGCCTGTCTTTCAGGACATCTACAGCACCCGGTGTGCAAGGAAGGCCAAGAAGATCATCAAGGACCTAAGCCACCCGAGCCACGGCCTGTTCACCCTGCTATCATCCAGAAGGCGAGGTCAGTACAGGTGCATCAAAGCTGGGACCGAGAGACTGAAAAACAGCTTCTATTTTAAGGCCATCAGACTGTTAAATAGCCATCACTAGCCGGCTACCTCCCGGTTACTCATCCCTGCACCTTAGAGGCTGCGACCTCATGTACATAGACATGGAACAATAATCACTTTAATAATGGAACACTGGTCACTTTAATAATGTTTACATACTGTTTTACCCATTTCAAATGTATATACTGTATTCTAGTCAAGGCCATCCTATTCAACTATTGCTGTACATATGCTATTCTATCCACATATTTTTCAGATATACTATATATTCTATCCATACACTGTCCATAATGTCTATACATCCCATCACACATACAGTGCATTCGGAAAGTATTCAGACCCCTTGACTTTTTCCACATTTTGTTACGTTACAGTCTTATTCTAAATTGGATGATATAAAAAATGTCCTCATCAATCTACACACAATACCCCATAATGACAAAGCGAAAACAGGTTTTTAGAAATGTTTGCACATCTATTACAAATAAAGAACAGAAATACCTTATTTACATAAGTATTCAGAACCTTTGCTATGAGACTTGAAATTGAGCTCAGGTACATCATGTTTCCATTGATCATCCTTAAGATGTTTCTACAACTTGATTGGAGTCCACCTGTGGTAAATTCAATTGATTGGACATGATTTGGAAAGGCACACACCTGTCTATATAAGGTCCCACAGTTGACAGTGCATGTCAGAGCAAAAACCAAGTCATGAGGTCGAAGGAATTGTCCGTAGAGCTCAGAGACAGGATTGTGTCACGGCACAGATCTGAGAAGGGTACCAAAATATTTGTTATGATGTCTTTTCATAGTGTTGTGGGAACAAGGTTAAATATATTAGATAGGTGACTCTTGGTGCCACAGAGTCTGGATGCCAAGGATTCCAGTATGTCGAGGGAGCTTACTGGGGTTTCTCTTAGAATGATAGATAGTACTCCTGAGTGGCGCAGTGGTCTAAGGCACTGCATCGCAGTGCTAACTGTGCCACTAGAGATCCTGGTTCGAATCCAGGCTCTGTCGCAGCCGGCCGCGACCGGGAGACTCATGGGCGGCGCACAATTGGCCCAGTGTAGGGGAGGGAATGGCCGGCAGGGATGTAGCTCAGTTGATAGAGCATGGCGTTTGCAACGCCAGGGTTGTGGGTTTGATTCCCACGGGGGGCCAGTATAAAAAAATATGTATTCACTAACTGTAAGTCGCTCTGGATAAGAGCGTCTGCTAAAAAAAAAAAAGATTAAAAAAAAAAAAAAAAAAGATATAATATACTGACTTGGGGTACAAGGTAATACCATCAAAGAAGGGAGTGCAACTGATGGATAACATGGACTATAAGAAGAGAGATATTTTATTTGTCTAGTAGTTCGGATGACAAGAGGCAAAGCACGCGCCTTTTGTTAGCGCTTGTAACGCAAAGGTAGTGGGTTCGATCCCCGGGACCACCCATACACAAAAAATGTATGCACGCATGACTGTAAGTTGCTTTGGATAAAAGCGTCTGCAAAATGGCATATTATTATATTATTATATTATTACCGTATCTATTAAATATTTTGTATTAACTCCACCTATAATTGTTTAAGTATATTCTTGCATCCTGAATTACTTGACACCAGAGAAACTCATCATAACAACATTTCTGCAGCATTGAAGGTCCCCAAGAACACAGTGGCCTCCATAATTCTTAAATGGAAGAAGTCTGGAACCACCAAGACTCTTCCTAGAGCTGGCCGCCTGGCCAAACTGAGCAATCGGGGGACAAGGGCCTTGGTCAGGGAGAACCCGATGGTCACTCTGACAGAGCTCCAGAGTTCATCTGTGGAGATGTGAGAACCTTCCAGAAGTACAACCATCTCTATAGCACTCCAATAATCAGGCCTTTATGGTAGTGTGGCCAGACAGAAGCCACTCCTCAGTAAAAGGCACATGACAGCCTGCTTGGAGTTTGCCAAACGGCATCTAAAGGACTATCAGACTATGACAAACAAGATTCTCTGGTCTGATGAAACCAAGATTGAACTCTTTGGCCTGAATGCCAAGCATCACGGCTGGAGGAAACCTGGCACCATCCCTATGATGAAGCATGGTGGTGGCAGCATCATGCTGTGGGGATGTTTTTCAGCGGCAGGGACTGGGAGACTAGTCAGGATCGAGGGAAAGATGAACAGAGCAAAGTACAGAGAGATCCTTGATGAAAACCTGCTCCAGAGATCTCAGGACCTCAGACTGGGGCGAAGGTTCACATTCCAACAGGACAACGACCCTAAGCACACAGCCTAGACAATACATGAGTGGCTTCAGGACAAGTCTCTGAATGTCCTTGAGTGGCCCAGCCAGAGCCCAGACTTGAACACGATCGAACATCTCTGGAGAGACCTGAAAATATCTGTGCAGCGACGCTCCCCATCCAACCTGACAGAGCTTGAGAGGATCTGCAGAGAAGAATGGGAGAAACTCCCCAAATACAGGTGTGCCAAGCTTGTAGCATCATACCCAATAACACTTAAGGCTGTAATCGCTGCCAAAGGTGCTTCAACAAAGTACTGAGTAAAGGGTCTGATTACTTATGTAAATGTGATATTTTGGGGTATTCTGTGTAAATGATGGGAAAAAAACAATTTAATCAATTTTAGAATAAGTCTGTAACGTAAACAAACTGTGGAAAAAGTCAAGAGGTCTGAATACTTTCCGAATGCACTGTGTGTGTGTGTGTGTGTGTGTGTATATATATATATATATAGAAATATACAGTACTAGCCAAAACTTTGGACACACCTAATCATTCAAGGGTTTTTCTTTATTTTTACTATTTTTTACATTGTAGAATAATAGTGAAGACATCAAAACTATGAAATAACACATATGGAATCATGTAGTAACCAAAAAAGTGTTAAACATATATTTTATATTTGAGATTATTCAAAGTAGCCACCCTTTGCCTTGATGACAGCTTTGCATACTCTTGGCATTCTCTCAACCAGATTCATGAGGTAGACACCTGGAATGCATTTCAATTAACAAATGTGCCTTGTTAAAAGTTAATTTGTGGAATTTCTTTCCTCCTTAATGCGTTTGAGCCAATCAGTTGTCTTGTGACAAGGTAGGGTGGGTGGGGTATAAAGAAGATAGCCCTATTTGGTAAAAGACCAAGTCCATATTATTGCAAGAACAGCTCAAATAATCAAAGAGAAACGACAGTCCATCATTACTTGAAGACATGAAGGTCAGTCAGTCCTGACAATGTGACAAAGTTTTTTCAAGTGCAGTCTCAAAAACCATCAAGCGCTATGATGAAACTGGCTCTCATGAGGACCACCACAGGAATGGAAGACCCAGAGTTACCTCTGCTGCAGAGGATAAGTTAATTAGAGTTACCAGCCTCAGAAATTGCAGCCCAAATAAGTGCTTCACAGAGTTCAAGTAACAGACACATCTCAACATTAACTGTTCAGAGGAGACTGCGTGAATCAGGCGTTCATGGTCGAATTGCTGCAAAGAAACCACTACTAAAGGACACCAATAAGAAGAAGAGACTTGCTTGGGCCATGAAACACGAGCAATGGTTATTAGAAAGGTGGAAGTCTGTCCTTTGGTCTGAAGTCCAAAATTGAGATTTTTGGTTCCAACCGCTGTGTCTTTGTGAGACGCGGTGTGGGTGAACGGATTACCTCCACATGTGTAGTTCCCACGTGAAGAATGGAGGAGGCACACGTGAAGCATGGAGGAGGCACACTTAACCAGCATGGCTAACACAGCATTCTGCAGCGATACGCCATCCCATCTGGTTTGGGCTTAGTGGGACAATCATTTGTTTTTCAACAGGACAATAACCCAACATACCTCCAGGCAGTCTAAGGGCTATTTGACCAAAAAGGAAAATGATGGAGTGCTGCATCAGATGACGTGGCCTCCACATTCCCCGGACCTCAACCCAATTGAGATGGTTTGAGATTAGTTTGACGGCAGAGTGAAGGAAAAGTAGCCAACAAGTGCTCAGCATATGAGGGAACTCCTTCAATATTGTTGGAAAAGCATTCCAGGTGAAGCTGGTTGAAAGAATGCCAAGAGTGTGCAACTTTTGACTGGTACTATATACAGTGGGGGAAAAAAAGTATTAAGTCAGCCACCAATTGTGCAAGATCTCCCACTTAAAAAGATGAGAGAGGCCTGTAATTTTCATCATAGGTACACGTCAACTATGACAGACAAATTGAGAAAAAAAATCCAGAAAATCACATTGTAGGGTTTTTTATGAATTTATTTGAAAATTATGGTGGAAAATAAGTATTTGGTCACCTACAAACAGGCAATATTTCTGGCTCTCACAGACCTGTAACTTCTTCTTTAAGAGGCTCCTCTGTCCTCCACTCGTTACCTGTATTAATGGCACCTGTTTGAACTTGTTATCAGTATAAAAGACACCTGTCCACAACCTCAAACAGTCACACTCCAAACTCCACTATGGCCAAGACCAAAGAGCTGTCAAAGGACACCAGAAACAAAATGGTAGACCTGCACCAGGCTGGGAAGACTGAATCTGCAATAGGTAAGCAGCTTGGTTTGAAGAAATCAACTGTGGGAGCAATTATTAGGAAAAGGAAGACATACAAGACCACTGATAATCTCCCTCGATCTGGGGCTCCACGCAAGATCTCACCCCTTGGGGTCAAAATGATCACAAGAACGGTGAGCAAAAATCCCAGAACCACACGGGGGGACCTAGTGAATGACCTGCAGAGAGCTGGGACCAAAGTAACAAAGCCTACCATCAGTAACACACTACGCCGCCAGGGACTCAAATCCTGCAGTGCCAGACGTGTCCCCCTGCTTAAGCCAGTACATGTCCAGGCCCGTCTGAAGTTTGCTAGAGTGCATTTGGATGATCCAGAAGAGGATTGGGAGAATGTCATATGGTCAGATGAAACCAAAATATAACTTTTTTGGTAAAAACTCAACTCGTCGTGTTTGGAGGACAAAGAATGCTGAGTTGCATCCAAAGAACACCATACCTACTGTGAAGCATGGGGGTGGAAACATCATGCTTTGGGGCTGTTTTTCTGCAAAGGGACCAGGACGACTGATCCGTGTAAAGGAAAGAATGAATGGGGCCATGTATCGTGAGATTTTGAGTGAAAACCTCCTTCCATCAGCAAGGGCATTGAAGATGAAACGTGGCTGGGTCTTTCAGCATGACAATGATCCCAAATACACCGCCCGGCAACGGAGTGGCTTCGTAAGAAGCATTTCAGGTCCTGGAGTGGCCTAGCCAGTCTCCAGATCTCAACCCCATAGAAAATCTTTGGAGGGAGTTGAAAGTCTGTGTTGGCCAGCGACAGCCCCATAACATCACTGCTCTAGAGGAGATCTGCATGGAGGAATGGGCCAAAATACCAGCAACAGTGTGTGAAAACCTTGTGAAGACTTACAGAAAACGTTTGACCTGTGTCATTGCCAACAAAGGGTATATAACAAAGTATTGAGAAACTTTTGTTATTGACCAAATACTTATTTTCCACCATAATTTGCAAATAAATTCATTAAAAATCCTACAATGTGATTTTCTGGATTTTTTTTTCTCATTTTGTCTGTTATAGTTGACATGTACCTATGATGAAAATTACAGGCCTCTCTCATCTTTTTAAGTGGGAGAACTTGCACAATTGGTGGCTGACTAAATACTTTTTTTCCCCACTGTATATATATATGTATATATATATATATATATACACATACAGTACCAGTCAAAAGTTTGGACACACCTACTCATTCAAGGGTTTTTCTTTATTTTTACTATTTTTTACATTGTAGAATAATAGTGAAGACATCAACACTCCGAAATAACACATATGGAATCATGTAGTAACCAAAAAAGTGTTAAACAAATCAAAATATATTTTATATTTGAGATTCTTCAAATAGCCACCCTTTGCCTTGATGACAGCTTTGCACACTCTTGGCATTCTCTCAACCAGCTTCATGAGGTAGTCACCTGGAATGCATTTCAATTAACAGGTGTGCCTTCTTAAAAGTTAATTTGTGGAATTTCTTTCCTTCTTAATGCGTTTGAGCCAATCAGTTGTGTTATGTTAAGTTATGGGGGTATACAGAAGATAGCCCTATTTGGTAAAATACCATATCGACGAAGCGCACACTATAATATTTGAAGATGAAACATGTTCCAATAACACCGTAATTAGAAATCCCAAGCAACGAACCTTGTGGACTCTCACCTTACACTGTAGTCAGAAAGTCTTGCTACTGTAGATGTCTTTATGAATGGAGAAACAAAGTGCCACCAAATACAACTTCATCTATGTCCTACTACAGCCTGTTCTACACCACTACTACTGAAAGTCCAAATAGAGAAAAAAAGAGGAGGTAAGGGCAGGGAGTATGGGAAACAAGAGAGGGATAGGAGGGAGGGAAGAGGGAGAGGAAGACCAGTAAAAGAGTGAGGGAAGGGGGGGAGAAGAAAAAAAGCCTTTTGGATTTCTCCCTTCCCTTTCACTTTTTAGAACCCGCCTCCATTCATTATCAGCAGCAGCCTTATAAATGCAGCCTGTTGATGTTGTTTGTGAGTTCCACTGACACACCACACTACAGCCCATCTCAGAGAAGACCACCATAGGCCCAGGCTGCAGCCAAGATGAGAGAGTTCAAGAGCAAGGCATTCTGGAGGGCCGTACTGGCCGAGCTCGTGGGGATGACCATGTTCATATTCCTCAGCATCTCAGCTGCAATTGGGAACTCAAACAACACCGCTCCTGACCAGGAGGTGAAGGTTTCTCTGACCTTTGGTCTGGCCATCGCCACGCTGGCCCAGAGTTTGGGCCACATCAGTGGAGCCCACCTGAATCCAGCGGTGACACTGGGCATGCTGGCCAGCTGCCAGATCAGCGTGTTCAAGGGGGTGATGTACATCGTGGCTCAGATGCTGGGCTCTGCTCTGGCCAGTGCTATTGTCTACGGAACCCGGCCAGAGGAAAATGCTGCACTAGGGGTCAATGCTGTGAGTGGCACATTTTGGTTAATATGTTTCAGAATGTAAATTTCAATTGAACAATTTGCTGGTGTTGTTTCATTAGAAATGTTGGCTTTCAATTCCATTTAATGGGAAATGTTTGCAGTGTGCAATTTCTTGATAAATGTATATTGTATCTCATAGTTGTTGGGAAACAGCAATGCATGTGAACCTGCATGCACTTCATTGATAAAATAGTTGATTGAACTTAGTTTAATTAAGTTAGACTCAATGATTTTTGAAGGGACTCAAATGGGATGCCATTCATGTTTGATTAGAGTGTACTTGGATGCACCGGCTGCAAACAGTTGACAAACAGAATCATGTGATGTTTTTTTGTACTCACACTAACTCATACTAAGCATAGGTGCTTCTGCTGTCCTCTAGTGAATATAGGATGTACAGCTGCATGGTAGTTACTTTCCCATGCCAGCAAAACCACGCCTCCTATAGACACCAAGTTATATCTGTCTTTTAAGCTATTGATACAGAGGATCATCATATCTATTGGCATTAACGTAATTCTAAATGATCTAAATTGAGCATTAGCAAAGTCTGTAAGATAACATATCTTTCAATCATGTACAATTTCAATGAGTGAGCAAACTAAGACTTGTTCAGACTTTGCCAAATTATAATTACACTATAATCAGGCTGATTTAGATTTCAAATGAGATTTTTTCTCCTCATCCTCCACTTCACCAGTGAAGCCTTTGCTTTGCCAGCTATTTAGAATAGCACAAAGTAGTTGAGAAAATCATCCATCACGCTGATGCACACTGACAAATTGTTTTTGTTTGTTTCCCCCTCTGCCCCCCTCCTTTCCCCTCGTAGCTAAATGGTGTCAGTGCCAGCCAAGGCGTTGGCATCGAGCTCCTGGCTACCTTCCAGCTGGTCCTGTGTGTCATAGCAGTGACTGATAAAAGGCGGCGTGATGTCACCGGCTCTGCCCCCCTGGCCATCGGGCTCTCTGTCGCTCTGGGACACTTGGCAGCCGTAAGTTACTTATAGTAGTTTGTCAACAAGGTATCTCCTCTGACACATGCATCTGATTAACAAAGCATGGATTTAGAAAGTGTTATTGTGATAAATCACCATTGAATGAAAGCTTAATTTTACTCAGTGCAAATGTTGACACTTGAATTTACCCCTTAATCCTACAACCATAAACTATTATTTCAATAGATTTTACAACAGATCTTCTTATCCCTCATATTGTCGTCATATATTTCTCTTGTTGTTGTTGTTGTGTACAGATCAGCTACACAGGCTGTGGTATCAACCCTGCCCGATCCTTTGGACCAGCTTTGATCATGAATGATTATACAAATCACTGGGTAAGTGGAGAGCATGTGTGGGCAGGCACGTGTGTTTTCAGATTCCTTGCATTTAGTGTGACATCAATTCCATGACCAGTAAATTCAATAAACTTGTAAAAGGATTACCAAAGCTGATCTACTTTCAATAAAGAAGTTACTGAGTGACAGCATCTCTATTGTTTCATTGTAAAGTCCAAGATATAACTATTGAAAGCAAAGTTAAAGTTAACCCTGTAATATTTGTCTCCTATCTGTTGATTAATCGATTGACTTCTTTGCACCATGGCAGGTGTACTGGGTGGGGCCAATGAGTGGAGGTGTGGCGGCTGCTTTGGTCTATGACTTCCTACTGTATCCCAAATCTGAGGACTTCCCTGAACGCATGAAGGTCCTTGTTAGTGGCCTGGTGGGAGACTATAATGTTAATGGAGAGGAGACTGCTGCTGTGGAAATGTCATCAACAAAGTAGTGTTGTCATAGCAACACCAAATAGTGTATAGGACTTTAGATTATCTACCAACAGTATACTACTGTAAAGAAAACCTTGACATTTCCTTTAAAATGGCAGCAGTTGAATTGTTATTTCAAAATAATGATAAACAATTTCAAATAAGAGGAGCATTTTTATTTTGATGTGAAGTATTAGGCCTGTTTCATTGAAAATCACACCACTGAACTACCGATTAGTAGGCAAATTGTCACTTGAGTATCACAGGAGGTTGGTGGCACCTTAATTGGGGAGGACGGGCTCGTGGTAATAGCTGAAGCCAAATTAGTGGAATGGTATCAAATACATCAAACACATGATTTCCATGTATTTGATGCCATTCCATTCGCTCTGTTCCGGCCATCAGTATGAGCCGTCCTCCCTTCAGCAGTCTCCACTGTTGAGTATTCACTTCAATTTCTAAACATCTTTAACAAGAGTTGTTGGAACATCTTGCTCTTTGTTAAAATATTTCCCATATCAGTATTCTATATATATAACTATTTGTTTTTGTATATTTTCTATGTACCTGTTTATGTAAGAACTTTTTATTTCTTGATATATATGTATTTCTGTGTGCACCCTTTTGTACGTAAATAAAACACCAGATGTTAACAGATGTTCCCCTCTTGGCATTTGTCTCTTCATAAACTGTTTACTTTAGCAATATCCATTCTCTACATCCAAACAGTACCCTTTTCATTTTTGGACTAGCCATCTCATTAGAACTTCAGAGCCAAACACTTAGCCCATTAATTTGGCTAATACATAATTTATTGAAGTCTAGGTTGTATTGTTGGTTGTATTGTGGGTTGTATTCTGAGTTGTATTGTGGGTTGCATTCTGGGTTGTATTGTGGGTTGTATTCTGGGTTGTATTCCGGGTTGAATTCTGGGTTGTATGATACAAAGATATTTTCAGTCAACGTTGAAGTACTATCTGAACTAGACTACAGTAACACCACTGTTTAGGCTCAGGACCCATAGCCTTATCATCATCCTGTTCATCACCGTCATCGTCATCATCAGTCCATTTCCTTAACTAGAATTGCTGTTAACTGGCTGCTGTCCACTGCATGCGTGAGCCAGTTAAATTTATTGAAAAAATATGAGTAACTTTTAACACACCCCAGTCTTATCTGCATTTTATGTGGTTACAAAAAGTAAAAGCAGAGAGTATTAGAGGCAATATGGGATTCAAAACTTGATTGGAAACAATTGTAAAGGTTTTTGCTTTCTTCTTTGGGTGGGACAAACCATAAATCAGAGGCGTGGGCATGACTGGTTTCTCATTCTGACCAACCTTTCTGAAATGTCTGTTGTTTGAAGTGAAGGATTGTTTGGTGTTATTGTCAGGATTCAATGACCACATTTCCCTACACAGATTCACATCAATCAGTTTGACCTACTCAAAATACAGTGAATAATTCAGTGAACAATAACCATCTGATTTGTTGTAGGCTACAAAGTTCCCCATTCGTAATATCTGAATACCACAGTGACCAAAGCACAAATTTGTTGGTGACTAGAGAGGATATAGTTGTTCTTAGTTTATGGGAATCTATGCAAATCACCACAACATGGTGTATCAACAGATAAACCATTTTATATTAATTTATCAAAATGTAACAAAATAGATTGATTGCCTTGATCATAATAAAAGAAAGGGAAAATAAATGTATGTTATAGGCACAGCAGATACATAAATTGATCTGCATTCCCATTTCAATTGGCTTGCTGCTCAATAGAAGGGGCCTATTAATTTAGGTTGAACATTCAGACCCTTACAGCTAGAATTTAATTGTATAGAATGAATGGACATAACCCTCCATGTATAAGCATGTCCTTTCTATGCAACACTTTTCTATCTGTAACAATACAGGAATGTTTCAGAAGGAAAACTAAAGAAAAGAGGGCGGGGCAATGTGATGTCCATAGTCAATGCAATGGCCCTGTTCAAATCCTTTAAAAGTGCATCCTTCCTTTTTAACTTCAGTGAAATAATCCCAGATTAGAAATGACTGGACAGGTGAAAGCCATATGCTGTAGCCGTTGTAGTCACCTGCCAAATCATGTCATGTCTAATCAGTGATTACTTCAAGGAATGGAGAAAGGAAATATGAATTCTAACTGGGCCACTTAGGGCTCTATTCAATCCGCCTCGTGGAAGTTCAGCTTTACAGCATGATTGAAATTTAAAGGCGATGTTCCTGCTTTAGCAGAGTCAGCATTCATGGTAAATGCTGCATATGACAGCTCAATCTGAAATCACCTTTACATTTCTATCGCGGAATCTGTAACACTTCAGCTTTACAGATTGAATAGAGCCCCTATTGTGACATGGCTCTCATCTGATTCAATCAAACCAGACAGTTGAAAAAACACACCTGATTCAAGCCAAACAATTTACTCAAAATGAAATTTTGGGTAAGGTGTTAGTTGCAGGACTAAACCCTATGAGGGTGTATGTTACAAACTTAGCATACCAGCTTCAGTAGTGCTCCATAATACCATTGACCTAGTGCCCATGCCAAGTTTATACTTGTTTTATATTGAACTAGCAGAACCATGGTGGCAGCTCCCACATAAAAAAAACGACAGTTTACTATAGAATACTACAGTACTTACTATAGAATTCTGTAGTATTTTATTTTATTTATTTAACCTTTATTTAACTAGGCAAGTCAGTTAAGAACAAATTCTTATTTGCAATGACAGCCTACCAAAAGGCAAAAGGCCTCCTGTGGTGACGGGGGCTGGGATTAAAAATAAATAAATAAAATATAGGTCAAAACACACATCACGACAAGAGAGACACCACAACACTACATAAAGAGAGACCTAAGACAACCACATAGCATGACGGCAACACATGACAACACAGCATGGTAACAACATACCATGACAACAACATAGTAGCAACACAACATGGTAGCAGCATAAAACATGGTACAAACATTATTGGGCACAGACAACAGCACTAAGGGCAAGAAGGTAGAATACTATACTACACACTGTAGTATCCCTCAATCATGTGTAGTACTTAGTATATCATTTTGTAGTCTACTGTAGAATACTAAATACTGCAGTATTATCCACACAAAAAAAACACTGTAGTAAATGCTACAGAAATGTCTGTAAAACACTAGTCCACAAAAAAACACTCAATTTTTTAAACTATAGTAAACAGTATTTAATTTGCATATATCCTGCCCATTCCCCTCCCCCATATCCCAATTTGTGCCACCCATAAGTAAGAAACCTACATGCCAAGTATAGACATATATTGTGTTCCCTACATATTATAGAAAAGAGCAGAAGTGCTGAACTATCTGTAGTCAGTCAACCAACCAACCAACCAGTGCCTACCTACCTACAGGCTATGGAACATTTGCTCTTTTAGTATTTCTCTAGTATGTTTCCTCAAGGAGAAACTCCCAGTAATGGACACCAAAAATGGTCATATCACATTATCTGGTGTACAATCTGTAGCTAACCTGAACCCAGCCATCACCCTGGGTTTGTTGGTCAGCTGCCAGTTCAGCATCCTCAGAGCTCTGTTCTACATCCTGGCCCAGATGCTGGTTAGTGTTATAGTGTTGGAAGTCAGGCCAAAAACCACAGATTCACTTGGTGTTAAGAAAGTAAGTGTGGTGCATGTGATTCCAGTTTATGGGATTAATGCCTTGTAATTGAAAGGGTGGTGTTATGTGATGTTTGCTCCACACGTTTGGAAATTTAGTGATGTTTGGGGAATTGTGTGTCTTGCATACCGATGACGGACAGTCACTGACTCAGTAGCCTACCATGAGTTGATCCCAAAATAATTTACATTATACACAAGTTAACTTGGGATTTAAGTGAAAACTGAATTTCCATGTTAATGGAGTCCTTTGTAGCATATGCCGCTCCAGCTCAGGCCTCTGTACAGGAGTTGCAACACGTTGACAAGATTTAGATTTCAATGTCCTCTAAACGTGTTAGCCATGTATTGAATCAAGAGCGGCACGTTCATCAAACAGCTCTATGCATTGAGTTAATGGGTTTTCCTCTAATTTTGTCCTTTTATAATAAGCTCTCCCTTCCTGGCAGCCATTGTTGGAGCTGAATGAAACAGAGCCGCCTTATCTTTCAACTCCCTCTGCTTAAATACATCCTTGGAATGATGGTAATTCCATTGTATTTTCTGACGGTTATGCGGGGCGAGACTAACTAAATGCTTCCCTGTTCTCTTCTCTTGTAGTTTAATGGAATCAAGGTTTTGGCATATAATTTCTTCTCACCCTCCAGCTTGTGCTGTGTGTCATAGCAACCACTGATAGAAGGTGGAGTGATGTCTCAGGTTCTGATGTCCTGCTGTTGGCAATCGGGCCCTTAGTAGGTCTTGGACACCTTGTAGGGGTGAGTAAATCAAAGCCATTATATTGTTTTAATCTACCCTGGAAACGATTCATGCCTTGCAGTGCAGTGGTATAACACACAAATTGGATAATTTACCTCACTAGTCTCAACGCCAGCTGTAACACACCTGGGTCATGTTCAGTAGGGCACACCATAGCAAAAATGTTTTCAGACACTAAATGAAAAAAATCTGTATTCTTATTGGAAGAGTTCAGGTAGTTTCCTACTGAACACTAGCCTAATGTTCATGTAAAGGTAAATAGTCCACTGGTCTTTCCACTCAATTCGGCCCATTAATTCTACAGATCAGCTACACAATGCAATCATCCTGAAAGCCTTGGACGACCACTGGGTATGTTTTGAATATGAACAGTCTGTAACTAGCATGTTTCAGTTTGGACCAGCGAGAGATGCTAACCCTATGCTTGATCAATCCTATGAAAATGAATGCCTTTGTGTCAATTGTGTAATGAAAATTGTCCTTTGTTTTGGTACCTTCTAGGTGTACTGGACCGGGCCTATAAGTGGAGGTCTGGTGGCGGCTCTGCTCTGACTTCCTCCTCCATCCCAGGTCTGAGAAGATGACAGATCGCCTGAAGGTCCTGTGCTGTGGCCCAGACGTAGAGGACCTAGAGACCAAAGTGGAGGAGGAACCCCTACTGGAGGAGGCCGGTGATCTTGCAGGGACTAAGTAACAGTGTTCAAATAATACTAGACGTATAAGATACCGTTTTGTATTTGTCTGTGATGACTGATACACCCTGTAGCATGTTTGGCTTCTTGTCAGAAATAAAGCATGGTCATCCATTTGAATGTCCTGTTTTCAACTTTAATAATCTTTAATTTTAATTTCTAAATTTAACATATTGATATTTGACAAATGTAAATCAATTGAATTTTAGAGAATGTGTTTTAAGAGTTCCTGTATAGTCATGTTTCTCGGTCACTTTTCAGTGTAACAATTTCTGTTTAGAACTGAGGTACATCTTTTATGGGGTGACTGAGAAAAAGGGGTGAAACCTCAAGTCCCTTGTTAAAGTTGTATTTCCTGTTACTTTGAATGTCAATGTCAGCATCCTCCCACTTTCACTAGGGACCTACAGTAACACTGTGGTATAAATGCTGCTTGGCTTTCATTGTTAGTATCACTGAAGACACAACACAAACACCACCCAACACCACATTGATGGGAGAACTCAGAAGTTGGGCATTTTGGCGGGCCGTTCTAGCAGAGTTAATCGATATGATCCTCTTCATATTCATCGATATCTCCTCTGCTATCGGGAATACCCATAACTCCAAGCCTGACCAGGAGGTTAAAGTAGCGTTAGCCTTTGGTCTGGCCATCGCCACGCTGGCCCAGAGTTTGGGCCACATCAGTGGAGCCCACCTGAACCCAGCCATCACCCTGGGTCTGCTGGTCAGCTGCCAGATCAGTGTGTTCAAGGCGGTGTTCTACATCCTGGCTCAGATGCTGGGAGCTGTAGTAGCTAGTGTCATAGTGTATGGAGTCAAGCTATCAAAACATTGATGCACTGGGGGTCAATCATGTGAGTGGACATCACTTTTGACTGTTTTCAGATTATTGGCTAATATGGAGAGATTTCAAACAATAACAAAGCGGTCACCCGGCCACTGTTTTAGGAGAAAGCTGAGTGCTGGGTCTGGGAAAATGTAATCACTTTCAAATTTATATACAGAACTATGGATGCAAAGACTGACCATCCATGTTAACAAAATAAAAGTTTGAACCATGTTTTGAGGCTATATAGTGTTTGTTTACATTTATGTTTTTAAAAAATACATTAAAAAAAGGAGTTAAATATGCTTATATTTGGGGTTCTGATGGGGATTTATAAGTTATATTCTTCAGGAATCAATGGATATATACTGTATAATTAATTTAAAAGTACACAAAATGATGTACCAATTGCAGATTTCCACTTTAAGTATTAAAATGCTGAAAATATAAATTTGGAATTAATTCATTTAAAATGGAATTGATTCAGACATGTTGAAGACATTTGGGAAAATTTTAATCTAAATTAAGCTGACACTCATGTACTTTAAATCAGACTGACTTAATCAACGCTTGAGTCGTCATACATCTCAGATCTCATCTCAGATACCACCTAATGTTTCACAAGCTCATCATATCCTCTCCTGTCTTTTCCAGCTAAATAAGATAAGTGTAGGACAAGGGTTCGGCATCGAGTTCCTGGCTACCTTCCAGCTGGTCCTGTGTGTCATAGCAGTGACTGATAAAAGGCGTGGGGATATCACCGGCTCTGCCCCTCTGGCCATCGGGCTCTCTGTGGGTCTGGGACATCTTGCAGCCGTAAGTGAATAATGCTACTCAAACATGTGTGCTGATAAACATGTCTTCAGCTTTACACTGTAGATATACAGTAGATTATAGTCTTGCTATAAACAAACTTCAGGAAAATCCATAACATCTCCAGTGTAAGTGCAATATAGTGGTACAGTATAGCATAAGCATGCCATAAAATGCAAGGGGTAATCTTAAAGAGGACACTCCTGTAGTGTATGTTTAACATTAAGTTATAGGAACTGAGAGGAATAGATTGCATCTCTGCAATAGATTACCATGTTTTTTTGTGGCCTTACTGCCCACCGTTCAATTAACTATTGTCTTGTCATCACAATAAGAATAGGATAAACATGGGCTATTATTTTAAATGTATTTTAATTTCTGATGGAATTGTGCATGTGTTTGCCTGTGTTTTCCTATGCTATCACGCTGAATATGAATGACTGGTATAGAGTTTGTGAATTGTTTCTATCCTCAGATCAGTTTCACTGGATGTGGCATTAATTTTAATTATCCAGGTTGGTCTCATTCAGACAAAAAAAAAGAAAACAGAGACGTGTTCCACATAGCAACTCTCTTGGTTCAGTACAGATATTTAATTGTTGGTGATTTGGACGGAGTCAGGCGCAGGAGGGGTAAATCACAGAATAAATTGTTTATTCTGCAAATACAGCGGTACGCAGCAATGCGTAAAACAATTACAGTGCGGTATAACGGCGCACTGGAGAAAACAAAACACACAGGTGAATATCCCGGCGATACAGTACAAGAAGGCTCCACCGAGCTATCGACACCTTCACATGAAACAATCACACACAAAGACATGGGGGGCAGAGGAAATACTTATACAGGGACTGATGAGGGGATATGAACCAGGTGTGTGTAAAAACAAGACAAAACAAATGAAATGATGAGATGAGGAGCGGAGTGGCTAGAAGGCCGGTGACGATGTCCAGAGGGGGCAGAGGGACCTCCCGCACCTCAGACTCCTGGAGCGGACCAGCCACCACCGGCCTGAGGAGAGATACGTGAAACGAGGGGTTAATACGGTAATCAGGAGGGAGCAGCAACCTATACGTAACCTCGATAACTCTCCTCAGGACTTTGAACGGCCCCACAAACCGCGGGCTCAGCTTCCGGCAGGACAGGCGGAGGGGCAGGTTCCGGGTCGAGAGCCAGACCCGATCACCCGGTACAAAGACAGGGGCCTCACTGCAGTGGCGGTCAGCGTCCTGGAGGTGGACATGGGCGGTGTTCAACATCTCCTCCGCGTGCCGAAACCAGTCATCCACCGCGGGAGCTTCGGTCTGGCTCTGATGCCACGGTGCCAGGACCGGCAGATACCCTAAAACACATTGAAAAGGAGATAGTGGAGGAGTGGCGGAGAAAGTTCTGGGGATATTCGGCACATGGCAAGAACACTGACCACTCACCCGGCTGGTCCTGGCAGTAGGACCGCAGGAACCTACCCACATCCTGATTCACCCGTTCCACCTGTCCATTAGATTCGGGGTGAAACCCAGAGGTCAGGCTGACCGAGACCCCCAGACGTTCCATGAACGCCTTCCAGACCCTAGACGTGAACTGGGGACCCCAGTCAGACACTATGTCATCTGGCACCCCATAGTGCCGGAAGACGTGAGTAAACAGGGCTTCCACAGTTTGCAGGGCCGTGGGCAGACCTGGCAGAGGAAGGAGGCAGCAGGCTTTAGAAAAGCGGTCCACAACGACCAGGATGGTGGTGTTACCCTGAGAGAGGGGAAGATCAGTTAGGAAGTCAATCAATAAGTGGGACCATGGCCATTGTGGAACTGGTAAGGGATGTAACTTACCCGCTGGAAGGTACCTAGGTGCCTTACTCTGGGCGCACACTGAGCAGGAGGAGACATACACCCTCACGTCCTTAGCCAAGGTAGGTCACCAGTACTTCCCGGTCAGGCAGCGCACTGTACAGCCGATGTCTGGGTGACCAGAGGAGGGGGACGTGTGTGCCCAATAGATAAGAGGATCACAGACAACAGACGGCACGTACCGCAGCCCAGCTGGGCACTGAGGTGGAGATGGCTCTGTGCGTAACGCCCGCTCTATGTCCGTGTCCACCGCCCACACTACTGCGCCACAATGCAGGAGGCCGGGAGTTTGGGGATGTTGTCTGTGGGCTTCTCCTCTGTGTTGTACAGCCGCGACAGTGCATCTGCCTTCACGTTCTTTGTGCCTGGTATATAGGACAGCGTGAAATGAAACCGGGTGAAGAACAAGGCCCACCTGGCCTGGCGAGGGTTCAGCCTCCTCGCTGCCCGGATGCACTCCAGGTTACGGTGGTCAGTCCAGACGAGGAAAGGGTGTTTCGCCCCCTCAAGCCAGTGCCTCCACGCGGTCAGGGCTCTGACAACAGCCAACAGCTCCCGATCACCAACGTCAAAGTTCTGCTCCGCCGGGCTGAGCTTCTTAGAGAAGAAGGCACAGGGGCAGAGCTTGGGTGGCGTGCCTGAGCATTGGGATAGGATAGCGCCTACCCCTACCTCGGACGCATCCACCTCCACTACGAACGGCAATGATGGATCGGGATGGGCCAGTACCGGGGCTGAGGTGAACAGAGCCCTCAGGTTACTGAAAGCCCTGTCAGCCTCAGCAGACCAGCAGAGCCGGGACGGCCCACCCTTCAACAGAGAGGTGATGGGAGCTGCGACCTTGCCAAAGCCCCGGATAAACCTCCGATAGTAATTGGCGAAGCCAATGAAGCGCTGAACCTCCTTTACCGTGGTTGGAGTCGGCCAATTACACACGGCTGAAATGCGGTCTCCCTCCATCTCCACACCTGAGGTGGTGATGTGGTATCCGAGGAAAGAGACGGGTTGTTGGAAGAACAGACACTTTTCTGCCTTGGCATATAGGTCATGCTCCAACAGTCGGCCCAGCACTCTGCGAACCAGGGACACATGCTCGGCACGCGTAGCGGAATACACCAGAATGTCATCGATGTAGACCACCACACCCCGACCAAGCATGTCCCGAAACACCTCGTTCACAAAGGACTGGAAGACTGATGGAGCATTCATCAACTCGTACGGCATCACCTGGTATTCATAATGCCCCGTGGTTGTGCTAAATGCTGTCTTCCATTCGTCCCCTTCCCAGGACGCACCAGGTTGTACGCACTCCTGAGATCTAATTTCGTGAAGAAGCGTGCCCCATGCATTGATTCGATAACAGAGGAGATGAGGGGTAGAGGGTAACTATAGCGAATGGTAGTTTGATTAAGTGCACGGTAATCAATGCAAGGGCGCAGACCTCCGTCTTTCTTCTTCACGAAAAAGAAACTCGAGGAGGCGGGTGAAGTGGAGGGACGTACACTACCATTCAAAAGTTTGGGGTCACTTAGAAATGTCCTTGTTTTCCATGAAAACATACATGAAATGAGTTTGAATAGGAAATATAGCAAAATGCATAGGAAATGTAGTCATTGACAAGGTTAGAAATAATGATTTTTAATAGAAATAATAATTGTGCCCTTCAAACTTTGCTTTTGTTAAAGGATCCTCCATTTGCAGAAATTAAAGCCTTACAGGCATTCTAGTTGTCAATTTGTTGAGGTAATCTGAAGAGATTTCACCTCATGCTTCCTGAAGCACCTCCCACAAGTGGGATTGGCTTGATGGACACTTCTTACATACCATACGGTCAAGCTGCTCCCACAACAGCTCAATAGGGTTGAGATCCGGTGACTGTGCTGGCCACTCCATTATAGATAGAATACCAGCTGACTGCTTCTTCCCTAAATAGTTGTTGTATAGTTTGGAGCTGTGCTTTGGGTCATTGTCCTGTTGTAGGAGGAAATTGGCTCCAATCAAGCGCCGTACAAATCTGTACAAATCTCCCACTTTACCACCACCAAAGCACCCTCAGACCATCACATTGCCTCCACCATGCTTGACAGATGGCATCAAGCACTCCTCCAGCATCTTTTCATTTGGTCTGCGTCTCACAAATGTTCTTCTTTGTGATCCGAACACCTAAAACTTCGATTTGTTTTTCCATAACACTTTTTTCCAATCTTCCTCTGTCCAGTGTCTGTGTTCTTTTTCCCATCTTAATCTTTTATTTTTATTGGCCAGTCTGAGATATGGCTTTTTCTTTGCAACTCTGCCTAGAAGGTCAGCATCCCGGAGTCGCCTCTTCACTGTTGACGTTGAGACTGGTGTTTTGTGGGTACTATTTAATGAAGCTGCCAGTTGAGGACCTGTGAGGCGTCTGTTTCTCAAACTAGACACTCTAACGTATTTGTCCTCTTGCTCAGTTGTGCACCGGGGCCTCCCACTCCTCTTTCTATTCTGGTTACAGCCGGTTTGCGCTCTTCTGTGAAGGGAGTAGTACACAGCGTTGTACGATATCTTCAGTTTCTTGGCAATTTCTCGCATGGAATAGCCTTCATTTCTCAGAACAAGAATAGACTGACGAGTTTCAGAAGAAAGTTATTTGCTTCTGGCCATTTTGAGCCTGTAATCGAACCCACAATTGCTGATGCTCCAGATACTCAACTAGTCTCAAGAAGACCAGTTTTATTTCTTCTTTAATCCGCACAGTTAACAGTTTTCAGCTGTGCTAACATAATTGCAAAAGGGTTTTCTAATGATCAATTAGCCTTTTAAAATGATAAACTTGGATTAGCAAACACAACGTGCCATTGGAACACAGGACTGACGGTTGCTGATAATGGGCCTCTGTATGCCTATGTAGATATTCCATAAAAAAATCAGCCATTTCCAGCTACAGTAGCCATTTACAACATTAACAATGTCTACACTGTATTTCTGATCAATTTGATGTTATTTTAATGGACAAAAAAATTGCTTTTCTTTCGAAAACAAGGACATTTCTAAGTGACCCCAAACTTTTGAACGGTAGTGTATGAACCCCTGGCGCAGGGACTCGGAAACGTATGTCTCCATAGCCTCCGTTTCATCCTGCGACAAGGGATATACATGACTCCTGGGAGGCACAGCGTCTAACCTGAGGTTTATCGCGCAATCCCCCGCCCGATGGGGTGGTAATTTGGTCGCCTGCATTTTGGAAAATGTGTGCGCCATGTCGAGGTATTCGGGTGGAATGCGCACGGTGGAGGTAGTGTCTGGACTTTCCACCGTGGTTGCACAAACGGAAACAGCTAGACACCTACCCTGACACTCTTGTGACCACCCCGTGAGAACCCTCTGTGGCCATGAAAAGGTGGGGTCGTGTAGTGCTAGCCAGGGAAGGCCCAACACAACAGGGAAATCAGGGGACTCAATAATATGAAAGGTGATTTGCTCCCTATGGGTCTCCTGCGTAATCATAGTGACTGGTGCTCTAACATCCCCAACAAAACCTGACCCTAATGGTCGACTGTCAAGTGCTTTGATGGACAATGGAATGGACAGGGGAACCAATGTAATACGTAGACTATTAGCTAAAGACCTGTCCATAAAGTTCCCAGCTGCGCCTGAATCGACTAGCGCCTTACACTGGGGAACTACCGTATTATCAGGGAAGTGGACGTGGATGGTGAAATGCGCAGCAAGGGCTCTGAACGAGTGTGGGTTTGTGCTACCTGGGGTGACTCGAGAGTGCCCTGCCTGCCGCCTCCAGACCCAGAAGAACTCTGACGACAGCGTGCAGCAGAATGTCCTCTCTTGCCACAAGAGTGACACTGGATCTGTCGTCCTCCGTTCTCCCGGATCGCTGCACCACCCAGCTCCATCAGAACGTGAGCCGGGTTGAAGGGGGGTGAAATGGGCAGGCCCCTTCCAGGACGTCCTCTCGAAGCCAGCAGGTTGTCCAACCGGATGGCCATGTCAACCAGTTGGTTGAAGGTCAACGTGGTATCCCGGCAGGCTAGCTCCCTTTGGACGTCCTCACGCAGGCTGCACCGGAAGCGGTCGATGAGGACCCGCTCGTTCCACACAGACCCAGCCGCTAGAGCTCTAAACTCCAGGGCAAAGTCTTGCGCGGTCCTCGTCCCCTGCTTCAGATGGACCAGCTGGTCGCTCAGCTGGTTCCGCAGGGTCAGGTCCTCTCCTCTCCAGGCACTGGACGACCTGTAGAACCCGATCCATATCTTCGCCCAAGCTGGCTAACATGTTGGAATGCTCCCGGACCCGCTCAACGACTCCAGGCATATTCCCTGCTCCTGCTGACTCCATGCTGTCAGGTGTGTGATTCTGTAGCGGGTGATTTGGACGGAGTCAGGCGCAGGAGGGGTACATCACAGAATAAATATTTTATTCAGCAAATACAGCGGTACGCAGCAATGCGTAAAACAACTACAGTGCAGTATAACGGCGCACTGGAGAAAACAAAACACACGGGTGAATATCCCGGCGTTATAGTACAAGAAGGCTCCACCGAGCTATCAACACTTCCACATGAAACAATCACACACAAAGACATGGGGGGTAGAGGGAATACTTATACAGGGACTGATGAGGGGATATAAACCAGGTGTGTGCAAAAACAAGACTAAACAAATGGAATGATGAGATGAGGAGCGGCAGTAGCTAGAAGGCCGGTGATGACGAACGCCGAAGCCTGCCCGAACAAGGAGAGGAGGCAGCTTCGGAGGAAGTCGTGACACTGGGGCCGATGTGTGGAGGTGTAGCGGCAGCCCTTATCTATGACTTCCTCCTGTATCATAGAAGTGCTGACTTCAGTAAGCAGAGGAATGTTCTGGTCAGTAGGCCAGACAAGGAGAATGATGCCCCAGAGGAGGGCAGCAGTAGCCCTGGACCCAGTCAGTGTCCCAGACGGGACAAGTAGACAAGTTGACTAACAAGTAGCCTACCAAATGTTGGAAATTATAAGCAGAAAAATGTCTAAATTGTACTTAAAAACCTTGTTCTGCAGTCTCTGCCAGCCGCTGAAAGATCAAAACATAAAATTAATTTAAACTGTCAGTTTGATTTATGCAGTTATCTACTTTTATTGTTGCTGTAACAGACATGTTATATAGTGTTTCTGCTTGTCCTGTGTTGAAGGTTGATACATTTGTACACCTAGGGGACAGTTCAACATTTTCTGTAAAAATAATTGCACCCTCCCCCTCATAAAATTAACAAGAAATAATGTTTACGACCACAAATAACAATCACTGTAGCAAGCCTGTGTTTTTGAACGTAGATATTGACTTTGCCACTTCAGCATGCTTTTGTGGCACAGTCGATGCCACGCAAGGCTACGGGCCAGAAGGTTGAGGATTCGCTGACCACCACGGACGAGCTAACTCTCTCTGCCTGTTTCCTTAGAACTACACTACAATCAGAGCCGGCTGCAGACAATGATCATCTAGGTGGAAATCAGATTTATTATTGTGATGCTATATTTATAATTATAAAAATGATATGCAACAAATATATGCAACACCACAATCTGCACAGTTTGAATGCTGGAATTATATTTTGGACGAACGTGCACCGGTAGCCTACAGGAGACTTTTGAAGTAGCCTAATCAGATTAAAACATTGTGACTAGTTGTGTTTATGCCGCACATAAAAGGTAATGCATTTTAAAAGTTAAATGACCAATATTTAGGCTATAGGCTATTGAAGCGTTATTGGTTCTAGGTGCACAAGGAATAGCTGCTCGGCAGAGCTGTGTTAAGCTTTCCTGAATAACTGGGCCTGCTGGAAGCCTATGTGGCCACATTATTATAGGATGACTTGAGAGAATAAAGATCTGCAACAGACAGCGCATCTCAGTATCAGAACTTAAAATATAGCCAGACTGGCCTGCTACTGTGCCTTTGTATACCTTATAAACTGTCAAGAGTAAACCCACAACTGATCCAAATGGAATGAAACATTCAAATCACAGGGCTTTTGCGCTGTTATTCAAATGACATTTTCACAACAGTTTACAGCCTAGAGTAGAATTTTGTACTCACTTGAAAACAATAATGCAAATAGTAATTGCAACATGTATTGTCCCTAATATAAGATAAATATGGGAGCTTTTTGAGCTGTGTGTCTGATGTCTTCACTGTTCTTCATGCTCAATGACGCACCTTGGCCTCTCCACTTATATTGAAAATTGGTGCAGCTTTTAATGATTTTATGTGTGGTATGATTGCTAGTTAGCATATTGCAGATCTGGATAAATGATCCACCTACCACTATTGTCACTATGAATGGTGGATAGAGGGCAGGATAGACAGTTAGACTGGTAGACTATATTGACCTGTGTGGTATAGTTAGCGCGCGAAAAGCGTAGTGCATAAGGGAAGTACCAAAACACCTTGATGTAGGGGAGGCGCATGCAAGCAGATGAGGAAATTTGGCTAGGATGGAAGAAATTATATAGTAAAACCCAAAAAGGGCGAATTTAAACCTGGGTGAAAAACACGATACCCTCCCGTGACCAATAAAAAACCACACAACCCTCCCCAAAGCAAAAATATAAGATAAACAACCCTCCCCTATTTTGGACCACCCACCCCAGTTAATATCGAACTGTCCCTAGGGTATTTACATTTTCTTTGTTTAAGTCTTTGCTTTGTGGAAATAAAGTATTTTTTGTTATTAAATAATATATTTCAACACTTGTCATTGTTAATTTGAACTTTCCTGGACTCAATTACATTCCATTAAGTGGCATTTGGTTTATCTTTCATTTACAATCTGTAGAAACTATGAGAATAGAAAGATTCAGAACTTTGTGAAACATCACAGCACCGTGGAAAAATATATGGCAGCTAGAAATCAAAACTGGATGGTCTTCAGAGATAGATGGGAGGGGTTGAGGGTAGCTGAAGGCTGGGACTAAAAACAAACTAAAGATAACTAATGTAAAATATACTGTGTTCGTAAAATGTATATAGTAAGTATAAGCTGGAAGTAGAAGCCTACGTATTGTTGTCCATTAGTTTACTCCAATTAGGGGAGGGGTGGCAGGGTTAGGGGAAAATAAAAAAATTATATATATTTACAAGAAAATATATATGGGGGATTGGAAATGATGCAGACAATTAGATTGATAGAAGCCACAATCTATCTGCAATATTAAAGCTGATCTACCGCTAAAAATACAAAAATATATGTCATTTAGCAGACACTCTTATCCAGAGTGACATACAGTTAGTGCAATCATCTTAAGATAGCTAGGTGGGACAACCACATATCTCAGTCATAGTAAGTACATTTTCCTCAAAGTAGCTATCAGCAAAGTCAGTGCTAGTAGGAAAAAAAAGTAAAGTGTGAATGTTAGTTCAAGAAAGGCCAGGGTGTTCTTTTTTTTCTTTTTTATTCCACCAACTGTTTAATGGTGTTTAATGGACGTATGATGTCATGTTGTCATATTTGTTCAATAGAGTACCTCAAATATGACAACATGACATCATACGTCCATTAAACACCATTAAACAGTTGGTGGTATGAATTAACCTTGACTTCATCCAAGGTCATCAGAAGTATGGCACAGGTCATTCCATTCTTTTAAGAAAAAACTGGAACCCCTCTGGAGTCATTCCAAGGTGCCTACAGTAACTGCATCACAGAAACAACATGAGGATGTGACTCAGATAATGGGATATTAAAACAGTACATTTTCTACCAGAATTGTTTTTATGAATACAGCGCAGTGGAGAGGATAGGGAGGTTTAATTTCCATCTTGGCTTGGCAGTATCACAATGTCATGTTCTTCCTACAGCAGCACACATTGCCCGCCTCACGTAATGTACCCCGTTATGGGTATTTAAATGGTCCCTAGCCCACACCCTGGGCCTGCGCTAATCATTGAGTAACGACAAAATGACTTGGACTCCACAGGCAGCTTATCTGAACAGATACGGTAACGTTGGACAGCTAATCTGAACAGATACAGTAACGTTGGACTGGAACTAAAGACATCCACATCCAGCAAGCGCCCCCAGTGAATACTAGTAACCCACTGGGCACACACTGGTTGAATCAACATTGTTTCCACATCTTTTCAATTTCAACCAACGTGGAATAGAAAAAGAATTGACGTCTGTGCCCAGTGGGAAGTTATTCTTGGCAGAAGCACCAATCAGAGGCAGGAAAAGCTCTGTGCTTGAATGAACATCCTCTCTGACCGCTCCTATTATTTTGCTCTGTATGCGGGAATCATTAACCTTGAATGTTGTCAACCCAGATACTATTGCAGCCCCTGGAGGACCAAGGTATACAATCTGTAGCATTTACCGGATGTGTGTCTGTCTGTTCCACATCTAAATGGAAATGAACAGTGGCCTACAACAGAATCCGATATCAGTGGAATTAGATAACTACAGAAAGTAGGCTAGTTGGTGTAAGAATGTAAAATGATATAACTTACATATAAGTTCAAGTTCAAGTTTATTTGTTATATGAACAGGATACACATGGTGTACACAGTCCAATTATATTCTTACTTGCAGGTCCCCTCTCGATAATGCGACAACAATAAGAAATAATACAAAGTTAAAATAAAGCTAATGGAATAGAATAGAATAAAACATTAGCATAAGTATAAATACAGTAAGGCACTGAACAATTTACAGTACATTATTTACACCAGGGTTGGGGTTTAATTCCATTTCGATTCCAGTCAATTCAGGCAGTACACGCAAATTCCAATTCCAATTCTCTTCAATGATTTTCAATGAGGAAGAATGTGAATTTGGATTGGAGTTTGGTAAATTTTCTGAATTGACAGGAATTTAAATGGTATTGACCCCAACCCTAATTTACACGTGTGTTAGGGGAAGGGGGATTCGGAGAGCAAAGTGTTTAAATTGTGCGGTATTTGGCAGTAATAATCTTATCTTAGGATGCTTCCTCATAGGCCCTTCAGTATTACTGCAAGTGACAAGGAACCATTTGGTCATGTTTAGTTATCATACATGACAACCACAAACTGACCCAAATTCATCTTCTTTTTTGATCCTAACCCCTCCGACAGACACACAAACAGAGGTTGCAGAGGTTGGAGGAGGTTTAAGAGGTTAATGTTAAGTGTTCCACCTAAATCTATTTCTTTATCTTACATAAGTAGTCAGGGTGGACCTAGCATGGAATCTTCCCCTTGGCACGCTTGGTACACGCCTTCCCCCGGTTCTCAAACAGTCACATTCATAGCTTGTCATGTTCCTCAACACCAGAAAATGTGGCAATATTCGATCAGTTATATCAGACAGTTGTCTGTAAACAAACAAGATAAAACATTTATATTAAATAAAGGGTCATTATAAACCATGTCTTCTGCACTACATTGTTTGTATGACGGTGAAAAGCCTTGGTTATTCTGTATTTGCTAAATCAATAAAACATTGATCACAACAAAAAACTAGCTCCTACTGCTCCTTTGTCTCGGTTCTTGTGATTGCAGTAAATCTGCTCACTGAGAACAACTGGTGCCTGGAATATCAAACACTACTGCGAAGGGAGTGGTTAGAAGAGAAACCTCACCTAGTATTATCACTACTCTCTATGATGTGTCTCAAAGAATCGTTGGTGTTTTCCACCGGGTAAAACCCTTAACGATTCAATACTTTAGCTTATATTAATTGTTCTAGTATGGCAGTGGAGATGTGCTGCCGCACCTCAAGTTAATACATTCAGCCTCTATGCCTCTGATCTGTTTGATGGCAGCATCTTCCTGTCCCGTGCCATGTGAATGGCCCAATAGCCTCTACTTCCATTGTGTGTTTAACCTCTGAGGTCATCTCATTGTGTTGGTCTCCTGTTTTGATGTTTGCCCCCGACAGCACGAACAATGTTGTTTTTGTTGTCCCATCTATCGTTTGTGGCAGAGTTCCTCTCATCAGACTGTTTGGCTCTCATGTAGATGTCATCAACATTTGATTACTCAGGCTGGATGGATGGATATGGGGTTTGGTGATTCTACTGTGGAGCTCTGACTGTGTCCTGTGCCCTAGATCCCTTGTCCTGTGGCTTCACTTATTCCTTCATGTAAAGTGCTCGTCCCATGTTTCATGAGCTGAAATAAAAGATCTCAGAAATTGTTCCATACGCACAAAAAGCTTATTTATCTTAATTTTTGTGCACAAATTTGTTTACATCCCTGTTAGTGAGCATTTTATCCTTTGTCAAGATAATCCATCCACCTGACAGGTGTGGCATAACAAGAAGCTGATTTAACAGCATGATCATTACACAGGTGCACCTTGTGCTGGGGACAATAAAAGGTCACTCTAAAATGTTCAGTTTTGTCACACAACACAATGCCACAGATGTCTCAAGTTTTGAGGGAGCGTGCTATTGGCATGCTGACAGCAGGAATGTCCTCCAGAGCTATTGCCAGAGAATGTAATGTTAATTTCTCTACCATAAGCAGCCTCCAACATCGTTTTAGAGAATTTGGCAGTACAGGCCTCACAACAGCAAACCACGTGTAACCACGCCAGCCCAGGACCTCTACATCCGGCTTCTTCACCTGTTTTCAAACCTGTTTTCGCTTTGTCATTATGGGGTATTGTGTGTATTTTAATGATACAAATATTAATTTAATCAATTTTACAATAAGGCTGTAACGTAACAAAATGTGGAAAAAGTCAAAGGGTCTGAAAACTTTCCGAATGCACTGTATCTGTATATTAAGTTGGACATTCACTGGATTAAACAGGTTATTTCAACGTAACCCCAGAGAGTTGAAGTTGAACTAGCTGGAAGGCTGAGGAGGCGGACAACACCCCCAACACTACACACACAAACAGGCACCACCCCTAATCTCCACATTCCCAGTGCTGAGCGAATTCAAGCCCTTATCTGTGACCGCAGCGAGTTAACACGTTCCCTCCCTTTCTGCTTCTCATCAGTTACTGGTGTGGGGTCAGAACCCACTGTGGCAGATGGGGAAGCAACTCTGCTGAGATATATAGCTTAGTAATTGTGTTGTTAATTTGGCAGTGGTGTCATAGGGGCGAAAGAAGAGAACTATTGTGAACATTCAAAGCTAGGAGAAACTGCTGGATCAAGCAGTCATGACTTCTTCTTTTTTTGGACCACACTGACCACACAAGCAGAGTGAAAAGTTTCTCAGCTCTTTTCCCTCTGTGAGATGTCAAAATCTTCTGGTACACCGTTTCACACTTTTGCTGCTCAAAGAGAAGCACCCCAACACCCAAAGTTCTGTTATAACAGTATCTCCTTTTTGCAGCTGACATTGCAGAAACCCAATAAAATGTCCCCAGTCTGTTAAACACATCAGCATACTGGCAACATGCTTCATACATGCCTCTCATGCTGAGAGCAAATATTGAGGCTACATCTAACTATAGAAGGTTGGTCAGGTCATGCAAAGTACCAGATCCATTTTAGAGGACAAGACCGATGCAACTACAAATTGCCTATGCAACAACAATTGGCAAGTCACACATCTCAGAGTCTTTACCTCAGTGAACACATAACCTACACATGTGCGCACAGCCACACACACACACACATGCACATACCCAAACCCTTTACAGGCTATACTGAGCAGTAGCCCAGTGTGGCAATACAATATACAGTATTTCTCCTAATCTATTTGGTTTCAGTCAACATCCTCTTGGAGGAACGGTAATGGGAACAGGCCTCAGCAGGTCTCCAGACTTTTGACTTGGCTGTGTTAGTTACATTTTACATTTTTAATTGGTTGCACCGATGCGAGCTGCACATTCTACCTGGTCACCTCAATCAAAAAGTCCTATTTTTGGGGCAGATAAAACCATGATTTGGTCAAACAGTAACGTGCATTATCCTCATGATTCCTGTAATGAAAGTTTCTGCCCTGCTGCTGTTCCTGTTTCGCTGTGGCCGGCTGCTGTAATGAGCGAGCCTCTAACACTCTCTCCCCCCACTCGTGCGCCCCGAAGAATGCATTCTGATTGTATAACATTTAAAAAATGCAATTGCGGGGGAAGCTCAAAATAATATAATGATTTAATGAGCTCAAAGCACACAGTTTTACAATCATGACTTTGAAATACGGAGCGTGCAAAATGCGCATCAGCCATCACCAGTGCAAGTTTTCTTTCTTAATCTAGATTAATACATGGCTAAATCATTACATTTTATTTGTCACATGCGCAGAATACAATGGTTGTAGTTTTTACTGTGAAATGCTTGCTTACGAGCCCTTCCCAATGATGCAGTTAAAGAATAATAATACAATAAAAATAGTAACACAAGGAATAAAAATACCAGAACCAGATCAACATGCAGGGGAACAAGGTTATTGAGGTAGATACACTAGATATACAAAAGTATGTGGACACCCCTTCAAATTAGTGGATTCGGCTACACCCCTTGCTGACAGGTGTATAAAATCGAGCACACAAACATGCAATCTCCATAGACAAACATTGGCAGTAGAATGGCCTTACTGAAGAGCTCAGTGACTTTCAACGTGGCACCGTCATAGGATGCCCCTTTCCAACAAGTCAGTTCGTTCAATTTCTGCACTACTAGAGCTGCCCCGTTCAACTGTAAGTGCTGTTATTGTGAAGTGGAAAGGTCTAGGAGTAACAACAGCTCATCCGCGTAGTGGTAGGCCACACAAGCTCACAGAACGGGACCGCTGAGTGCTGAAGCGCGCAAAAATCGTCCGTCCTCGGTTGCAACACTCACTACCGAGTTCCAAACTGCCTCTGAAAGCAACGTCAGCACAATAACTGTTTGTCGGGAGCTTCATGAAAAGGGTTTCCATGTTCGAGCTGCCGCACACATCACCAAGCGTCGGCTGGAGTGGTGTAAAGCTCACCGCCATTGGACTCTGGAGCAGTGGAAACACGTTCTCTGGAGTGATGAATCACGCGTCACCATCTGGCAGTCCAACGGACGAATCTGGGTTTGGCGGATGCCAGAAGAACGCTACCTGTCCCAATGCATAGTGCCAACTGTAAAGTTTGGTGGAGGAGGAATAGAGGTCTGGGGCTGTTTTTCATGGTTCGGGCTAGGTCCCTTAGTTCCATCTTAACGCTACAGCATACAATGACATTCTAGACGATTCTGTGCTTCCAACTTTGTGGCAACAGTTTGGGGAAGGCCCTTTCCTGTTTCAGCATGACAATGCCCCGTGCACAAAGCGAGGTCCATACAGAAATGGTTTGTCGAGATCGGTGTGGAAGAACTTGACTGGCCTGCACAGAGCCCTGACCTCAACCCCATCGAACACCTTTGGGATGAATTGGAACGCCGACTGCGAGCCAGGCCTAGTCACCCAACATCAGTGCCCGACCTCACTAATGCTCTTGTGGCTGAATGGAAGCAAGTCCCCGCAGCAATGTTCCAACATCTAGTGGAAAGCCTTCCCAGAAGAGTGGAGGCTGTTATAGCAGCAAAGGGGGGACCAACACCATATTAATGCCCATGATTTTGGAATCAGATGTTCGACGAGCAGGTGTCCACATACTTTTGGTCATGTAGTGTATTTACTTGAAGGCAGGGTAAAGTGACTAGGCATCAGGATAGATAATAACAGGAGTAAAATGAAGGACAGGGTAACAGCAGCATATAATGCGTGTAAAAGTGTGTGTGTGTGTGCGTGTAAGTGTTGTCGGTATGCGTGTGTGTGTGTGTTATTTATGTGTGCGTATATAATGTACAACACCGGTCAAAGGTTTTAGAACACCTAGTCATTCAAGGATTTTTCATTATTTTTCCTATTTTCTGCATTGTAGAATAATAGTGAAGAAATCAAAACTATGAAAGAACACATATGGAATCATGTAGTAAACAAAAAAGTGTTAAAAAATCAAACTATATTTTATACACTGCTCAAAAAAACTAAAGGGAACACTAAAATAACACATCCTAGATCTGAATGAATGAAATAATCTTATTAAATACTTTTTTCTTTACATAGTTGAATGTGCTGACAACATAATCACACAAAAATGATCAATGGAAATCAAATGTATCAACTCATGGAGGTCTGGATTTGGAGTCACCCTCAAAATTAAAGTGGAAAACCACACTACAGGCTGATCCAACTTTGATGTAATGTCCTTAAAACAAGTCAAAATGAGGCTCAGTAGTGTGTGTGGCCTCCACGTGCCTGTATGACCACCCTACAACGCCTGGTGGCAAAACCCTTGTTGGCAATCACAGAGGTCAGACGTTTCTTGTAGTTGGCCACCAGGTTTGCACACATCTCAGGAGGGATTTTGTCCCACTCCTCTTTGCAGATCTTCTCCAAGTCATTAAAGTTTCGAGGCTGACGTTTGGCAACTCGAACCTTCAGCTCCCTCCACAGATTTTCTATGGGATTAAGGTCTGGAGACTGGCTAGGCCACTCCAGGACCTTAATGTGCTTCTTCTTGAGCCACTCCTTTGTTGCCTTGGCCGTGTGTTTTGGGTCATTGTCATGCTGGAATACCCATCCACGACCCATTTTCAATGCCCTGGCTGAGGGAAGGAGGTTCTCACCCAAGATTTGACGGTACATGGCCCCTTCCATCGTCCCTTTGATGTGTTGAAGTTGTCCTGTCCCCTTAGCAGAAAAACACCCCCAAAGTATAATGTTTCCACCTCCATGTTTGACGGTGGGGATGGTGTTCTTGGGGTCATAGGCAGCGTTCCTCCTCCTCCAAACACGGCGAGTTGAGTTGATGCCAAAGAGCTTGATTTTGGTCTCATCTGACCACAACACTTTCACCCAGTTCTCCTCTGAATCATTCAGATGTTCATTGGCAAACTTCAGACAGGCCTGTATATGTGCTTTCTTGAGCAGGGGGACCTTGCGGGCGCTGCATGATTTCAGTCCTTCACGGCGTAGTGTGTTACCAATTGTTTTCTTGGTGACTATGGTCCCAGCTGCCTTGAGATCATTGACAAGATCCTCCCGTGTAGTTCTGGGCTGATTCCTCACCGTTCTCATGATCATTGCAACTCCACAAGGTGAGATCTTGCATGGAGCCCCAGGCCGAGGGAGATTGACAGTTATTTTGTGTTTCTTCCATTTGCGAATAATCGCACCAACTGTTGTCACCTTCTCACCAAGCTGCTTGCTGATGGTCTTGTAGCCCATTCCAGCCTTGTGTAGGTCTACAATCTTGTCCCTGACATCCTTGGAGAGCTCTTTGGTCTTGGCCATGGTGGAGAGTTTGGAATCTGATTGATTGATTGCTTCTGTGGACAGGTGTCTTTTATACAGGTAACAAGCTGAGATTAGGAGCACTCCCTTTAAGAGTGTGCTCCTAATCTCAGCTCGTTACTTGTATAAAAGACACCTGGGAGCCATAAATCGTTCTGATTGCGAGGGAGTCAAATACTTATTTCCCTCATTAAAATGCAAATCAATGTATAACATTTTTGACATGCGTTTTTCTGGATTTTGTTGTTGTTATTCTGTCTCTCACTGTTCAAATAAACCTACCATAAAAATTATAGACTGATCATTTCTTTGTCAGTGGGCAAACGTACAAAATCAGCAGGGGATCAAATACTTTTTTCCCTCACTGTATATCTATATTTATTATAGACATGTTTGTGCAGTGGCGAACCTATAGGCCTTCAGTGTGTGACAAGTTTGTGATTTTGAAAGGACAGCAACCATAATACCAGCGCACTCATGTAGGAGAGTGCACTGTTTGTAAAACACAAAGGGCCGGTGGTGTAGTGGAGGGTATACGCAGACATAAACCGTATACCAACTTTTGTTTCAGTGGGCATTGCGTATACTCACTTCTTAATCCCTACTGATGCGTATCAAAGTAGTGTAGTGGAGGTATATGATTTATCAATTATGTAGTACAATAGAGAAATCATGCACAAAGTAGCCTACACAATCGCAAAGCAACTGAAATATAAATTATTGACATGCGCGCCGCACACATAGTTTAGTTTCAGCGGAATATCATCTGCAGGCAGCAAGAGTGTGCAGCTCTCAAATGATTTTGTCATGGAGCAGCCCACAGAAGAATGACATCGGTAACCAGTAGGGTAGGAAAGACGTTTCAATTTATGCTATATACCAGTTGCCAAATGCTAACTAAGGCAACAATGGGTATGCAAATCAGGTGTTGAAAAAGTTTAGTCTGAAGTGTTGGTTAGTAGGCAATTTGTGATACGCAATTGTCATCATGCACTGTTTGCATCAGGGGCATAGACATGGATGGACCTGGGTGGACAGAGGCCCACCCACTGGGGAGCCAGGCCCTGACCCACCCAATCAGATTGATGTGGTTTAAGCATTTTTGTGGACTTAGACCATCACATTTTTGTATTTTTTCTATTTAAAAAAAGGGTGGTTTTTGAGAGTGAAAAACATAGGAAAACATATGATTTTTCACACAGGATGTCTTTCCTTCGCTGGGCGGCTGGTTCGGAACTTTTTGGCAAAATTAAAGTATACCCACTTCCCCACTGCATAGGGCCAATGGAAAGACAGCATTTTCACATACATTTACGCCATTTAGCAGACGCTCTTATCCAGAGCGACTTACAAATTGGTGCATTCACCTTATAGCCAGTGGGATAACCACTTTACAATTAATATATATATATATATTTTTTTTTTATCCTTTCTTTGGGGTGGGGTAAGGGGGGGTAAAATGATTACTTTATCCTATCCCAGGTATTCCTTAAAGAGGTGGGATTTCAAGTGTCTCCGGAAGGTGGTCAGTGACTCCGCTGTCCTTGCGTCGTGAGGGAGCTTGTTCCACCATTGGGGTGCCAGAGCAGCGAACAGTTTTGACTGGGCTGAGCAGGAACTGTGCTTCCGCAGAGGTAGGGGGGCCAGCAGGCCAGAGGTGGATGAACGCAATGCCCTCGTTTGGGTGTAGGGACTGATCAGAGCCTGAAGGTACAGAGGTGCCGTTCCCCTCACAGCTCCGTAGGCAAGCACCATGGTCTTGTAGCAGATGCGAGCTTCAACTGGAAGCCAGTGGAGTGTGCGGAGGAGCGGGGTGACGTGAGAGAACTTGGGAAGGTTGAACACCAGACGGGCTGCAGCATTCTGGATGAGTTGTAGGGGTTTAATGGCACAGGCAGGGAGCCCAGCCAACAGCGAGTTGCAGTAATCCAGACTGGAGATGACAAGTGCCTGGATTAGGACCTGTGCCGCTTCCTGTGTAAGGCAGGGTCGTACTCTCCGAATGTTGTAGAGCATGAACCTACAGGATTGGGTCACCGCCTTGATGTTAGCGGAGAACGACAGGGTGTTGTCCAGGGTCACGCCAAGGCTCTTCGCACTCTGGGAGGAGGACACAACGGAGTTGTCAACCGTGATGGCGAGATCATGGAACGGGCAGTCCTTCCCCGGGAGGAAGAGCAGCTCCGTCTCGCCGAGGTTCAGCTTGAGGTGGTGATGCGTCATTCACACTGATATGTCTGCCAGACATGCAGAGATGCGATTCGCCACCTGGTTATCAGAAGGGGGAAAGGAGAAGATTAGTTGTGTGTTGTCTGCGTAGCAATGATAGGAGAGGCCATGTGAGGATATGACAGAGCCAAGTGACTTGGTGTATAGCGAGAATAGGAGAGGGCCTAGAACTGAGCCCTAGGGGACACCAGTGGTGAGAGCACGTGGTGCGGAGACAGATTCTCGCCACGCCACTTGGTAGGAGCGACCGGTCAGGTAGGACGCAATCCAAGAGTGAGCCGCGCCGGAGATGCCCAACTCGGAGAGGGTGGAGAGGAGGATCTGATGGTTCACAGTATCAAAGGCAGCAGACAGGTCTAGAAGGACAAGAGCAGAGGAGAGAGAGTTAGCTTTAGCAGTGCGGAGAGCCTACGTGACACAGAGAATAGCAGTCTCAGTTGAATGACCAGTCTTGAAACCTGACTGGTTTGGATCAAGAAGGTCATTCTGAGAGAGATAGCAAGAGAGTTGGCTAAAGACGGCACGCTCAAGAGTTTTGGAGAGAAAAGAAAGAAGGGATACTGGTCTGTAGTTGTTGACATCGGAGGGATCGAGTGTAGGTTTTTTGAGAAGGGGTGCAACTCACGCTCTCTTGAAGACGGAAGGGACATGGTCAAGGATGAGTTGATGAGCGAGGTGAGGTAAGGGAGAAGGTCACCGGAGATGGTCTGGAGAAGAGAGGAGGGGATAGGGTCAAGCGGGCAGGTTGTTGGGCGGCCGGCCGTCACAAGTCGCAAGATTTCATCTGGAGAGAGAGGGGAGAAAGAAGTCAAAGCATAGGGTAAGGCAGTGTGAGCAGGACCAGCAGTGTCATTTGACTTAACAAACAAGGATCGGATGTCGTCAACTTTCTTTTCAAAATGGTTGACGAAGTCATCCACAGAGAGGGAAGGGGGAGGGGGAGGAGGATTCAGCAGGGAGGTGAAGGTGGCTAAGAGCTTTCTAGGGTTAGAGGCAGATGCTTGGAATTTAGAGTGGTAGAAGTGGCTTTAGCAGCAGAAACAGAGGAAGAAAATGTAGAGAGGAGGGAGTGACCTAGCTGAAAAAGTTTGAGGGTTTATCTAATGTTCCTTCGTTAGATTTGAGCTCATGCTCTGGCTAGCATTACCTTTTCATGGTTGTTTGATCAATAGGACTGTAAAGTTCCAAATGTAAGAGGACACCTGTGGTGTTTACATACAGTATTTGCAGAAATCCATTCAGGTGTATTTTGTGGCTTTTGGCGAATGCATTCTAATGATCTAAAGTCGCGCTGTTGTAACTGCCTGTAAACACACAGTCCAGTTCAAAGTGAATGATGGCAGACCCATGTGGCAAATGGCTTGTTTGTATAAAGGCCTACTGGAGATCAGATTGGCTATAGCGCACCGGTATGTGTAGACTCCGGTCCTGGACAAGACAGATTTTTTATTCGGTTTTAGTTACTGCAGTGTCTATTAGTTGTCAAAACGCACGGCCGCTTTCCCACTCTACAGTGCTATGAAAAAGTATTTGCCCCCTTTCTCATTTTCTCTACTTTTGCATATTTGTGATACTGGATGTTATCAGATCTTCAACCAAAACCTAATATTAGATAAAGGGAACATAAGTGAACAAATAACACAACAATTACATATTTATTTCATTTATTTCATAAACAAAGTTATGCAACACCCAATTCCCCTGTGTGAAAAAGTAATTGCACCCTTACACTCAATAACTGGTTGTGCCACCTTTAGCTGCAATGACTCCAACCAAATGCTTCCTGTAGTTGTTGATCAGTCTCTCACGTCGCTGTGGAGGAATTTTGGCCCACTCTTCCACACAGAACTGCTTTAACTCAGTGACGTGTGGGATTTCAAACATGAACTGCTTGTTTCAAGTCCTGCCACAACATCTCAATTGGGATTAGGTCTGGACTTTGACTAGGCCATTCCAAAACTTCCAATTTGTTGCTTTTTAGCAATTTTCATGTAGACTTGATTGTGTGTTTTGGATCATTGTCTTGCTGCATGACCCAGCTGCGCCTCAGCTTCAGCTCACAGACGGATGGTCTGACATTCTCCTGTAGAATTCTCTGATACAGAGCAGAATTCATGGTTCCTTCTATTAAGGCAAGTTGTCCAGGTCCTGAGGCAGCAAAGCATCCCCAAACCATCACACCACCACCACCATCCTTGACCTTTGGTATGATGTTCTTACTGTGGAATGCAGTGTTTGGTTTTCGCCAGGCATAATGGGACCCATCTCGTCCAAAAAGTTGACTCAAGTTTGCCAAAAAGCACCTGGATGATCATCAAGACTCTTGGAAGAACGTTCTATGGACAGATGATTCAAAAGTATAACTTTTTGGACGACATGGTTTCAGTAATGCCTGGCGAAAACCAAACTCTGCATTCCACAGTAAGTGGAACAGGTTGAGAGATTCAAGTTCCTTGGTGTCCACATCACCAACAAACTATCATGGTCCAAACACACCAAGACAGTCGTGAAGAGGGCACGACAAAGCCTATTCCCCCTCTGGAGACTGAAAAGATTTGGCATGAGTCCTCAGATCCACAAAAAGTTATACAGCTGCACTATCGAGAGCATCCTGACTGGTTGCATCACCGCCTGGTATGGCAACTGCTCGGCCTCTGACCGCAAGGCACTACAGAGGGTAGTGCGTACGGCCCAGTACATCACTGGGGCCAAGCTTCCTGCCATCCAGGACCTCTATACCAGGCGGTGTCAGAGGAAGGCCGTAAAAATTGTCAAAGACTCCAGCCACCCTAGTCATTGACTGTTCTCTCTGCTACCGCACGGCAAGCGGTACCGGAGCGTCAAGTCTAGGTCCAAAAGGCTTCTTAACAGCTTCTACCCCCAAGCCATAAGACTCCTGAACAGCTAATCATGGCTACCCGGACTATTTGCATTGCCCACCCCACCCCCTCTTTTACGCTGCTGCTACTCTGTTTATTATCTATGCATAGTCACTTTAACTCTACCCACATGTACATATTATCTAAATTACCTCGACTAACTGGTACCCCCTGTATATAGCCTCCCTACTGTTATTTTATTTTACTGCTGCTCTTTAATTATCTGTTATTATTAATTTTTTACTTATCTATTTTTTTCTTAAAACCGCATTGTTGGTTAAGGGCTTGTAAGTAAGAATTTCACTGTAAGGTCACCTGTTGTATTCGGCGCATGTGGCAAATAAAATTTGATTTGATTTGATAATATCAGATAAACATTTTCAGGAAAAGCATGGAAAGAGCTAGCTACCTGTAGTAATTGTATTATTTTAAACCACCTCATGCACAATGTGTTACATTCCATATTATGTTTTAATATATTTGTACTGTATTGCTATCGTTCTCAAGTTGCACAAATTCTGTTTGAATTGTCATGTGGACTGAATTCTCATTCAAATAATGTTGTGCCTCTCTTTCAGATCTGCTAAGCACACCTCTGCCTCTGCTAGCCACACAACCACTGCCTCAAAGTGGTTGGGTAAGCTCCTTCCTGGCTGGCCCTGTCCAGGGTTGGTATTGGACAGGGCCACAGTGTTTCCCAGCCCCCCTGTCTCAGTCCCCAGTAATTATTCTGCAATAGTTTATGTGGGGGCTAGGGTCACCTTGTCTTATCTGGACACGTATTCACAAAGCATCTTAGAGTAGGAGAGCTGATCTAGGATCAGTTTTTACTTTTATATCATAATGATTCAAATTATATTGACTGGTGGGACCTGACCCTAGATCAGCACTCCTATTATTGTGGTGCATTTCCATACAGGATTTACCTCAGTGTTTTACCCAAAAGGCTCAGACTTTTCTGTTTCCATCTCCGCGGGCCGGCACACGTGTCTCACTGGGCCATTGCTCCAGCGGACCTGCTCTCACTAGGGGCCAAAGCCAGGCCACTGGTACTTTTCAGCTTGCATTTACATAACCATGGCTAACCAGTGGCGGCTCCTGAAAAAATTCTCAGGAGGGGCAATTTTTCTGATGATTTAGGTGACCTACACACATTTTAAAAAATATATGTCCAGCAACAACATGAAGACAGGGGCAGCATATAAGTCAATACCAGAAGCATTTATTGACTGATCTGGGGAGATGGATTCCAGTTTCTGTGACAGATTATAAATAATCTCTGATACCTTTGTTATATTAGCTTTTGGTTGAATGTACTGTCGTAGTAAATATATAATGTTATAGCTTGGTCTGACTAAAATCTTGTGCATGACCCATTTTGTGTTGGGCGTTTGTTTTCAATCAATGCTGTTCCTATCCTATAACAATGGACAAAAGAGTCCTATCTTGTCAGCCTTGTCAGCAGGTGGCCAAGGACAACACCCACGCCATAGGTCTCTCAGTTCTTCCAACTCACGAGTTCTTGCTCTGAGGACACACACACACACACACACACACACACACACACACACACACACACACATCATCACTGATAACACACACACACACACACACACACATCATCACTGTTAAACACACACACACACACACACACACACATCATCACTGTTAAACACACACACACACACAAAAATCCCCTCTCTTTAGGCTGAACATTTGAAGACAGAGAACCCGACTCAGAGCCAATGCAACAGTGGAGGGGACCTCGCCCAACTCATCAGGACCAATCAGAAGATCAGAACTACTAGATTCAACCTACATCATTTATTGTATAAAATGTCAGCACACAATGTTTTCGAGGCTCTCTTCAGATAGCTCCCTAAGAGTTTGACGAACGAGTCCGTGCACGCGATTCCAGATATCTTTACCTCTGAATAAACTGCCTTTATTATACCATATCCACCCTGTCCAAAGTCTCTACTTGGTCTCAGTTCTCCAGTAAACTTGTGATTATCAACAGTACACAACGGTAACAAACAATTGGGGGAACTCACGGGGCAGATAGTAAGGTCACAGTGACACAGAAAGCAGTTCAATGTCGGGGCTCGGGGGTACAGAGTCGCTCTCTTACCAGGATCGATTTTCCCTGTGACTGTCAGATCGAGGTCCGCTCCGACCAGGGTGAAGCCGGCCGGCTCCACTTCTCTGTCCGGGACTCTGTCATCCAGCCAAGTCTCCCAGCTGTATTGGATTCCGCTGCCAGCAACGTTTTCATTATTTAGTCCGTTCAGTAGCGGGTATGTACACGATCAACAAGATCAGTCCAAAACCCACCACTCGAAATCCATGGTTGGCAGAATGTTTGTAAACTAAGTGTACAAATTAAAAACATAAAATAACGCCACTAAGTGTACAAATTAAAAACATAAAATAACGCCACACTGCAGGTCGCAAAGAGACGCTGCTAGCCGCTATTTGCTTAGTTACGTTCATGGTTACGTCACGTATGACGAAAGCGCGTAAGTGCAAGCCCACAGACACCCATAGAGAATGTATTGAAAGCTTTGAAATTTGAAAAAATAGATTTTACATGACAGGCTATGAGAGACTTCTGGGCGATTTTCAACCTGACTGAAATCGCCCAAAAACGGGCGGGCCATTTGAAGCACGACTTTAGCCTGATTTGACATTTAGTGGCAGTCAGATCAGATTACAACACTGATAACTACTGTTGCCGTGATATAATTGATTAGAAAAAAAATCCCTTCCTTTTCCCGTTTGGCAGTGCGTCGCCCATATCGCCCTATTGAACAGGCCGTCCCTGTGGCTAACTGTGAACTTTAACATCTTCTCACATAGCAACTGTTTTGATTATGCAGAGGTTGTTGATTCGGCTCTTCTCAAGTCCTCACTGCCAGCCCTAGCTATGGAAACAATTTCATCAGTATAACATAAGGGTGTATACACTAGTGTAACACGGATGTTACAGTCGAAAAGCAGCATTGGATGCTTTGTGAATATGGGCCCTGGTCTAATGTGTGATCTTAGGCATGCTCCTACTAGCAGCACCACACCTAGCTTCCGTCCTCCTCTGGGTACATCAATACAAAACTTAGGAGACTCATGGTTCTCACCCCCTTCCATAGACTTACACAGTAATTATGACAACTTCCAGAGGACGTCCTCCAACCTATCAGAGCTCTTGCAGCATGAACTGATATGTTGTCCACCCAATTAAAGGATCAGATAATTAATCTAGTACTGAAAGCATAAGCTACAGCTAGCTAGCACTGCAGTGCATAAAATGTGGTGAGTAGTTGACTCAAAAAGAGAGAAAGACAATATTTGAACAGTTTTGAACAATTTAATTTCTTCCAAAATTAAGGAGAAGCAAGAGAGAGATTTAGTCCTTTTTTTCTCACTTTGTTTCACTTACTTAGCTAGCAAATGCAGCTAGCTAGTTTAGCCTACTCAAACACTTTGCTCAAACAGAGGGATGCAATGTTAGCTAGCTGGCTATGACTATCCAACACAACACTAGAACACTTCCAAGTAAAGGTAAGCTTAAACTGCTTACTGACTGTACACTGTAACGTTACTTCATGATTGTAGCGAGTTTACTAACGCGTTTGTTCTATTAGCTATGTTGACTATGACCTTACTTTAGCTAATATGGTGACAACGATGTAGGCTGTGTGTAGCGGTAATGATATGGTTTGGCTTGGAACGTTTTTTTTCGCCTGGTCACATACAGCTGATGTGTTGTTCATTGAAGTCCACAAGCGAAGGGAAGAGGTGAAAGGAGGAAAGCACATTGATGCGAGAAGGAATACAACAGGGCTTCTATGAAAGTGAACTGTGTTTACACGTGATCAGGGGTGTATTCATTCTACTGATTCCGTTTCTTAAACAGAAGCAAACAGAACAAAACGGGGATAAACATACCTAAATTTGTCCAATAGAAACTCTTGTTTACAACTGTTGGACTAATGATTACATCCTATATCAGCTACAGTGGGGGAAAAAAGTATTTAGTCAGCCACCAATTGTGCAAGTTCTCCCACTTAAAAAGATGAGAGAGGATAGATGTGGTCCTCTGTAGCTCAGCTGGTAGAGCACGGCGCTTGTAACGCCAGGGTAGTGGGTTCGATCCCCGGGACCACCCATACACAAAAAAAAAAATGTATGCACGCATGACTGTAAGTCGCTTTGGATAAAAGCGTCTGCTAAGTGGCATATTATTATTATTTTATTTAGGTCTGTAATTTTCATCATAGGTACACGTCAACTATGACAGACAAATTGAGGAAAAAAAATCAAGAAAATCACATTGTAGGATTTTTAATGAATTTATTTGCAAATTATGGTGGAAAATAAGTATTTGGTCACCTACAAACAAGCAAGATTTCTGGCTCTTACAGACCTGTAACTTCTTCTTTAAGAGGCTCCTCTGTCCTCCACTCGTTACCTGTATTAATGGCACCTGTTTGAACTTGTTATCAGTATAAAAGACACCTGTCCGCAACCTCAAACAGTCACACTCCAAACTCCACTATGGCCAAGACCAAAGAGCTGTCAAAGGACACCAGAAACAAAAGTGTAGACCTGCACCAGGCTGGGAAGACTGAATCTGCAATAGGTAAGCAGCTTGGTTTGAAGAAATCAACTGTGGGAGCAATTATTAGGAAATGGAAGACATACAAGACCACTGATAATCTCCCTCGATCTGGGGCTCCACGCAAGATCTCACCCCTTGGGGTCAAAATGATCACAAGAGCGGTGAGCAAAATCCCAGAACCACACAGGGGGACCTAGTGAATGACCTGCAGAGAGCTGGGACCAAAGTAACAAAGCCTACCATCAGTAACACACTACGCCGCCAGGGACTCAAATCCTGCAGTGCCAGACGTGTCCCCCTGCTTAAGCCAGTACATGTCCAGGCCCGTCTGAAGTTTGCTAGAGTGCATTTGGATGATCCAGAAGAGGATTGGGAGAATGTCATATGGTCAGATGAAACCAAAATATAACTTTTTGGTAAAAACTCAACTCGTCGTGTTTGGAGGACAAAGAATGCTGAGTTGCATCCAAAGAACACCATACCTACTGTGAAGCATGGGGGTGGAAACATCATGCTTTGGGGCTGTTTTTCTGCAAAGGGACCAGGACGACTGATCCGTGTAAAGGAAAGAATGAATGGGGCCATGTATCGTGAGATTTTGAGTGAAAACCTCCTTCCATCAGCAAGGGCATTGAAGATGAAACGTGGCTGGGTCTTTCAGCATGACAATGATCCCAAACACACCGCCCGGGCAACGAAGGAGTGGCTTCGTAAGAAGCATTTCAAGGTCCTGGAGTGGCCTAGCCAGTCTCCAGATCTCAACCCCATAGAAAATCTTTGGAGGGAGTTGAAAGTCCGTGTTGCCCAGCAACAGCCACAAAACATTACTGCTCTAGAGGAGATCTGCATGGAGGAATGGGCCAAAATACCAGCAACAGTGTGTGAAAACCTTGTGAAGACTTACAGAAAACGTTTGACCTGTGTCATTGCCAACAAAGGGTATATAACAAAGTATTGAGAAACTTTTGTTATTGACCAAATACTTATTTTCCACCATAATTTGCAAATAAATTCATTAAAAATCCTACAATGTGATTTTCTGGATTTTTTTTTCTCATTTTGTCTGTCATACTTGACGTGTATCTATGATGAAAATTACAGGCCTCTCTCATCTTTTTAAGTGGGAGAACATGCACAATTGGTGGCTGACTAAATACTTTTTTTCCCCACTGTAGATGCAGGCAAGAGTGTGCAAGGCGCTATTGAATGTGTCACTGTCTGTCCATGTGTCACCTCAAATTCTTCTCTCGACCTGTCTGCACCTACGTTGTAAACTTTCATTCATAGGCTAGGTTGTAGCAACCTCATGATGGGTAAAATTAGAGTATTATGTAGTAGCCTAAACCTATCGCAGTTACATTGAACTGGGTGAATGGAATATGAATGGCAGTCATCCAATATGCTGTAATAGAAATAAGGCCATGCTCATAAAAATAAAAAAAATCCTCCCTCATCTTAAACGGCACTGACCGCCACTGCTTTCAGGTCATCTTACATCATGTGCATTTCCCCCGTGTTTGCAATTTCTTTCACACTGGCATAACAATCAGAGAAAACATAGCACACTAACAAGGGACTAACAATGTCTTGATGAGTTTCTATGCTACTCTCTGTGCTCCAGGAGATTGAGCAGCCAGTGTGAACCAACAAGATCACTCGGCAGATCCATGAACGTTCCTTCTTCACCAAGCCCGTGCCTGGAATCATCATGGGGGGCATCCTGCCCTTCGGCTGCTTCTTCATTTAGCTCTTCTTCATCATCAGCATCTTGTAAGAACAAGGGTCAAGTCTGCCACTCAACCATGAGCCTGAATTAGCATAGTGGTGCTTGTATAATGATTCATAAAGAAACAAACAAGTAATTAATTGAATATTAGATTGTAAATGTTAATTACACATTAACGAATAAGTAAATACCTAATAATTTATTTGAACCAAGGTCAACTCAGCCTCTAAGCAAGGAGACTGAAATGGATTGATTGTTGAGTATTTTCTCAACATTTTATCTCACCAGATGTACTACATGTTTGGGTTCATCATTTCCTAGTCACCTGCTCCAAGGCCACCATCCTGCTGTGCTACTTCCACTTGTGTGCAAAGGTGGGTGGAGCCATACATACTGTACATGGAACTCACAGGAGGCTGCTGAGGGGAAAACGGCTCATAATAAAGGCCGGAACGGAGCAAATGGAATGGCATCAAACACATGGAAACCATGTCTTTGATGTATTTGATACCATTCCACTCATTCTGCTCCAGCCATTATCAAATCAAATCAAAACAACATTTTATTTGTCACATGCGCCGAATACACCAGGTGTAGACCTTACTGTGAAATGCTTACTTACAAGTCCTTAACCAACAATGCAGTTAAATAAATAGAGTTAAGAAAATATTTACTAAATAAACTAAAGTTTAAAAAAAAAAAAAAAAAAAAACATAAGAAAATAACAATAACGAGGCTATATACAGGGGGTACCGGTACCGAGTCAATGTGCATTGGTACAGGTTAGTCGAGGTAATTTCTACATGTAGGTAGGGGTAAAGTGACTATGCATAGATAATAAACAGCGAGAAGCAGCAATGTCAAAACAAAGTGTGGGGAGGGGTATCAATGTAAATAGTCCAGGTGGCCATTTGATTAACTGTTCAGCAGTCTTATGGTTTGGGGTAGAAGCTGTTAAGGAGCCTTTTGGACCTAGACTTGGCGGTACCGCTTGCCGTGCGGTACCAGAGAGAACAGTATATGACTTGGGTGACTAGAGTCTTTGACAATTTTTTGGGCCTTCCTCTGACACCACCTAGTATATAGGTCCTGGATGGCAGGAAGCTTGGCCACAGTGATGTACTGGGCTGTACACACTACCCCCTGTAGCGCCTTATGGTCGGATGCCGAGCAGTTGCCATACCAGGCGGTGATGCAACCGGTCAGGTTGCTCTTGATGGTGTAGATGTATAACTTTTTGAGGATCTGGGGACCCATGCAAAATCTTTTCAGTCTCCTGAGGGGGAAAAGGCGGTGTCGTGCCCTCTTCACGACTGTCTTGGTGTGTTTGGACCATGATAGTCTGTTGGTGATGTGGACACCAAGGAACTTGAAACTCTCGACCTGCTCCACTAAAGCCCCGTCGATGTGAATGGGGGCGTGTTCGGCCCCCCTTTTCCTGTATCCACGATCAGCTCCTTTGTCTTCCTCACGTTGAGGGAGAGGATGTTGTCCTGGCACCACACTGCCAGGTCTATGACCTCCTCCCTATAGGCTGTCTCATTGTTGTCAGTGATCAGGCCTACTACTGTTGTGTCATCGGCAAACTTAATGATGGCGTTGGAGTCGTGCTTAACCAAGCAGCCGTGGTACGGGAAGGGACTAAGCACGCACCCCTGAGGGGCCCCCGTGTTGAGCATCAGCGTGGCAGATGTGTTGTTGCCTACCCTTACCACCTGGGGGCGGCCCGTCAGGAAGTCCAGGATCCAGTTGCAGAGGGAGGTGTTTAGTCCCAGGGTCCTTGCTTAGTGATGAGCTTTGTGGGAACTATGGTGTTGAACGCTGAGCTGTAGTCAATGAACAGCATTCTCACATACACTACCAGTTAAAAGTTTTAGAACACCTCTTCATTCAAGGGTTTTTCTTTATTTTTACTATTTTCTACATTGTAGAATAATATTGAAGACATCAAAACTATGAAATAACACATATGGAATCATGTAGTAACCAAAAAAGTGTTAAACAAATCAAAATATATTTTATATTTGAGATTCTTCAAAAATCCACCCTTTGCCTTGATGACAGCTTTGCACGCTCTTGGCATTCTCTCAACCAGCTTCATGAGGTAGTCACCTGGAATGCATTTCAATTAACAGGTGTGCCTTGTTAAAAGTTAATTTAATTTTATGCGTTTGAGCCAATCAGTTGTGTTGTGACAAGGTAGGGGGGTTTACAGAAGATAGCCCTACAGTGAGTGATAAAAGTATTTGATCCCCTGCTGATTTTGTATGTTTGCCCACTGACAAAGACATGATCAGTCTATAATTTTAATGGTAGGTTTTTTGAACAGTGAGAGACAGAATAACAACAAAGAAATCCAGAAAAATGTCAAAAATGTTATACATTGATTTGCATTTTAATGAGGGAAATAAGTATTTGACCCTCTGCAAAACATGACTTAGTACTTGGTGGCAAAGACCTTGTTGGCAATCACAGAGGTCAGACGTTTCTTGTAGTTGGCCACCAGGTTTGCACACATCTCAGGAGGGATTTTGTCCCACTCCTCTTTGCAGATCTTCTCCAAGTCATTAAGGTTTCGAGGCTGACGTTTGGCAACTCGAAACTTCAGCTCCCTCCACAGATTTTCTATGGGATTTTATGGGATTATATCAACAATGGACTAATGAAACAAATGCCAAAATATAGTTTTTGGGTGGAACTGATTTGATATTGATATAAAAATGGCTGCATTGGGCCTTTAAGTATATATTTTCCCCCTTTCACCACAGAGTCAGGTCTCGTCAATATAGCCTAACCGCCATGACCGTACCTTTGCAGGGGGCGATGACGTCCTCCTTCTTGTCGAGGTGGTCCTTGTGGCACTTGACGTGGCAGCGGCGGCACTCCAGGGCGGGTGGGGGCTTGAAGACGTTCCACAGGGGCTTGGTGCAGGCCTCGCAGTTGGAGGGGAAGTGGTAGATCGTGGGAATGAACTCGTGACCTTTGTGTGGCAGACAGTTGGTCTTGTCCCCTTGCGAGACAGTCTCCATGTCGGCCTCCTTCCTGCACTCCCCCTCATTGGCATACAGGATCTGAAGAGAGGAGACAATAGAGTGAGTCAGATGTTGAGTCTCTTCTAAACATTTCTGGGTTTTTATGAAAGTGGTAGTTTGAAGCTGTGCTTTCTAAATCAAATCAAATGTTATTTGTCACATGCGCTGAATACAACAGGTGTAGACCTTACAGTGAAATGCTTACAAGCCCTTAACCAACAATGGAGTTAAGAAAATATTTACTAAATAAACTAAGAAACTAACAAAATAACAATAACGAGGCTACAGTGAGGGAAAAAAGTATTTGATCCCCTGCTGATTTTGTACATTTGCCCACTGACAAAGACATGATCAGTCTATAATTTTAATGGTAGGTTTATTTGAACAGTGAGAGACAGAATAACAACAAAAAAGTCCAGAAAAACGCATGTATATATTGATTTGCATTTTAATGAGGGAAATAAGTATTTGACCCCTCTGCAAAACATGACTTAGTACTTGGTGGCAAAACCCTTGTTGGCAATCACAGAGGTCAGACGTTTCTTGTAGTTGGCCACCAGGTTTGCACACATCTCAGGAGGGATTTTGTCCCACTCCTCTTTGCAGATCTTCTCCAAGTCATTAAGGTTTTGAGCCTGACGTTTGGCAACTCGAACCTTCAGCTCCCTCCACAGATTTTCTATGGGATTAAGGTCTGGAGACTGGCTAGGCCACTCCAGGACCTTAATGTGCTTCTTCTTGAGCCACTCCTTTGTTGCCTTGGCAGTGTGTTTTGTGTCATTGTCATGCTGGAATACCCATCCACGACCCATTTTCAATGCCCTGGCTGAGGGAAGGAGGTTCTCACCCAAGATTTGACAGTACATGGCCCCGTCCATCGTCCCTTTGATGCGGTGAAGTTGTCCTGTCCCCTTAGCAGAAAAACACCCCCAAAACATAATGTTTCCACCTCCATGTTTGACGGTGGGGATGGTGTTCTTGGGGTCATAGGCAGCATTCCTACCCCTCCAAACACGGCAAGTTGAGTTGATGCCAAAGACCTCGATTTTGGTCTCATCTAAACCTACCATTAAAATTATAGACTGATCATTTCTTTGTCAGTGGGCAAACGTACAAAATCAGCAGGGGATCAAATACTTTTTTCCCTCACTGTATTTGGTAAAAGACCAAGTCCACATTATGGCAAGAAAAGCTCAAATAAGCAAAGAGAAATGACAGTCCAGCATTACTTTAAGACATGAAGGTCAGTCAATATGGAAAATGTCAAGAACTTTGAAAGTTTCTTCAAGTGCAGTTGCAAAAACCATCAAGCGCTATGATGAAACTGGCTCTCATGAGGACCGCCACAGGAATGGAAGACCCAGAGTTACAGTGGGGAGAACAAGTATTTGATACACTACCGATTTTGCAGGTTTTCCTACTTACAAAGCATGTAGAGGTCTGTAATATTTATCATAGGTACACTTCAACTGTGAGAGACGGAATCTAAAAAAAGAATCCAGAAAATCAAATTGTATGATTTTTAAGTAATTAATTTGCATTTTATTGCATGACATAAGTATTTGATACATCAGAAAAGCAGAACTTAATATTTGGTACAGAAACCTTTGTTTGCAATTACAGAGATCATACATTTCCTGTAGGTCTTGACCAGGTTTGCACACACTGCAGCAGGGATTTTGGCCCACTCCTCCATACAGACCTTCTCCAGATCCTTCAGGTTTCGGGGGCTGTCGCTGGGCAATACGGACTTTCAGCTCCCTCCAAAGATTTTATATTGGGTTCAGGTCTGGAGACTGGCTAGGCCACTCCAGGACCTTGAGATGCCTCTTACGGAGCCACTCCTTAGTTGCCCTGGCTGTGTGTTTCGGGTCGTTGTCATGCTGGAAGACCCAGCCACGACCCATCTTCAATGCTCTTACTGAGGGAAGGAGGTTGTTGGCCAAGATCTCGCGATACATGGCCCCATCCATCCTCCCCTCAATACGGTGCAGTCGTCCTGTCCCCTTTGCAGAAAAGCATCCCCAAAGAATGATGTTTCCACCTCCATGCTTCACGGTTGGGATGGTGTTCTTGGGGTTGTACTCATCCTTCTTCTTCCTCCAAACACGGTGAGTGGAGTTTAGACCAAAAAGCTCTATTTTTAGCTCATCAGACCACATTACCTTCTCCCATTCCTCCTCTGGATCATCCAGATGGTCATTGGCAAACTTCAGACGGGCCTGGACATGCGCTGGCTTGAGCAGGGGGACCTTGCGTGCGCTGCAGGATTTTAATCCATGACGGCGTAGTGTGTTACTAATGGTTTTCTTTGAGACTGTGGTCCCAGCTCTCTTCAGGTCATTGACCAGGTCCTGCCGTGTAGTTCTGGGCTGATCCCTCACCTTCCTCATGATCATTGATGCCCCACGAGGTGAGATCTTGCATGGAGCCCCAGACCGAGGGTGATTGACCGTCATCTTGAACTTCTTCCATTTTCTAATAATTGCGCCAACAGTTGTTGCCTTCTCACCAAGCTGCTTGCCTATTGTCCTGTAGCCCATCCCAGCCTTGTGCAGGTCTACAATTTTATCCCTGATGTCCTTACACAGCTCTCTGGTCTTGGCCATTGTGGAGAGGTTGGAGTCTGTTTGATTGAGTGTGTGGACAGGTGTCTTTTATACAGGTAACGAGTTCAAACAGGTGCAGTTAATACAGGTAATGAGTGGAGAACAGGAGGGCTTCTTAAAGAAAAACTAACAGGTCTGTGAGAGCCGGAATTCTTACTGGTTGGTAGGTGATCAAATACTTATGTCATGCAATAAAATGCAAATTAATTACTTAAAAATCATACAATGTGATTTTCTGGATTTTTGTTTTACATTCAGTCTCTCACAGTTGAAGTGTACATATGATAAAAATTACAGACCTCTACATGCTTTGTAAGTAGGAAAACCTGCAAAATCGGCAGTGTATCAAATACTTGTTCTCTCCACTGTACCTATGCTGCAGAGGATACGTTCATTAGAGTTACCAGCCTCAGAAATTGCGGCCCAAATAAATGCTTCACAGAGTTCAAGTAACAGACACATCTCAACATCAACTGTTAATCAGGCCTTCATGGTCGAATTGCTGCAAAGAAACCACTACTAAAGGACACCAATAAGAAGAAGAGACTTGCTTGGGCCAAGAAACACGAGCAATGGACATTAGACCAGTGGAAATGTGTCCTTTGGTCTGGAGTCTAAATTTGAGATTCATGGTTCCAACCGCTGTGTGGGTAAACGGATGATCTACATTCTCTTCCTCTGTTTCCGCTGCTAAAGTCACTTTCTACTACTCAAAATGTCAAGCCTCTGCCTCTAACCCTAGGAAGCTCTTTGCCACCTTCTCCTCCCTGCTGAATCCTCCTCCTCCTCCTCCCTCCTCCCTCTCTGTGGATGACTTCGTCAACCATTTTGAAAAGAAGGTTGACGACATCCGATCCTCATTTATTAAGTCAAATGACACCGCTGGTCCTGCTCACACTGCCCTACCCTACGCTTTGACTTCTTTCTCCCTTCTCTCTCCAGATGAAATCTTGCGACTTGTGACGGCCGGCTGCCCAACAACCTGCCCGCTTGACCCTATCCCCTCCCCTCTTCTCCAGACCATTTCCGGAGACCTTCTCCCTTACCTCACCTCGCTCATCAACTCATCCTTGACCGCTGGCCATGTCCCTTCCGTCTTCAAGAGAGCGAGAGTTGCACCCCTCCTCAAAAAACCTTCACTCGATCCCTCCGATGTCAACAACTACAGACCAGTATCCCTTCTTTCTTTTCTCTCCAAAACTCTTGAGCGTGCTGTCTTTAGCCAACTCTCCTGCTATCTCTCTCAGAATGACCTTCTTGATCCAAACCAGTCAGGTTTCAATACTGGTTAATCAACTGAGACTGCTCTTCTCTGTGTCATGGAGGCTCTCCGCACTGCTAAAGCTAACTCTCACTCCTCTGCTCTTATCCTTCTATACCTATCTGCTGCCTTTGATAGTGTGAACCATCAGATCCTCCTCTCCACCCTCGGTAAGACGGAGCTGCTCTTCCTCCCGGGGAAGGACTGCCCGCTCCATGATCTCGCCATCACGGTTGACAACTCCATTGTGTCCTCCTCCCAGAGTGCAAGGAACCTTGGCGTGACCCTGGACAAAACCCTGTCATTCTCTGCTAACATCAAAGCGGTGACCCGATCCTGCAGGTTCTTGCTCTACAACATTCGCAGAGTACGACCCTACCTTACACAGAAAGCGGCACAGGTCCTAATCCAGGCACTTGTCATCTCCCGTCTGGATTACTGCAACTCGCTGTTGGCTGGCCTCCCTGCCTGTGTCATTAAACCCCTACAACTTATCCAGAATGCTGCAGCCCGTCTGGTGTTCAACCTTCCCAAGTTCTCTCGTCACCCCGCTCCTCCGCACACTCCACTGCCTTCCAGTTGAGGCTCGCATCTACTACAAGACCATGGTGCTTGCCCACGGAGCTGTGAGGGGAACAGCACCTCCTTACCTTCAGGCTCTGATCAGACCCTACACCCAAACGAGGGCACTACGTTCATCCACCACTGGCCTGCTGGTTCCCCTACCTCTATGGAAGCAGAGTTCCCGCTCAGCCCAGTCAAAGCTATTCGCTGCTCTGGCACCCCAATGGTGGAACAAGCTCCCCCACGACAGCGGAGTCACTGACCACCTTCCGGAGACACTTGAAACCCTACCTCTTTAAAGAATACCTGGAATAGTATAAAAGTAATCCTTCTCCTTCACTCCACTGGCTATCATAAGTTGAATGCACCAATTTGTAAGTCGCTCTGGATAAGAGCGTCTGCTAAATGACATAAATGTAAATGATCTCAGCATGTGTATTTCCCATAAAGCATGGAGGAGGAGGTGTTATGATGTGGGGGTGCTTTGCTGGTGACACTGTCTGTGATTTATTTAGAATTCAAGGCACACTTAACCAGCATGTCTACCACAGCATTCTGCAGCGATACACCATCCCATCTGGTTTGGGCTTAGAGGAAGTATCATTTGTTTTTCAACAGGACAATGACCCAACACACCTCCAGGCTGTGTAAGGGCTATTTTACCAAGAAGGAGATTGATGGAGTGCTGAATCAGATGACCTGGCCTCCACAACCAAATTGAGATGGTTTGGGATGAGTCGGACCGCAGAGTGAAGGAAAAGCAGCCAACAAGTGCTCAGCATTTGTGGGAACTCCTTCAAAACGGTTGGAAAAGTATTCCAGGTGAAGCTGGTTGAGAGAATGCCAAGATTGTGCAAAGCTGTCATCAAGGCAAATGGTGGCTATTTGAAGAATCTGAAATATAAAATATATTTTGATTTGTTTAACACTTTTTTGGTTACTACATGATTCCATATGTGTTATTTAATAGTTTTGATGTCTTCACTATTATTCTACAATGTATAAAAAAGTAACCGGTAGTGTAGGTGTTCCTTTTGTCCACGTGGGAAAGGGCAGTGTGGAGTGCGATTGAGATTGCGTCATCTATGGATCTGTTGGGGCGATATGCGAATTGGAGTAGGTGTAGGGTTTCCGGGATGATGGTGTTGTGAGCCATGACCAGCCTTTCAAAGCCCTTCATGGCTACCGACATGAGTGCTACAGGGCGGTAGTCATTTAGGCAGGTTACCTTCACTTTCTTGGGCACAGGGACTATGGTGGTCTGCTTGAAACATGTAGGTATTACAGATTCGGTCAGGGAGAGGTTGAACATTTCAGTGAAGACACTTGCCAGTTGGTCCGCGCATGCTCTGAGTACACATCCTGGTAATCCGTCTTGCCCCGCGGCCTTGTGAATGTTGACCTGTTTAAAGGTCTTGCTCACATCGGCTACGGAGAGCGTGATCACACAGTCGTCCGGAACATCTGGTGCTCTCATGCATGCTTCAGTGTTGCTTGCCTCGATGTGAGCATAAAAAGCATTTAGCCCGTCTGGTAGGCTCCCGTCACTACGAGCGTCAGATCCGGTGTAGTAGGATTCAATCTTAGTCCTGTATTGATGCTTTGCCTGTTTGATGGTTCGTCTGAGGGCATAGCAGGATTTCTTATAAGCGTCCGGATTAGTGTCCCACTCCTTGAAAGTGGCAGCTCTACCCTTTAGCTCGATGCGGATGTTGCCTGTAATCCATGGCTTCTGGCTGGGATATGTGTGTATGGTCAACTGTGGGGACGACATCGTCTAAGCACTTATTGTTCAAAGCTGGTGACTGAGGGTGTATACTACTCAGTGCCATTGGATGAATCCCGGAACATATTCCAGTCTGTGCTAGCAAAACAGTCCTGTAGCGTAGCATCCGCGTCATCTGACCACTTCTGTATTGAGCGAGTCACTCGTACTTCCTGCTTTAGTTTTGCTTGTAAGCAGGAATCAGCAGGATATAATTGTGGTCAGATTTGCCAAATGGAGGGCAAGGGAGAGCTTTGTATGCGTCTCTGTGTGTGGAGTAAAGGTGGTCTAGAGTTTTTTTTCCTCTGGCTGCACGTGACATGCTGGTAGAAATGAGGTAAAACAGATTTAAGTTTGCCTGCATTAACGTCCCCAGCCAGTAGGAGTGCCACTTCTGGATGAGCATTTTCTTGTTTGCTTATGGCCTTATACAGCTCGTTGAGTGCGGTCTTAGTGCCATCATCAGTTTGTGGTGGTAAATAGACTGCTACAAAAAATATAGATGACAACTCTCTTGGTAGATAGTGTGATCTACAGCTTATCATGAGGTACTCTACCTCAGGTGAGCAGTACCTCGAGACTTCCTTAATATTAGACATCGCGCACCAGCTGTTATTGACAAATAGACTCACACCACCACCCCTCGTCTTACCGGACGTAGCAGTTCTGTCCTGCCGATGCACGGAAAACCCAGACAACTGTATATTATCCATGTTGTCGTTCAGCCATGACTCGGTGAAACATAAGCTATTACAGTTTTTAATGTCCCGTTGGTAGGATAGTCTCAAACGGAGCTCATCCAGTTTATTCTCCAGTGATTGCACATTGGCCAATAGAACGGATGGTAGAGGCGGGTTACCCACTCGCCGACAAATTCTCACAAGGTACCCCGATCTCCGCCCCCTGTACCTCTTTCTTTTCTTCACGCGAATGGCGGGGATTTGGGCATGGTCTTAGAGAAACGGTCCAGTTCAAGGTGAGTAATCACTGTTCTGATATCCAGAAGCTCTTTTCGGTGATAAGAGACGGTAGCAGCAACATTATGTACAAAATAAGTTACAAACAATGCAAAAAAAATAAAAAAAATAGCACAGTTGGTTAGGAGCCCGTAAAACGGCAGCTATCCCCTCCGGAGTCATTCTGTTTCACAAGCCAGCCTCCCCAATTAAGGTTCCACCAACCTCCTGTGATGGATCTGGTTATCACAATAATGGTGTACTGCGCTCTCTCTCTTTCTATGTAAATTCAATTGTGTAATATTTGTAAAACGGATTTCTAACGTTTGCAGTTTGCCAGATTATCTGTGCTGTTATGTTTAGCTACGAAGTGTGAAGTCTTCGTGTCAACAGTAAATCTATTTTAGTTTTATGAAAACATTTTAAATGATGCAAAACATTTTTTTCTCATATCACTCAATTAACCTCTGCTCATCGATGCAAGCACTTAGACCTTACGACAGTGTCCAAAACATTTTATTGAGCCGAACCTAAAGAGTGTTTTGTATAGGACTCACTGGTGGTGGCACTCCTTCCTGACCAGTCTCTTCATGGCAGTCTACCTGTTTGTCTACGACGTGAACTCCTTCCTGACCAGTCTCTTCATGGCAGTCTACCTGTTTGTCTACGACGTGAACTCCTTCCTGACCAGTCTCTTCATGGCAGTCTATCTGTTTGTCTACGACGTGAGCTCCTTCCTGACCAGTCTCTTCATGGCAGTCTACCTGTTTGTCTACGACGTGAGCTCCTTCCTGACCAGTCTCTTCATGGCAGTCTACCTGTTTGTCTACGACGTGAGCTCCTTCCTGACCAGTCTCTTCATGGCAGTCTACCTGTTTGTCTACGACGTGAGCTCCTTCCTGACCAGTCTCTTCATGGCAGTCTCAAATCAAATCAAATCAAATTTTATTGGTCACATGCGCCGAATACAACAGGTGCAGACATTACAGTGAAATGCTTACTTACAGCCCTTAACCAACAGTGCATTTATTTTAAACAAAAAAAGTAAGAATAAAACAACAACAAAAAAAGTGTTGAGAAAAAAAGAGCAGAAGTAAAATAAAGTGACAGTAGGGAGGCTATATATACAGGGGGGTACCGTTGCAGAGTCAATGTGCGGGGGCACCGGCTAGTTGAGGTAGTTGAGGTAATATGTACATGTGGGTAGAGTTAAAGTGACTATGCATAAATACTTAACAGAGTAGCAGCAGCGTAAAAAGGATGGGGGTGGGGGGCAGTGCAAATAGTCCGGGTAGCCATGATTAGCTGTTCAGGAGTCTTATGGCTTGGGGGTAGAAGCTGTTGAGAAGTCTTTTGACCCTAGACTTGGCACTCCGGTACCGCTTGCCGTGCGGTAGCAGAGAGAACAGTCTATGACTAGGGGTGGCTGGAGTCTTTGACAATTTTGAGGGCCTTCCTCTGACACCGCCTGGTATAGAGGTCCTGGATGGCAGGAAGCTTTGCCCCAGTGATGTACTGGGCCGTACGCACTACCCTCTGTAGTGCCTTGCGGTCAGAGGCCGAGCAGTTGCCATACCAGGCGGTGATGCAACCAGTCAGGATGCTCTCGATGGTGCAGCTGTAGAATTTTTTGAGGATCTGAGGACCCATGCCAAATCTTTTTAGTCTCCTGAGGGGGAATAGGCTTTGTCGTGCCCTCTTCACGACTGTCTTGGTGTGTTTGGACCATGATAGTTCGTTGGTGATGTGGACACCAAGGAACTTGAAGCTCTCAACTTGTTCCACTACAGCCCCGTCGATGAGAATGGGGGCGTGCTCAGTCCTCTTTTTTTTCCTGTAGTCCACAATCATCTCCTTTGTCTTGGTCACGTTGAGGGAGAGGTTGTTGTCCTGGCACCACACGGCCAGATCTCTGACCTCCTCCCTATAGGCTGTCTCATCGTTGTCGGTGATCAGGCCTACCACTGTTGTGTCGTCGGCAAACTTAATGATGGTGTTGGAGTCGTGCCTGGCCATGCAGTCATGGGTGAACAGAGAGTACAGGAGGGGACTGAGCACGCACCCCCTGAGGGGCCCCCGTGTTGAGGATCAGTGTGGCAGATGTGTTGTTACCTACCCTTACCACCTGGGGGCGGCCCATCAGGAAGTCCAGGATCCAGTTGCAGAGGGAGGTGTTTAGTCCCAGGATCCTTAGCTTAGTGATGAGCTTAGAGGGCACTATGGTGTTGAATGCTGAGCTGTAGTCAATGAATAGCATTCTCACGTAGGTGTTCCTCTTGTCCAGGTGGGAAAGGGCAGTGTGGAGTGCGATAGAGATTGCATAATCTGTGGATCTGTTGGGGCGGTATGCAAATTGGAGTGGGTCTAGGGTTTCTGGGATTATGCTGTTGATGTGAGCCATGACCAGTCTTTCAAAGCACTTCATGGCTACAGACGTCAGTGCTACGGGTCGGTAGTCATTTAGGCAGGTTATCTTAGAGTTCTTGGGCACGGCGACTATGGTGGTCTGCTTGAAACATGTTGGTATTACAGACTCAGTCAGGGACATGTTGAAAATGTCAGTGAAGACACTTGCCAGTTGGTCAGCACATGCTCGGAGTACACGTCCTGGTAATCCGTCTGGCCCTGCGGCCTTGTGAATGTTGACCTGCTTAAAAGTCTTACTCACATCGGCTACGGAGAGCGTGATCACATAGTCATCCGGAACAGCTGGTGCTCTCATGCATGCTTCAGTGTTGCTTGCCTCGAAGCGAGCATAGAAGTGGTTTAGCTCGTCTGGTAGGCTTGTGTCACTGGGCAGCTCGCGGCTGTGCTTCCCTTTGTAGTCTGTAATAGTTTTCAAGCCCTGCCACATCCGACGAGCGTCAGAGCCAGTGTAGTATGATTCAATCTTAGACCTGTATTGACTCTTTGCCTGTTTGATGGTTCGTCGGAGGTCATAGCGGGATTTCTTATAAGCGTCCGGGTTAGAGTCCCGTTCCTTGAAAGCGGCAGCTCTACCCTTTAGCTCAGTGCGGATGTTTCCTGTAATCCATGGCTTCTGGTTGGGGTATGTACGTACGGTCACTGTGGGGACGACATCATCGATGCACTTATTGATGAAGCCAGTGACTGATGTGGTGTACTCCTCAATGCTGTCTGAAGAATCCCGGAACATGTTCCAGTCTGTGCTAGCAAAACAGTCCTGTAGCTTAGCATCTGCGTCATCTGACCACTTTTTTATTAACCGAATCACTGGTGCTTCCTGCTTCAGTTTTTGCTTATAAGCAGGAATCAGGAGGATAGAGTTATGGTCAGATTTGCCAAATGGAGGGCGAGGGAGAGCTTTGTATGCGTCTCTGTGTGTGGAGTAAAGGTGGTCTAGAGTTTTTTTCCCTCTGGTTGCACATTTAACATGCTGGTAGAAATTAGGTAGAACGGATTTAAGTTTCCCTGCATTAAAGTCCCCGGCCACTAGGAGCGCTGCATCTGGATGAGCGTTTTCCTGTTGATTATTGGCCTTGTACAACTCATTCAGTGCAATCTTAATGCCAGCATTGGTTTGTGGTGGTAAATAGACAGCTATGAAAAATATAGATGAAAACTCTCTTGGTAAATAGTGTGGTCTACAGCTTATCATAAGATACTCTACCTCAGGCGAGCAAAACCTAGAGACTTCTTTAGTATTTGATTTTGTGCACCAGCTGTTGTTTACAAATATACACAGACCGCCACCCCTTGTCTTACCCGAGTCAGCTGTTCTGTCCTGCCGATGTAGCGTATAGCCTGCTAGCTGAATGTTATCATTGTTGTCGTTCAGCCACGACTCCGTGAAACATAAGATATTACAGTTTTTTATGTCCCGTTGGTAGGATAACCGTAATCTTAAATCGTCCATTTTATTCTCAAAAGCTTGAACGTTGGCTAATAGGATTGATGGAAGAGGCAGTTTACTCGCTCGCCGTCGGATCCTTACAAGGCACCCGGATCTGCGTCCGCGATATCTCCGTCTCTTCCTCACGCGAATGACGGGGATTTTGGCCTTGTCGGGTGTCTGTAGGATATCCTTCGCGGCCGCCTCGTTGAAGAAAAAATCTTCGTCCAATGCGAGGTGAGTAATCGCTGTCCTGATATCCAGAAGCTCTTTTTGGTTATAAGAGACGATGGCAGAAACATTATGTACAAAATAAATTACAAATAACGCGGAAAAACACACATAATAGTACAATTGGTTAGAGGGCTGTAAAACGGCAGCCATCTTCTCCGGCGCTGTTCTTACCCAGTCTATCTGTTTGTCTACGACGTGAACTCCTTCCTGACCAGTCTCTTCATGGCAGTCTACCTGTTTGTCTACGACGTGCGCTACTTCTTCTCTAAGCTGCAGATCATCAGTACGGCCACCGGCCACTACCATCCTCTACTTCACCATGATCATGGTGCTCATATTCTTCCTCTTCACAAGGGAGTCAACAACAGTGCCACACCACGCAAAGCTACACTCTGTAAAAGGTTTTTGCAGAGGAGCTCAAACAAATACGGTATCTCCAGATTTTCACTTTAACAAACACGGTGCTGGAGCTTTTGGCAGACTTTGGCAGATTCATCAGCTGTTTCCAGTCACCCCTCTCAATAGGAATTTTATCCGCCTTTATTAAAGCGACATTTGTGGTGCTGTAATAGCGAGCTGAGCCAGTTGAAAATATTGATGCCAGGGATATTTTTGGTGTCTGTGTGCTCCTGAAGTGCTGTGGCCCTGTGTGCTCTTTCATTAGTTTTGCGTTTTTATAAATGTACACTACCGTTCAAAAGTTTGGGGTCACTTAGAAATGTCCTTGTTTTAGAAAGAAAATATTTTTTTTGTCCATTAAAATAACATCAAATTGATCAGAAATACAGTGTAGACATTGTTAATGTTGTAAATGGCTATTGTAGCTGGAAACTGCTGATTTTTTATGGAAAATCGACATAGGCGTACAGAGGCCCATTATCAACAACCATCAGTCCTGTGTTTCAATGGCACGTTGTGTTAATCCAAGTTTATAATTTTAAAAGGCTAATTGATCATTAGAAAACCCTTTTGCAATTATGTTAGCACAGCTGAAAACTGTTGTGCTGATTAAAGAAGCAATAAAACTGGCCTTCTTGAGACTAGTTGAGTATCTGGAGCATCAGCAATTATGGGTTTGATTACAGGCTCAGAATGGCCAGAAACAAATAACTTTCTTCTGAAACTCGTCAGTCTATTCTTGTTCTGAGAAATGAAGGCTATTCCATGCGAGAAATTGCCAAGAAACAACGCTGTGTACTAATCCCTTCACAGAACAGCGCAAACTGCCTCTAACCAGAATAGAAAGAGGAGTGGGAGGCCCCGGTGCACAACAGATGCCTCACAGGTCCTCAACTGGTACCCGCAAAACACCAGTCTCAACGTCAACAGTGAAGAGGCGACTCCGGGATGCTGACCTTCTAGGCAGAGTTGCAAAGAAAAAGCCATATCTCAGACTGGCCAATAAAAAGAAAAGATTAAGATGGCCAAAATAACACAGACACTTTTTCTTTGCAACTCTGCCTAGAAGGTCAGCATCCCTTCAAGTAATGATGGCTTGTTGTTACTCTTTGCTTATTTGAGCTTTTCTTGCCATAATAGGGCTATCTTCTGTATACCCCCCCTCCCTTGTCACAACACAACTGCAAAGCTGTCATCAAGGCAAAGGGTGGCTACTTTGAATAATCTATATTTTGATTTCTTTAACACTTTTTTGGTTACAACATGATTCCATGTGTTATTTCATAGTTTTGATGTCTTCACTATTATTCTACAATGTAGAAAATTTTAAAAATAAAGAAAACCCCTGGAATGAGTAGGTGTGTCCAAACCTTTGACTGGTACTGTATATGCGACGGGATGTGTAGACATTATGGACAGTATGTGGATAGAATACGTAGTATGTCAGATGAATACGTAGGATCAGTGGCGACCCGTCATTCAGGACATGTTATTTTGGCATTAATACGTGTCACATAACAGTTTGCAAACAATGTAAAAAATATATATATAATCATTGAGTTAATAAAGCTGCGTATAAACATGGTCTCTTTTTTGCTTTCTTGAGTAAGGCAGCTCCAAATTGCAGGTGTTTCAGCCTAGCTCAGTGCTTTCTTTGGTGGTGGGCAGCCAGCGGAAAATACGGAGCGTAGGGGTTCCTAATGTTCTCTAGTTGCGCCGTGATTTGCTCAGTGATCTGTCACTCATGGGGACACTACGTCACCGCAAAATCTAAGCCCCTTGGGTGATGCCATAGTTACATTATAAGTGCCCATCCAAGAAGGCTCAACGTCATTGGCCACAGATAAAATGACGTCAAATCACATTATATCTACAGTAGCTTAGATTGGACTGATCATGTCAACATCATACTTTCAAAATCTTAGCTAGCAAGCTAGCAGTCAACATCATGAATCAAGTCGACAATCTACTGGCAAATCCTTTTCAATCCTTGTCATATGAAGAGAAATTATAGATAAAACATATTGGTGCAGATCGGCCATTGGACATAAACGTTACACAACAAGTTGAAAATCGCAAATTCAACAATGAGTGGTTTGGAAGGAATCAGTGGCTAACTGCAAGCATTGCAAAGCAATCACTAGCCTGCTATTCAGTGGAGTGGATGTGTGGTCCAAGTCTGGGTTTAAGGGTCTCTTTTCCAAGCTTAAATGGATAAACATTCAACAATGGTCATGCTGTCAATCCAGCATGACTTCTGCCGCATTCAAAACAACTGGAAACTTGGAACTGGGAAATCTCAGACCTCAGTGAGTTCCAAGACAACTGGGAACTCAGGAAAAAAACGAGCTCCGACTGGGAAAATACGTTTTGAACGGTCATCCAACTCGGAATTCCAAGTCGGGAACTCTGGCCTTTTTCTAGAGTTCCGACCTGAAGATCACTAACGTCATGATTCGACCTTGTTTTTTTCCGAGTTCCCAGTTGTCTTGAAAGCACCATAAATCCAGAGAATGCCAGACTTTGATGACAAAGTTTGATTACAAAATTTGTCCACCAAGGACCGCCACGCCACCTTTATGTTCAAGTGAGCACAGCACAACAAGTTGTGTCCAAAAATGTATTGTATGGTGCTGCATAAATATTGTAATATGCCAGGGAGATATGTACAGTTGAAGTCGGAAGTTTACATACACCTTAGCCAAATACATTTAAACTCAGTTTTTCACGATTCCTGACATTTAATCCTAGTAAAAATTCCCTGTCTTAGGTCAGTTAGGATCACCACTTTATTTTAAGAGTGTGAAATGTCAGAATAATAGTAGAGAGAATGATTTATTTCAGCTTTTATTTCTTTCATCACATTCCCAGTGGGTCAGAAGTTTACATACACTCAATTAGTATTTGGTAGCATTGCCTTTAAAATTGTTTAACTTGGGTCAAACGTTTCAGGTAGCCTTCCACAAGCTTCCCACAATAAGTTGGGTGAATTTTGGCCCATTCCTCCTGACAGAGCTGGTGTAACTGTGTCAGGTTTGTAGGCCTCCTTGCTCGCACACGCTTTTTCAGTTCTGCCCACAAATGTTCTATACGATTGAGGTCAGGGCTTTGTGATGGCCACTCCAATACCTTGACTTTGTTGTTCTTAAGCCATTTTGCTACAACTTTGGAAGTATGCTTGGGGTCATTGTCCATTTGGAAGACCCATTTGCGACCAACCTTTAACTTCCTGACTGATGTCTTGAGACTTAGACACTGTGGATATAGATACTTTTTGTACCAGTTTCCTCCAGCATCTTCACAAGGTCCTTTGCTGTTGTTCTGGGATTGATTTGCACTTTTCGCACCAAAGTACGTTCATCTCTAGGAGACAGAACGCGTCTCCTTCCTGAGCGGTATGACGGCTGCATGGTCCCATGGTGTTTATACTTGTGTACTATTGTTTGTACAGATGAACGTGGTACCTTCAGGCATTTGGAAACTGCTCCCAAGGATGAACCAGACTTGTGGAGGTCTACAATTCTTTTTCTGAGGTCTTGGCTGATTTCTTTTGATTTTCCCATGATGTCAAGCAAAGAGCCACTGAGTATGAAGGTAGGCCTTGAATTACATCCACAGGTACACCTCCAATTAACTCAAATGATGTCAATTAGCCTATCAGAAGCTTGTAATGCCATGACAACATTTTCTGGAATTTTCCAAGCTGTTTAAAGGCACAGTCAACTTAGTGTATGTAAACTTCTGACCCACTGGAATTGTGATACAGTGAATTATAAGTGAAATAATCTGTCTGTAAATAATTGTTGGAAAAATTACTTGTGTCATGCACAAAGTAGATGTCCTAACCGACATGCCAAAACTATAGTTTGTTAACAAGAAATTTGTGGAGTGGTTGAAAAATGAGTTTTAATGACTCCAACCTAAGTGTATGTAAACTTCCGACTTCAACTGTATACTGTAGCTTAGAAAGTAATAATAAGTGTATGTTGTGTAGTAAGCAGTTAGTAGCCCATGTGCCTCACGCTAATAATTTGGTCCGGTTTCCCCTCATTATTTAGCCTACTGTTCTGACTTGGTGGTGCACATGTAGCCTATAGCCTGTTTTAGAGAAATGTCATCATCGAATATTGTAAGAGCTTTCATTGTCTGTTTATATGCCCCCTTTATTTATCCTACGGTTCTGACCTGGTGTACAAGGAGAATACTGTAAGAACCGCCCATGTTCTGAATTCTGTCGCTGTACATTTCAAAAGTCCTGAACAAATAGTTACATAGAATACGTCCGTCCTAGCTCGCTCATTAACGTCTTAATCGAAATTACGGATTGCCTCTTATCAGGTGTTGGGACTGCTGTTTGTGCTCTGCTGTTGAGACAGCCTTGTGTAGGCCCTAACAGTTTGTGGGCACCGTTTGTCACCGTTATAGTCCAAGTAATGTATTGTTTAGTGTTGTGTAGTGTAGTGGCTTTGTTGGCATGCATCGACAAAAAAAATATTGGGAGTTTGCCCCACCAATATTGACATGCTAAATGGATAGAATAGTATGTGTACAGCAATAGTTGAACAGGATGGCCTTGACTAGAATACAGTATATACCGTACATCCGGAAAGTATTCAGACCCCTTCCCCTTATTCTAAAATTGATTAAATTATTTTTTTCCCTCATCAATCTACACACAACACCCCATAATGACAAAGTGAAAACAGGTTTTTAGAATTTTTAGCAAATGTATAAAAAATAAGATACCTTATTTACATAAGTATTCAAACCCTTTGCTATGAGACTCGAAATTGAGCTCAGGTGCATCCTGTTTCCATTGATCATCCTTGAGATGTTTCTACAACTTGATTGGAGTCCACCTGTGGTAAATTCAATTGCTTGGACATGATTTGGAAAGGCACACACCTGTCTATATAAGGTCCCACAGTTGACAGTGCATATCAGAGCAAAAACCAAGACATCAGGTCGAAGGAATTGTCCGTAGAGCTCCGAGACAGGATTGTGTCGAGGCACAGATCTAGGGAAGGGTACCAAAGAAATTCTGCAGCATTGAAGGTCCCCAAGAACACAGTGGCCTCAATCATTCTTAAATGGAAGAAGTTTGGAACCACCAAGACTCAAGGAGGTGACCAAGAACCCGATGGTCACTCTGACAGAGCTGCAGAGTTCCTCTGTAGAGATGGGAGAACCTTCCAGAACGACAACCATCTCTGCAGCACCAATCAGGCCTTTATGGTTGAGTGGCCAGACGGAAGCCACTCCTCAGTAAAAGGCACATGACCAAAAGGCACCTAAAGGACTTTCAGACCATGAGAAACAAGATTCTCTGGTCTGATGAAACCAAGATTGAACTCTTTGGCCTGAATGCCAAGTGTCACATCTGGAGGAAACCTGGCACCATCCCTACGGTGAAGCACGATGGTGGCAGTATCATGCTGTGGGGATGTTTTTCAGTGGCAGGGACTGGGAGACTAGTCAGGATCGAGGGAAAGATTAACGGAGCAAAGTACAGAGAGATCCTTGATGAAAACCTGCTTCAGAGAGCTCAGGACCTCAGACTGGGGCAAAGGTTCACCTTCCACAGGACAACGACCCTAAGCACACAGCCAAGACAACGCAGGAGTGGCTTCGGGACAAGTCTCTGAATATCCTTGAGGCCCAGCCAGAGCCCGGTCTTAAACCCGATCGAACATCTCTGGAGAGACCTGAAAATAGCTGTCAAGCTCTCAAGCTCTGTCAGGTTGTATGGGCAGCGATGCTCCCCATACAACCTGACAGAGCTTGAGAGGATCTGCAGAGAAGAATGGGAGAAACTCCTCAAATAGAGGTGTGCCAAGCTTGTAGCATCATACCCAAGAAGACTGTAATCGCTGCCAAAGGTGCTTCAACAAAGTACTGAGTAAAGGGTCTGAATACTTAAATAAATGTGATATTTCCGTTTTTTTATTTTTTATAAATTAGAAAAAAATTTACCAATCTGATTTTGCTTTGTCATTATGGGGTATTATGTGTAGATTGATGAGGAAAAACAAACAATTGAATCCATTTTAGAATAAGGCTGTAACGTAACAAAATGTGGAAAAACTGAAGGGGTCTGAACACTTTCCGAATGCACTGTATATATGAAATGGGTAAAACAGTATGTAAACATTATTCAAGTGACCAGTGTTCCATTTCTACGTACATAGGGCAGAAGCCTCTAAGGTGCAGGGTTGAGTAACTGGGTGGTAGCCGGCTAGTGACAGTGACTAAGTTCAGGGCAGGGTACTGGGTGGAGGCCGGCTAGTGATGGGTATTTAACAGTCTGATGGCCTTGAGATAAAAGCTGTTTTTCAGTCTCTCTGTCCCAGCTTTGATGCACCTGTACTGACCTCGCCTTCTGGATGATAACGGGGTGAACAGGCCGTGGCTCGGGTGGCGGAGGTCCTTGATGATCTTCTTGGCCTTCCTGTGACACCGGGTGCTGTAGATGTCCTGGAGGGCAGGCAATGTGCCCCCAATCACCACACCACCCTCTGGAGAGCCCTGCGGTTGTGGACGGTGCAGTTGCCGTACCAGGTGGTGATACAGCCCGACAGGATGCTCTCAATGGTGCATCTGTAAAAGTGAGACATGGGTGCTGGCCCGCGTAGATGGAAACAGAAGTTTGAGCCTTTTGGGTAAAACACTGAGGTAAATCCTGTATGGAAATGCGCCACTAGAGTAGGAGTGCTGATCTAGGGTCAGGTCCCACCAGTCAATATAATTTGAATCATTATGATATAAAAGTAAAAACTGATCCTAGATCAGCACTCCTACTCTAAGATGCTTTGTGAATACGTGTCCAGATAAGACAAGGTGACCCTAGCCCCCACATAAACTATTGCAGAATAATTACTGGGGACTGAGACAGGGGGGCTGGGAAACACTGTGGCCCTGTCCAATATCAACCCTGGACAGGGCCAGCCAGGAAGGAGCTTACCCAACCACTTTGAGGCAGTGGTTGTGTGGCTAGCAGAGGCAGAGGTGTGCTTAGCAGATCTGAAAGAGAGGCACAACATTATTTGATCCATATTTAGCACAGTGGAAAGCGTGCTTCCAGACCGGAACCCTGTGAAACGTGAAAGCACGTTCCAGAATGACAACACCCCACCTGATTGGTCGGAAGAAAAAGCCCTGTCCACCAGAGCTCGTCTATGTCTCTGCTGCTTACTTACAGAACACTGCAAGATTTGTGTGTATTGTTTAGATTACTGCACTGTTGGAGCTAGGAACATAAGCATTTCGCTACACCTGCAATAACATATGCTAAATATGTGTATAAGACCAATAAAATTGTATTTGAATATTTTTTTACAACTACAAAACTTTGGGCCGAGGTTGGTCACTAAAGTAGTGCCAAAACACTGATTGCACAGATTTGATTCACAGAAGATTTACCAGTCACAAGTTTAGTAAGTTAGTTGCATTATTCTCAAATTTAGTTGCATGCTTACAAATCTTATTGAATTTATTCACATATCAACTTACATGTTTGAAAGTTCATGTTGTGTGCTGGCAGGTGTTGTTGCATTTATTCTCAAAATAAGTTACATGTTTGCAAATTTTTTTGCAACTACAAAAATGATTGGGTAGGTGCAACTCATATTTTACGTGTGCAAATCATAGTCTACATTCTTGTACACTTAAGGCACTATTTTACCTTCATAAATGTAGTCCCCTGTAGCTCAGTTGGTAGAGCATGGCGCTTGCAACGCCAGGGTTGTGGGTTCGTTTCCCACGGGGGGCCAGTATGAAAATGTATGCACTCACTAACTTTAAGTCGCTCTGAATAAGAGCGTCTACTAAAATGTAAATAATTGACTTCTCAAACCCTCAGCTTGGTCTGTTGCGCATGCTTTCCCGGAAGTCTCGCGCTTCTGGGTTTAGGAACTCTGTGGAACCACAGTCAGTCGTTTACCAAAGTGTATAGTGTCATCTTCTGGCCTCATGTAAAACTGAAGGCTATTATACCAAAATAAATCATCCCTGAAATGCAATAGGCTACATCCGTTATTACACTGGTTATGAAATAATAACGTTTTAGCAATATTTCTAAAGGCATGCAATGCATTTGATTTGGCATAGGCCTAGTTGAACAGTACATTTTACTCTAATGTTGACGATACGAACGAATGTATACCTGTGGCTCTGATGATGTTCCTTGTAAACTTTGACATTCATAGGATACAAAATGAAAATACCGCTAGTTCAGAAGATTATCGGTAAATTGTATTTATATTACAAATTATAAACATTACTTTCTGAACCATGCCTTACAATGTTGACATCCTGAATGCGCCCATTTGAACCGGATGTACAACTTAAGTCGGGGTCACGTTTATTGTTGAAGAGGAAAGATGTCTGTACTGACTTTATTCAATTTCAACGATGCAAAAGATACATTTACAGTAAGAACTTGACTTCAATACGATGTATTTCAGAGTCTATTCTATGCATGATTTAAATTGTTTATCACATCTTTGTAGAAACGCTTACAATACCTTTGCATGCCAAGCAATATTTGTTAGACACGTTAGCTGGCTAGCTTAAGAACGTTAGCAGGTTAACGTGTAGTCTCAAGAAATACTAAGCTTTTATTATTTTTTCAATTGTTATAACTCTCACCCAGGCCTCAACCAGAAGTGCGTTGGACAACAAAACCAGCAAACCTTTGTTAAACGCATTCAACCAGATCACTGGAAAGTAAGTGGATAACGTTACATAGCTAACGTTATCTAGCTGTCTACATTAATTCAATGATCTCTAGGCTATGCCTCTGTCCACCTCACCACTGACATTGTCTGCCTGCTTGTCTCTCCACAGTGATACAGAGAAGAAGACCACCCTTGACCAAGCTCTGAGGCAGGTCCTGGAGGAGCAGATTGTAAGTTTAAAGAAGTGTAGCACAGTACCAGTCAAGTTTGGATACACCTACTCATTCAAGGGTTTTTCTTTATTTTTACTAGTTTCTACATTGTAGAATAATAGTGAGGAATACAAAACTATTAAATAACACATATGGAATCATGTAGTAACCAAAAAAGTGTTAAACAAATCAAAGTAGCCACCCTTTGCCTTGATGACAGCGTTGCACACTCTTGGCATTCTCTCAACCAGCTTCACCTGGAATGCTTTTCCAACAATCTTGAAGGAGTTCCCACATATGCTGAGCACTTTTGGCTGCTTTTCCTTCACTCTGCGGTCCAACTCATCCCAAACCAGCTCAATTGGGTTGAGGTCGGGTGATTGTGGAGGCCAGGTCATCAGATGCAGCAATCCATCACTCTCCTTCTTGGTCAAATAGCCCTTACACAGCCTGGAGGTGTGTTTTGGGTCATTGTCCTGTTGAAAAACAAATGATAGTCCCACTAAGCGCAAAACAGATGGGATGGCGTATCACTGCAGAATGTTGTGGTTGCCATGCTGGTTAAGTGTGCCTTGAATTCTAAATAAATCACAGACAGTGTCAACAGCAAAGCCCCCTAATAATAATAATAATAATATGCCATTTAGCAGACGCTTTTATCCAAAGCGACTTACAGTGATGCGTGCATACATTTTTTTTGGGTATGGGTGGTCCCGGGGATCGAACCCACTACCTTGGCGTTACAAGCGCCGTGCTCTACCAGCTGAGCTACAGATGACCAGTAGCTCACACCATCACACCTCCTCCTCCATGCTTCATGGTGGGAACAACACATGCAGAGATCATCCATTCACCTACTCTGCGTCTCACAAAGACACGGTGGTTGGACTCAAATTTGGACTCATTAGACCAAAGGACAGATTTCCACCGGTCTAATGTCCATTGCTCGTGTTTCTTGGCCCAAGCAAGTCTCTTCTTATTATTGGTGTCCTTTAGTAGTGGTGTCTTTGCAGCAATTCGACCATGAAAGCCTGATTCACGCAGTCTCCTCTGAACAGTTGATGTTGAGCTACTTGAACTCTGTTAAGCATTTATTTGGGCTGCAATTTCTGAGGATGGTAACTCTAATGAACTTATCCTCTGCAGCAGAGGTAACTCTGGGTCTTCCATTCCTGTGGCGGGCCTCATGAGAGCCATTCATCATAGCGCTTGATGGTTTTTGCGACTGCACTTGAAGAAACTTGAAATTGTTCATATTGACTGACCTGCATGTCTTAAAGTAATGATGGACTGTCGTTTCTCTTTGCTTATTTGAGCTGTTCTTGCCATAATATGGACTTGGTCTTTTACCAAATAGGGTTATCTTCTGTATACCCCCCTACCTTGTCACAACACGACTGATTGGCTCAAACATAAATTCCACAAATTGACTTTTAAGAAGGCACACCTGTTAATTTAAATGAATTCCAGGTGACTACCACATTAAGCTGGTTGAGAGAATGCCAAGCGTGTGCAAAGCTGTCATCAAGGCAAAGGGTGGCTATCGTGGTCCTCTGTAGCTCAGCTGGTAGAGCACGGCGCTTGTAACGCCAAGGTAGTGGGTTCGATCCCCGGGACCACCCATACACAAAAAAAATGTATGCACGCATGACTGTAAGTCGCTTTGGATAAAAGCGTCTGCTAAATGGCATATTATTATTATTATATTATATTATTTATTTGAAGAATCTCAAATATAAAATATATTTTGATTTGTTTAACACTTTTTTGGTTACTAAATGATTCCATATGTGTTATTTACATTTACATTTTAGTCATTTAGCAGACGCTCTTATCCAGAATACATTTCATTGTTTTGATGTCTTCAATATTATTCTACAACATAGAAAATAGTAAAAATTAAGAAAAACCCTTGAGTAGGTGTTCTAAAACTTTTGACCGGTAGTGTGTGTGTGTATATGTATGTATGTATGTATGTATGTATGTATGTGTGTATATATATATATATATATATATATATACAAATAATTTTTTTTTTCTCCTTTTTTTTCTTTCTTTTTTTTTGTTATATACGTGTATACATAAATGCAACGTGTAAAATGTTGGTCAAATTTTTCATGAGCTGAAATAAAAGCTCCCAGAAATGTTCCATATTCACAAAAAGCTTATTTCTCTCAAATTCTGTGCACAATTTTGTTTACATCCCTGTTAGTGAGCATTTCTCCTTTGCCAAGACAATCCATCCACTTGACAGGTGTGGCTTATCAAGAAGCTGATTAAACAGCATGATCATTGTGCTGGCGACAATAAAATGGCATTCTAAAATGTGCATTTTTTTCACACAACACAATGCCACAGATGTCTCAAGTTTTGAGTGAGCATGCAATTGGCATGTTGACTGCAGGAATGTCTAACAGAGCTGTTGCCAGAAATGTTAATGTTAATTTCTTGATAAGCCACCTCTAGCGTCGTTTTAGAGAATTTGGCAGTACATCCAACCGGCCTCACAACTGAAGACCACGTGTAACCACTCCAGCCCAGGACCTCCACATTTACAATTACATTTTAGTCATTTAGCAGACGCTCTTATCCAGAGCGACTTACAGTTAGTGAATGCATACATGTTTTGTTTTTTTATTCATACTGGCCCCCCGTGCGAAACGAACCCACATCCCTGCCGGCCAAACCCTTCCCTACCTTGGACGACACTGGACCAATTGTGCGCCGCCCATGGGTCTCCCGGTCGCGGCCGGCTGCGACAGAGCCTGGACTCGAACACATCCGGCTTCTTCACCTGTGGGATATTCTGAGGAGGGGGAGTGGGGGTGCTGAGCAGTATTTCTGTCTGTAATAAAGCCCTTTTGTGCAGAAAAACGAATTGTGATTGGCTGGGCCTGGCTCCCCAGTGGGTGGGCATATGCCCTCCCAGGCCCACCCATGGCTGTGCCCCTGCCAAGTCATGTGAAATCCATAGATTATGGCCTATTTTATTCATTTCAGTTGACTGATTTCCTTCTGTGAACTGTGTAACTCAGTCAAATCTTTGAAATTGTTGCATGTTGCGTTTATATTTTTGTTCAGTATATTTATATGTATGTGTATATATGTGTGTTTTGTTTTGTTGTCACATACACCGGATAGGTGCAGTGAAATGTATTGTTTTACAGGGTCAGCCATAGTAGTACGGCGCCCCTGGAGCAAAGTAGGGTTAAGTGCCATGCTCAAGGGCTACCTGCCACCTAGCGGTTAGAGCGGTTCGAATACCCGAGCCAATTTTTTTTTTAAAAATCTGTCGAAGTATACTGCTAGTACATTATCTTGCTTATGCTCAATATGCTTCACCAAGAGTCAAGAGAAACATTCTCCCTTTCTCTCCTTTTCTTTTACAGGTGGAAAAGAAAGCACTCGTCGATGACTTCCTGTCTCTCATCTATCTCAGCATTGATGGAGTCACTGAAGGTAAGCAGCAGGCTGAACGTCACATTATAACATCACTACATCTACCTCTGTTTTACCTCCTTAGTATTTCATTGATATACATGCCGGACAGCAAATGATGTAGTAATTGTGTAGAAAAGTGTAGTAAATTCACTGGTCCATGCAGGTATCTGCTCCGCCACCACTCCTTTCCTACTGTTGGGAGATGTTCTGGACTGTCTTCCTCTGGACCAGTGTGATAAGATCTTCTCCTTTGTTGAAGAGAATGTCTCCACCTGGAAGTCTGTAAGTAGCTTAGTCTGTGTTTCTCTGCGTTCTTAGAGTAACTGTCAATGTTTACTTGATGACAGGTTCCTTACTGAATATCTTTCCTTTTAGTTATTGAGGAAATACCACCAATATAACTTTCTCCTCTCTCACTTTCAGAACTCATTTTACACTGCTGGGAAGAACTACTTGTTAAGGATGTGTAATGGTGAGGATAAAGGCACACATTAAGTTCACTTCCTGGCAGATGGCTACCTGCCGGCTCTGTTTGTTGTTATCTTGATATGTGCAGATATTCCATCATTAAACCCCATCTTCTTACCCTGCAGATCTTTTGAGGAGGTTGTCCAAGTCTCAGAACACAGTCTTCTGTGGACGGATCCAGCTGTTCCTGGCTCGTCTCTTTCCCCTGTCTGAGAAATCAGGTGAGAGGGTTACATAGATCTACAGGAACTGAAGTCATTAATGTTTTCTCATGGATGTGGACTTGTGGCCACCAGTGTGTTCCTCATGTATTCCTTTATGTGTTTCAGGTCTGAACCTGCAGAGCCAGTTTAATCTCGACAACATCACAGTATTCAACAAAAATGAGCAAGAGAGCACTCTTGGCCAGAAGGTAAGTTCTAAGGATTACATATACTATATAGTGTGTAAGCTGTTGAATTATATTGTGTGTGTGTGTGTGCTGTTGAATGTGTTTATCAATGAATGAACACTCTCACTCTCTGTTCTGTGTTGTCTTCTACAGCCCACAGAGGAGAAAGAGGATGGGATGGAAGTGGAGGAGGGGGAGATGGGAGATGAGGAACCTAGTGCACCTGCTCCATGGTAAGCAACATGAGTCCTTGTTCCATCTATCACAATGCTTGGAATCATCAGTGTTTATTTGATCAACATAGCTATTACACTGATCCCTATGCTGGCAAGTCTTGTAAGTTCGATTACAGCTTGCTAAAACAAGTTGTCATCTATAACATTGCTCTCTGTTTGTAGTTCCATCCCTATCGACTACAACCTATACAGAAAGTTCTGGACTCTGCAGGACTACTTCAGAAACCCTGTTCAGTGTTATGACAAGTTCTCCTGGATGACTTTCCTCAAGGTGACTTTTCTGCCCTCACTCTTTCCCCCCAAAATAGCTTTGGGTCATTTCTTATCTGACATGCCCCATCTATGGACATCTACTAAAAGTATGACACTTTGCTTTAAAACATTTATTGTTCAAAACTGTTAGTATTCTGTATGTCCTATGAAGTATCCAGATGGGTGCTGGCCGTATTTGTTTCTGTGAGAAGACACTGAAAAGTTGTTTGAGTTAATGGAAATGTTCTGTATGTTGTCTGCAGTATTCAGACGAGACGCTGGCAGTGTTTAAAAGCTTCAAGCTGGACGACATGCAGGCTTCTAAAAGGAAGCTGGAGGAGCTGAGGACGGCAGGAGGAGACCACGTTTACTTTGCCAAGTTCCTCACCAGCGAGAAGGTGACATCTCACCCTCTTCCATCAATTAAGAATAGAACAGAATAGAGATTGACTACATTGCAGTGAGACTGCACAGTCACTGGTCTACAAATCACCTTACGTCCCAAGTAACTACTCATTATGTGATTGAGATTAGGAAGTCTATGCCTCGCCTTGCTCAAATGGTTACCCTCAAATCCACTGACACAGTCTGTCCCTCTAGTTGATGGACCTGCAGCTCAGTGACAGTAATTTCAGACGACACATCCTCCTGCAGTACCTTATCCTGTTCCAGTACCTCAAGGGACAGGTCAAGTTCAAAAGGTGAGGTGGCCCAAGAAGATGCCCCCCGTCCCACACCATCATACCCTATGTCAGGTTGAATGTAGTCTGATTCAATTTAGCAGTAGAAGATGTAATAGTGAAATCATATTGTGATTTGACTGCTGTTGGTCTCTTCACTGCCAACTCTCGTCCTGTTGCTGCAGCTCCAGTTGTATCCTGAATGATGATCAGTGTTCATGGATGGAGGAGACCACCAAAGTTGTGTACCAGGTGTGTGTGTGTGTGTTTTTCATCTGATAGATTGTAAATTACTGTTCTATATCTTTACTGTTTTATATCATTATATCCTCTTGGTATGAATAGATTGTTTTGATATCCTTAGAGATTGAAAGTAGTGTTAGGTTCAAGCTCTTTGTGTATGAGAAGTGTAATTATTTAGTGAACTATAGGAATGTGTGCTCCCAATAACTCAAAGCCTCTCCTGACTGATAAGTCTTATGATATGCACGGAGAAATCCTGGGTGATGGGAAAAGTACTGACGTATATCTTTGCGGAAGGGAGGGTGTGAGAGCTAAGGTTATAAGTGGACACTGCACTGAATTGAATGTACACCGTGGGCCCTGTGTAGCTCAGTTGGTAGAGCATGGCGCTTGCAACGCCAGGGTTGTGGGTTCGATTCCCACGGGGGGCCAGTATGAAAACAAAAAAGATAAAAAATGTATGCACTCACTAACTGTAAGTCGCTCTGGATAAGAGCGTCTGCTAAATGACTAAAATGTAAATGTAAAATGTACACTACCAGTCAAAAGTTTGGACACACCTACTCATGCAAGGGTTTTTCTTAATTTTTACATTGTAGAATAATAGTGAAGACATCAAAACTATGAAATAACACATGGAATCATGTAGTAACCAAAAAAGTGTTAAACAAATCAAAATGCTGCCTTGATGACAGAGTTCCCACATATGCTGAGCACTTGTTGGCTGCTTTTCCTTCACTCTGCCGTCCGACTCATCCCAAACCAACTCAATTGGGTTGAGGTCAGGGGATTGTGGAGGCCAGGTCTTCTGATGCAGCACTCATCACGCTCCTTCTTGGTAAAATAGCCCTTACACAGCCTGGAGGTGTGTTGGGTCATTGTCCTGTTTAAAATCAAATGATAGTCCCACTAAGCCCAAACCAGATGGGATGGCGTATCACTGCAGAATGCTGTGGTAGCCATGCTGGTTAAGTGTGCCTTGAATTCTAAATAAATCACAGACAGTGTCACCAGCAAAGCACCCCCACACCATAACACCTCCTCCTCCATGCTTTATGGTGGGAACTACACATGCAGAGATCATACGTTCACCCACACCGCGTCGCACAAAGACACGGCAGTTGGAACCAAAAATCTCCAATTTGGACTCCAGACCAAAGGACACATTTCCACCGGTCAAATGTCCATTGCTCATGTTTCTTGGCCCAAGCAGGTCTCTTCTTCTTATTGGTGTCCTTTAGTAGTAGTTTATTTGCAGCAATTCGACCATGAAGGCCTGATTCACACAGTCTCCTCTGAACAGTTGATTTTGAGATGTGTCTGTGACTTGAGCTCTGTGAAGCATTTATTTGGGCTGCAATTTCTGAGGCTGATAAATCTAATGAACGTATCCTCTGCAGCAGAGGTAACTCTGGGTCTTCCATTCCTTCTGTATACCACCCCTACCTTGTCACAACACGACTGATTGGCTCAAATGCATTAAGAAGAAAATAAATTCCACAAATTGACTTTTTAAGAAGGCACACCTGTTAATTGAAATGAATTCCAGGTGACTACCTAATGAAGCTGGTTGAGAATGCCAAGTGTGCAAAGCTGTCATCAAGGCAAACGGTGGCTATTTAGAAAAATCTAAAATATATTTTGATTTGTTTAACACTTTTTTGGTTACTACATGATTTCATATGTGTTATTTCATAGTTTTGATGTCTTCACTATTATTCTACAATGTAAAAAATTAAGAAAAACCCTTCAATGAGTAGGTGTGTCCAAACTTTTGACTGGTACTGTATGTATTCAGCTGTACATCTTTGCTGAGTAAACATTTGAAACGTCACTGAGTTTGGGCTCTTTTGTATGATACATGTGTTTATTGTATATTCAGATATTGCTATTTTTATCACCTGTCTAACTTGTTCCCTGTAGCTTCTCAGAGAGATCCCACCGGATGGAGACAAGTTTGCCGCCATGGTCGAGGTAAGACTAGTCTGAATATTCTGTATTCCGTAAGTCTGTGTAGTTCCTGCTAGTTCACATGTTTTATTAGTGACATCACAACATATAGCCTGCTGTGTGATAAGTCAAGGTTGACAGGGTAAGGGTTATTGATGACAATGAAAAGTTCCCTCTCATATTTTGACAGCATGTCCTAAACACAGAGGAGAACTGGAACTCGTGGAAAAATGAGGGATGCCCAAGCTTTGTGAAGGACAGGTATGGCAGCAGAATTCAACAACCTCATGTTCATGAAAATATTATTGTCAAGACAAAGTCCAAATTGAAAATTTGGACTTAAAGTGAGGAATATATATACAGTGCCTTCAGAAAGTATTCACACCCCTTGACCTTTTTCACATTTTGTTGTGATTTTTGAATGACTACCTCATCTCTGTACCCCACACATACAATTATCTGTAAGGTCCCTCAATCGAGGAGTGAATTTCAAACACAGATTCAACCACAAAGACCAGGGAGGTTTTCAAATGCCTGGCAAAGAAGGGCACCTATTGGTAGACTGGTAAAAAGCAGACATTGAATCTCCCTTTGAGCATGTCGAAGTTATTAATTACATTTTGTATCAATACACCCAGTCACTACAAAGATACAGGTGTCCTTCCTAACATAGTTGCCGGGCAGGGAGGACACCACTCAGGGATTTCACCATGAGGGCAATGGTGACTAAAACAGTTAGTTTAATGGCTGTGATAGGAGAAAACTGAGGATGGATCAACAACATTGTAGTTACTCCACAATACTAACCTAATTGACAAAGTGAAAACGTGCATCCTGTTTGCAACAAGGTACTAAAGTAATAATGTCCTAAATACAAAGTGTTATGTTTAGGGCAAATACAATACAACACATTACTGAGTACCACTCTCCATATTTTCAAGCATAGATGTGGCTGCATCATGTTATGGGTATGCTTGTAATCATTAAGAAATGGAGAGTTTTTCAGGATAAAAAACAAACAAACAGAATGGAGCTAAGCACAGGAAAAATCCTAAAGGAAAACCTGGTTCAGTCTGCTCTCCACCAAACACTGGGAGATTAATTCCCCTTTCAGCAGGACAATAACCTAAAACACAAGGCCAAATCTACACTGGTGTTGCTTACCAAGAAGACAGTGAATGTTCCTGAGTGGCTGAGAATTTTGGAAAGAATAATGGGCAAATGTTGCACAATCCAGTTGTGGAAAGCTCTTAGAGATTTACCCCCAAAATACTCACAGCTGTAATTGCTGCCAATGCCAAAGATGCTTCTACTAAGTATTGACTAAGGGGTGTGAATACTTGTTTAAATAAGATCTTTCTGTATTTCATTTTCAATACATTTTCAGACCAGTAGATGACAAACCCAAGAGACCCATGAGGAAGAGACAAGCTCCAGAAGACTTCCTAGGTAAAGGCCCTGACAGGAAGGTTTTCATGGGGAAGTAAGTAGCAATCCTAACCTAATAATAACAATAATAATAATTTGGTGGGTGCTTGTAATGTACAATAATAATTTATTCAACTTCTATAGCGCTTTTCATTACAGAAAGAATCTCAAAGATACAAGTGTATATTATACTTATGTGTGAATTGGACATTTAGTGCATATCCCAACTCTGTATGGCAATGATAACTGGGACAGAATAGTAATGTGTTTCCCAAAACCATAGTTGGTTTAGGAAAGTTGAGGTATGCCAGTAGGATTATTTACAATGTCTAGCCCTCACATTGGAGCCTAATGAAAATGGGAAGAAATGGCATGTTGCCAATATAGGGGACGAGTGACAAAGCTTCCCTTGAATTTGGCTTTGCCAAAACTCATGTGTTTGTTTTCTTGCAGTGATGAACTCACGAGACTGTGGAATCTGAACCACAACAATATGGCAGCTTGCCAGTCAGATAGCAGGTGAGTGGTTTTACAGCGGTGGTGCAGCTGGTCAAAGTTACATAGCCCACCTACCTACATGTAAGGTTTTGGTGTATAACTTCTACCTTTTTTGTTTTCACCCAGTTATTAACGTTAAAGGAGAATTGAGCTTTTCTACAACCAAATCTAAAAAAATATATGTAAATGGCATATTATAGAAGGGTCCAGACACTTTGTGGAATGGTATCAAATACATCAAACATATGGTTTCCATGTGTTTGGTGACATTCCATTTACTCCATTTCGGACATTATTATGAGCCGTTATCCCCTTAGCAGCCTCCTGTGGTCTGGACCAATGTTCCCTCTAAGCTGCGCGTGGGCTCGCATCTCCCCAGGACTGCCGTGCAAAATAAATATCAGCCCGCGCAGAGAAGCACGAGATTGAACTTAACTCAACTTGTTTTTTGTTTTTTTAACCTTTATTTAACTAGGCAAGTCAGTTAAGAACAAATTCTTATTTACAATGACGGCCTACACCGGCCAAACCCGGACGATGCTGGGCCAATTGTGCGCCGCCCTATGGGACTCACAATCACGGCCGGTTGTGATACAGCCTGGAATCGAACCAGGGGGTCTGTAGTGACGCCTCAACCACTGAGATGCAGTGCCTTAGACCGCTGCGCCACTCGGGAGCCCTAGAGTTTGCCCCCTTAGTTTTACTACTATCAACGTTTCCCTTTACTGTGGGAATTGTGATCGAATCAATGCAATATTAGCCACTTTCAATGCAACATACGAAACAAAACGAACTATGCAAGAGATTTTGTTGTAGGCATCGGAGTAGTATTGTATTGATACACACAACTCAACCCGTACTCTACACAGACCGGTGCGGTATAACCAATCAGAGCTGCAGTAGCCCTATATGCAAATAGACAAGTGCCATATACAGTGGGGGATAAAAGTATTTAGTCAGCCACCAATTGTGCAAGTTCTCCCACTTAAAAAGATGAGAGAGGCCTGTAATTTTCATCAGAGGTACACGTCAACTATGACAGACAAATTGAGAGAGAAAAAATCCAGAAAATCACATTGTAGGATTTTTAATGAATTTATTTGCAAATTATGGTGGAAAATAAGTATTTGGTCACCTACAAACAAGCAAGATTTCTGGCTCTCACAGACCTGTAACTTCTTCTTTAAGAGGCTCCTCTGTCCTCCACTCGTTACCTGTATTAATGGCACCTGTTTGAACTTGTTATCAGTATAAAAGACACCTGTCCACAACCTCAAACAGTCACACTCCAAACTCCACTATGGCCAAGACCAAAGAGCTGTCAAAGGACACCAGAAACAAAATTGTAGACCTGCACCAGGCTGGGAAGACTGAATCTGCAATAGGTAAGCAGCTTGGTTTGAAGAAATCAACTGTGGGAGCAATTATTAGGAAATGGAAGACATACAAGACCACTGATAATCAATCTCCCTCGATCTGGGGCTCCATGCAAGATCTCACCCCGTGGGGTCAAAATGATCACAAGAACGGTGAGCAAAAATCCCAGAACCACACAGGGGAACCTAGTGAATGACCTGCAGAGAGCTGGGACCAAAGTAACAAAGCCTACCATCAGTAACACACTACGCCGCCAGGGACTCAAATCCTGCAGTGCCAGATGTGTCCCCCTGCTTAAGCCAGTACATGTCCAGGCCCGTCTGAAGTTTGCTAGAGTGCATTTGGATGATCCAGAAGAGCATTGGGAGAATGTCATATGGTCAGATGAAACCAAAATATAACTTTTTGGTAAAAACTGAACTCGTCGTGTTTGGAGGACAAAGAATGCTGAGTTGCATCCAAAGAACACCATACCTACTGTGAAGCATGGGGGTGGAAACATCATGCTTTGGGGCTGTTTTTCTGCAAAGGGACCAGGACGACTGATCCGTGTAAAGCAGGAGTGTCAAACTCATTTTAGCTCAGGGGCCACATGGAGGAAAATCTATTCCCAAGTGGGCCGGACTGGAAAAATCATGGTATATATAACTTAAAAACAACAACTTCAGATTGTTTTCTTTGTTTTAATACGATCAACATACAACATAAAGCTGGAGCCTGAGGACAGTGTGTCCAAAATAGTACAAGCACAACATCACTATTAATCATAAAACACGTCAAGTTTATTTGAAAATTCTAAAGAAAAAGAACACACAAACACACAATGCCTCAGTGATTAACAGAACTGTTTCACAGATCACAGAACTATATCAGGGTGTCATTTCTCAGGCAGAAATGTAGATAAAAATAATGAAATCCTGTTCCCCAAACAAGTGCAAGAACCACAGAGTCAAGAATAGGTTAAATATACAAATAAAATAAAAACAATTAAAAACAATAGCACATCAACATAAAAACATATAAACATAAAGCTGGAGCCTGAGGACAGTGTCCAAAAGCACAACATCACTATTAATCATAAAACACCTCAAGTTATTTGAAAGTTCTGAGGACAAAGAACACACAAACACACAATGCCTCAGTGATTCACAGAAGTATATCACAGATCACAGAACTATATCAGGGTGTCATTTCTCAGGCAGAAATGTAGATAAAAAGAATGAAATCCTGTTCCCCAAACAAGTGCAAGAACCACAAGAATAGGTTAAATATAGAATAGGTTAAATATACAAATAAAATCAATTAAAAACAATGGCACATCAACATAAAAACATATAAACATAAATCTGAAAGCGTTGCTCAAACTCCCGTAACAGTCCCGTTATATCATCTTTGAACCGCTTCATGTCTGCCACATGTTGGGTCGCGCACACATTTTTCAGACAGGGGAAGTGAGCTGCATCACCACCGGCATGTTGCGTCTCCCACAATGACAGCTTCAACTTGAAAGAACGTATGCTGTCATAATACTGCGTGACAACTTTGTTGCGCCCTTGCAGCTGTTTGTTCAAGTTATTCAGGTGCTCTGTAACATCCACCATAAATGCAAGGTCCTGCATCCATTCTGCGGAATGAAATTCTAACACTGGTTTGCCCTTTTCTTCCATGAACTATTCAATTTCTTCTCGTAAATCAAAGAAACGCCTCAGCACCTCGGCTTAACCATTTTACCTCAGTGTGGTATGGCAGGCCATAGATGTGGTCTTTCTCTCTGAGAAGGCTGTCAAACTGACGGTGATTCAGGCTTCTGGATCGGATGAAATTAACAGTTTGGATGACCACCTTCATGACGTTATCCATCTTTAATGACTTGCAACACAAAGCCTCCTGGTGCAAAATACAGTGAAAAGTCAAAAAATCACGTCCTCCATTTGCAGATTGCACTTTCTCTCTGAACTTTGTCACAACGCCTGCTTTTTTCCCGATCATTGAGGGCGCACCATCTGTAGCCAGGCTGACAGCGCGGGACCAGTCCACTCCGACCCTGTCCAGCGCGCCGACGAGTGCGGTAAAAATATCAGCTGCTGTCATCGGCACCAACTCCACGAACTCCTCGGTGATGGTCAATGTGTCATCAACTCCGCGGATGAAAATGGCCAGTTGTGCAACATCTGTAATGTCCGTGCTTTCATCAATTGCAACCGAAAACGCAATAAATTACTTTACTTTTTTCTTCAACTGGCTGTCCAAATCCACTGAAAGATCGGAAATCCTGTCTGCAACTGTGTTTCTTGTCAGGCTGATATTTGCAAAAGCCTGCCGCTTTTCAGGGCACACAATCTCCGCTGCCTTCATCATGCATATTTTTACAAATTCACCCTCACTAAATGGTTTTGAAGCCACTGCGATTTCATTAGCAATGAGGTAGCTAGCTTTCACTGCAGCGTAACTGATGTCTCGGCTGTGAGTAAACACAGACTGCTGTTTCTTCAGACCCGCCAACAGTTCATTCACCTTCTCTCATCTCCGCTGTCCTTGAAAGTTGTCTTATTTGTCGGCATGAAGACTCACATAGTGGCGACGAAGGTTATATTCTTTCAGCATAAATAGGATGACCATTTTTCATGGAACACTCTGCGTCCACTTTTCTCTTTTTTGACAGAGATATATTGGGGCAATGAGGGTGCCAAAGCACATAATGTTAAAAGTAGAAGCCGTAATAAATATCGCGGGCAAAACAAAGTAGCTCATTGGCTGCACGTGCTTGACCTACTTGCTCTGCCCCGGTATAAACAGTTTGCTTGCTTAACACAATGCTATTGCGCCATCCAGTGGACGCAATTGGAACAGCAGTTTATTTTATTGAAAAATTGCAGCGCATTTTTATACTTTACAAAATTATTATTATTATTTTGTTTGTTTGTTTTTTTTTATCATCTTGCGGGCCGGACGTTTGACACCCCTGGTGTAAAGGAAAGAATGAATGGGGCCATGTATCGTGAGATTTTGAGTGAAAACCTCCTTCCATCAGCAAGGGCATTGAAGATGAAACGTGGCTGGGTCTTTCAGCATGACAATGATCCCAAACACACCGCCCGGGCAACGAAGGAGTGGCTTCGTAAGAAGCATTTCAAGGTCCTGGAGTGGCCTAGCCAGTCTCCAGATCTCAACCCCATAGAAAATATTTGGAGGGAGTTGAAAGTCCGTGTTGCCCAGCGACAGCCCCAAAACATCACTGCTCTAGAGGAGATCTGCATGGAGGAATGGGCCAAAATACCAGCAACAGTTTGTGAAAACCTTGTGAAGACTTACAGAAAACATTTGACCTGTGTCATTGCCAACAAAGGGTATATAACAAAGTATTGAGAAACTTTTGTTATTGACCAAATACTTATTTTCCACCATAATTTGCAAATAAATTCATAAAAAATCCTACAATGTGATTTTCTGGAAAAAAAAATCTCATTTTGTCTGTCATAGTTGACGTGTACCTATGATGAAAATTACAGGCCTCTCTCATCTTTTTAAGTGGGAGAACTTGCACAATTGGTGGCTGACTAAATACTTTTTTCCCCCACTGTATGGATCTGTGCCATTCACTTTGAACTGGACTGTGTTTACAGCATGAGCGGTCGTGAGTAGATGCGCTTGTTTTGAGATCAAAGAGCTGCATGTATCCATGTGTGCACATTTGTTTATATCCTTTGCTAGTTAGTGAGTTATTAGCCCAGTTATAAATAATTTGTAGTCAGCAATAGGGGAGTGATTGCTTCCTATAAGAGCACAAAACAAAACTCTTTGAAATGCGAGTCGGGTAAAGAGCTTTTTTATGTCTTAAAGGGGCAGTATTGTATTTTGAGACAGGCTTAAGCTAAGTAACCAATAGGCAGAGGGTAGCATAATTTGTCTAATTCTCTGTAATAATGATATGGGAATATTAATGCATTTTATTTTTCTAAACACAACATTTTCAGTCACCTCCTTGTCTGAAGGACAAGTGGATAAACAGGTTAATGTCAAGCCCTGCATGTCTCATGGAATGTAGGCCTATATTGAACACCACACATTGGCTGCTACTGTAGGCTAAATGATAGAACAGCTATTTCCATGTTAAAATGTTATGGGATACATTTCCTCCATTGTTTTTGATGTTAGGCTGCTCTGGTAGGCTTACATTATGATCAAATAGCCACAGCAGCCTACTTGACCACTGTCTGAAACGGTAACTTAAAGCGGGTACAGCCTCAGTGTTGACAGTAAACGCATGCTGGAAGTTATACAGAATTTTCCCAACTTTCAAGTTTGCGCTCAGCAGACCAGACAGTTGCTCTGTCCTGGAAAGAAATTTGACGGAACATTGTTCTGGACCCTTCAAAAAAACAAAACAAACGTATCCTTTAACCCTACATGTTCATGTCTTGTCCACAGGGAGTTCATGCCTACTCTGGAGGAGTTCTTTGAAGAGGCCATTGAACAAGCTGACCCAGCCAACATGGTGGAAAACGAGTACAAGTACGTGTATACACTGAGTGTACGAAACATTAGGAACACCTGCTCTTTCCATGACAGACTGACAAGGTGAAAGCTATGATCCAATATTGATGTCACCTGTTAAATCCACTTCGATCAGTGTAGATGAAGGGGAGGAGACAGGTTAAATAAGGATTCTTAAGCCTTGAGTAACTTATTTGTGTATGTGTGCCATTCAGATGAATGGGTAAGACAAAATATTTTAAGTGCCTTTGAACAGGGTATGGTAGTAGGTGCCAGGTGCACAAGTTTGAGTGTGTCAATAACTGCAACGCAGCTGGGTTTTTTATGCTCAACAGTTTCCTGAGTGTATCAAGAATGGTCCACCACCCAAAAGGACATCCAGCCAACTTGACACAACTGTGGGAAGCATTGGAGTCAACATGGGACAGCATCCCTGTGGAGTGCTTTTGACACCTTGTAGAGTCCATGCCTCAATGAATTGGGCAAAAGGGGGTGCAACTCAATGTTAGGAAGGTGTTCCTAATGTTTTGTACACTGTGGATAAGTGTAATGGAACTGTTGATTGTCTAATTTCCTAAGACCTATCCAGTGGTGTCAAGAAAGATTCTGCCATGTGAAAGTGTTCTGGTTCAATATTCTCCACTCACCACTCTCTATCCTGTAGGGTGGTGTGTAACTCAAACTATGGCTGGCGAGCCCTGCGTCTGTTGTCTAGGAGGAGTCCCCACTTCTTCCAGCCCACCAACCAGCAGTTCAAGAGCCTGGCCGACTACCTGGAGAGCATGGTCATCAAACTGGCCAAGGAGCTGCCGGTGAGTTGTCTGGTCTGGCTGGAACTATGGGTGCTTGGATACTCAAACATTTTATGACTTACGCAAGGGTCCCCTTGGGAGCATAGGGTGTCCACCATGGGAGAATCTCAATTGCATACTCCTCGCGTCCTTCTCACAACCCATTGGAGGAGAAGGTCGGAGGGGAGAGAGGACGCAAGGAGTATGCAATTGAGATGTTCCCCATGTCTCCACCTCACTCTTGATGGATTGGATCCCCTTTGCCCTGTCATCACAGAAGGACCTCCCTTCTGAGGAGATAAAGACAGGAGAGGAAGACTATGAAGACAACGGCGACACCCTTCTCAAAGAGAGCAACGACAGTGAGTTCTAGCGTAAAACTAAAGTGTAGAGCTTCTAGATATGAGTAGTTGTAAAATCAAAGCTCCAGTTGGAATGTAGATTACTTCCCCCTGTTTTTGTTAATATATTTTTGATTTTACAAAAACATCACCTAATTCCTTCATTTTTGTGAGCCCCCAGGTCCGAGCATGCAGACCAAGCTGGTGTCTAACCAGCAGATGGATGACATAGCAGCCAAGCTGGGTGCCCAGTGGAAGACCCTGGCTGGCCAGCTGGATATAAAAGCAGCGGAGATCCGGGAGATTGAGACAGACAGCGAGGACGTGGACATGCAGGCCAAGCTGCTGCTGGTGGCCTGGCAGGACCGTGAGGGGACACAGGCCACCGTCGAGAGCCTTGTTCCAGCACTCAATGCTGCTGGCTTCCCCAAGATCGCAGACATCCTGAACGAGACATAGAACATCACACCCCTCCCTGGCCTTCCTTTTGTTGGTCTTTATCCTTCCTGAAAACATTTGTTTATGCTCAGACATGTACTGTAATTTCATCCTCTGTAGAATCTTTAAATAAATACTGAACTTTGACGAGAAGCTTTATTGATTTAGCTATAACCACTTATGATCCCACAGAGGACAATGAATACTTATTGTAATGTCTTATAAAGCCATATGGGCAGGGCATTTAGATGAATAAAAAAGTGAGTCATTTAATCAGAACATGGTTTGGTAGAAGTTTATTTTGACCATTTATGAAAAGCCATCAGTTGGCTGGCAGTCAGGATAATGACTGCATGTATGAGAGACAAGCATTGAACCGCTTGTATGATGAGAAATCACCAACTACAATGACGAAAGCAATGTGCAAGACCATTTTGTTTCCCAAAGAGATCTGACAGGCGAGGGGGCGTAAGCATTCGTTATGGTTTGAATAGTGGGTACTGTAGGTGATAGGGGATGTCTCCAATACATTTGAATTAAAGGTACAGGGTAACTTGAAAGACACCTGATCCAGATTAGATAACTTGGCCAAAGACTTTCTGTACAGCTGATTAGTTATATGACTACAGAGAAGTACTATGACATGAGCACCTTGTTCAAGGCTTTAAAAAATATACAATGTGTATAAAACATTTAATTAATGAAACTGCAGAACTAGAACCTCAACCTCTCAATGATCCAGTCCAGAGATTGCCTGGCTCAATAATAATAAACTTCCTCCACTCCACACAAACATATGTGTCAAGAAGTTACAAAAACAAAAAATTAAAGGTCATCCATTTTTAAAGATACCCAGAATTTATTGCACATCTATGCAGAGTAGACAGTGCTTGGAAATGGCATTGGTTGGTTAGAATATTATTTTTTTTGCATTAGGTTGGTTACTGTTTCTCTTCTTCAAGTATTTCCAGTCGTCGGGGTCCGTACAGTAGGACGTAGGCTATATGCCAGTCTCCTCCACCGGACAGCCTCAGTATATCCTCTGGAGACACCACACTCACCTTGTCGTCATCAAACTTCACCCACTCATCTGTAATGGCAAAACATGGATGTATCGAAAACAGTCATTCATCTGTACCTTGATAAAACACGAAAATCAATTAATATAGTAGTTTGATTACAAGGTAAACAACAATAATCAGGCCGACTTCCACAACAACTAAGAGTGCGAAGCATGAGGGTAAAATTCTGTTTTGGTCTGGGTCGGTATCTCATGTCCTCCGTTGTGTTGAACTGACTGAGGTGAACTACCCCTTTAAGGAGCAGGTTGACATGTATCTATTCATCATATTGATTGCACTGTGGAGACTATTTTCTTAATGCTATGGAGGTTACCTTCTTTCCTCTTGACCCAGCCGACATAGTGTCCGGAGGAGCTGGATCGGCCCTGGTGTGTCAGCACTGCCTGCAGGTCGTAGTAACCGCTGTTGTTGGAGCCCAGGTCTGCAGGGAATAGACAGACATTCGCTTAGAATGCTTAGGAACATATCCCTTAAGTTAAACAACCTATCCCTTACACAACTGACTGATGCTTTGTTTGTAAAGGTAGGCCACCAAACCATATGATGTAAAGTAACCAACCGTCGTCGAATGAAAAGGGCTCATATTTCACTTCTTTCGGTTTGTCTGCCACCTTCTCCACCTGCTTGATGCACAAAGAGAAAATGTAAGCTACATGGACTACACGCATGTTCTTTGAGACGTTCATTCACACTGAGTTGCTTTGTTTGGTCAGGGGGACAACACTGAAATATATTTCTTGGAGGTTTGGGTTTATTTTGTAGAGTATACATTTTCCAGTTCAAAGCTGAATTGCAGTAGAGACAGTACACAAATCAATTATATATATTTGTACCTTCTGTGACTGTTTCTCCAGCTTCTTGTCCTCAATCTCCTTAAACTTTGACCTGACTGCCACCATCTTCTGCTGCAGCTCAGAGGTACACAGCTCATACACATCCAGCATCAGCGGGAACTTGACATCCTGGAGAATCAAATCAATGGTGGAAAAAAGCATCAGGACAATATTCTTTCATCCACTTACAACAGTATTCAGATAAGTCGCTTTGGATAAAAGCGTCTGCTAAATGGCATATTATTATTATTATTATTATTATGATAATCCCATCTATTAGGAGGACATTCCTAAAACATCAGAATACCTACCTTTAGGACTTTGGCATTGACAGACTCCTTCTCTTTGTAGAAAAAGCGAACCATCTGAATGGTCAGGTAGGCCGGGAGGCGGCTGACTTTAGACTAGACCAAGGAAAGGAGACAAAGTGAACATCACCTTAACCAACAAACCAACCAGCTAAAACGACAGAACAATAAAACACATTTCACAAGCTCTCACTAGTATATAAAAATCTTACGAGCCCAGCCCAAACTACAAACGTACAGATTTTATGTACAGGGCATTTCTTTGCAAAGATGGAGACAGCTTGGTGATTTCTTCCTGCAGTCTCTGGAGAGAAAGAAACAGAGGGACATGATGGGATTAGATCAGTGTTGCCATGGTGACAGACCACCTTCGAGACATCATGGTGGGTGAGTGCGCCTTTGTGTTCCTGTACATGTGTGTATTGGTCTGTGTGTTTCTGTGCATTTGTATGTATGTGTCCGTGTGTTCCTGTGCACGTTCCTGTGTGTGTTGCTGTGGTACTACTCACCAGCCTGAGGCCGGTGGCCAGGTACTTGACCTCCTGGTTGATGAAACAGCTGAGTTGAAGCTGGCTCTCTTTACCTTTAGCTGGCTCCTCATCCTCAGACTCTGTACATTTCATACTGAGGACAGGGGTTAAAGAGATTCTCTGGTGCTTTTGTATACATTTTAGCCAGTAGTTCTGAAAGTAGCGCCAAAAGTTGTCCCCGAAAATTGCGTACTACATCACATATGTGCAGATATGTGCACCACATCATTGCTACCTCTCGCTCTGCTGTGTGTGTAGCTTGCTAGCTGTCACTCAAATGGCTAAGAGCTGAAGCTCATTGGCTAGAACTCAAATTGCTAGCCATTCCCTCCCCTACCCTGGATGACGCTGGGCCAATTGTGCGCCGCCCCATGGGTCTCCCGGTCACGGCCGGATACGACAGAGCCTGGATTCGAACCAGGATCTCTAGTGGCACAGCTAGCACTGCGATGCAGTGCCTTAGACCACTGCGCCACTGCGTTCCGACTGCAAGGATACGTGGTTTCATACTCCACTCCAAAATACTGGTCGATGAAGTTCTTCTTGGCAGCGACAGCAGCAGCTCCACTCTCACTGTCAGTCTATGACAGACAGAAAAAGGGAAAGTTAGGACAGACATCCACATCTATAGCTACTTGACAGCTTACACACTTGTTTATACACATACCTCCATGGGAGCTTCTGGGTCTTGTGGCTCCAACTTCTGCTGAAGAACCCGCATCATCTGCAACCAACACTCGTTGGCATCCTAGAGGGGGGCAGACATTAACAAATGAAGCCCATTTCTACTCTTCAGACCACATTCTGTATACACAATTATTCAATGTCCTCTTGGGCTACTTGAAACTGAGCAATCAATGTGGTTCAGTCTAGATGTGCGTTACTGAGTAGTACCAAGCAGTATGAGCAAAGCAGCATCTTCTGGTGATGAGTGAGTGACTGGTGCCAGCCAGGGGCCCTGGTCTCACCTGCTGAAGGTACTGTCCCTGGTCTCCCTTCTCAGCGAACTGGGGGAAAGCCATGTGCAGGAACTGCAGCAGGATGATTGGGGGTATGCTGGAGGAAGTCTTGTCCATGGTCTCGTAGAGGTCACGGAGGGCTGAGGATGGGAATACAAATGGTAATTTAGCAGTTATAACATGGACATTTAGCTGACCCTTTACCCAAAGCCACCTACAGTTCATAGTATACAACACCAATGCTGGTATTGGCAGCACTGTGCTCTGACCATAGAATTAGAATACTTGAATAGGATCTCTATGGCTCCGACTTAGTGAGTCATACCATTACCATGTCTACACTAGCAGAGAACCAAAGACACAATATAAATACAACAGATACAGACAGAAATGCCAGGCACTGACCTGCTGTGATGTGCTGGGATGGTGCGTTGGCCCCTGAGGACCTCAGAGCACCTGCGTACCTGTAGAGGGAGACAGAGGGCTAATAAGATCAAAGCCATAAAACACCACTTCTAAGAACAAAAACAGTGTATTGTCTAACCTTAAAGGCACACCCTAGTCACCTGCTCATGGCAATGTACCAATCAAAATGAGACAAGACTATATCATGTTGAAGAGCCTGAAAGCCTTGTCTTCTAAGACAAACAATACATGTGATATAATTGTCAGCTGTATATAGATACCAAATTAATAAGAATCATATTGCATCATCACTATAGATTAGATCTCTGACAGAAGTTGCTTGCATCATCACAGAGTGGCATTAATGCAAAAATCAAGAGCCCACCTTCTGAGGGCTCCTTTGAGCTCTGGCACGGAGCGAAGACACTGCACTGTAGCGTTCATATAGCAGGTGTTGCCCAGGTTGGTCAGTCCGCAAGGCATCTCCATCTACACAGACAACATAAGCAAAATGGGGTTAGTTTCTCTATGACTGCCTGCGCTGGAAAACCCAGCCAGCATCCATTCCCTTTAAACAAACAGACAACCAACGAGTAAGTCACGCATTGTACAATATCTCAATTTCCATCAGGGGTAGTAGAAATGACAGACAGCTGTATCCGTTCATAGCACTACTGTGCGAGGCATAGCCTGAATGTATCATACAGTTCCAGATCAGCAGATTAGACACTGGCCTTGAACCCAGCTAGTAAACAGCAGACTAGACATTGCTATTAAGAGCCAGCTAGTAAACATTAACTCACAGCTGAGGCCAGCTGGTCCTCAGTCATATCCTCTACAAACATGGGCCGGACTGCAGGCTCCTCGGGCAGGGCCTCTGCTGAGCCCATCATCAACAGAGTCATCCCCTAGGACAGAGGGGGATGGAGGGAGGGAGGGAGGAGGGTGGAGAGAGGAGGAACAGTATCCCATGTCACATTGTGTACCATTGGATATCTGGTGATGGTAATCAATGAAGAAGAAAATAGATCACCCTGCAGCATTAGGCTAGATCACATTGTAAGTAACACTACCCCAAAACAGGTCCACTAAATGACAATGAAATTTGACAATATAGCAGTCTACTTTCCACAATATTGAAAGAAGTAACATGACAACTCTTAGGCTATACTTACATTCTTCAATTTTATGTTTCCCCAGTCATCGTCCTAAAAAAGACATACAAATGATTAAGTATCTTTGGAAATAGATTATGTATTGATCATCTGTGGTCCAAGTGATGACATTCATTGATTAACTAAAATGAGACAACTTTACCTTGAGTGTGCCTCCCTTGACCATAACCTTCTGTCTCTCTGGTTGTACCCCTGTCAAGGCAAAGAGCTGAGCCTTGAAGACCATGGGAGGTTCTTCTGTGTTCAGCTCTATTGCATCAAACTTCTCTTTTCCCCATTTCACATTCACTGAGGAAATAAAAGAGAAACATAAACACAGACACCAGTATCTGTTATTACTAACCATCGGGGAGTGGAGGGCATCTCTAATGCCTCGTGTCTTGTCATGAATGACACAGCACAATCATATTTTACAGTGATAACCTGTGTTGCAGAGGAAGGCTTGAAATAAGAGTCGACTGTTTTGGTTGTTAGTCTTGATCACCTGCTAAATAGACAGGTCACCTTTATACGCTAACGGTATCTAACTAGCTAGATTTTAGGGAGAATGAAGGCTAGCAAGCGAGCAAACCATATAATGTTTACAGTGATGTTTACATAGTTAGCTAATGTTACCCTTTCAGCTACCATATTTTAACATTAATTACAACATCAATATTGTTAGTTAGCTAAATTCGATGCTAACTAACGTTAGTTAACTAGCTACCTGGCTAGCAAGTTAGCGAAATAATAACAAATAGCGGTAACAAATTGGCTAACGTTAGACTGGCTACTTAGCAAGTTTATTTGGGCCAGCTGTAACGTTGCAGCATAATTTTCATACCTAGGCTCTTTGTGTACAGTGTAAGAGTTCATTTTCTGGCTAGCTTAACAGTTAGCAGGCTAGCTAGCCAAATGTTGACGTGACTGCAGGAAGTTAACTAGTGCCGTTAGCATAACATAAAGCTAAGTAGCTAGCTAGTTAGACAAATTAGTTAACTAGTTATTATGTCAACAAAACCCAAACGTATCTAGGTTACTTAACAAGCTAGATAGTTTGTCATGTCGTATTTTCTTAAATCAGATAGAACACTCCCGAATCTGTTATTTCTGTCGGGCAGCTCGCTAGTTGGTGACCGATTTACTTTACGGCCTATGATGGCTAGCTAACACTTTAGCTAGTTAGCCTGCTAGCTAGCGTTCCAATAGTGATCATTAAAACACGTGTATAAATAGTTCAGAAAAGGGATCATCATTGTAAGTGGTTACGTTATATCATTAACTTACCTGTAAACACGGGCATTTTATAGGCAGTTTTGATTGATAATCTCAAATTCCAGTCACCGGGGCGCGAATTCGCTGTCGGGTGCAGTTGGCTACGATAGGTTTCTGTCTAGCTAGCTAGCAGCTACACCGAACTTCATTCAAACAGTTCTCACAATGACGCTGCAACTGCACGGCAGTGTGTACGCTGAAAGATTATCGATGCGGTCTGCCTGCAGCTATCCAGCCTGGTCCTGAGCCTGCACAGCCCAACATGTGAGGGAGAAGGGTGTTATTGCAGATGCAATTAGGGGCGTTTTCTGATATTGGCGTTTCTTGACGTCAAGTTACACCCATCAGTTGTCAGAGCAGCTTTTTATTTTTATTTAACCAGGTAAGTTCTCATTTACAACTGCGACCTGGCCAAGCTTACCGATCACTGCAACTGTACACAGCCCATCTGTAATTAGCCCACCCAACTACCTCATATTATTTATTTTGCTCATTTGCACCCCAGCATCTTTATTTGCACATCATCTTCTGCACATCTATTACTCCAGTGTTAATACTAAATTGTAATTATTTTGCACTATGGCCTATTTATTGCCTTACCTCCATAACTTACTACATTTGCACACACTGTATATAGATTTTCTATTGTGTTATTGACTGTACGTTTTGTTTATCCCATATGTAACTCTGTGTTATTGTTTTTAAATCGCACTGCTTTGTTTAATCTTGGCCAGGTCGCAGTTGTAAATGAGAACTTGTTCTCAACTGGCTTACCTGGTTAAATAAAGGTTAAATAAAAAATTGGTCCGTGGCTGTTTCTTTCGCATCGGGGACACCAGTTGTTGACAACTGTAGCATTGTAGTTAAGCCTAACCTTTTTCCTAACCTCATTCTCCTAACCTGCCACGTTAATTTATCCTAACCTGCTATGTAAACAAATCATCTGTGTCAAGAAACCATCCATTTCATAACACCAGAACTGACCAATGGCAGGCACCAATGGGCGTTTACTGATATCAAGGAACGCCCACATCAAGCAACACCGAATTGCAGTCTGCAATTACAACATATTAAGTAATAAATAATAACAAATGCCATTTAGCAGAAGCTTGTATCCAAAGTCATGACAACACTCCCGAATCGGTTATGATCAGAATGGGCCCCTGATCACAGTAGAATTTCTTCAACAAATGAATTTGTAAAAGTACTTTTCTAATCTTAAAGTTCCCACTAAAACAGACAATTTAAACAAAACTCAGCTAAAAATGTTTTACCAAATACTGCATGTCTCCAACAAGGTTGACTATCCTGATGTCACTTATTAATACTGATCGGTTGAAGAGTAGCCCAATTACTATAAAAGAGCAAATCACTAGCCTAAATCTAATAATATAATATGCCATTTAGCAGACGCTTTTATCCAAAGCGACTTACAGTCATGCGTGCATACATTTTTGGTAATTTTTGGTAATCTACCCATGTTAAAAGCAGCACATTAGTGGTTCTTCATAATCTAATTTACCTTGTGCTTTCTGCAAAACAGTGATGCTCATCCCAGTCAAACACCTCTTCACTGTTTCCAGTCCTGTGATTGTTGAATGGAAAAGTCTAAAACGGGATCCTTGAAGTTGAAATTTGTAGGGGTTAGGGTAGGGACGTCCCACGAATGCTGTATTGCACTAACCATTGAATGACTAGCTACAATCACAGCAATAGGATTGGTAAATTACTTTGTTAGCAGTAAGTCTATATGCAGTTACTCAGAATAAAGAACTGTATATCAAAATCAATCTCAGCCTACATACATAACAAAAGAGAAGTGTGTAGATGATAAAGATATGTTTATTAACACCTATCCATCAGTGCGGCCTCCAATGCAATTAAACATGCGATTCATCCAAGACAAAATAGAGTAGATCATAGTTCCAGTGCTTTTCTCTTTTTACTGAACAAAGTTGTAAAAAACCATTTAGAATTATTGAGGAGGTATTCATGATCCTTATTTTCTTTCTAATGATGTACACCGAGTGGGGTTTGCTTGAAACATTACCATATTAATATAACAAAATCTTTAACAAGCCTTCGTCAAGGTACACCATCCAGAAACTTTCGTGAGATACATACTGGACTCTGGGAACTTTGTGTTGACACATTACACTATTGCAATGAGTCTATAAAGAGGCATTCGATATACTCAAACCAGACAGGGAACGTTCTGATAAAACCAGTGTGGCAGATATTTAAAAAAGAATGATCGAAGAGCTAAGATTTGTCTTGGTTTTGGAGATAAACACAAACAGATATGGCAGTAAAATGGTTATCCAAACGTTAAGGCACTAGGTGGGCCAAATGCTACACCTGTTTAGTCTTCTACAAATAATTTACAATTCAAACAGTGCAGTTTTACATTTGTTAACTTAATGTTTTCCTTTTGAACCATTTATCTATGAGTCAATGTAAGGCAATACATACAAAAAATACAAGAAAAAAAACAATATTACAGAAAATGTACCCAATGAACACACAGAAAAAACACACGTTTTTAGGTCTCCTATACGCCATTACAATGGAATTTCCTTATGGCTTAGAGCAATAACAATAATTATAATAAAAAATAATAATGCATAGATTTAAATGATGATCTTGCATGCTCCTCACTCAATACTCAAAAACATCTAATACTCAGTTCCCAATACATACTCTGTCCCAACCGACCCCTGATATAACTGATGTGCAGAGTAATAGGGTATAGAAGCATAAAGGCCACCAGTCAAAGGCATCAAAGTACATTTTGAAGGAAACAGAGTTACTGATAGAGTATATCTTTTCTCAGACAAGGGAAGAAAAAACAACCACATTTCCGTATCCCCGAGATGTACCCATTCACTGCAGAGTTAAGCCAATCCCTGTACTACAATACCTCCATGTTGACATGCAAGAGTCCCAGCAATACAGGCAGTCATTCATTCAACCAGAATCCCTTCCCATGACTGGTATGGAATATGTACAACCCACTGCTTGCCATGAGCCTCTTTCTATTGCTCTCCATCTCCCATTCAGGTCCCAAGTCCAACGTTTTGGAAAGATGACCCACGCCATCTTCTGGAAGAAACAAAGAGTTGCAAGTATGTGGTGCCTGGGTGAGGAAGTCTTAGTTGAGGCTCCGGGGTGAGGACAGGGGAGGAGGGGGTGAGGGGAATCGTAGGCCTTCTCAATGTCCCTGATTTTACATTTACATCATTTAGCAGACGCTCTTATCCAGATGCCTTGTGTCAAATAATTGTCTCAATTTCCAGCCCTGGTCAGATTGCTTCAATTGACTTTGATATAAAATAGGGATTATCCTTTAATGTGAGGGTATAATGGAGGGGGGTAAGAAAAATACAAAGTCCCAATAGAATCCAAACGTTCAGATGGTTAGCTGGAAGAAAGAAGAGAAAACAGGTGTCCAGTAAAAGAGTGTAAGACATTTTACACTTGGTTAGTACCCCCGATATATATTAATATATTACATAGAAAAACATTTAAAAGACATTGTAACTGCAACTTCATTTAGTCTTTGATGATCTCTGGCATCATTCTTGCTAGAGAAATGCAACAACCCATATATGGGACACCTGCTTCAGGAAAGGTTGCATAGAGGGCTAAGAGTTAGTCAATGAAACCATCCAACAACGCTTTAGTGTCAAATTAGATAGAAAGAGTTCCCCAAGTCAAACGAGAAAGAACCACAAAGGAAGACAGTTCTACTGATGTTAGATACACCACCAACACAGTCAGTTAATAATAAATAGTCAGGCCAAAACAGGAAGGAGATAGTCTAAAAAGTTAAGACTTCTGTAAATTTGGTGTGGAGGAGTTGTTGTTGTCAACATGTGCTCGATGTTGTGTCTGTTGCTTGGAGGCTGGAGGCTGTGGTAGCAGAATGAGACTGCGACCTGTTACAGTCACAAAGGGCAGTAGAAGACAAATAGCAAGTCACGTGACTGACCGGACTGGATGACAAAACCGAAACAGACAGTCCACCAGCAGCACCAGGGATGAACAGAGTACTTCTGGACTGGAGCACACCCTCTTAACTCCCCAGAATAGAAGCCTACAATTCCTCAATGTTCTGTATTGTCCAAAACAATCGTCAAGCTATAGAAAACAAGTGTGTCTGCTAAGGCCCTACCAGAGGAAATAAGAAGAAAACTACAGAACAACTTTTAGGTTGAAAAGGGCTGCTTCGTGTGACAATCAGAGGTTGTGTCCAAAATGGCACCCTATGCCCTATATAGGGCACTACTCTTGACCAAAAGTAGTGCACTATATAGGGAATAGGATGCTCATGACAAAAGTAGTGCACTATATAAGGAATAGGATGCAATTTCAGGCCCAGAGAGTGTATGTGTGTGTAAGGTTACCTTGGCTTGCCCGTGATGCTTTTGGGGTTCTTGCGAAAGGACTGGTTGGTTCCGGAACGGGTGGACAGGGTGCGGGGCGACGCCCTCAGGAAGGAGGAGGGCGGTGTTTTGGGGATCTTCTTGCCCAGGTGGCCGATCCATTTCTTCTGCTCATCTTGGGTCAAGGCCAGCAGGAGCATGTCCCGGGCAGAGGTCACATCGTAGTTCACTGGAGGAGAGGGGGGTTAGAGGAGACAAAGGCAGGTAGAAAATTGAGAACACAAACTCAAGATGTCTCGACGACCCTAAGGTGGTGGAAGTTAATCTCCCCTTTAACCCAACATTTACCACTCAACGAAAGCAAAATTCAAGTTATATTATTAAATTGTGTGTTCTTTTAAAATACAGAAATACAGCCGTTATGAAGCATTTTGCATCATACCTGCTGTATTTCTGTTTTTTGAAAGTTATACATCTTGAAAACTTGATTGCTGACATTCAAAACATTTTGGGACTATATCAACAATGGACTAATGAAACAAATGCCAAAATATCGTTTTTGGGTGGAACTGATTTGATATTGATATAAAAATGGCTGCATTGGGCCTTTAAGTATATATTTTCCCCCTTTCACCACAGAGTCAGGTCTCGTCAATATAACCTAACCGCCATGACCGTACCTTTGCAGGGGGCGATGACGTCCTCCTTCTTGTCGAGGTGGTCCTTGTGGCACTTGACGTGGCAGCGGCGGCACTCCAGGGCGGGAGGGGGCTTGAAGACGTTCCACAGGGGCTTGGTGCAGGCCTCGCAGTTGGAGGGGAAGTGGTAGATCGTGGGAATGAACTCGTGACCTTTGTGTGGCAGACAGTTGGTCTTGTCCCCTTGCGAGACAGTCTCCATGTCGGCCTCCTTCCTGCACTCCCCCTCGTTGGCATACAGGATCTGAAGAGAGGAGACAATAGAGTGAGTCAGATGTTGAGTCTCTTCTAAACATTTCTGGGTTTTTATGAAAGTGGTAGTTTGAAGCTGTGCTTTCTAAATCAAATCAAATGTTATTTGTCACATGCGCTGAATACAACAGGTGTAGACCTTACAGTGAAATGCTTACAAGCCCTTAACCAACAATGGAGTTAAGAAAATATTTACTAAATAAACTAAGAAACTAACAAAATAACAATAACGAGGCTACAGTGAGGGAAAAAGTATTTGATCCCCTGCTGATTTTGTACATTTGCCCACTGACAAAGACATGATCAGTCTATAATTGTAATGGTAGGTTTATTTGAACAGTGAGAGACAGAATAACAACAAAAAAATCCAGAAAAACGCATGTCAAAAATGTAATATATTGATTTGCATTTTAATGAGGGAAATAAGTATTTGACCCCTCTGCAAAACATGACTTAGTACTTGGTGGCAAAACCCTTGTTGGCAATCACAGAGGTCAGACGTTTCTTGTAGTTGGCCACCAGGTTTGCACACATCTCAGGAGGGATTTTGTCCCACTCCACTTTGCAGATCTTCTCCAAATCATTAAGGTTGAGGCTGACATTTGGCAACTCGAACCTTCAGCTCCCTCCACAGATTTTCTATGGGATTAAGGTCTGGAGACTGGCTAGGCCACTCCAGGACCTTAATGTGCTTCTTCTTGAGCCACTCCTTTGTTGCCTTGGCCGTGTGTTCTGGGTCATTGTCATGCTGGAATACCCATCCACGACCCATTTCAATGCCCTGGCTGAGGGAAGGAGGTTCTCACACAAGATTTGATGGTATATGGTCCCGTCCATCGTCCCTTTGATGCGGTGAAGTTGTCCTGTCCCCTTAGCAGAAAAACACCCCCAAAGCATAATGTATCCACCTCCATGTTTGACGGTGGGGAAGGTGTTCTTGGGGTCATAGGCAGCATTCCTCCTCCTCCAAACACGGCGAGTTGAGTTGATACCAAAGAGCTCGATTCTGGTCTCATCTGACCACAACACTTTCACCCAGTTCTCCTCTGAATCATTCAGATGTTCATTGGCAAACTTCAGACGGGCCTGTATATGTGCTTTCTTGAGCAGGGGAACCTTGCGAGCGCTGCAGGATTTCAGTCCTTCACGGCATAGTGTGTTACCAATTGTTTTCTTGGTGACTATGGTCCCAGCTGCCTTGAGATCATTGACAAGATCCTCCCGTGTAGTTCTGTGCTGATTCCTCACCGTTCTCATGATCATTGCAACTCCACGAGGTGAGATCTTGCATGGAAACCCAGGCCGAGGGAGATTGACAGTTATTTTGTGTTTCTTCCATTTGCCAATAATCGCACCAACTGTTGTCACTTTCTCACCAAGCTGCTTGGCGATGGTCTTGTAGCCCATTCCAGCCTTGTGTAGGTCTACAATCTTGTCCCTGACATCCTTGGAGAGCTCTTTGGTCTTGGCCATGGTGGAGAGTTTGGAATCTGATTGATTGATTGCTTCTGTGGACAGGTGTCTTTTATACAGGAAACAAGCTGAGATTAGGAGCACTCCCTTTAAGAGTGTGCTCCTAATCTCAGCTCGTTACCTGTATAAAAGACACCTGGGAGCCAGAAATCTTTCTGATTGAGAGGGGGTCAAATACTTATTTCCCTCATTAAAATGCAAATCAATTTCTAAAATGTTTGACATGTGTTTTTCTGGATTCTTTTGTTGTTATTCTGTCTCTCACTGTTCAAATAAACCTGCCATTAAAATTATAGACTGATCATTTCTTTGTCAGTGGGCAAACGTACAAAATCAGCAGGAGATCAAATACTTTTCCCCCCTCACTGTATATACAGGGGGGTACCGGTACCAAGTCAATGTACAGGGGTACAGGTTAGTCGAGGTAATTAAAGTAATATGTACGTGTAGGTAGGGGTAAAGTGACTATGCATAGATAATAAACAGTGAGTAGCAGCGTAAAAAAGAAAGAGGGGGGGTCAATGCTAATAGTCTGGGTAGCCATTTAATTATGGCTTGGGGTTAGAAACTGTTAAGAAGTATTTTGGACCTAGACTTGGCACTCCGGTATCCCTTGCCGTGCGGTAGCAGAGATAACAGTCTATGACTAGGGTGCCTGGTATAGAGGTCCTGGATGGCAGGAAGCTTGGCCACAGTGATGTACTGGGCCGTACGCGCTACCCTCTGTAGCGCCTTGTGGTCGGAGGCCGAGCAGTTGCCATACCAGACGATGACGAAACCAGTCAGGATGCTCTTGATGGTGCAGCTGTATAACTTTGAGGATCCATGCCAAATCTTTTCAGTCTCCTGAGGGGGAATAGGCGTTGTCGTGCCCTCTTCACGTCTGTCTTGGTGTGTTTGGACCATGATAGTTTGTTGGTGATGTGGACACCAAGGAACTTGAAGCTCTCATCCTGCTCCACTACAGCCCTGTCGATGAGAATGGGGGCGTGCTCTGCCCCCCTTTTCCTGTAGTCCACGATCATCTCCTTTGTCTTGATCACGTTGAGGGAGAGGTTGTTGTCCTGGCACCACACTGCCAAGTCTCTGACGTCCTCCCTATAGGTGGTCTCATTGTTGTCGGTGATCAGGCCTACCACCGTTGTGTCGTCGGCAAACTTAATGTTGTTGGAGTCGTGCTTGGCCACGTAGTCATGAGTGAACAGGGTGTACAGGAAGGGACTAAGCACACACCCCTGATGGGCCCCCGTGTTGAGGATCAGCATGGCAGATGTGTTGTTGCCTACCCTTACCACCTGGGGGCGGCGCGTCAGGAAGGCCAGGTTCCAGTTGCAGAGGATGGTGTTTAGTCCCAGGGTCCTTAGCTTAGTATTGAGCTTTGAGGGCACAATGGTGTTGAATGCTGAGCTGGGACAGGTTGAAAATGTCAGTGAAGACACTTGCCAGTTGGTCCGCGCATGCGCCGAGTACACATCCTGGTAATCCATCTTGCCCTGCGGCCTTGTGAATGTTGACCTGTTTAAAAGGTCTTACTCACATCAGCTAGGGAGAGCGTGAACACACAGTCATCTGGAACAGCTGGTGCTCTCATACATGTTTCAGTGTTGCTTGCCTCGAAGCGCGCATAGAAGTCATTTAGCTCGTCTGGTAAGTTTGTGTCACTGGGCAGCTCGCAGCTAGGCTTCCCATTGTAGTCCGTAATAGTTTGCAAGCCCTGCCACTTCTGACGAGCGTCGGCGTCGGTGTAGTAGGATTCAATCTTAGTCCTGTATTGACACTTTGCCTGTTTCATGGTTCGTCGGAGGGCATAGCGGGATTTCTTATAAGCATCCGGGTTAGAGTGCCGCTCCATGAAAGCGGCAGCTCTACCCTTTAGCTCAGTGCGGATGTTGCCTGTAATCCATTGCTTCTGGTTGGGGTATGTACGTACGGTCACTGTGGGGACGACTTCATCGATGCACTTACTGATGAAGCCTGTGACTGATGTGGTATACTCCTCAATGCCATCGGATGAATCCCTGAACATATTCCAGTCTGTGCTAGCAAAACAGTCCTGTAGCTTAGCATCTGAGTCATCTGACCACTTCTGTATTGAGCAAGTCACTGGTACTTCCTGCTTTAGTTTTTGCTTGTAAGCAGGAATTATGGATCAGATTTGCCAAATGGAGGGCGAGGGAGAGCTTTGTACGCATCTCTGTGTGTGGAGTAAGGGTGGTCTCGTTTTTTTTCCTCTGGTTGCACGTGACATGCTGGTAGAAATGAGGTAAAACGGATTTAAGTTTCCCTGCACTAGGAGTGACGCCTCTGGATGAGCATTTTCTTGTTTGCTTATGGCCTTATACAGCTCGTTGAATGCGGTCTTAGTGCCAGCACCAGTTTGTGGTGGTAAATAGACAGCTACGAAAAATATAGATACAAACTCTTGGTAAATAGTGTAGTCTACAGCTGATAATGAGATATCTACCTCAGGCGAGCAAAACTTCAAGACCTCCTTAATATTAGATTTAGCACACCAGCTGTTATTGACAAATAGACACAGACCACCACCCCTCGTCTTACCGGAGGTAGCGGTTCTGTCTTGCCGATGCACGGAAAACCCAGCCAACTGTATATTATCCATGTTGTCGTTCAGCCACGACTCAGTGAAACATAAGATATTACAGTTTTTAATGTCCCGTTGGTAGGATAGTCTCAAACTGAGCTCATCCAATTTATTCTCCAATGATTGCACGTTGGTCAATATGACAGATGGTAGAGGCGGGTTACCCACTCGCCGACTAATTCTTACAAGGCACCCGGACCTGCGTCCCCTGTATCGGTGTCTCTTCTTCATGTGAATGACAGGGATTTGGGCCTGGTCTGGTATCAGCAGTAAATCCTTCGTGTCCGACTCGTTAAAGAAAAGGATTGTATACTACTGAAACGCACATTGAAAAGTTTAATAGCTCATTGAAAGTCTCTCTGGGGGGAAAAAGGAGTCTGCTTAATGACTAATTGTGCATGTAGAATAGAGTCCACTCAAGACAGCTGTCAAAATCTAAAATGGGATTGTAATCATTCTTTTGAGAATGGGCAAGTAAGGCGACTAAAGAACAAAAAAGACTGAGCTGATTCATCTGATTGGTTTAGGTCAGAAGGCCTCTGGGTCATTCTAACACGACCGCGTTGCCATGAACCATCAGTGCAGACGGCCGTTGTGCTATCCGACGTAAGACAATGGGTTATAAAGTTGATTGGTCAGGTCAGAAGGTTCCTTCCTACCTGGAATATCCTGGGGATCTCCTCGGTCTCTGCTCGGTACACATCACCCTGGGTGACTGGACGCACGTGGAACAGTTTGCTGCACACAACAAGCAATGACTGATGATTGGGTACCAGAATACACCGTCTCAGACAAACTGTTACATGATCTATTTGATGATTAAGCAATAATTATCACAAAAACTGCTAAGACTGATATTTTGTCCCCAAAACAAATTGCTAGTGTAAAGTGAATGAAAATTAAATCCAAACTCATAAAACAAGCATACTTACTCGATATCTAGTACCATGGAGGGGTTGGACTGTTCTTTGTCCTGTTCATCATTGTAGAACAGAATCTTCTTACTGCTCACCACCACATACTGAGGAAAAATAGAATCAATAAATAATGTTAGGAAGAATCGTGTTGGCCCAAAGGAGTAGGCACTAGGCAGCACCATCAGCACAACCCACATTGTACCATTCAATATGAATTCATGTGTTGCATGTCAGTTAATGTCAGTAAATTGATGAAAAGCTTCCAGGTGACATACCTGCTTCTTCCAGCCATATCGTTTGATATTAGGTTTATTAGGAATGGACAGCCACCCTTCCAGTCTGGATTCTACATAGACACACAAGATTGACACAAATGAAAACCAAGCCTGTGGGTAACGCTGTCCCCAAAACGCCATGCAGTGATCAAATTCAAACTTAACTGGGGGAAGAACAGAAAAGTGACAAGGCTGGGCCATACTAACTTAGTAGTTTAAGTTCAACTAACTGAGCATCTCTATGCCCAGGTTACACTTTAAAATAACTGTAGTTTATGTGACAGACAGGAGTTAAATATCCCATGCTGCTACTTCAAGCTCAGTAGTTTTAGATCCCATGCATAAAGGGATATACAGAAAGTCTGAGTGTTTGGAAATCACTAAAGCATGTAATATCCATGTTATTTATCCAGCAAGTTAGATATCATGGAGTAGCTTCAACTCCATGATCAAGAGGTTAGATAGATGTGTTGTAAAATAATGTTCTATTCAGTCAATGGCTGACAGATAATGGACGTTCTATCCATATAATTAGAATCACTAGCCAATTTTCATTTAAATGGTTCTGTCCAACATGGAGCTTCTGATGCCTCAGTCTCCCGTCACAAAGAGGACAGAGCCTGTAGCCTATATAATTGAAGATACACTATATATACAAAAGTATGTGGACACCCGTTCAAATTAGTGGATTTGGCTATTTCAGCTACACCCGTTGCTGACAGGTTTATAACACACAGCCATGCAATCTCCATAGACAAACATTGGCAGTAGAATGGCCTTACTGAAGAGCTCAGTGACTTTCAATGTGGCACCGTCATAGGATACCACCTATGACGGTGGAACAGGTTGAGAGCTTCAAGTTCCTTGGTGTCCACATCACCAACGAACTATCATGGTCCAAGCACACCAAGACAGTCGTGAAGAGGGCACGACAAAGCCTATTCCCCCTCAGGAGACTAAAAAGATTTGGCATGGGTCCTCAGATCCTCAAAAAATTCTACAGCTGCACCATCGAGAGCATCCTGACTGGTTGCATCACCGCCTGGTATGGCAACTGCTTGGCCTCTGACCGCAAGGCACTACAGAGGGTAGTGCGTACGGCCCAGTACATCACTGGGGCAAAGCTCCCTGCCATCCAAGACCTCTATACCAGGCGGTGTCAGAGGAAGGCCCTCAAAATTGTCAAAGACTCCAGCCACCCTAGTCATAGACTGTTCTCTCTGCTACCGCACGGCAAGCGGTACCCGGAGTGCCAAGTCTAGGTCCAAAAGACTTCTCAACAGCTTCTACCCACAAGCCATAAGACTCCTGAACAGCTAATCATGGCTACCCGGACTATTTGCACTGCCCCCCACCCCATCCTTTTTACGCTGCTGCTACTCTGTTAAGTATTTATGCATAGTCACTTTAACTCTACCCACATGTACATATTACCTCAACTACCTCAACTAGCCGGTGCCCCCGCACATTGACTCTGCACCGTTACCCCCCTGTATATATAGCCTCCCTACTGTCACTTTATTTTACTTCTGCTCTTTGTTTTTCTCAACACTTTTTTGTTGTTGTTTTATTCTTACTTTTTTGTTTAAAATAAACGCACTGTTGGTTAAGGGCTGTAAGTAAGCATTTCACTGTAATGTCTGCACTTGTTGTATTCGGCGCATGTGACCAATAAAATTTGATTTGATTTGATTTGATACCAACAAGTCAGTTCGTCAAATTTCTGCCCTGCTAGAGCAGGTCAACTGTAAGTGCTATTTTTGTGAAGTGGAAACATGAAGTGGTAGGCCACACATGCTCACAGAACGGGACCGCCGAGTGCTGAAGCGCGTATCGCGTAAAAATCGTCTGTCCTCGGTTGCAACACTCACTACTGAGTTCCAAACTGCCTCTGGAAGCACAAACGTCAGCACAAGAACTGTTCATCGGGAGCTTCATGAAATGGGTTTCCATGGCCGAGCAGCCTATGATCACCATGCGCAATGCCAAGCGATGGCTGGAGTGGTGTAAAGCTCGCCGCCATTGGACTCTGAGCCATGGAAACGCGTTCTCTGGAGGGATGAATCATGCTTCACCATCTGGCAGTCCGACGGACAAATCTGGGTTTGGCTGATGCAAGGAGAACGCTACCTGCCCCAATGCATAGTGCCAACTGTAAAGTTTGGTGGAGGAGGAATAAAGGTCTGGGGCTGTTTTTCATGGTTCGGGCTAGGTCCCTTAGTTCCATTTTAACGCTACAGCATACAATGACATTCTAGACGATTCTGTGCTTCCAACTTTGTGGCAACAGTTTGGGGAAGGCCCTTTCCTGTTTCAGCATGACAATGCCCCTGTGCACAAAGCGAGGTCCATACAGAAATGGTTTGTCGAGATCAGTGTGGAAGAACTTGACTAGCCTGCACAGAGCCCTGACCTCAACCCAATCGAACACTTTTGGGATGAATTGGAACGCTGACTGCGAGCCACGCCTAATCACCCAACATCAGTGCCCAACCTCACTAATGCTCTTGTGGCTGAATGGAAGCAAGTCCTCGCAGCAATGTTCCAACATCTAGTGGAAATCCTTCCCAGAAGAGTGGAGGCTGTTATAGCAGCAAAGGGGGGACCAACTCCATATTAATGCCCATGATCTTGGAATGAGATGTTCGACGAGCAGGTGTCCACATACCTTTGGTCATGTAGTGTATCTATCCATTATGTTAAAGTGTTACCAACTCAATCTAAAGAGCATGCTTTGGCACAACAACAAGCTACAAAAGAAGAGTGAATTGATCAAAAGCTTCACTTGAAGTGTGTGAGATTTCGTTGGTTCTGAAAAGGCATTGCTCCTGTTCTGAGGTGATCATACCAACACAACATAACGTAAAACGGTGAGTGTTTGTTTGTAGAACAAGGGACAGGGAACCAAAAGGAACAGTTTGGTTCATGGTCTCCAGACATGTTTTGAAAGGTGCTCAGAGTGATGGGTTAAACCATTGTTGTTTTTGTCTAGTGTTACAGTAGCTAACCTCTCATGTAGTCACTTTACTTTAGGAGTCATTCAGATTGCATGATAGCTTGTCCTGCTACAAAATAAATGTACAGCTGACAACAAATGAAACTGATTACCTACAGAACGCTAATTGATATGGTACAGTCAGCATTTGTTCTGAAATAATGTTAGATGAAGTTCTATACTGTAATTGGTTAATTTCCCCCTACAAATGGCTTATGTGAATGATGATTCATGGTTAGTAAATGAAAATGCCTCCAGCCTGGTACAACTTGGTTAAAAGACCCCAAAAAGTGTCTTTAACTGTTCCTTCTGTCAGTCAGAATGGCCTTTCAAAAGTGTTGGTGAGAGCATACAAGCGGGATACCCTTTTCACCACAACAAGAGAGAAAACGAAAACACAAGACAAAAGGCAGTAGCACAGGCCAGGCACAATGAGGGTCCCCCGACTCAGAGTTACTCACAGAAAGAAAATAATAGAAGACACAAAGGTAAGGAGGAGAGCAAGGAGAACCAACTGGACATGGGGAATAAGAGATGAGAGAGGACTTTAACCATTGACACATTCAGGAATTCAATGTACAGCAAACATCGTTGGCAGGTTTACTAACTGACACTTGAACCAGGTGGGTTGAGAAAGATGCTAATAAGCATTCTTCTATACTTACTTTCCTGCTTCACAGCCATACTGTCAGAACTCAAACACTCAATTATATATTCATTATATATTTAATTGTATTGTAAATTGTATTTTAAAGTTAAAATATTAGTCCAAATGAGGACTAAAAGAGATCCTAATCAAATAAAATTATTTGGAATGGCTAGAATTGAATGATTAGATTTAAAATCTTGATTGACCATTAAAGCTAGCCTGATGTACCAAACATCTAGTTAAGTGATCCAAAATCCTGCTCCTGGATAGCCGTCATCCTGTAGATTTGTCCCAGCTTAATACCATCACAACTTCAACACCTTCATTAGCTGAGTCGTGTGTGTGTGGCTTGTCAGGAGCAGGATTGAGCATCTTTGGCCTAGCCGGTCCTTTGACACAGCCACCTTTAGTTAGTTGACCCCACAGTGACCTTACCGGCGATGTTGCTGTCCGTCTCGTCCGTCTGCAGGCTGATGACGCTGGAGTTGTCCATGCGCAGCTGCAGGTCGTTGAGCTTCTCCCTCAGCTGCTCGATGTCACTCTCCTTGCTGTCCAGCTGCATCTGCAGCTCGTTGCGGTACGTGCACTCCTCCGACAGTTGCTGTTGTAGAAGAGAGAGGCAAGCAGAATACGCAGTGATGAATATGCAGTTAATTCAGGGAAGATCAGAAGCACTGCACCTTCAAGTGGGGATGTAGTGCTACCTTTCACTATTGAGTTTAGCTCTGTTCTAAATTAGGAATTTATTTTACTAAATCCAACTTGAAGGTGCAGTCACTGTCTTACCTAAAAGAAAGTTCGCTTTTGTTGATTTGATTTGAAAGAATACTATTAATTAAAAGGTTCAAAGGATCATCGTTAGATGATTTTGAGACCAATTAGACCCTACTGTCAAATTGACAGAGACTGAGTGTTTAATGCATTATTACTGACCGCCTGCATCTCGCTGAGCTCCTTCTGGCACTTGATGGCCATGTGGTTGAACTTTTCCTGCTCCTGGTTGAGCTCCAGCTGCAGCTTGCGGTTCTCCTTCTCCTTCTTCCTCAGGTCGGTCGTGCTGCCCTTCTTCTTGGTGTCAAGCTTCATGTCCTTCCTGTTCATGATCTCTGCCAGCTTGTTCACCGCCTGGAGGGATCAAATGGGGCAATCGGTTGAGGTAAGGTTGACGTTCAGGTTTAACAAAATGGTGCAACCGGTCGAGGTAAGGTCGAGGTTTATCTTTAACAAAACTGGGCAACCGGTTGAGGTAGGGTTGAGGTTTAACAAAGTAGGGCAACGGGTTGAGGTTTAAAAACGTTGAATGGAAGAACTATGGGGTTGTGTTCGAGGTGTAAATATGAGGTCAAAGGAGCTCATAACTATTGGTGTAATGTTCAGTAAAGTAAACAGTCAAAGGTTGAAGTGTCTTACCTGAGTCTTGAGTGTGCGCTCTGTGCTGAGAACCTTCTCGTAGTTGGCCTTGATTGTGTTTGTAATCTCCTCTTTCTGGGAGTCATACTCTGCAGAGGAGAAGGGGACAGACAGTGTGAGGAAACCAGACAGTCTTACACGGATCCAACTGACAGAGGGGACCATATACAGTTGAAGTCGGAAGTTTACATACAGTTAGGTTGGAGTCATTAAAACTTGTTTTTCAACCCCTCCACAAATTTCTTGTTAACAAACAATAGTTTTGGCAAGTCGGTTAGGACATTACTTTGTGCATGACAAAAGTAATTTGTCCAACAATTGTTTACAGACAGATTATTTCACTTATAATTTCACTGTATCACAATTCCAGTGGGTCAGAAGTTTACATACACTAAATTGACTGTGCCTTTAAACAGCTTGGAATATTCCAGAAAATGATGTCATGGCTTTAGAAGCTTCTGATAGACTAATTGACATCATTTACCTGTGGGTGTATTTCAAGGCCTACCTTCAAACTCAGTGCCTCTTTGCTTGACAGCATGGGGAAATCAAAAGAAATCAGCCAAGACCTCTGATTTTTTTTTGTAGTTTCCACAAGTCTGGTTCATCCTTGGGATCAATTACCAAACGCCTGAAGGTACCACGTTCATCTGTACAAACAATAGTACGCGAGTATAAACACCATGGGACCACGCGGCCGTCATACCGCTCAGGAAGGAGACGCGTTCTGTCTCCTAGAGATGAACGTACTTTGGTGCGAAAAGTGCAAATCAATCCCAGAACAGCAGCAAAGGACCTTGTGAAGATGCTGGAGGAAACCGGTACAAAAGTATCTATATCCACAGTAAAACGACTCCTATATCGACATAACCTGAAAGGCAACTCAGCAAGGAAGAAGCCACTGCTCCAAAACCGCCATAAAAAAGACAGACTACGGTTTGCAACTGCACATGGGGACAAAGATCGTACTTTTTGGAGAAATGTCCTCTGGTCTGATGAAACAAAAATACTGTTTTGGCCATAATGACCATTGTTATGTTTGGCGGAAAAAGAGGGTGGCTTGCAAGCCGAAGAACACCATCCCAATCGTGAAGCACGGGGGTGGCAGCATCATGCTGTGGGGGTGCTTTGCTGCAGGAGGGACTGGTGCACTTCACAAAATAGATGGCATCATGCAGAAGGAAAATTATGTGGATATATTGAAGCAACATCTCAAGACATCAGTCAGGAAGTTAAAGCTTGGTTGCAAATGGGTCTTCAAAATGGACAATGACCCCAAGCATACTTCCAAAGTTGTGGCAAAATGGCTTAAGGACAACAAAGTCAAGGTATTGAGTGGCCATCACAAAACCCTGACCTCAATCCTATAGAAATTTGTGGGCAGAACTGAAAAAGCGTGTGCGAGCAAGGAGGCCTACAAACCTGACTCAGTTACACCAGCTCTGTCAGGAGGAATGGGCCAAAATTCACCCAACTTATTGTGGGAAGCTTGTGGAAGGCTACCCAAAACGTTTGACCCAAGTTAAACAATTTAAAGGCAATGCTACCAAATACTAATTGAGTGTATGTAAACTTCTGACCCACTGGAAATGTGATGAAAGAAATAAAAGCTGAAATAAATAATTCTCTCTACTATTATTCTGACATTTCACATTCTTAAAATAAAGTGGTGATCCTAACTGACCTAAGACAGGGAATTCTTACTAGGATTAAATGTCAGGAATTGTGAAAAACTGAGTTTAAATGTATTTGGCTAAGATGTAAACTTCAGACTTCAACTGTAAGTGCCTATGAAGACATTAACCATAGGCCTAGATTATAACAGAATAAGCATAGAATATAATAATTAGACCAAGTTATGAAAATGGTGTCTTGACATTACCTTCCACCTGAGTGCGAAGCTTGTGGTCCAGCTCAGCCTTCTCCTTGCTGAGGTTCTCCACGTCTTTGGTCAGGGTTTTGTTGGATTCCTCAAGCTGGGGAGGACAAGAGGAGAGACATTCAGAGGTTTAAATGTAGGTGTACAGCTGCCTGAGACACACACAAAACAATGTAATTATTAAATAGGACAATATTGGAAGTATACTAAGCTGTTGTTTCCTCTGTGCCCACATTCCTGGATAGATTTATTTTCCCTGACTTTGAAGAATTTTACAATGCAGGAAAGGAGTGTGTATTGAGGCAAGCAGTACTGACCCGTGCGATGGTGGAATCCTTCTCGGAGCCCTCCTGCTTGTGTCTGGCCATGGCCTTCTTGTTCTCCTGGCGCAGCTCAAAGTACTGCTCCTCCTGGAGCGCCCTGGCCAGCTGCTCCGACTCTGCCTTGGTCACCGTCAGATCCAGCTGGGCTGACAGGGAGTCCCTGGGAGGAAGGGAGGGAGGACAGACACACATGGTTTAAAATCAGATTCACAATCGCTCTGTGTGGTGATTTGAAAGTAGGCTGGTCGAGAAAAGCTGCACCCCATATTCTTTTTTTATTTTTTATTTTATTTCACCTTTATTTAACCAGGTAAACCAGTTGAGAACAAGTTCTCATTTACAACTGCGACCTGGCCAAGATAAAGCAAAGCAGTGCGATAAAAACAACACAGAGTTACATATAGGGTAAAACAAAACAAAGTAAAAAATAAATAAAAATACAACAGAAATACATATATATACAGTGTGTGCAAATTTAGCAAGTTATGGAGGTAAGGCAATAAAATAGGCTATAGTGCAAAATAATTACAAGTAGTATTAACACTGGAAAGATAGATGTGCAAGAGATGATGTGCAAATAGAGATACTGGGGTACAAATGAGCAAAATAAATAACAATATAGGGATGAGGTAGTTGGGCGGGCTAATTTCAGATGGGCTGTGTACAGGTGCAGTGATCGGTAAGGTGCTCTGACCACAGCGTATGATTACAATACTGATTCTTGCTATATTGACAAAGGCCTGATATTACATTAAACCTACATTTGAGATATTTAGCAGATGCTCTTATCCAGAGCAACTTACAGGAGCAATTGGGGTTAAGTGCCTTGTTCAAGGGCAGAGACATATTTTTCACCTGGTCGGCTAGGGAATTCGAACCAGCGACATTTCGGTTACTTGCCCAATGTTCTTAACCGCTAGGCTACCTGCCGCACATTTCCATTTTGTCATGTTACCTTTCGCTGTGCAGCTCATGCACCTTCTTGTGAACTTCCTGGACCTGCCGGTTCCTCTCCTCGATCTCTTCCTTCAGTTCCTTCACCTGAGTTTTATAAAGCGTCTGGAGGTAGAGACAGGAGATATGGCGTCAGTCAGTTAGCCACTGAGCAGGGTTATAGGACAGTGAGGTAAATGGACCCTACTCACTGAGAAATACTGTTCGGCCTCAAGCTGGTCCTGAAGTTCCCTCATCTGTCCCTCGTTGCCCCTGTATTGCCTGGAAGACGGGCACACAAACCATATGGTTAACATATTGCATATGTGAGCTAAATAAACATTTCAAAACAACCAAAAAAGACCGCGTTGAAGGGGAAACTCAGACTCTGGTAAAATCCTCAAAAAGCCTTTCAGATTTCAGATACAAAACCTTAGTGTATAGATTATTAACTTCATTACACCATACAGTATGTCCCAGGGTTGTATGTAGCCCGGGAATACCACCACCCCTCCACCACTCCCTGCAAAGCTCCATAGGCAGAAAGCTACAGTAAGCAGACGGATTAACAGTCTTTCATTCTAATGGGAGGAGCTCGACTCTGGCTAACCCTTAACCCTGTGGTGTAAACATTGTCACTGGGGAGCTTTGCCACAGTCAACGTCTAAGCTGAAATAAGAGCCTTTTTACTGGAATAACGACCAATTGTAGGGCCATTTAACATAGACTCCCAAAGCAGTATTAGCTAGCTGCAGGAAGGAACGTAAAACTACAGACTATTACAGATTTTCAGAATAGAGTTTAGCTAATGGAGTTAGAGAAGTGTGTCTGGAAGGTATTGCATTCATTTGGAAGGGAGATACACGCATTGAGATGATGCTCAATGTAGCCTGTCGAGGATCGAGCTAGAAGTTACCCACAGAGCTAGGAAAACCCCTATCCCAACCTTAACCATTAGGTTATATCTGACCCTTGTACCAGTGACTAGGGGTAAACTACCTAATCCCCTGTGTGGGGTGTGACAACGTGACTAGTTTGGAGGGTATTCTCACTTGGTGAGCTGTGCGAGCTGGAACTCAAGCGAGCGTTTGCTCTCTAGTGCCGTGTTGATCTCCTGCTTCAGCTGCTTCTCCGAGCCCTTCAGCCGGTCCGCCTCCTGGGAGCGGCTCTTCAGCTCGTTCTGGGCCAGCAGCCTCTTACTGGACTCCTGCTCCAGATGCATCCGCAGATCCTTCACCTGCAGGGGAGAACCAGGGATGTTAGGACAAGAGAGAACCACAGTATGTCCTAACTACACTGGGGTTATACCAGACTTGTTCTCGGGAAATCAACAGCTTTTTCTGGAGGGCCGAATCCTAACTTGAGATCTGCACGTTGAAAACTTTATTTCTTGCGAAAGCCTCATTAGTATCGACTAATGATTAACGTGAATGTTTGTGTAGAGGGGGGTAGTTGTATGATATCCAGAAAAGTGGTTAAATGTTTTTAGGGCCAGTGCCCATGGACCTCCACCCCAGACAAGGTGAGTCGATGTTGGTGTTGAGTGGTGCTGGTGCTCACCTCGTCCTCCAGCCTCTCCTTCTGCTTCATCAGCTGCTCCATCTTCTGCACCGACTGCTTGAGATCAAACTCCAGCATGGAGCACTGCTTCTCCACCTCCACCACCCTGCTCTCCGCTCGCATCCGTGCCCCGCTCTCCTCAGACACCTTGTGCTGCACCGCTTGAGGGAGAGGAGGAGGGAAGGAGATGTCACTCAGTTGCAACTATCCATCATTCAATGGAAGAACCTCACTGACAGATTGAATAGGACATTTGTGCTCAGTTATTTGAAATGACCCACCATCCTCACGGGCAAAACATTTTAGTACACCCCCTCTTGGCGTATGCCATGTTCATATGAGTGAGAGTGACTAACAAAATCAATGGGGGCCCCCTGGAGGTCAGGGCCCCTGGGCACATGTACTGCATGCCCAGAGGGTAATTTGGTGATGATTACTACAAGGTTTAGATAGCTGGCTAAACTACTTTACCTAGCAATATAAAAAATATTAGCTGATATGGGCTAATTGAGTGACTTTCAGTGAAAACTGATGATACACTACCACATTTCTAAATTGCACCTTGTCTATTCTACTATTATAACTCAACAGTACGGGGTCGGGGCCCCCTAGCAACCACGGGGCCCTAAGCACAGCGCGTAGTCTGTGTATAGGCAAAGGCGGCACTAGACACGTCTGGAAGACAAGTAAATGTTGCTTCAAACAGTGCTGGTCTCGAATTATTTCTGATGTTTTTGGAAGGTGGGATTGGGTCCAGCTTTTAATATGTAGGGAGTTAAAGTCTGAACATGTCACATGGAGGGGAGCGGAGTCCACTCCCTCAATTCCTCTCCATCCATCCAGTGCCTCCCTGGGTATGAGTGGTGCAGGTGAGAGAGAGGGGGGAGAGGGATAGAGGGGGATGCAGAAAGAGAGGCAGAGAGAGGGATAGAGAGGCAGAGAGCAGACAGAGAACAAGGGAGAGAGAGACAGAGACAGACTGTAGTGGTGGCTAGGGTGTGTTCTAACATGGGCCCAGATATACCATGCATGGCGGCTGACTTGGCTTCCTCAATGGACTCGTATTTGTCAGTGAGCTGGGCCCGCGTCACCCTGTGTTCTGTGTGCTCCTGGTCCAGACGCTGCTGCAGTGTCTTTAGCTTGTAGTTCAGGTCGATCTCCAGGTTGTTCTTATCCTGTTGATAGAAAGTGTAGAATTACATATAGAATCCCTAGAATGGACATTGGCATCCTGGCAGCATGTGTAAAAATGACAAGGAAAACATTAATTCTGCTGATCTCTATGGTAGAGAGGCTCTTAAGCCTGGGAGTAAGGGGACTAAAATACCAGTTAGATATACATGTGGTTATCGCAACAAAGAAGATGTGTTGATATAGAGTACAACTGTATTGTCTTTGATACTTCCATTTGGACCACTACTGACAATAGGTGGACGTCACTAGTAACTAGACATCAATGACAGGGTTTGTGTTAGCCTTATAAAGCACAGTATGTGAGTGACATGAGGAGAGACTTGGAGGGCACAAACCTTCTCCAGGTTGTTGCTCCTCTCCTGGGCCTGCTTGCGTTCCACCTCCACTTTGGACAGGCTGAGCTTCAAGTTCTTGTTGTCCTGTTGAAGACCCATCATCCGCGCTACAGACACACAGAGAGAGAAACCGAGAGTCACCTTCAAAACAGTGGTTTGTGCATCTTAAAAATAGTGGTTTGTGTAACGTGCTAAACCCATGTTGACAACACCATAATGCATAGCTTTCCGATTTGGAAAACTATATTTGTGGACTAAGGAAACTGGACAGTAAAGTATTATTTGTATTAAATATGGATGACTGTAGACTTCAAATTCAGTCTGAATTTAGAGCAATATTATTTCAACACAATCCATCAGATAAATTCATCCCCAAGCCTCTTCAAAGCACTTCTCTCCAGATAAAACATGACTGTTTGGCAGATAAGTCTGATGTGAGTGCTGTGGGCATTGGCAGTGCCTGGGCACGTCTAATGTGATGAACGAGAATGGTTAGAACTGGAGCTAAGATTCCCCAGCTGTCTCTTAAATAGTTGAGAAGAGAGGGAGAGACAAATCACTTCAGATCATTTGAAGTTAGTTGAACGTGGCAAGACTGAAAAACAGTTAAGTAAGAGTGACTGAGGAATTACTGTAAAGCAAACTAAAATGGCGTAGGCAATCATGTTCATCCATTCTAGTTCTAACACATGCCCAAGTGAACGCAGGGTTGCGGTCAGACCTCGTATTTACTCAAACACTGAGTCATGTCCAAGTCATATTTACTCATAGAACAATGAGTGCAGTCTTTGGGTGTGAGCCACTGAGTGCGTCCCAATTCTCCACACTTTTTCTTGTCTGGTGCACTTGTGCACCCCCCTACATGGATTTAAAAGACCATGCTCACATGAGTGCTTAGCTATGTATTTTTTTGTTGTATAGACCCCAGGAAGAGTAGCTGTCAGCTAATGGGGAGCTGAATAAAGATTAAAGAGTGGAGAATTGAAATGTAGCCAGGAACGTGTTCTGGTACCTTGCAGCTCGTGGATCTCCTCTGATCCCTGGCTGTAGCTCCTCCTCTCAGAGTCCAGGGTGCTCTGCAGCTGCAGCAGCTCTTTCTCCAGCTGGGCCCTCCCTCCGTCGGCCGAGCGGCTCTTCTCCTGCAGCTCACTGGTCAGCCCCTCCAACTGGGTCACGGACTTGGCCATCTCCGTGTGGCTCTTCCTCAGCCGCGCTGCCGTGTCGGACTCCACCCTCAGCAGGTCATTGGCCTCCTCCAGCTGTCAGTCAAGGAAACAACCATTGGGAAAGCTCACAGTCAATATTACCTCCTGACACAGATGATCTGCTCAGTTGCTGCAGAATGTTTGATTCTGAGACGGTTGTTGGGGTTTTTAACCACTATGTGGGTGGACGTCTAATGTTACTATAGAATCATATCCATCCATGCACTTCCAGTAATACTTAATAGGCAAAGACTAGTGTTGCTGTCTGAAAGGTCTATACTAGTCTGGTATGAGGCACTGATTCCTCTGTGTCCTTCACTTGCGCATATGAAAATAAAAGGGGCTTCAATTTGCTGATAAACATCAATGCATGTAATGTAACAAAGCCATAGGGTGATCACAAAGGGTCAGATATTGTTAATCCTTGTCATGGTTAAGGTTCAAATTTAGGGTGGAGTAATCTGATCCTAGATCTGTGGTTATAACCTGGCCTGCTCTCTCCTTGAACTGTCTCACACATCCAAACACATTCCTCAAAACAAACCCCTTCCCTGCACAGTCCATACCTTTGACCCACATTCTGACCCTCAAACGAGACCTCAAACCTAGAATGACCCCCTATGCTGTGTGGATGGCAATTGATGAGAGCAGTGTGTGTGTATACACATTTTCCTACCTTATCAGGACCACAATGTCCTGACAAGTCGTCAGAATGTCCTGACAAGGTAGGAAAACAATAACATTTTTGAAAAGTCAGGATTTGTTCAAACACTATTTTAGGCTTACGGGTTAGATTTAGGGTTAGTGTTAGGTTTAGGTTTAGGGGTTAGGTTAAGGATAATAGGATTTTGAATGGGAATATATTTTCTCTCTCCAAAAAGTCCAGAGAATTGACCAAAACAAAGCTGTGTGAGTGTACGAGAGATACTGTACCTGCTTCTGCAGTTGTAGGATCTTGTCATTCGAGGCCTGAGAGTTTTGGCAGATTTTCCTCATGGCCTCAAGCTGCTCTTTCAGAGTGGACACTGAGAAGAAACAGAGTAAGGATGAGAGTTAAATGAAAGATCAAGTCATCTTTATCACACACGTCTCCCTTTCAAAACATGACACTAAACTAACTGTATCCAGAAACATGTTTTTTTGTGCATGGGAGTTGTGTTGCATTTAAAGTGCTCTGTTTATGTGCATGTTGGTATCCGATCTGGTAGTTTAAGGAGTTAATACGTGTGAATCCACTTAGTTCACAGCGATCCTCTGGTCCCAGTTAACGGGAGCGTCTCAGAGGGTGAGTGTCTGGGTTAAGACTGCTAGTTAGCACTGTAGGGGGAGTCAGACTAGCAGACAACTAGACTAGCAGGTCAAGCTGCACTTGTATCGGTCAGAGTGAGTACTAGTAATCCAGTTGGGACAAACATCTGTTAGGGCTAGATCCAATAACATCTGGGCCCGTTTTCATAAAGCATTTCAGAGTAGGAGTACAAATACAGGATCAGCTTTTTCTTCTAGATCATAGTAACATTACATGGACAGGGAGGATCAGTAATCGTACTCTGAGTGAGATGCTTTATGAATACAGGGAGGAAAGATGCTACTGCAGTAGTGCAAGATCTCATTATAGATTATACTGTAGTAGCACTAACCCTGTACAAATCCTGTCACTTAGTGTACAAAACATTAGGAACACCTGCTCTTTCTATGACAGAATGACCAGGTGAATTCAGGTGAAAGCTATGAGCCCTTATTGAGGTCACCTGTTAAATCCACTTCAAAATCAGTGTAGATTAACGGGAGGAGACAACTGAGACATGGATTGTGTATGTGTGCCTTTCCGAGGGTGGAATGGGCAAGTGTTTATAATCAGTGTTATAAACACTTGTTATAGACATGTGTATAGACAGAGGTTTGGACTAAAACAGTGGGAGATTGGAGAGATTGAGTTAAAGAGAAGGATAAAAACAAACAATCCTTACCCTCGTTCTCCAAGTTGCGTCTCTTCTCTGCCTCCTGGTCGGCTTTTCTTTGGTACTCGGTGACTCTGTGCTGGATCATCATCTTGTCTTTCTCCAGGAGGGACATACTGGCCTCCACACCCTTCCTCACGTTGGCCTGGGAGGAGGGGAGGGTGGCACAGGAGTTAGTACTCAATGTACAGAGCATTTAGGCCCTATATCATGTCTTGTTTGCTGCACTTTTGTAGATTACCGTACATCGTGATTATGCATTTGCCCTGGTATGTTTCAGAACACTAGACATTCACTCACCTCCTCGTCCAGCTCTTTCATGATCTTGTCGAGCTTTGTGTTCGTCGTCCTAAAGAAGGAGAGCAAAGATTAGCACTTTAACTTGCTTTGCTTGATCTTTTAAAATGGGAACTGCTCCAAAACAGGTGCATTGTTCATTAAAATACACTTTTTACGAGCATGTATTTGTTTTGCTTGAAATCTGATTTGTTGATTATTGATCTGACTTATTGGTTAATTGAAGTTGATTGACGGGTGATTGATTGCTACCTGCACTTCTGCTCCATCTCGTCCTTTAGCTGCATCTCACTGTGTAGCTGCTCCTCCAGCTGGTAGATCCTCTTCTGCAGGTTCTCCAGCTGAACACAGACAATGTGTATGACAACACCATAGACAGACACTGTAGAATACATTACACTTTGCAACACAATACATTTGTAATCAGTTTGGCATTGCAGAGTGTAACATGCTCAAGTAGAATAAACCGACACTAGTGTCCATTACGCATTGGAACGTGACATAAAAACCTGAAGAGAATTTAGCATCGCAGAAAGTAGCTACTCCAGATGCATCTCTATAAGTAGTACTCACATGGCTCTTGTCTTCCTTGGTGGAGCTGCTGCGTTTGTCAACACTCTTGGTGCTGGTGCTCCAGGAAAACCTGGGGGATAGACCACAACAACTTGATCAACATTTTGTTACAAAGTAGGGTTCAAATGGATTTTATTTTATTTTTCTTTGTCAATGATTTACACAAAATACTTTCATGTCAAAGTGGCAGATTTCTTTTACATTTGTAACCCCCTGAGTCAATACATGTTAGAATCAACTTGGAAAGAGATTACAGCTGTGAGTCTTTCTGGGTAAGTCTCTAAGAGCTTTGCACACCTAGATTGTACAATATTTGCATATTATTCCTAAAAAATATTCTTCAAGTAAGTATTTGATCTCCTGCTGATTTTGTATGTTTGCCCACTGACAAAGAAATGATCAGTCTATAATTTTAATGGTAGGTTTATTTGAACAGTGAGAGACAGAATAACAACAAAAAAATCCAGAAAAGCGCATGTCAAAAATGTTATACATTGATTTGCATTTTAATAAGGGAAATAAGTATTTGACCCCCTCTCAATCAGAAAGATTTCTGGCTCCCAGGTGTCTTTTATACAGGTAACGAGCTGAGATTAGGAGCACATTCTTAAAGGGAGTGCTCCTAATCTCAGTTTGTTACCTGTATAAAAGACACCTGTCCACAGAAGCAATCAATCAATCAGATTCCAAACTATCCACCATGGCCAAGACCAAAGAGCTCTCCAAGGATGTCAGGGACAAGATTGTAGACCTACCCAAGGCTGGAATGGGCTACAAGACCATCGCCAAGCAGCTTGGTGAGAAGGTGACAACAGTTGGTGCGATTATTCGCAAATGGAAGAAACACAAAATAACTGTCAATCTCCCTCGGCCTGGGGCTCCTTAAAAGATCTCACCTCATGGAGTTGCAATGATCATGAGAACGGTGAGGAATCAGCCCAGAACTACACGGGAGGATCTTGTCAATGATCTCAAGGCAGCTGGGACCATAGTCACCAAGAAAACAATTGGTAACACACTACGCCGTGAAGGACTGAAATCCTGCAGTGCCCGCAAGGTCCCCCTGCTCAAGAAAGCACATACAGTGGGGAAAAAAAGTATTTAGTCAGCCACCAATTGTGCAAGTTCTCCCACTTAAAAAGATGAGAGAGGCCTGTAATTTTCATCATAGGTACATGTCAACTATGACAGACCAAATGAGAAAAAAAAATCCAGAAAATCACATTGTAGGATTTTTAATGAATTTATTTGCAAATTATGGTGGAAAATAAGTATTTGGTCAATAACAAAAATTTCTCAATACTTTGTTATATACCCTTTGTTGGCAATGACACAGGTCAAACGTTTTCTGTAAGTCTTCACAAGGTTTTCACACACTGTTGCTGGTATTTTAGCACATTCCTCCATGCAGATCTCCTCTAGAGCAGTGATGTTTTGGGGCTGTCGCTGGGCAACACGGACTTTCAACTCCCTCCAAAGATTTTCTATGGGGTTGAGATCTGGAGACTGGCTAGGCCACTCCAGGACCTTAAAATGCTTCTTACGAAGCCACTCCTTCGTTGCCCGGGTGGTGTGTTTGGGATCATTGTCATGCTGAAAGACCCAGCCACGTTTCATCTTCATTGCCCTTGCTGATGGAAGGAGGTTTTCACTCAAAATCTCACGATACATGGCCCCATTCATTCTTTCCTTTACACGGATCAGTCGTCCTGGTCCATTTGCAGAAAAACAGCCCCAAAGCATGATGTTTCCACCCCCAAGCTTCACAGTAGGTATGGTATTCTTTGGATGCAACTCAGCATTCTTTGTCCTCCAAACACGACGAGTTGAGTTTTTACCAAAAAGTTCTATTTTGGTTTCATCTGACCATATGACATTCTCCCAATCCTCTTCTGGATCATCCAAATGCACTCTAGCAAACTTCAGACGGGCCTGGACATGTACTGGCTTAAGCAGGGGGACACGTCTGGCACTGCAGGATTTGAGTCCCTGGCGGCGTAGTGTGTTACTGATGGTAGGCTTTGTTACTTTGGTCCCAGCTCTCTGCAGGTCATTCACTAGGTCTTGTATGTCTTCCATTTCCTAATAATTGCTCCCACAGAAACCAAGATGCTTACCTATTGCAGATTCAGTCTTCCCAGCCTGGTGCAGGTCTACAATTTTGTTTCTGGTGTCCTTTGACAGCTCTTTGGTCTTGGCTATAGTGGAGTTTGGAGTGTGACTGTTTGAGGTTGTGGACAGGTGTCTTTTATACTGATAACAAGTTCAAACAGGTGCCATTAATACAGGTAACGAGTGGAGGACAGAGGAGCCTCTTAAAGAAGAAGTTACAGGTCTGTGAGAGCCAGAAATCTTGCTTGTTTGTAGGTGACCAAATACTTATTTTCCACCATAATTTGAAAATAAATTCATTAAAAATCCTACAATGTAATTTTCTGGATTTTTTCTCCTCAATTTGTCTGTCAAAGTTGATGTGTACCTATGATGAAAATTACAGGCCTCTCTCATCTTTTTAAGTGGGAGAACTTGCACAATTGGTGGCTGACTAAATACTTTTTCCCCCACTGTTTACATGCCTGTCTGAAGTTTGCCAATGAACATCTGAATGATTCAGAGGAGAACTGGGTGAAAGTGTTGTGGTCAGATGAGACCAAAATCGAGCTCTTTGGCATCAACTCAACTCGCCGTGTTTGGAGGAGGAGGAATGCTGCCTATGACCCCAAGAACACCATCCCCACCGTCAAACATGGAGGTGGAAACATTATGCTTTGGGGGTGTTTTTTTGCTAAGGGGACAGGACAACTTCACCGCATCAAAGGGACGATGGACGGGGCCATGTACCGTCAAATCTTGGGTGAGAACCTCCTTCCCTCAGCCAGGGCATTGAAAATGGGTCGTGGATGGGTATTCCAGCATGACAATGACCCAAAACACACGGCCAAGGCAACAAAGGAGTGGCTCAAGAAGAAGCACATTAAGGTCCTGGAGTGGCATAGCCAGTCTCCAGACTTTAATCCCATAGAAAATCTGTGGAGGGAGCTGAATGTTCGAGTTGCCAAATGTCAGCCTCGAAACCTTAATGATTTGGAGAAGATCTGCAAAGAGGAGTGGGACAAAATCCCTCCTGAGATGTGTGCAAACCTGGTGGTCAACTACAAGAAACGTCTGACCTCTGTGATTGCCAACAAGGGTTTTGCCACCAAGTACTAAGTCATGTTTTGCAGAGGGGTCAAATACTTATTTCCCTCATTAAAATGCAAATCAATTCATAACATTTTTGACATGCGTTTTTCTGGATTTTGTTGTTGTTATTCTGTCTCTGTGTTCAAATAAACCTACCATTAAAATTAGACTGATCATTTCTTTGTCAGTGGGCAAACGTACAAAATCAGCAGGGGATCAAATACTTTTTTCCCTCACTGTATGTACATGTGGGTAGAGTTATTAAAGTGACTATGCATAGATAATAAACAGAGAGTAGCAGCAGCGTAAAAGAGGGGTGGGGGGGGGGCAATGCAAATAGTCTGGGTAGCCATTTGATTAGATGTTCAAGAGTCTTATGGCTTGGGGGTAGAAGCTGTTTAGAAGCCTCTTGGACCTAGACTTTGCGCTCCGGTACCGCTTGCCGTGCGGTAGCAGAGAGAACAGTCTATAACTAGGGTGGCTGGAGTCTTTGACCATTTTTAGGGCCTTCCTCTGACACCGCCTGGTATAGAGGTCCTGGATGGCAGGAAGCTTGGCCCCAGTGATGTACTGGGCCGTACGCACTACCCTCTGTAGTGCCTTGCGGTCGGAGGCTGAGCAGTTGCCATACCAGGCAGTGATGCAACCAGTCAGGATGCGCTCGACGGTGCAGCTGTAGAACCTTTTGAGGATCTGAGGACCCATGCCAAATCTTTTCAGTCTCCTGAGGGGGAATAGGCGTTGTCGTGCCCTTTTCACGACTCTCTTGGTGTGCTTGGACCATGTTCATTTGTTGGTGATGTGGACATCAAGGAACTTAAGCTCTCAACCTGCTCCACTACAGCCCCATCGATGAGAATGGGGGCGTGCTCAGTCCTCTTTTTTTTCCTGTAGTCCACAATCATCTCCTTTGTCTTGATTACGTTGTGGGAGAGGTTGTTGTCCTGGCACCACACGGCCAGGTCTCTGACCTCCTCCCTATAGGCTGTCTCGTCATTGTCGGTGATCAGGCCTACCACTGTTGTGTCATCGGCAAACTTAAATGATGGTGTTGGAGTCGTGACTGGCCATGCAGTCATGAGTGAACAGGGAGTACAGGAGGGTGGTACTCAGTGATGTGTTGTGTTGGTTTTGCCCCAAACATAACGGTTTGTTTTCAGGACAAAGTTAATTTCTTTGCCATTTTTTGCAGTTTTACTTACGTGCCTTATCGCAAACAGGATGCATGTTTTGGGATATTTTTATTCTGTACAGGCTTCCTTCTTTTCACTCTGTCATTTAGTATTGTGAAGTAACTACAATGCTGTTGATCCATCCTCAGTTTTCTCCTATCACAGCCATTCAACTCTAACTGTTTTAAAGTCACCATTGATTGGCCTCATGGTGAAATCCCTGAGCGGTTTCCTTCCTCTCCGGCAACGGAGTTAGGAGGACGTCTGCATCTTTGTAGTGACTGGGTGTATTGATACACCATCTAAAGTGTAATTAATAACTTTACCCTGCTCAAAGGGAGATTTACCAATCTACAAATAGGTGCCCTTCTTTGCGAGGCATTGGAAAAACCTCCCTGGCCTTTGTGATTGAATCTGTGTTTGAAATTCACTGCTCGACTGAGGGACCTTACAGATAATTGTATTTGTGGGATACAGAGATGAGGTAGTCATTCAAAAATCATGTTAAACACTCTTATTACACACAGAGTGAATCCTGAACTTATTTAGGCTTGGCATAACAAAGTGGTCAAACACTTATTGACTCAAGACATTTCAGCTTTTCATTTTTAATAAAAACATAATTCCTCTTTGACATTATGGGGTATTGTGTGTAGGCCAGTGACACAATCTCAATTTAATCCATTTTAAATTCAGGCTGTAACAAAACAAAATGTGGAGAAACTCCAGGGGTGTGAATACTTTCTGAAGGCACCGTAGTCAGAGACAACACTAGGACCACACTTCCCTGACCTGACCAAACAGTGAAAAACATCCCACTGGGTCAAACATGTTGTGGTTGTTATCTAGGTCAGATTACCCTCCAGTATGAGACATTCATATGTGCATGTCTAACAAGCTCAGGGTGTAATTAGCTATGTAGTTCTACAGGTTGCATTAGATTTATGTGGCGGTATAAAAAACGGCAGTACTGACAGTTCTGATGAATCTAGCAGGTTAAGCTAGAAAGTGTTGACTAGTAGTTGACAGAATAACTGATGATTGCGCCAGCCGGTGCACCCTGACTATTTTGACTGTGGTAAATCAGGCCTGACTACAGTATGATGACCATGGTTAAGGCCTTGAGTTTCTCCTGAGCTGACCAGGAAAAGCCTAGGTGACGACTGACAGTGTTGACTGTAGTTGGTGACGCCAGGCTAAGCGGACAGTGCCAACACATACTCTGGACACCATTTTCCTGACACAGATTAAAGTCTTGGACTAAAATGCAGTTAATGGAAATTCTCCACGAAACATGATTCAAGAGCCTTACTGGTGACTGCTGTAGTAGTTGAAGCCTGGCTATGCTAACAGACTTACTGATGACTGCTATAGTAGGTGAACCCCACAAAGGGCAGCTGGTTGCCCACAAAGGCCTTTGGTATGGGGAAGGTCTCCTCGTCTCCCCGGTCCTCCTCAATGTCGTCAAAGTTACTGGTGTCGATGTCACTGCTCAGCTCAGGCACTACCGGGGCCGCCGCTGGAAACACAGATAGACAGAAGGTGGAGGAGAGGAGAGGAGAGGAGAGGAGAGGAGAGGAGAGGAGAGGAGAGGAGAGGGAGAGGAGAGGAGAGAGAGGAGAGGAGAGGAGAGAGAGGGAGAGGAGAGGAGAGGAGAGGAGAGGAGGGAGAGAGGAGAGGAGAGGAGAGGAGAGGAGAGGAGAGGGAGAGGAGAGGAGAGAGGAGAGGAGAGGGGAGAGGAGAGGAGAGGAGAGGAGAGGGAGAGAGGAGAGGAGAGGAGAGGAGAGGAGAGAGAGGAGAGGGAGAGGAGAGGAGAGGAGAGGGAGAGAGGAGAGGAGAGGAGGAGGAGAGGAGAGGGAGAGGAGAGGAGAGGAGAGGAGAGGAGAGGAGGAGAGGGAGAGGAGAGAGGAGAGGAGAGAACCGAAACATGATTCACCGCAGGTGGAGAGGTATTCTCATAGTTTTCTGAGGTGGTGCGGAGGCACATTGAGTTGAGAACTTGAGATCATGTTGTGGGGGGAAATGCCAGTCAAACTTTGAGGTGTGTACTGCACTTTAAAACTGGCCAAATATAGATTCCAGTACAAGGAGATGGGAGATACAAGTGTAAACAACACAGTGTCAGGGGAGTTGGGATATGCAAGAAACACACTTCCATTACATACTTGTGTAACAAGACAAATATAAGCATACCCTGAATTATTATTACTCTAAATCATTCCCATATGAAATAAAATAGTATTTATCACATGTACCGAATACAACTAGTGTAGACTTTACAGTGAAATGCTTGCTTATGAACCTTTCCCAACAATGCAGAATTTAAATATGATAATTTTTTAAAATGGTAACCAACACAAGAGGAAAAAAACAAAATACACAAGAATGGAGCTATATACAGGGAGTACCAGTACCAGATCAATGTGCAGCGGTTCGAGGTACTTTAGGTACCTATGTACATGAAGGCAGGGTAGTGACTAGGCATCAGGATAGATAATAATAAGAGTAAAATAAAGAACAGAGTAGCAGCAGCAAATGATGAGTATAGAAGTGTGTGTGAGAGAGTGCACATATGTCGATGTATGTTTGTTGGTGTTGTCAGTATGTGTGTGTGTGTTGTGTGTGTGCGTATATAGTGTTTGAATGTGTGAGGGATTTGTGTGGGAGTGACAGTGTAGTGTGTGAGTGAGTGTGTGTGTGTGTGTGTGTATGGTGTGTACATACAGTGAGGGAAAAAAGTATTTGATCCCCTGCTGATTTTGTATGTTTGCCCACTGACAAAGACATGATCAGTCTATAATTTTAATGGTAGGTTTATTTGAACAGTGACAGACAGAATAACAACAACAAAATCCAGAAAAACGCATGTCAAAAATGTTATAAATTGATTTGCATTTTAATGAGGGAAATAAGTATTTGACCCCCTCTCAAAACATGACTTTTCTTGTAGTTGGCCACCAGGTTTGCACACATCTCAGGAGGGATTTTGTCCCACTCCTCTTTGCAGATCTTCTCCAAATCATTAAGGTTTCGAGGCTGACGTTTGGCAACTCGAACCTTCAGCTCCCTCCACAGATTTTCTATGGGATTAAGGTCTGGAGACTGGCTAGGCCACTCCAGGACCTTAATGTGCTTCTTCTTGAGCCACTCCTTTGTTGCCTTGGCCGTGTGTTTTGGGTCATTGTCATGCTGGAATACCCATCCACGACCCATTTTCAATGCCCTGGCTGAGGGAAGGAGGTTCTCACCCAAGATTTGATGGTACATGGCCCGTCCATCGTCCCTTTGAAGCGGTGAAGTTGTCCTGTCCCCTTAGCAGAAAAACACCCCCAAAGCATAATGTTTCCACCTCCATGTTTGACAGTGGGGATGGTGTTCTTGGGGTCATAGGCAGCATTCCTCCTCCTCCAAACACGGCGAGTTCAGTTGATGCCAAAGAGCTCGATTTTGGTCTCATCTCACCACAACACTTTCACCCAGTTCTCCTCTGAATCATTCAGATGTTCATTGGCAAACTTCAGACAGGCATGTATATGTGCTTTCTTGAGCAGGGGGACCTTGCGGGCGCTGCAGGATTTCAGTCCTTCATGGCGTAGTGTGTTACCAATTGTTTTCTTGGTGACTATGGTCCCAGCTGCCTTGAGATCATTGACAAGATCCTCCCGTGTAGTTCTGGGCTGATTCCTCACCGTTCTCATGATCATTGCAACTCCACGAGGTGAGATCTTGCATGGAGCCCCAGGCCGAGGGAGATTGACAGTTATTTTGTGTTTCTTCCATTTGCCAATAATCGCACCAACGGTTGTCACCTTCTCACCAAGCTGCTTGGCGATGGTCTTGTAGCCCATTCCAGCCTTGTGTAGGTCTACAATCTTGTCCCTGACATCCTTGAAGAGCTCTTTGGTCTTGGCCATGGTGGAGAGATTGGAATCTGATTGATTGATTGCTTCTGTGGACAGGTGTCTTTTATACAGGTAACAAGCTGAGATTAGGTGCACTCCCTTTAAGAGTGTGCTCCTAATCTCAGCTCATTACCTGTATAAAAGACACCTGGGAGCCAGAAATCTTTCTGATTGAGAGGGGGTCAAATACTTATTTCCCTCATTAAAATGCAAATCAATTTATAACATTTTTGACATGCGTTTTTCTGGATTTTTTTGTTGTTATTCTGTCTCTCACTGTTCAAATAAACCTACCATTAAAATTATAGACTGATCATTTCTTTGTCAGTGGGCAAACGTACAAAATCAGCAGGGGATCAAATACTTTTTTCCCTCACTGTATAGTCTAGTGAGTGTGCGTAGGGTCAGTGCAAGATAGTTTGGGTACCATTAATTGACTATTTAGCAGTCTGGCTATTTAGCAGTCTGAGGAGAGAGCTTGGGGGTAGAAGCTGTTTTAGAGCCGGTTGGTCCGAGAGCCGATGCTCCAGTACAGTCTATGGCTCAGGTGGCTGGAGTCTTTGGCAATTTTTCAGGTCTTCCTCTGACACCGCCTGATATAGAGGTCCTGGATGGCAGGGAGCACGGCCACAGTGAGGTACTGGGCAGTCCGCACCACCCTTTGTAGCGCTTTGCGGTCAAGGGCAGTACAATTGCCAGTGATGCAGCCAATCAAGATGCTCTCGATGGTGCAGAGGATCTGAGGGCCCATGCCAATAATTTTCAGCCTCATGACGGGAGAAGAGGTGCTGCCTTTCCCGCTTCACTACTGTTCAGGTGTGTGTGGACCATGTTAAGTCCTTAGAGATGTGGACACCAAGGAACTTAAAGCTCTCGAACTGCTCCACAACAGCCCCGTCGATGTGGATGTGTGCGTGCTCTGCCCTCTTTCTCCTATAGTCCTGACACCACACTATCTCTTCTCTGCTTATGGCAATGTTCTGCTGTCAAATATGTCAGTCCTTCTCTCCCCCATAATCTTAAACTGTCTCTTGTCAATCTAGATTACTTAGGAGATAAAATGTATCAACTATAAAACACCAGCACTCAGTCTGACAGTTGATACAGTAGGTATGCGGAGGGGTGACAGAGTTCTGGTTCACACACTGAACCTGGCATCCTATTCCCTATGAAGTGTACTACTTTGCACCTTTTCCCTATGAAGTGCACTGCACAGATGTAAGGCTCACCACATATGTAAGGCTCAGGCCAAAACAAGTGCACTTCATAGGGAATAGGGTTCCATTCCTAGGTCACCCAGCTAGTCAACTAGGGGAGCATCTAGAGGAGCAGCTAGGACAGCTGGTGCTGGAGAATGGCAGGGCATGCCAGAGCAGGGCTAGGAGCGGTGTGGCCAGGCCAAAGTGCTGACTGCAGCCCTTCAGCGTATTTAATATAAACCCAGTAAAGAGCTGCTATAGCCAGTGGATTTACATTTAGCCCTCCGCCTCTAATCTCTCCGCTGTAGCCGGAGACCACATCAACACTAACGCCAGGGTGCTGTTCGGTAGGGTACACCGCAGCAAAAAGCTTTGCAACAGAAAACCAAAATGAGCGTTTCTTATAGGACAAGTTCTGGTAGTACCGCCCCATTAAAAAAAAAAAAAATCTCCCTACTGTACATGATCCCGTTCTCACCCTCAAAATCATCCATCCAGGTTTCAAATTGGTTTCAAACTGATAACACCACTAAAAGTGGAATCGTTGCAATCACTCAGTGCGTGGCCATGGGTTACTGAATGAAATGAATGGTTCTTATTCTGGAATTTCCTGTGACTGTCCTCAGTAGGTCAATGGGAAAACATGTATTTTCACTAACAGCAGTTAATCAACAGAGCAGTGCAGAGTGAGGGGGTTAAGGGGGTGTTACAAACACATAGGAATCATGAAAGCGCTCCTGGTTGACCTGAACACAACTCACTCTCTCTGATGTTCTCCCATGTCCACTGGTCATTCTTGAAGAAAGGATGCCTCTTGATCTCATCCACCCCGTTACGGCCCAGTCGCACCTCCCTGGTAACAGGAAATTAGAACAACGTACTGTTTAGTGATTCTGCAATCCACTGATAATGTCCATTATTATACAGTCTATGGATTTGAAACTAACTCTCTGAAAACAACTGAGTGAAAGCTTCTCGACATGAATGATAGCTCTTCAGATGATCACAGCTCGATGTTTGAGTGATTACTAAGTCTAATCAAGTCAATGAGTTCATAACACTAGTCCCTTTCCATCTACTTGTCAACTAGGGAAATCATTGGTAAAACAAGAAAGATTTATCTGACTAAAACTGTATAAATCAGGGCTTTCCGCGCCACCAGTTTTTATTTCCTAACTGCGCATAAAAATAAAGTAATCATCATCACCCTCACCTGTCAGTCAGGAAGGCACAGATAAGGTTCTTGGCATCCTTGGAGATGTCGCTGTCTTCAGGAAAGGTCAGTGCGTTCTTGTGGTTCATGATCTTACTGTAAGTCCCCACCAACGAGTCAGCATAGAACGGTGTGTCACCTATAGGCACACAAATCCACAGGCAGTGAGGTTAGCTAGTGAACGCAGCCAAGCCAACATATTTTGAATGGTTCTCAATGGGGGTTTGCTTAGCCTAAATGTAAACCCTTAACCATTACCCTAACCTTGAACAAATGTTGATCCCTATACCTGGCCTCAACTTTGGGATGTGCTGGTTGACTATCCACTTCCTTTAGGTTGAGGCAATGTAGGGCTGGGTGATATATCGTCTTAAGGTATACTGGTATGGATCCACATACCGGTATGGATTTTTACCATACCGTCTATAAAAGGTATTTTGATACAGTGTTAAATAAATGAAAAGCTCTACAAATTGGACAACTGTCAGTTTTGTCCTAGTTTGGTTGAGTATACAACAATCAGAATGGAGGAAGCCCATTGAAACCACTTAGAATTCATTAGTTGCTATCCTAGGGTCATGAACTACTAAAAATATATTCCTAAATTATTTTATTCTGAAAAAAAAGAAAGACTTAAATACCACTAAATAAGGAAAATATTGTGATATGACATTTTGGCCATATCACCCAGCCCTACGGCAATGTCTACAATAAGTGGCCACAAAACAATCACAAACAGACTGAAAAACACACACTTGGCTATAAACACAAACACACTGGAAGTCTGGAGTCATTCCAGAGACCACATCCATCCAGGTTCAGTGTGTGAACTGTTGTTTTCTTTACTTTATTTTTATTTAACTATGCAAGTCAATTAAAAACAAATTCTTATTTACAATGACGGCCTACCAAGAGGCAAAAGGCCTACTGTGGGGACGGGGGCTGGGATAAAAAATTAAGTAAACGTGAGTGGCCAATGTGTGAAACAGGATACTGTATATGCAGTACAGGAGCAACAAGATGGTATTCTTTCCAACTTAATCATTGCATAGTATGGATTAATGTCATGATGATTATACACTGCTCAAAAAAATAAAGGGAACACTTAAACAACACAATGTAACTCCAAGTCAATCATACTTCTGTGAAATCAAACTGTCCACTTAGGAAGCAACACTGATTGACAATAAATTTCACATGCTGTTGTGCAAATGGAATAGACAACAGGTGGAAATTATAGGCAATTAGCAAGACACCCCCAATAAAGAAGTGGTTCTGCAGGTGGTGACCACAGACCACTTCTCAGTTCCTATGCTTCCTGGCTGATGTTTTGGTCACATGCTGGCGGTGCTTTCACTCTAGTGGTAGCATGAGACGGAGTCTACAACCCACACAAGTGGCTCAGGTAGTGCAGCTCATCCAGGATGGCACATCAATGCGAGCTGTGGCAAGAAGGTTTGCTGTGTCTGTCAGTGTAGTGTCCAGAGCATTGAGGCGCTACCAGGAGACAGGCCAGTACATCAGGAGACGTGGAGGAGGCCGTAGGAGGGCAACAACCCAGCAGCAGGACTGCTACCTCCGCCTTTGTGCAAGGAGGAGCACTGCCAGAGCCCTGCAAAATGACCTCCAGCAGGCCACAAATGTGCATGTGTCTGCTCAAACGGTCAGAAACAGACTCCATGAGGGTGGTATGAGGGCCCGACGTCCACAGGTGGGGGTTGTGCTTACATCCCAACACCGTGCAGGACGTTTGGCATTTGCCAGAGACCACCAAGATTCGCCACTGGCGCCCTGTGCTCTTCACAGATGAAAGCCGGTTCACACTGAGCACATGTGACAGACGTGACAGAGTCTGGAGACGCCGTGGAGAACGTTCTGCTGCCTGCAACATCCTCCAGCATGACCGGTTTGGCGGTGGGTCAGTCATGGTGTGGGGTGGCATTTCTTTGGGGGGCCACACAGCCCTCCATGTGCTCGCCAGAGGTAGCCTGACTGCCATTAGGTACCGAGATGAGATCCTCAGACCCCTTGTGAGACCATATGCTGGTGCGGTTGCCCCTGGGTTCCTCCTAATGCAAGACAATGCTAGACCTCATGTGGCTGGAGTGTGTCAGCAGTTCCTGCAAGAGGAAGGCATTGATGCTATGGACTGGCCCGCCCGTTCCCCAGACCTGAATCCAATTGAGCACATCTGGGACATCATGTCTCGCTCCATCCACCAACGCCACGTTGCACCACAGACTTTCCAGGAGTTGGCGGATGCTTTAGTCCAGGTCTGGGAGGAGATCCCTCAGGAGACCATCCGCCACCTCATCAGGAGCATTCCCAGGCGTTGTAGGGAGGTCATACAGGCACGTGGAGGCCACACACACTACTGAGCCTCACTTTGACTTGTTTTAAGGACATTACATCAAAGTTGGATCAGCCTGTAGTGTGGTTTTCCTCTTTAATTTTGAGGGTGACTCCAAATCCAGACCTCCATGGGTTGATAAATTTGATTTCCATTGATAATTTTTGTGTGATTTTGTTGTCAGCACATTCAACTATGTAAAGAAAAAAGTATTTAATAAGATTATTTCATTCATTCAGATCCAAGATGTGTTATTTTAGTGTTCCCTTTATTTTTTTGAGCAGTGTACAATATGACAAAACAAGGGGAAGATGTTATGTACTACCAGAGTCAAATAAGAGAGGGAATAGAAGACTATCCTCAATGGTATTTTTGCTGCCTGCAAATTAATGGGAATACTCTGCTCCAGAACTACAATAGGGGTTCAAACTGTATGACCAGTTTGTTTCCGATCGTAACAGCGTGAGAAAAGGTCTCGTATTGCGACTCACCGACGAGCATCTCATACAGGAAGACTCCCACGGACCACCAGTCACACTCCTGGCCGTAATATCCATCTCCTCCCTGGGATTTTAGTACCTCTGGTGAAATGTAGTCTGGCGTTCCCACTGCTGTGTCGCATCGTACCATACCATCCTGAAACAGCATGAATCATATTAAACTACTATTCTACTGTATTTATATACACTGCTGTGTCGCATTGTACAAAGCTTGTATGCTCTAAAATGCATAAGCTTTCACAGCTCAAGAAAGCAAACAAATTGTAGGCCTAAGTGCTGATACAGTGCCTTCAGAAAGTATTCATACCCCTTGACTTATTCCACATTTTGTTGTATTACAGCCGGAATTCAAAATTGATTAAATTGATTTCTCTCACCCATCTAAACACAATACCCCATAACCACAAAGTGAAAACATGTTTTTAGAAATTGTAGCAAATTTATTGAAAATTAAATACAGAAATCTAATTTATTCACAACTCTGTCAATACTTTGTAGAAGTACCTTTGGCGCCGATTACAGCTTTCAGTCATCTTGGGTATATCTCTGTATCAACTTTGCCCATCTGGATGGGGATTTTCTCCCATTCTTCCTTGCAGATTTTCTCAAGCTCCGTTAAGTTTGATGGGGTGCGGCGTGAACAGCAATCTTCAAGTCTTTCCACAGATTTTCAAATGCAATTTAAGTCTGGGCTTTGGCTGGGCCACTCAATGATTTTCACATTCTTGTTCTGAAGCCAGTACAGTGTTGCTTTGACTGTATGCTTGGGGTCATCGTCCTGTTGGAACGTAAATCTTCGCCCCAGTCTAAGGTCGATTGCACCCTAAAGCAGGTTCTCATCAAGGATTTGCCTGTATTTGGCACCATTCATTGTTCCCTCTATCCTTACCAGTGGCTGCCACCACCATGCTTCACGGCAGGGATGGTGTTAGCCTGGTTTTCTCCAGACATAGCGGTTTGCATTCAGGCCAAAGAGTTATTTTTTGTATCATCAGACCAGAGAATGGTTTGCCTTATGATCTCAGTGTGTTTTACGCGACGTGCCTTTTTGCAAACTCCAGGCTTGCTGTCATGTGCCTCTTTCTCAGGAGCGGCTTCCGTCTGGCCACTCTCCCATAAAGCCCAGATTGGTGAAGTGCTATAAAGACTGTTGTCCTTCTGGCAGGTTCTCCCATCTCAGCCAAGGAACTCCGCAGTTCTGTCAGAGTGGTCATTGGGTTCTTGGTCACCTCCCTGACCAAGGTCGTTCTTGCCTGGTTGTTCAGTTTGGTCGGACGGCCAGCTCTAAGCAGAGTCTGGGTAGTTCCATATTTTTTCAATTTCCCAATGATGGAGACCACTGTGCTCCTGGAAACTTTCAACACTCTAGAAATGGTTTTATACTCTTCCTCAGATATAATAAATCTGATGAGGCAATCTCAGAGATCTACGGACAGTTCCTTGGACTTCATGGTATAGTTTTTGCTCTGACATGCACTGTCAACTGTGGGACCTTATATAGACAGGTGTGTTTCTATCTAAATCATGTCCAAACAATTGAATTGGCAACAGGTGGACTCCAATCAATTTGCAGTGACATCAAGAATGATCAAAGGAAATCGGATACACCAGATCTCAATTTGGAGTGTCATAACAAGGGACTGTGAATACTTATGTAAATTAGATAGATGCATTTCATTTTCAATACATTTGCAAACATTTCAAAAAACATGTTTTCACTGTCATTTTTTCACTGTCATTATTGGTTATTGTGTGTAGATGGGTGAGAAAAAATATATTTAATCCATTTTGAATTCAGACTAACAACAAAATGTGGAATAAGTAAAGGGTTATGAATACTTTCTGAAGGAAAAGGAAGAATGCTAAGTAAATGTGTTAAAAACAGGTCTAAATATTGATAAACCATCACTAAGCTTAATTAAATAGAGCATTTGGAAGCAGCAAACAGTTGAAACCCTTGGACAACAGTCTACTCTACAGGGTGATAGTGTCAACTAACTCCTCATTATCAGTCATGGTGCGTTGGAAGGCTAGTGCGATAGCTACCTTGTTCATTTTCATACAGGTCCCAAAGTCTGCCAACTTCAAGTGGCCTGCTTTGTCTAGCAACATGTTATCAGGCTTCACGTCCCTGAAAAGACACAAAAAGACACTTAAGGGATAATCAACAAGCGGCTATGCGTTCTCTGGAAAATAATGAACGACATGGAAGGTGTCTTCCATGATGTGCTAGCGGAGTGAAACTGACCTTCAACTGAGTTGCATTACGTTTCCAGAGAACACATAAAACCCTGAGTTGATTATCCCTTTTATACCATGGCTATAATTAAACACATTTACCGCTACAAATGTGTTCATTTGCCGGTAGAAATGTGTTCAACATCCACGAAAGTAGCTAGCAAGTTTACTAGATAGTAACAGTAGTTGCCTTGTTTAAGCAAACATACAGACTTGCTACTTTAGCTAACCAAACCAGCAGTCCTAGCTTGCTATTATGACATTTGAATTCAGCAACGCCAATGTTTTCAATTGGATTTTGCTTTCAACAGCAGCTCAATCACATAACATGTAAGAATGAACTATAGCCATTGAATTCTACCATGCAAATATACCATGCGTTATAGGGAAATAATGCACGCTCTAGAATGCCCTTCAAGCCAATCAGAAACAAGTATTCAACAATGCCATGGTATAAAGTAATATAACAAACCAGCAGTTCTCTAACCTAAAACCTGATATTATACAAGCAAAGCATTCTCAAACCAACAACAGTACATTCAACTGGTGATTTAAGTCCCTGTCAAGAGAAAGTTTCTCAAATTCAGGGAGGCTTTAGAAGGGTGGCGAAAACTGCCACTACAGAAAAGAGGTAGACATAGAGACACTCAAGAGACCTTTAGAGTAGAAGAGGTCCAGTACCAGTAACAGCAACAGTAGTACCTGTGTATGAATCCCATGGCGTGGATCCCATCCAGAGCCAGAACCACCTCGGCGGTGTAGAAGCGGGCCCACTTCTCAGGGACGTCATAGTTGCTCATCAAGTTGACCAGGTCTCCACCGGGCATGTACTCCATCACCATGTAGAGGTAGCGGTTGTCCTGGAACGCATAAAACAGCTGGGGGGGGAGAGATTAGGGTTAGTGACCAAACATCATTAGGAGGAATGGAGAGGAAAGAAGCAAGAAATGGAAATAGCATGAATATTCTGTTACAATTGCCTGAATCTCAATCACTGTGCTTCCTAACATATTGTTCCTAGTAGGCAAAGTGAGGACGAGACTAGGGAGTCTCTATAAAGAACTATACACTATTCAATTATCCATACCTGCACCACCAAGGCGCTGTTGGCAAAGGCCATGATGTCCCTCTCCTCCCAGAAGAAAGCAGAGTCCGACCTCTTGATCATCTCAAACTTGCTAAGCAGCTTCATGGCGTATACCTTCATCGTGGCTTTGTGTCTTACCTGGGAGAGATGGGAGAGGAGAGAATCTAGTTAGGGCATATGGCTTGCATCAAGCCAAACCTATAGCCATATAATAATAATAATAATAATAATAATAATAATAATAATGTTATACTCCTATATCTATCTGCACTAGATGTATAAAGGGCAGACACATAAAAGTTGATGCGATTCACTCAGGACAAATTAGCATAACCATAATAGCAATCCTCACCAACTGCACTTCTCCAAACGCCCCCCTCCCAATAACCTTGACCACCTCATAGTCCTCCGCTTTCATCCGCAGGTCCCGGATCTTACTGATGGTGTCCTTATCTAAAGAAGAGAGGTGGAGAGATGACATTAAGAGGAAACTTGTTAGAACAGGGTAAGCTGGTAACCTGGGTAGATCAGTAAATGACTAAAGGGACTTTGTCCATCGACTCAGGCAGAGATTTCTAAAAAAGATAAAAATAAAACAGCAGATGAAAATCTGCAATAATAACGTCACTGGATATCTGAAGTATCAGTACCATTGAACTTGGATGTTGCATCCTTGACATGCTCTCTACATTTGGGTTGCATACGGTCTCCAGAGATATCATTCATACCATCCAAGGTTGTGTGTTTTCTGGCAGACAAAGCAGTTAAAGAAACCTCTGTCTTTCAGCTGATAGCGTTTCTCCACTGACTGCTTTACAGAGTGTGTTACAGTACTGAGAGCCTAACTGATGTAACAACTCTGGCTTCCGCTACCCTAGGGAAGATAGTATTCAGCCAAATTTGGTCATAGCTGAACAGGAGGGATCGTTTTTCTATTTGCATGGGTCACAACTGGCACAAGAATGCATGGAAAAAAAGGGGGGCTGAGTGCAGTGCATCAGAGGTCAATTGATCTAAAAATAAAGCCAAGGACTAGAACTATTAAAATGAGACCATTTTGAATGCAGAGTCGTTTCCAGCAGTTACAGCTTCAGGGTTTCAGAAAGTAAAGTACATGAACCCCCTACTTGAGAAGTGGTATTAAAAAACAGTGCGATAAACATACATTTTTAGAAGCATTTTAAACACGATTTTATTCAGAGATGCTTGGACTAAAATATGGGGGGAGAAAATAAAATCAGGTGTTTGTGCTGTCCGCAGAGCTGTCGGCTAATGTGACTGGGTGTAGCCTAGGCCTATAGGCTACTGGTCTCATACAGAATATGATTAGACTATATGTCATGGGTTAGTAGTGCGCAAGGAGGAGAGCACTAGCAGTACAAAGAGTACAGACCCCCTGAGGGGATGCCATTGGCAACCAGCTCCTCTCTCAAAACAGCTAACTATTACCATAATGTCCTTCAAGGCCTCTCCAACACTGAAAGAAGTACCCAGCAAGACTAATTGAACAAATAGCCTGTGACAGATTTAGCCCAAAGGCTTTACAGTAGCTTGTATTGACAGTTTGTTTCTAATACGGGGAACAGTTTGTGAAGAATTGTCGTCATCTATGGTAGATGCTTTACTGCCATTGTAGCCACATACATTTAAAATATATAACCATATTCATAAACTAATGACACGCCAAAGTTGCAGACAGTCCTTGTGTTAAAATGCCATAGACTCTATATAAGTTCCACAGTCATATAGACATGGTGGTCCCCCATTCTGAAGGGGTTTAGTGGTGAACCAGTCATGATAGACACCATGTGGGTCACCAGCCACTAATTAAAGCCCCTTTGTTGGGGACACCGAATGGGCTGAGCTGCAGACACAATTGTGCCCTGGCCTGTATAGAGGCGAGGCGGTGACCCAAAAACAGCCTCCACTCTATCGTCTGCCTGCGTGTGTGTTCTACAAATTTGATGGAAGTGACAGAGGGATTCTGCACAAAGGAAGGAGGACATATGGGGAGAAGAGCCTTGTATGGGCCAGCTACTTACATCTATTCAAGAAGTTGTCGATGCTTTTGTTTTTTCTCAGGGCTGGAAAGTCAAGGTCGTACACCAACGCGTCCAAGCCATCCTAGAGAGAGAGAAGAGAAGCATTAATAGAAAGGTCTTGAAGTCTATGCTAAGACCACAACTGGGGGAAATTCTCTACAATACTCTAACCAGGTCACTACTAGCATTATGTAGCTAGCTTACAGTAGAACTACCGTATTTTCCACACTATAAGGTGCACCGGAGTATAAGCCGCAGCAGCTAAATTGAATGATGTGTACATATATAAGCCGCACTGGACTATAAGCCGCAGGTGTTTTAATGTTTAATTATGTTTAATTACCATATGTAAGGGTTCTGATGGACAGTCCCTTTCGTCTCAAATCTGAAACACCAGGATGGTCCACCTCTAAAATTTTCAATTTTCATTTCGGTGGCGACTGTTTCAGCTTTCAGTCGGATCTGCACGGTGGAAACACCTCGGCCGTCTGCTCTCCAATCTTCAAGAAAGTCTTCAAGTTCGGGCCATCTAGCTTTTTTTGACTTTTTGCATTGAGACAGTTCGTCCCGCTGGCGTCTCCAACGTCTCACCATTGACTCATTGATGCCAAGGCTACGTGCAGCAGCTCTATTTCCTTCTTTTACAGCCAGATTGACTGCCTTTAACTTAAAAGCTGCATCATATGCATTTCTACATTTGTTTTCCATAATGAGGGTTTGTGCATGAAAACTTCCTTTGCACAAACTGTCTCGCTCTCGTAATGTCTGTCTGTCTTGCTCTCGTTCTGTCTCTCGTACCACTCTCGGTTCCACTTTTACTTTTGCGCGCTACCTGTCTCACTCTTTTCCGGCCTCCAGCTTTTCCTGCTGGAGCCCGCCGCTAAAGGTGGGGGCGCGGACCGGTCATAGAGCCCATAGAGTTAAAGTTGGTGGACTGTAACCTGTAAAATCCATATATTTAGGAGGTCTTCTAGTGGCCGTTAGCTGTAAAAATCCATAGATTAGCCGCACCGTTATATAAGCCGCAGGGTCGAAAAATTGGAAAAAAGGCGCGGCTTATAGTCCGAAAATTACGGTAATATCTGGTGCAAAGCATGTTAACTGGAGGTTATAGGCTATAACCCAGCTATATGCCAAACCATCACAATAAGCAACCCTGCAAGTAGTAGACTCAAACTGGCTTAGCCAACAGTGGCCAAGGTTTTCAGCTAATCACAAACAAAATATCCTATCCTGTGCCACTTGTAGCCTAAACGGTTATAATTTAGTTAAACCGATTAATAGCCGATCTAATGACGGGTTTAAAAGGGTTTTGTTTTACAACTTCATCCATGTTTAGGGAGTTTTAGACTCTAGAAAAAAACTCCAAGCCACATTAAGCTATAGGGCTAGTGTGCTACACTACACACAATCACAGCAATGGTGTGATGTCAAATGTCTGACTACCTTTGGTCTTCAACAAAAGGATGGACAGAGCCTATTCAGTCAGATGGAACAGCTCATTCCCATACAGCAAGATCGCAAAAAAGATCCCAGAATGATGTACATAAGAAACAAAATGATCCATGGCCAGCTTAGCCACAGGCATTGGGCGTCACACAAGCATTGAGACTTCATTAAACACCTGGCAGCAACTCCTCAGAACAGCAACTGAGGTAACTGAAGAACCATAAAGCTCCCCATCTGATGACTGATAAAACAGTGGGTCGTGAACTTCTCAGGTCAGGGAGCTCTTCAATACAAACGTGTCTGGTTGATGGAGTTCCTACCTTACAGTCAGCTTGGCAAGGCATAGACAATTAGCACCTTAACTCAAATGGACCTAGTCCATGGAAAAGTATATAAATGCTGCAGTGACAGACAGTCATCTCTACAGCTCATCATGACATAAGGTCATCCATATGATTATATTACTCCAACATGATGATTAACCCCCATTCATCGCCCAGCTGTGAACATAGAGCCTGGTGTGCCTGGGTAGGGCCCTGCTGGGGAAGAAGAAGTGCTACCGGCTGGCAGACCAGCAAGATTTAACCTAATCTTCCTTAATCCAGGACGTCTCACACAAAGAGGGCAGTGGCACATCACTAAGATAGCAGTTGTATCCAGGGCCTATAACAGGACATGTACAGTTCAGTTGTATCCAGGGCCAGGCCTATAACAGGACATGTATGGTTCCTTCCTTGGCTTCCCCACGAGTGAGAAGGAACCTTACCCTTCATTATTCTGATCGAGTAGGGCCTAGATGTAATGTCTTGTGACACATGAGCACAGGACTTTCACCTTTGTCTACCTAGTTGACTTAAATAAGCAATCTGTTTGAAAACAAAATAGATGACACTACAGACCCGACCTTCCTCCTGCCTCCTAATGGGGAAACAAAACAAAAAGCCACATGGTGAATCAGCTGCAGCTCAGACAAGCAGTTGAATCCTCTTCAGTAACTCCACTAATGGCTGCGGATGGTGTAGAAGTGTTTGTGGTGGTCATAGCCTCTTTAGACTTGCAGTCTCAGGGAAAGAGGGGGGAAAACTAGACATTCAAAGAAGGGGGAGGCGACAGTGTAGAGTAAGAAAAATGGGAGAGCTGGCTAGATCAACCCACCCGCTAGACATGGTTGAGGATAGATGCATAGATTTCTCACACAGCAGCTCTTCTAAATGGTGGGCTGAGTGTTTCATACAGAGGGGAAAATGTGGCCTTGTATGTTGACCATGGTGCAGAGCAGATGAGAAAGCCTCTCCCTCTCTCCCCCTCCCCCCTCTCCTAGAGAACTCTGGGTTGCCGCAGTTCGCATTCCTTAACAGGACTCTACACGTCAGAGTGCTATTTTAAGTATGTGGCCAAGCAAGTTCAACAAAATGTTGAAAAAAAATCAGAATAATTGTACAAAAGTCACAAAGTGAGGCCCCTTCTTTTCAATTAGTACTAATGGGTTAACAAGATTATTATGAGGGGTCGGGTGTTATTTTCCATCCACCGGGAGAACAAATGAAGGAAAAAACAAAGAAAGCTGAAAGGAAGCCATGTTAGGAATTTGGTACGACTTGGTCTGAATGGAATGACGAGAGACAGCGCATAGGGTGAGCATGAAGTGAAACCACTTACTGGAAAATATAAGTCTAGGCCTAATTACAATAACAACAAAGCTGTTGCTAGCTAGAGAGAGGAGAGTTTACCTGAGAAAAACATTGGCAGGGGACTCATTCAAACACCTGGAGTCAAACATTAACTTGAATTTGATATTAACTCAGAACAACAAAGAGAGTCAACTCAATTTCAGCAACATTACATTTTGTACATGTATTGTCTTCAGATAGGGCTAGGGTTGGTGTAGGCCTAAGCTGTGCATTGTGGAGACAGTGGATGGAACCCAGGTCACCCACCAAACAATGATGTGATTCTAAGATCACATGACTGTAGACTTTGCATGAGCCAAAGGCACAGTGCTCTATACACCAATCATCAACACTTAAAAAGCAGTCTGGTAAAAACATTCCCATTATGTAAACAGTGCTGTAGCTGGACCTATAGAATAATGAAGGGTACGGTTTCAAATCCTGTGCAGAAAGCTAGAGAGCTAGCCACCAGGCAGCTAGTGGTTTGTGTTGAGTAGGGCCAGGGCAGGGGGCGAGTCACTGACCTGAGTTCATCTGTCTCTCCTGCTCTAAAGGCAGACGGCTCAGTGTCCGTCTGGCCTCGGCCACATACATGGAGAAGAGGGAACACCAAGCCAAACAGGCCTCAGACACCACTCCTCACACCATCATACCAACCCCAACCGTACTGGTTCATTTTTTTACATTTTAGTCATTTTTAGCAGACGCTCTTATCCAGAGGTAGTGAGTGCATTATTATTATTATTTTTTTTTTTTATACTGGCCCCCCTTGGGAATCGAACCCACAACCTTGGCGTTGCAAACGCCATGCTCTACCAACTGAGCCAAATCCCTGCCGGCCATTCCCTCCCCTACCCTGGACAACGCTGGGCCAATTGTGCGCTGCCCCATGGGTCTCCCGGTCGCGGCCGGCTACGACAGAGCCTGGATTCGAACCAGGATCTCTAGTGGCACAGCTAGCACTGCGATGCAGTGCCTTAGACCACTGCGCCACTCGGGAGACACCATCATACCAACCCCAACCGTACTGGTTCAGTTTCTTTAGCCTTTTCACACCATCATACCAACCCCAACTGTACTGGTTCAGTATCTTTACCCGTTTTATGCCATCAAGCAATCAATGCTGTTTCAGAGTTTTTGTGTCAGATTGTTTTTGCCAGCTCGATTCTAAACACTATGATGGACGTGTAACCAAACTAGCACGGTAGAGAACTTTGCTCAGCTCAGTTCAGTACTGTGAAAAGAGTATTACAGAGTACCAGTGGTGTGTGGGCCCAGCTGCCCTGGGAAGAAACACCCTCAGGACTCCCAGTCTATCTGCTTTCCAAGCACAAGAGGGGAATGGTGCAGCAACTAGTGAAACAAAAATAAAGGCCACTCTAAAATGTGCAGTTTTGTCACACAACACAATGCCACAGATATCTCAAGTTTTGCATTCTACGCCACTGCTCAGCTTCTCTGCTCTACTGAGAGGATGTGGTCCATCCAAATAAGTGTGTGCCTGGACCCGGTCCTGACATTGCAAGGCTGCGCTGAGACATTGACTTATCAACACCCCAAGTACCGCTCGGGTAATCCCAACCATAAATTATCAGCATTATCATGATAATGCAGGTCCGCAACAGGCAACCATTATTGACTCCAGTTTTATCCCACATACTCGCTCGAGGTATAGGCCCAATGGTACAGTTCTAGACAATCTAGTATCTATACCAATTCAAGCTAGCCCTATGGCAGTGTCACCAACTTTCTCCTGAGTCAAGATCACTTTTGAAGTGAAAAGGCAAGAGATCTACCACTCAGAATGTTATTTAAAAAAATATATAATTAACCTAATAAAAATAGTTCTGTAGGAATTAGGTTTGTGCAGCAGGCCTAATACATTATCACTGCATATTGGCTATATGCCTGGCCTGCCAATATTGTTCTTCTCAGCCCATATTATATTTCAAAACATTCAAAAATTCAGAGTTGGATGACCGTTCAAAACAATTTTTCCTAGTTCCTAGTTGTCTTGAACGCACTGAAGTCAGAAGTCTGAGATTTCCGAGTTCCCAGTTGTTTTGAACACGTCATTGGTCTCAGCGGAGGGAGGGAGAGAGCAGCAGAGGGTCCACCACTCACGGTCCCTGCGCTCTCCTTCCTTTCATCCGGTGAGACTGACGGGAGAGTGGGACAGTCTTCCACCTGATGGCGAAACTCAAGTTGCACCGCTTCCACATATGCCTCACGCACAAATTCATGTTGTTCCTATGACCAGAGAAAGTTAAATATTACTCGATATTAAAATAGACACGACGAGCTGCTAATAACAAAACACAGGATTATCGCTACACTTGGCTACTCATTCATTGCAGATGCAGCGTGAGTGGAAGTAGAGAGAAGTTTTATGTTTTGTAATAGTGATAATAACAGTGTTGACAGTGCTGAACTCATTCAAAAACAGCAGCTCTTTGCTGTATTCTTTGACAGTCACTCTCTGGTCATGGTTTTATAAAAGTTAAGAAATATCACGTAGGCTGGTATCAAACTTCGCTGTGGCCGGTGAAGCTATAGGCTCTGTGATTGGAGCGACCCGATTGGCCAGCGCAGTAGGCGCACTCAATTTAGGCACAGAAGTCCCAGTCCACCAGGTAGGCGGAGTTTGTATTTTCAGAAAAATGAAAATGGTTCAAAATGGATACACTTTGCCTACCCCGGTGCACAGGGCTTCTGACTTAAGTACACCTATCGCCAACAGCACAAAACAAAAAACAAAATTTAAAAAAGGGAACGCAAGCCTTTATCGCTGGCTTTTCTACAGAAATGTTTGGTGATCGACTAGGAATGCCTTGAAGATCGACCCGTCGTTCGCGATCGACCAGTTGGTGACCACTGCTCTATGGTATTTTCAAACAAGGGGTTACCAACTGAGCATAGTATGCTTGTATTAGAGTTTGAAACGAAATGCAGCATTGGACTGATTAATGTAAATGCCAGAAGTTTGATCTCAAACATGGATTTTATTATAACTGTGGCCTCTCAAACCAATGTCACCATTTGTACAAAGGAAAACGTAAATGTTTCTGTATTTGTATTTATTATGGATGCCCATGCAGCTACTCTTCCTGGGGTCCAGCAAAATTAAAAGGCAGTTATACAATTTTAAACACATTACAATAAATTCACAGATTTCACAACACTCTGTATGCCCTCAAGCCCCTACTCCACTACCACATATCTACAATACAAAATCTGTGTACGTGTGTGTATAGTGCGTATGTTATCGTGTGTGTATGCATGTGTCTGTGCCTATGTTTGTGTTGCATCACAGTTCCCGCTGTTCCATAAGGTTTATTTTTATCCATTTTTTAAATCTAATTTTACTTACTTGATGTGGAATAGAGTTCCATGTAGTCATGGCTCTATGTAGTACTGTGCGCCTCCCATAGTCTGTTCTGGACTTAGGGACTGTGAAGAGACCTCTTGTGGAATGTCTTGTGGGGTATGCATGGGTGTCCGAGCTGTGCACCAGTAGTTCAAAAAGACAGCTCGGTGCATTCAACATGTCAATACCTCTCATAAATACAAGTAGTGATGAAGTCAACCTCTCCTCCACTTTGAGTCAGGAGAGATTGACATGCATATTATTAATGTTAGCTCTATGTGTACATCCAATGTCATTTAAGGTGCTCCAAAGCTTTTTCCTATCATTCTTTATATTATTTATCTTTGTTTCATAGTGTAGTTTCTTCTTCTTTTTATTCAGTTTAGTCACATGATTTCTCAATTTGCAATACGCTTGCATCAATCCACAGGGATTGAACAGTTTTTACAGTCATTTTCTTAAATGGGTGCATGCTTATTAGTAACTGGAATAAGCAATTTCATAAATGTGTCAAGTGCAGTGTCTGGTTGCTCCTCATTACACACCACGGACCAACAAATATTATTTACATCAACAACATAGGAATCACTATGTTTTCCTAGATATGGCTACCATATTGTGATCGCTACATCCGATGGATCTGAATGCTGCTTTCAAGCTAATTTCTGCAGCATTAGTAAAGATGTGATCAATACATGTTGATGATTTCATTCCTGTGCTGTTTGTAACTACTCTGGTAGGTTGACTGATAATCTGAACCAGGTTGCAGGCACTGGTTACAATTTGAAGCTTTTATTGAGTGGGCAGGTTGATGAAAGCCAGTCAATATTTAAATCACACCTCTATTGATATCACATAAACTACCAGTTAAAAGATTTGGACACACCTACATTGTAGAATAACCGTGAAGACATCAAAACTATGAAATAACACATATGGAATCATGTAGTAACCAAAAGTGTTAAACAAATCCAAATATATTTTATATTTGAGATTCTTCAAATAGCCACCCTTTGCCTTGATGACAGCTTTGCACACTCTTGGCATTCTCCCAGCCAGCTTCACCTGGAATGCTTTTCCAACAGTCTTGAAGGAGTTCCTACATATGCTGAGCACTTGTTGGCAGCTTTTCCTTCACTCTGCCGTCCGACTCATCCCAAACCATCTCAATTGGGTTGAGGTCGGGAGATTGTGGAGGCCAGGTCATCTGATGCAGCACTCATCACGCTCCTTCTTGGTAAAATAGCCCTTACACAGCCTGGAGGTGTGTTGGGTCATTGTCTTGTTGAAAAACAAATGATAGTCCCACTAAGCCCAAACCAGATGGGATGGAGTATCACTGCAGAATGCTGTGGTAGCCATGCTGGTTAAGTGTGCCTTGAATTCTAAATAAAATCACAGACAGTGTCACCAGCAAAGCACCATCACACCTCCTCCTCCATGCTTTACGGTGGGAACAACACATGCGGAGATCATCCGTTCACCCACACCGTGTCCCATAAAAGAAACAGCGGTTAGAACCAAAATTCTCCAATTTGAAAACCTCCAGACCAAAGGACACATTTCCACCGGTCTAATGTCCATTGCTCGTGTTTCCTGGCCCAAGCAGGTCTCTTCTTCTTATTGGTGTCCTTGTAGTGGTTTCTTTGCAGCAATTCGACCATTAAGGCCTGATTCACACAGTCCCCTCTGAACAGTTGATGTTGAGATGTGTCTGTTACTTGAACTCTGTGAAGCATTCAGGCTGCAATTTCTGAGGCTGGTAACTCTAATGAACTTATCCTCTGCGGCAGAGGTAACTCTGGGTCTTCCATTCCTGTGGCGGTCCTCATGAGAGCCAGTTTCATCATAGCACTTGATGGTTTTTGCGACTGCACTTGAAGAAACTTTCAAAGTTCTTGAAATGTTCCGTATTGACTGACCTTCATGTCTTAAACTGCCGTTTCTCTTTGCTTTAACTGTAAGTCGCTCTGGATAAGAGCGTCTGCTAAATGACTAAAATGTAAATGTAATGTAATGCTTATTTGAGCTGTTCTGGCCATAATATGGACTTGGTCTTTTACCAAATCTTCTGTATACCCCCCACCTTGTCACAACACAACACAACTGATTGGCTCAAACGCATTAAGGAGGAAATAAATTCCACAAATTAACTTTTAAAAAGGCACACCTGTTACTTGAAATGCATTCCATGTGACTACCTCATGAAGCTGGCTGAGAGCATGCCAAGAGTGTGCAAAGCTGTCTTCAAAGCAAAGGGTGGCTATTTGATGAATCTCAAATGTAAAATATATTTTGATTTGTTTAACACTTTTTTGGTTACTACATGATTCCATATGTGTTATTTCATAGTTTAGATTTCTTCACTATTATTCTACAATGTAAAACATATTAAAAATAAAGAAAAACCCTTGAATGAGTAGGTGTGTCCAAACTTTTGACTGGTAGTGTATGTTAGAGCAGGGTGAGCTGCACACAGGACTTCCTACTAGGGCACACCACCTCAGTGCTAACAGTATAAATCTTGTTCATAGGCACATGATTACTGCATACAATAGCTGTAGGATCAGCAGAGGCATTCAGGGCAGTTAGAGGGACATAAATTAGGTTACTTACATTGTCTACTAACGCCCCTGGTATAATGTACATTTGCTGAAGCATTATGACAACTCAGTGTCACAATGGTAGGGATTAACTGAGCTGGGCTTGGGTCATTGATAAGTAATTGTCTCAACGCAGCCTTATAATGCTGTGAAAGGTTCCAGGATCCCAAACGATTTGGGTGGATCTCATCCTCCTTATAAAACGTGTTTTGTTTACAACAGGTATCAAAATTGTCAACAAAAGTTACACCCATTGAGTTGCAATAATCACGTAGCCAGTTGTGAAGAGAAAGAATCCTGATAAAGCATTCAATGCCACGATTCAGAGAGGGCACAGGGCCAGATATGATAGGTATTTTATTAGTGTCTAGCAGAGAGTCAATCAGCGCTTTAAAATCCAGTTTCAACTGTTCAGAGCTGCCCTTCATAATGTCATTCAAACCCACATGGACTACGATATAATAGATTTCCATGTCCTGACGTAGTACATTCAGGAGCAGCTTAGTAATGTCATTTACTCAAGCTCCGGGATAGGACATTGTTTTTGCACCAGGAACAGTCACATTTCTTACCATGGAGCTGCCCAAAATCACAGCTGGCGAGGTCAAAGTGGAGGTAAAAGTTTAGAATTTGTTACAAATTCATTAAAAGATTTGAGCTGAAATGTATTGGGTCAATAAGAATTCAAACCCTTTGTTATGGCAAGCCTAAATAAGTTCAGGAGTAAACATTTGCTTAACAAGTCACATAATAAGTTGCATGGACTCACTCGGTGTGCAATTAATAGTGTTTAACATTACTTTTAAACGACTACCTCATCTCTGTACCCCACACATACAATTATCTGTAAGGTCACGCAGTCAAGCAGTGAATTTAAACCACAAAGACCAGGGAGGTTTTCCAATGCCTTGCAAAGAAGGGCACCTATTGGTAGATGGGTAAAACAAAACAAAAAAAAACAGACATTGAATATCCCTCTAAGAATGGTGAAGTTATTAATTACACTCTGGATGGTGTATCAATACACCCAGTCACTACAAAGTTACAGGCGTCTGTCCTAACTCAGTTGCCGGAGAGGAAGGAAACCGCTCAAGGATTTCACCATGAGGCCAATGGTGACTTTAAAACAGTTACAGAGTTGAATGGCTGTGATAGGAGAAAACTGAGGATGGAGTTACTCCACAATATTAACCTAAATGACAGAGTGAAAAGGAGGAAACATGTACAGAATACAAATATTCCAAAATGCATCCTGTTTGCAACAAGGCACTAAAGTAAAACTACAAAAAATGTGGCAAAGAAATGAACTTTATGTCCTCAATACAAAGTGTTATGTTTGGGGCAAATACAACACATCACTGAGAACCACTCTTCATATTTTCAAGTATGGTAGTGGCTGCATCATGTTATGGGTATGCTTTTCATCGGCAAGGACTAGGGAGTTTTTTTTAGGATAAAAAGAAACGGACCAGAGCTAAGCACAGGCAAAATCCTAGAGGAAAACCTTGTTCAGTCTGCTTTCTAGCAGACACTGGGAGACAAATTCACCTTCAAGCAAGACAATAACCTAAAACACAAATATACACTGGAGTTGCTTACCAAGACGACATTGGCCTAGTTACAGTTTTGACTTAAAATCAGCTTGAAACTCTATAGCAAGACTTGAAAATGGTTGTCTAGCGATGATCAACAGCCAACTTGACAGAGCTTGAATAATTTTTTGAAGAATGTGCAAATGTTTTACAATCCAGGTGTGCAAAGCTCTTAGAGACTTACCTAGAAAGAGTCAGATGTAAATCACTGCCAAAGGTAATGATAACATGTATTGACTCATGGGTGTGAAAACTTATGTAAATTAAATATTTCTGTGTTTCGTTCTCAATAAATTAGCTAAAAAACATGTTTTCACTGTCATTGAGGTGTATTGTGTATATAGGTGAGAAAAAACATATTTAATCCATTTTGAATTCAGACTGTAACAACAAAATGTATATGCACTGTATATAAGGAATTGGCAACTGGTTCTCATTTTGAGAAATAAGCATCTTCTTATCCAGGTAGGCCACTGATTTCAACATCTAAACAAAGTGAACAGGCTGTGTTGTTCAAACAGTTGGAGATGTACAGGAGGGTGTATTCATAACAGTTCAACCTTGTTAGAATGCAAATAGATCCAAGTTGGCTAAACTTTAAAAGCTGCAATATAACTTTTTGGGGCAACCCGACCAAATTCACATAGAAATGGAGTTATAGATCAGTCATTCTCATTGAAAGCAAGTCTAAGAAGCGGTATATCTGTTCTATGTGCGCTATTTCTATGCTTTCCGTTTTTAAAGTTAATTTTTACGTCTTCTTTCTTTCGGTTTTGTACACTAGCTTCAAACATCTGAAAATACAATATTTTTGGTTAAGGAAAATATATTTCACAGTGGTTTAGATTGTACAATGATTCTCTACACGATACTTGCTTGTTTTTTCACAAACTAAAATTAGGCAAACCATTATAATGTTGGCAAACAGGAAATGGCGGAGCCAGATCAGTGATTATTGCAAAAAAGCAGGTTGAACTATTTTTATAAAATAATTGAATTATTAGTGGGTCTTATGGTTGAAGGCTTATATTTAGCCTAGGTATAATTCATTCAATTATTCTTGACTGTTTGAAATGCAGTGTATTGACCTTTAATTGTGCAACAAAGCTTAGAGATTTATTAGTATTCTTTAAAAAAAAAATGTAATCAAGATATCGTGAATCGCCCATATATAAAAATACATTATCGAGATTATATTTAGGCCATGGTCCCCAGGGACTGCAACGCAGAAGAAAAATCAGCCTGTCCAGAGAAGCACGAGACTGAACTTCACTCAACTTTCTAGAGTTTTCCAGTTAGTTAACACTATACAACACTTCCATTTACTGTCGGAATTGCGATCGAAGCAACGCAATTTGTCTATTTGTCAATAACAGCTGTTGCGCGACGTCTAATATTAAAGTAGTCTCGAGGTATTGCTCGACTGAGTACATCATAATAAGCTTTAGACCACACTATCTACCAAGAGAGTTCTCATCTACATTTTTCATAGCCGTCTATTTACCACCACAAACCGACGCTGGCACTAAGACCGCACTTAACGAGCTGTATAAGGCCATAAGCAAACAAGAAAATGCTAATCCAGAAGCGGCACTCCTAGTGGCCGGGGACTTTAATGTAGGCACATTTAAAATCAGTTTTACCTCATTTCTCACCAGCATGTCACGTGTAACCAGAAAATAAAAACTCTAGACCACCTTTACTCCACACAAAGCTCTCCCTCGCCCTCCATTTGGCTGGCAAATCTGACCATAATTCTATCCTCCTGATTCCTGCTTACAAGCAAAAATTAAAGCAGGAAGTACCAGTGACTCGCTCAATACGGAAGTGGTCAGATGACGCGGATGCTACGCTACAGGACTGTTTTGCTAGCACAGACTGCAATATGTTCCGGGATTCATCCAATGGCATTGAGGAGTATACAACCTCAGTCACCGGCTTCATCAATAAGGGCATCGACAACGTCGTCCCCACAGTGACCGTACGTACATATCCCAACCAGAAGCCATGGATTACAGGCAACATCCGCACCGAGCTAAAGGCTAGAGCTGCCGCTTTCAAGGAGCGGGACACTAATCCGGACGCTTATAAGAAATCCCGCTATGCCCACAGACGAACCATCAAACAGGCAAAGCATCAATACACGACTAAGATTGAATCCTACTACACCGGCTCTGAAGCTCGTCGGATGTGGCAGGGCTTGCAAACTATTATGGACTACAAAGGGAAACCCAGCCAAAAGCTGCCCAGTGACGCAAGCCTACCAGACGGACTAAATGCCTTTTATGCTCGCTTCGAGGCAAGCAACACTGAAGCATGCATGAGAGCACCAGCTGTTCCGGACAACAGTGTGATCACGCTCTCCGTAGCCAATGTGAGCAAGACCTTTAAACAGGTCAACATTCACAAGGCCGCGGGGCCAGACGGATTACCAGGACTTGTACTCAGAGCATGCGCGGACCAACTGGCAAGTGTCTTCACTAACATTTTCAACCTCTCTCTGACCGAGTCTGTAATACCTACATGTTTCAAGCAGACCACCATAGTCCCTGTGCCCAAGAAAGCGAAGGTAACCTGCCTAAATTACTATCACCCCATAGCACTCACGTCAGTAGCCATGGCTCACATCAACACCATCATCCCGGAAACGCTAGACCCACTCCAATTCGCATAACACCCCAACAGATGACGCAATCTCAAATCGCACTCCACACTACCCTTTCCCACCTGGACAAAAGTAACACATATGTGAAAAAGCTGTTCATTGACTACAGCTCAGCGTTCAACACCATAGTGCCCTCAAAGCCCATCACTAAGCTAAGGACCCTGGGATTAACACCTCCCTCTGCAACTGGATCCTGGACTCCTGACGGGTCGCCCCCAGGTGGTAAGGGTAGGCAACAACATCTGCCATGCTGATCCTCAACACGGGGACCCTCAGGGGTGAGTGCTTATTCCCCTCCTGTACTCCCTGTTCATTTACATTACATTTACGTCATTTAGCAGACGCTCTTATCCAGAGAAACTTACAAATTGGTGCATTCACCTTATGATAGCCAGTGGGACAACCACTTTACAATTTGTTTTGTTTTATATTTTTCTAATTTTTTTTATGTTTTATTTTTAGAGTATATTTTACATTTTAAATTGTTTTATAAATATATATATTTTTTTGTTGTTGTAATTTTTAAATCGTTTTTTATGTATACATATAGAGTGGGGAGAACAAGTATTTGATACACTGCCGATTTTGCAGGTTCTCCTACTTACAAAGCATGTAGAGGTCTGTAATTTGTATAATAGGTACACTTCAACTGTGAGAGACGGAAAAAAAAAAAATCCAGAAAATCACATTGTATGATTTTTAAGTAATTAATTTGCATTTTATTGCATGACATAAGTATTTGATCACCTACCAACCAGTAAGAATTCCGTCTCTCACAGACCTGTTAGTTTTTCTTTAAGAAGCCCTCCTGTTCTCCATTCATTACCTGTATTAACTGCACCTGTTTGAACTCGTTACCTGTATAAAAGACACCTGTCAACACAATCAAACAGACTCCAACCTCTCCACAATGGCAAAGACCAGAGAGCTGTGTAAGGACATCAGGGATAAAATTGTAGACCTGCACAAGGCTGGGATGGGCTACAGGACAATAGGCAAGCAGCTTGGTGAGAAGGCAACAACTGTTGGCGCAATTATTAGAAAATGGAAGAAGTTCAAGATGACGGTCAATCACCCTCGGTCTGGGGCTCCATGCAAGATCTCACCTCGTGGGGCATCAATGATCATGAGGAAGGTGAGGGATCAGCCCAGAACTACACGGCAGGACCTGGTCAATGACCTGAAGAGAGCTGGGACCACAGTCTCAATGAAAACCATTAGTAACACACTACGCCGTCATGGATTAAAATCCTGCAGCGCACGCAAGGTCCCCCTGCTCAAGCCAGCGCATGTCCAGGCCCGTCTGGACAACACCAAGAACACCATCCCAACCGTGCAACATGGAGGTGGAAACATTCTTTGGGGATGCTTTTCTGCAAAGGGGACAGGACGACTGCACCGTATTGAGGGGAGAATGGATGGGGCCATGTATCGCGAGATCTTGGCCAACAACCTCCTTCCCTCAGTAAGAGCATTGAAGATGGATCGTGGCTGGGTCTTCCAACATGACAATGACCCGAAACACACAGCCAGGGCAACTAAGGAGTGGCTCCGTAAGAAGCATCTCAAGGTCCTGGAGTGGCCTAGCCAGTCTCCAGACCTGAACCCAATAGAACATCTTTGGAGGGAGCTGAAAGTCTGTATTGCCCAACGACAGTCCCGAAACCTGAAGGATCTGGAGAAGGTCTGTATGGAGGAGTGGGCCAAAATCCCTGCTGCAGTGTGTGCAAACCTGGTCAAGACCTACAGGAAACGTGTGATCTCTGTAATTGCAAACAAAGGTTTCTGTACCAAATATTAAGTTCTGCTTTTCTGATGTATCAAATACTTATGTCATGTAATAAAATGCAAATTAATTACTTAAAAATCATACAATGTGATTTTCTGGATTTTTTGTGTTCAATGTTCAAATATTACGTGAAGCATTTTCTCCATTGTTTTTTATGGGAGGCCAATCTGGTAGGTCTACATAATGATCAAATAGCCACAGTAGCCTACTTGGCCACTGTTAAAACTGTAAATTAAAGCAGGTAGAGCCTCAGTGTTCACAGTAAACACGCGCCGGAAATTTCACAAGGTTCAAGTTTGCGCTCAGCAGACCTGAAATTTGCTCAGTCCCAAAAAATATTAGAGGGAACATTGACGGACAGGACACAATGAGTTTGTTAAACCTGTAACATTCATCTCTACGTGGATGTACAGTTATTTACTCCTGTGTCCCCTCAGTACAGCGGGCCATCCATGACCTTCAGCAGGGTTTTGACTCAATTCAAAAATTGCTTACTGATCTTAAACTAGTGCTAAATGCTAATAAAACCAAGTTTGCTGTTCTCTAGGTCTCATAATATTGATCCTGAGGACCTGCGTATTTGCACATTGAAGGAAGCCCAAATTGATAAGCTCTCTTAAAACACACATTGAAAAACAGAAATTATGAGAATTAAGATTGGTTTCTTTTATAGAACTCAGCTGGTAGAGCACGGCGCTTGTAACGCCAAGGTAGTGGGTTCGATCCCCGGGACCACCCATACACAAAAATGTATGCACGCATGACTGTAAGTCGCTTTGGATAAAAGTGTCTGCTAAATGGCATATTATTATTATTATTAAATCCTGCCTACTTTGGAAAGTAGAAGGAAGACTGTTCAAGCAATGCTTCTCCCAGTACTTGATTATGGTGATATAATCTAGATGCATGCGGCAGCCTCTGTTTTAAAACCTTTCAATTTCCGACTATCACTCAGCACTGTGTTCTCTCACCGGGGACAATTTTCGTACACATCACTGCATTTTGTATAGTTCTGTTGGCTGGGAGTCTCTGACTACCAGAAGGGCCTAGCATTGGCTACTTTTTGTATATAAAGCAGTTCTTCAGAAACTCCCCCTCTACCTATAATATTATAATATGCCATTTAGCAGACACTTTTATCCAAAGCGACTTACAGTCATGCGTGCATACATTTTTGTGTATGGGTGGTCCCGGGGATCGAACCCACTACCTTGGCGTTACAAGCGCAATGCTCTACCAGCTGAGCTACAGAGGAGCTCAGCTCACGTATTAATTGGAGATCCAGCCATTTTCAGACACGCTCTCTGGACTGGCTGGTTCTGGAGGTCCCGCGGGTCTACATTGACCTGGGGGAAAATGCTTTCAGTTTATATGCCCCCAGCTCATGGAATAGCCTTCAGGCCACCTTGAAATTAAACTCACTGGTCTCCATCGGACAGTTTAGATCGAGTTTAAGGGAGGTGATATGTGAGTTGTTTTGAATAATCTTGTTGTATTTATTGTATTGATATTATCTTACATTATGAGTATTACATTGTGTATGTTCATGTTCACATGGCTCGCTTGTAAATGAGAAGCTGGTGTCAATGGTGACCCCACCCTGTACACAAAAAAAGTTAAATAAAATGTTAACCATCTAAGATGGTGCCAAATAAATTATCTCCAGCTCAGGGCTCCAGCTATGCATGTGGTTTGCTAACTTGCTAGTTAATTGGCTAGCTTGCAAGATCAATATTCTTGATTACAGCATAGACAATCAATCTGCGGCCTAAATTAGTTGTGTGACCCAAAAACATTTATGTTCGGAAAGAAATAGTGCACCCTGTAATATCGTATACCTCGGTATGGTACAGGAACGGTATGAAAATCTGCATAGCGCCCAACCCTACCAGTTAGTCTCTGATAGTGCTGTGGCAGTCATGAAATGTTGTCAGCTGGTTATTGTCATGCAAATGCGTTTACCCATTCCCATTGACCATTTGAAAAAGTTGCAAAAAAAGCTTGCGCTCTGTTTCTTGCCTCAGGCTGCACATCCTGTTCATTATATTTTCACCCATCAGACTATTCTAAATTTAATCTTTAGTCATATGTAAAATTTGTTTCGATTTAGAATGGACCATTATCCCCCCCCCATCTCTGCACACTCAAGAAAGTAAGGAAGGAGAGAGAGGAAGAGATGGAAACGCAGTGGTGAGATATCCTGTAGCTAAAAAGGTAATGTGTCAGCCTATTAATTAAGAAAATATAAAAAATGACCTATTACTAGGCTATTCAAAATCAAATACAAAATTCACTATAATTGTAGGCTAACTCCGTAAGGTGGCCTGCACAATCAATGAACCAACAGCATCGCCTAGGGCTATACGTTCTCTCCCAGACTCATGGATAGAAAGTGTGGGGCGTAGCATGAGGTAACCAGTCCATCCAGTATGCAACATCTTAAATGCTTTGAATACAATCATGTTTACCACTCAGTTTCAACCTGTTGTTGAATTTATTTTTTCAAAATTGATCATCATCATGAGGTCAATTTATTTTGCCTAATGGTGAGTTTTAAAAGCATGATACTAATTTGATAAATGTTTTATGTTTCAATTGCATTTGCATTGATGTCAGAGTGGTTAGAGGGATAATAGAGCGCTGAGTACCAGGCCATTAGCGACCTGACAGTCTTTAGCAAATTGGGTATTACCAACGCATGTCCAGAGTGCATAAAAGGAGATTACCGTGACTCAGAGGTCACGTGGAATTTGACTGCGGTCATGACTCCCGGTGTGGCGGTAATACGGTCACCACAACAACCCTAGTCTGTGAAACGATCTAGTGGAGAGAAACTGTTGAATCCAATCAGGCATGAGGACTTGACAACACTAATTAATTAAATTCATAACAGGCCTACCAACTGATCGGTATGGCATTGTTGCTTGATACATTCAGCCCAAGTAAAAACAGAGAAATCCTGCACTAGGCTAGGCCTAATTAATTCAATAGACTATGCCTATATGCCAATACGGCTCATTGAAAGTAGGCCTAGCTCAATAGCCAGAGCCATCTGTAGCCTATAGCCTTAATATGGCTCTAGTGTCTAGTCTAGCCTACCCGCCTCGTTTTCAAACCTTGCTATGGGCACAGCCAAACAACGTAAGTGATGGATTCGACCGCCGCTTTATTTCCCTATGGCAGTGCACAGAGCCAAATTTGCCGCAGGAAATTAATTGAACGTGTCAATTTATAGAGCCTAAAAGTAAAGTAAACAAGTATAATTGTAATGATAAACTATAGGCTACATAGCCTAACTACAAAAAGTTTGTGAGCATCCATTCTAGAGGAAAGTTTATTTATCGTTCTATAGTCCTACACCTGTCGATCAACGCATCCTTGCCTACTGCACGCTGCATATTAATAAGGTGTGTATTGTCAGTGACAACTGCAAATAATAGGCTACTTCAATGTACAATTCAACAACAAACGCCGTTTAGCCTGCGTATCTTTTACAGTTTGTCAACATTTTGCTACACCCGCAATAACATCTGTAAAAAATGTGTATGTGACCAATAAAATTGGATTTGATTTGAACATTGCCTTGTTGCTCAAGTGGTTTGCGCCATTTTTCAAATAGTTGTCAATTCCTTTGGGTCTTCTTTCTCATTCTGCTCATCTGTCCTGTGCAACTATTTGCAATGCATCAGTGCAACAATGTTATCACAACCGGCCAAAAGCGATCATACCAACGCACTCTTGACAGTTAATTTGACCTATGCTGTAGCCCTCTTTTACATTCAGCAATTAGCAAGCCTGTTTCTTTCCCCGAATAGGCTCTTAGGCATAGTTTTTCCTGGGATTTCACGAGAAGAGGAATGGCCTATAGCGGAGAGGCTTGTAGCCTATAGCGGAGAGGCTTGTAGCCTATAGCGCACGGGAACAGCTGGGAGAGAGGCTAGTGCTGTGTAACCGAAATAACAAGCTACATTTTAGGCCATTCATTAGCTAAATATTAAGGCTATATTCTAAAGACTTACCTGTCAAAGGAAAATGTTTTACCAGATTATGAAATGGCAGAGCTGTGCGTTCCTACAGGCTGCGCTCTGTGGTCATGCGCACACACAAAGCTCCACTATTGATTAGGCCTAGGCCGACGTTTTTAGACAATACAATTATTCTACCTGGGCTACAATAACAGTGCAATGAGGGATTTATTATTGTTATCAAGTGAGTACACAATTAGTGTCTACAGGCTGTAAACTGCAGTGATGTAGGCTAAATTGAATAACCTCTCAAACTTCCTGTTTTGTTTCATGCCAAAAGAACTGCATAGCCTACAGCCTAGGCATGATTATGCAACCATTTGGATCAGTTTGGGTCTATTCTCGACAGTTTAGAAGGTCCAGAAAGGTACATTAGCAGGCCACTCATATGGTGTATTTTGTCAGGATGTAGCCTATCAGTGTTAAGATAGGCCTACTATAGGAAAATAGGGGCTTCTTCTTTCCAACTTCCTGGCCGTCCTTAACTGTAGCGTGTAGCCTATTTCACATTGAGCAAGCAAGAGCAAGCGTGCATCTCTCCTCCAATAGGTTATTAGTAAATCAAATAAGTCTAAATAAGTGTCCAACAAGGTTTTGTAGTCTGGCTTTTCCTGGGACTCCACAAGATTGAAGAGGAATAGCAGAGGCAGCGGAGAGGCCAGGTGTGTAATTGCGCAACAGAACAATGAAGACAGACAGGCTGGAGATGTAGCCTATAGCCTAAGTTAGAAGTGTATGCATATTAGCCCATAATTCATAAGCTTAATGTTAGGCTTAATACTGCAGTGAATATATCCAGTCCATTTACACAACAAAATAAAAACAACGTATCAGATAAAGAAATCATAGGTAGGCTGACCTACACTGTGTTCGCTCCCAGTACCCGGCACGCAGCTCGAAAATATACCCTATTCATTCTGTTTTTTACCTGGGCTACAACATAATGTAATGAATAATGTTATTGTTTTCAAGTGAGTACAAAACTCTAGTGTAGGCTGTAAACTGCAGTGAATAGCCTGTCATTTCAATAACCGCTCAAAAGCCTGGCGTTTTGAATGCATATTAATTTCGAAGCCTGCCTGATTGGGTATTTTCTTGGCAATTTAGCGTACAAGATCCAGGCACATTCTTCCGTGTTTTAAAAGCGTTCGAAAATTAGGGGGATAGCACCCCCCCCCCCACCCACCCACCCCGGAACTCATTCTGGCTTTAAACTTACTCTTGAAAGTTGTAATAGTAGAATGCACAAGGTGCAATTTTGAAATTGGGTAGCGCATCATCAGTTCCTCTTGTCATGTTAGTCATTGCATACCTACCTGAGCTATTTAAAACTTGTCAGAAATGTCCAGATCAACTAGCACGTCAGCTAACGTTTTTTTCCTGTTTTTTTTTAGCCCATAGATATTGTAATTTCTCCCATTCAATTATCACATGAATACACATTAGACATGGCAAAACGTATAGAATTGCAAGAAAATGTGCTTTAAACCTGCAAAATGTTCTCCACCAACAAGAAGGATGTGAACAGTTTGTGTCATGAACAGTGCTTGTGCCCATAGAAATAGACATGGCACGTGCGCAGGGGGGGGGCACAGGATAATAATATAATAATAATATGCCATTTAGCAGACGCTTTTATCCAAAGTGACTTACAGTCATGTGCGCATACATTTTTACGTATGGGTGGTCCCAGAGATCGAACCCACTACCCTGGCGTTACAAGCGCCATGCTCTACCAATTGAGCTACAGAGGACCATTGGGATGTTCCCCAATGCTGGAAGGGGGGCCCTGAGTGAAAACTTCAGGAACTCCTGGGCTATAGTATGCTTCACTTCACACACTCAAGAAAATCAAACCTCCACCAATCATATATGACAGTCTTGGGAAAATAGCAAAAGAAAATGGAGAGGAGGCCTGCACTGCAGCATTCTCCTAACCCACTGCATTTTTCCAGATTTCTGCTGATGCAGAAGGCAGGGGAACATGTCTCCATCCCTAAGATTATTAAATAAAATAACAAAAAGCAGTCTATTAATGAAAAGGACATTTATAATTGCATGACTAGGACTACACCAAAAGAAAATCTGATTTAAAAAAAAATCAACAGTGGTTAGTAACATGTCAATTATTTCAATTAAACGGAAGGGGAGAAAAATCCACAGTCAGACAACCTCTTTGCAGACATTTCAGCTGGAGTTAAAGTTTCCATGGGCGACTCAACCATATCTTCCTTCTCTAAAATGCCAACACTGGGCACTGTGGACACTGTGGGCAAGGCCAGGCGGAGCAGCCTTACTTCTCATTTCCCTTTCCCAAATATGAGCAATACAGATGGTCAGTTCACCATGCAAAATTACAATTCCCTGCATACAGTGTCAAGGGGATGTAGGCCAGAACTCTGCCTGCCAATGAACAGGGCCCATCAGAGAGCTGAGTCAGATTGTCCTCAATGCCAGAAAAAATAAAGAGGTACTAACAGCACATAATATCTACAGACAGGAAATCCCACTTACCTAGAAAGACCGCATATCTAACAAGCGTTGTGGATAAATGGCAATGACAGTGAACCCAGGCATGGCGAACCGGGGCATTCCATTTCCTTATGAGGGCCCCAGTGAGAGACGTACTGGCTGTCAAAGGCTTTCAAGTCAAAATATAATTGAGTTATTCCAACAGAGAGTGTTTTAGTAATGACTGAGCCCTGGATTCAAAAGGCAAAGTAAACTCAGCCATGGCTGCCTGCCTTACCTTTCCTTAGAAGGACTCCTGACCTCACCCCAGAGATAACCAAGCAAGCCTAAACCGACTAATTAAACATTGACCTGAGACTCCTAGAGTTGCAGCTCAATTCAGACGAGCTCTGCTGACTGGCTGGCTCTACTGAAGAACACAGATAGCACAGCCAGGGCAGGCAGGGGGAGATTCATTGGTTAGTGAGATAAAAAGAACAATGGTAAAGAGGAAAAGATTAAAGGGATTTTTTTTTTTTTTTTTAACAGGAGGCAGTGATGTTAAAGGAAATAAATCAAGGAAGGAGAAGAGGTTGGGTTGGGTTGCCCATTTATTATAGGGCCTGGGACTGGATAATTTTAGTCTGCATTCCTGCACATGATCAGTCAGATCAGGGGGAATGTTATGTGCTGCAATGAATAGCTGGGCCTATTGTTGTTCCAATAGGCAGGCGAATAGCTGAGGAGTGCAGTTTAGAGTTTACAACTGACAGTCAAAGCACTGGCCTGGACCATTCTGACAAAGCTGTGCACAGATGTAATGCTGACTCAACTTACCACCAATACGTCCATATTTCTCATCCCCGGCATGCCGTTCATCATTGGGGGCTAAGATAGACGTTAACACCACAGCTATGCATTAAGCAAGTAGCAAGATACATGAGGAACTTTAGCACCTGAATTATCAGTGCAGGGAGGGGGCACTGATAGTAAACCACCTATAGCCTAAACGTGCTTGATTTCCATTGCAGGACCACCGCCTGTAAACGTATCTAAGATTCACGAGACATTTTGCAACCTAAATGTGTGATCCACCCATGCAAAGTACATTTCATACACTCTTAGTCTTGGCTCAAGGAAGAGGCCAAACATACGCCTAGGCTAGGGAGCCCAATGTGCCAAGTGTCAAAGAAACAACAAAGACTGTGCTATGCCAGGAAGTCTTTCCATCTCAAACAAAGGGCCATACCAGGCAACTTCTAACAGATTCATCCAGCCATCATCCCATTCTGCCAGCCGGTGAATTGGATTTACTAAAAATGTGATCAAACCCAAGGAGACTACGAACTAGCAATTATGATTGAAATAGGCTTCTAATCAAGGATTTCCTGGACATGACAATTTTTCTAAACTAAAGCCTATGTGAACTATCAAAATCCCTATTGAAGAGCAAACATAGCTAACTACATAGACAATAGCAGCCCCCTTTAATGTCAGTGAGCTTTCCCTTCACAATGCCAGGAATTCTGGTTGTGCAGAAAGGCTCTCAGGAGCAGGAGCCTGCCTGGAGCTGAGCGATGCAGGGCGGGCAGCGTTAGAGATAAGGCCCTCTCTCTTGCTCTCTTAGGGAGAAGATAAGATTGACAGGGCTGGAACACAGCGTCTGAGTGAAAGGCCACCCATGAGTGGAGGATGCAGGCCAAATGTCACAGTCAAAACAACAAACAGACTTCAATAGGCAAAAGCATAACTTATTTTGGCCAAGGCAGTGGCAAACTAGCCTGGGTGCTAGTCTTTTTCTGCGCTCTTAGCAACATTTGGCATGGCAGTTCCATAAGGAGTTGGCAAGAGAGCAGAAAGAGACTGGCACCCTGGACCCCACCCAGGCTAGTGGCAAACCAACGCAACACAAAGTCAAATCAGAGATACAACAACCATATTAGCCTAAGTAAAATGGTTGCATTGTGCATTTTGATGGAACCGACTATCCAGAGCATAGCAGCCAAACATGTTGGAAACTGCTTTATGAGTTAAATGTCCCGATTCAAAGCAAGGCTCTTTCGGAAACACAAGTCTACGGTCGACATAACTTTGGTTTTATGGGTATCGAGAGAACACACCCATCTAGCTACCTCAGAGCAGAGGCTGGGCAAGCAGCTCTGACTCTTTCCAGGCGCAGGCCGCACGTACATAATTGCTTTGGGACACACAGGGGACTCCAGGCCAGTCAAAGACAAGAGGTTATTTGATTAGCATGGAATTTTATTAAGCTGTGGGTGGAGTAGCATGGTGGTGGAGAGGAGGCTGAAGCAAAGGCTTCCATTCATTGATCAGAAGGAGATTGCAGCTAGGAGGAAAAGAGGAACAACACCCTTGTGTGTAGCTGCCCTTGGCCTGCGCTGCGGAACAGTCCCCACAGCCTTTTGCCATTAAAAGTCAGAGCAGAGCCAGAGCGTGTGCATTAGGTGAGTTTAATTGCTTTGCCTTTCTCTATGGCAGACAGGCAGGGAGATCAGGGAGACTAAACAATTGATCGTATTTAAGAGTCAGAGTTATTTTTATATGTAACTAGCAGTGAACTAAGGTAGGTATGGGTGGGTAGGGCTACAGGAAAACCTTCCTCCCAGTGAGTGGATGATTTGAATGCTCCCTTTATCATCAGTGAATGAGGCACCCTTTCCAGTGTAAGGGAAATTCAATCATGCTTTGTCTCACAGTCACTATCATCTTTCCCACAATTAATACCCTCAGACAGAGGACAGGGGCCCGTATTGGCATAAGAGGCCTACATATATTGCATTTCTATGGCTGGCAAAATAAGCATGTGATTCCCTGTCTGTCTGATTGATAGTAGGCCTAATACCTGCTACCCAGCTATTGGTGAGAGAAGCTTCCTTTAATTCTTGTCAAACATTTTTTGCATCATTCTAAGAGGTTCATACCCGTCAGCATAACATTGCTGTTGCTGAGGACAACTACAGGAAATTCAGGCTAGTACTTTCCATTGAGTTACAATAGATACTACACCACATGGATTCTTGACCCATCGGAGGACTCAGGAAGCAGACAGTGTATGTCTCCTCAAAACCCAATTCATCCAAGAGGCTAGTTAAAGTGTAACCACACATGCGGCCTACTTATCTAATCCTCTCATATGATAGTGTTGCCTAAAGCTGTCACTGTCAGTCCAATACACAGAAGCTGCTAATGATGTGGATCAAAGACATCCAGGCTTCACTAGGACGCTCTAAATGATAGAGCCAAAGGCTGTGTTCCAATATACACACTTGTATGCCACTTAGAATGAAGCAATGTATTGGGCATGCATTTTAAGTGTTATGGACATTCATAGGAACATAGCCAGACACAGAACAGGCCCCTGACTGACACTCACTCAAGGAGGCTAGTCAGACTACATCACCTATGGGGGGACAAACCTCAACAACAGTTGTTTTAAAATTTGCATCATTGATACAGTAGAGCCTGTGGGTGTATTTCTCTGAGGTTTAGCACGTGGCAGTCTGATAGGAGTCAGTGATGAGTAGTGAGTGAGACAGGAAATCGTCAGAGCTGGCAGACCAGAGCAGGTGAACTGATGCAGATGGGACAGCAGGTTAAAACAGAGCTGATGCATACTGTAGCTTACACTTCAGAGGATGTATAAAAATATATACTTTTCATGTATACTCTACAAAGAGTGTCCTCTAGTAATGCCCATTATACAACACAAAGGAGGCCATCAAGCAGGCAGCCCCGAACACTGTCTCATTTGTTCCACTGTCTGCCCTTTAATCTTCAAATGGAAAATTAATTAATGAACAAATGTATATCAGTGACGTGTTTCACTGCATGTTGCACTTAGGTTTACGACTTCACCTTGAGACATGCATTTCCTTTTCTGGTTCTATGCACTATGATTGACTAGCCCAAGTCACCATGGACACGGTTGGACTGACTGTCTGTATCTTCATGGAAACAATTACCTTAGCCAACGTTACACTGTATATTTCTGTCTTACTATTTGGTTGTAAAATACCCTCAGGGTCAAACAGGACAATAGCAACATCAACAGTGTTGATGATTTGGAAAATGGCTGTAGTGAAATTTGTCGATTGTAATTATACCAAGAATGAGACATTAAACTTGATGTTGATGAATAGTTATTCAGCCATGCTCTGGCTAGCAGATGTCCTAGCTAACTAGAGTAACGTTATATGACTTATCATGCCTGTTTTGAATGCCACTTGTTCAGCTTGCTAGCCAGTTAAGTAACGTTAGCTAACTAACTAACGTTACCTACTAATTAAGTAGCTAGCTAAATCTTCAAGATGTCGACTGGCTACCAAATATAGCCTATATAACATACAGCTAGCAATTCGTATAACTAGTTAACGTTAATAACAATATATCAGGTAGTTAGCTAATTGATTAGTTAGATTAAATAGTTAGCTGATTTAAACAAGCCACTAATTTAGTTAGCATGCGATTGTTAGTTAGTTAACTAGCATTAGCTTGCTAACGTTAGCCAACTTTAGCTAGCAAGCCAAGTTCATAGTCAGGCTAGCTAACAGTAACTTACCAAAAGGCAATCCGTGTTTATTTCCGACTTCGGGTCCTTCAACATGGCATCGATTTTCTCAAAACGAGCCTCCAAACTTTCTCCAGCAGACATTTTTGCAGTCAAGTAACGTAAAGTTCCACGCCGGTGTTATAATAAAAATTAGTTAATCTCGCTATAGGGCTAGTGTTAGCTAGCCTAATGTTCTTTCCTTTGCGTGAACTCAGTCAGTGTTTAGTTAGCTAGCTACAGTTCTGTAGAACCCGCAGTTTCAATCAAAGAAACGTGTCTCTTCTCGGGTTTTCACAGACGATGAAACGTTTGATATTCAAAAGCCACATTTTAAGAGAAAAATGTTTCCCCAGTTCAGGTTTGGCAGACAACTTCAACAATTCAAAACAATATAAATGCGTCGGCGACCACAGGATGCCGCAGCGGAGTTATGCAGGATTTTAAAAGATACATCCAAAGAGTAAAAAATAAACAGTTAAAAAAAATCCGCAGATAGGTTGCAAACTAGCCACATTACTCCAGGCCTGTCCATCAGTGCCAGACCCTTGCAAAAAAAAAAAAAAGTCCATTGAGTCTGACAGCTGCAAAGTAGAAATGTCACACAAAAAAACTTTGCTATCCTTCTATATTTTGATCAGTTTAAAACACGGTCTTGTTAAAATATTTAATTATTGTCCTTTCGTAGTAAGCCTCACATTGTCATCGGCACTTGATGTTGACCGATAGACGGAAATCGTGCTGGTTCTACATATATATAATTCGACTATTGATATGTTCTTTTTCGAAAAATAGACTATGCCCGATTTTCTCCCACTGCCTGACCAACATGTCCGCCTTCCTGTTCAAACACCGGAGAAGCAACTTTGAAACTTCAAGCACTGCGCATGAGCCCCACTGGAAGCGCGTTCAAGGAGTTCAGGCAGGCTGGGTTGTTGAGCACGCGATCATGATATGACAAAGGTCGCGTCCACTGCTTTCTGGGGATTTCCACATAACACGATAATTCGGATAGCCACTCTAGCTTCGCCCTTACTGGGTGTTAGCAAGCTAGCAAGTAGGCTATTTAGTGCTTGGTATCAACAGCCAATCCAGTAGGGTCTGGAAGCTATAGTGAGCTCCCTCGCCCATGCCTGAATCACCCAACGGTCCCCCTGCCCACTTCACTTCCCTCCATTGAAAATGAATGGGCCTCTATAGTTTCAGCGCCCCCCATCACGTTATGTGGAAATGCACTGCTACAGTACGTTTTAACCAAATACTTTTATAACTAAACCAAGATAGACCACAGCCCGTCGTTTCAAATGAGTCATAGTGGGCGGAACAAGCAAGGAAGTGGGCAGAGCCAAGCACGAGCTAGCGAGATCCTAGTAGCACGTTCTAGCATCATTTGCATATTTCCGTTAGGGAAGGCCTACTCTGTGAAGTGCATGTGTGCAATAACTCAATTTGCCTTTGCACTCCTTCTAAACAATGCCATTTTTTAAAACTTTGGCAAACTGTAAAATCTAACAGATTGTAGTTTTGGGAAAAGAAAAATGTATTGAGATCAAATGTTTCTTGATGAGAAAATTAGCAGAATGTCGGCCAAAAAAAATCAATCTCCTTCCATCTTCTCCCACTGCCGGCCACTTGGTTTCCTACTTACTACCATATTTAGTAGTGAGTGGAAACGCCAAACTGATGCTTCACATTTATACATCCGGTGAAATATCTGTCTCATTGTTCTATTGGTGTTTTGACTAGCAATTGTATTCCTCCTCGCCACACTAGCTTCGCCCTCCTGTGGGTGCTAGCAAGCTAGCATCAACAGCCAATTCAGTAGGGGCTGGAAGCTATAGTGAGCTTCGATTGGTCAAGCGCACCGCGATGTCACAGAGTATTTGCATAAAGTTAAGCTTTCCCCAACTTTGGTCCAGCACTGTTCACATCCCTCGCCCATGCTCACATTGCCAAACGGCCCCCCGCCCACTTCGCTGCTCCTCCTTTGGAAACTAATGGTTTCCCGTAGTTTCATAACCCACGTCTTTAGTTAAGAGGCAGTGTTAGACGTTGCCAGATATTACAACGCCTGGATAGGTATTTTACCTATCAGCTAACCACATCATATTGTAACGACCCGGTATTGTGTTCTGTGTTCGTGGGTGTGTTATCGTTCTCATGGGTGCTAGCAGGGGTTAAATATGCCAGGACAGATGGAAAGGTTGGGGGGGTATGATGGGTAATCCCGCAGGGTTTTGGAATGCTTAAATAGGGGTTACGGTCTCATCTCTCTCTCTTCTGTTCGGGACCCTTGACTTGACATGTTATATTTGTGTATGTTCGAGGTTTAGCGGCGTGGGCTGTGGCCTGAACAATAGCCCATTCAGGAATAACCTGTGTTCTGCCTGTACACCTGGTGCCCGTCTCACTTTTACTTTATGACCCAGCTGGGTCATTACATTGTCAGAAGTGGGACCCAGCATCTCTGCGGGCTGCAGTGGAGATAGCCAGGAAGAGGGAGCTGATCTGGGGTGAGGGAGTGAGAGTGGAGGTTGCCAGTCAACCAGAGGTGAGAGCAGCAGCGGCCGGGGTGCCGGGGGTCACCAAACCAGAGTGGGTCGACGAGTTGGGCGGGTTAGTCAAGACCGCTTCGCTTGTCATTGAGAGGGGCTCCAGACAACATCGCAGTGTCAGCTCAACCCCCATTGTCTGCTGGGGTTGTGGCCAGCCTGGCCACATTCAGCGGGAGTGTGGCAGATTCTCCCGTCACCAGGGAAACGACAGCGGGTTCTCGCGCAGTTGGCAGCGCGGGCCCACCCCTCCACCCCCGAACCCACAGTAAGCAGAAGAGGTACCCAGCAGCGCAGGCAAGAGGGTGGGGACCTGCTTCCCCAGGGTGTAGCTGCCACCGTGTTTCCTAGTCCGGTAGTTGTGGTGGGACGTACCACCATTGGGGACTTCTGCAATGTCATCGTCAAGGTAGAGGGGGTGGAATGTTTGGCCCTGGTCGACACGGGCTCTACAGTAACCCTGGTGAGACCAGACATACTACCTGTTGGGGTGCGGGTGGAGCCAACCCTTGTCCAGCTACGGACTGTCACGGGGGAGCTAGCCCCCATGTTAGGGAAGTGTTGGTTGTCTGTGACTGTGGGGGGGAGAACTGTGGGGTGTCCGGTGTGGGTAGCAGTACAGGACCCCTGTATACTGGGAATGGACTTTTTGAAAAACTGTGGGGCTCAGTTGGACTTAGCTTCGGGCACTTTGAGGCTGTCGGGGGGGCCCACAGTGGGAATGTCACCTTCGGGAGGGCCAGCAGGGGGCAGGGCTGTCCCTCCGTCTTCCTCCAAGCTTGCCGAAACTCCACTGGTCGTCCCGGCTGCTCCCTTGGTCGTTGTGCCATCCCAGCAGCTGTCTCCGGCAGCAACGACCTTCACTCCCCATAATGGTGCAAGCACAGGCAGCCCAGTAGCCCAAAACACACTGGCTCCTTCACCCCATCAGCCCGACGGGGGGAAGGAGGAAGTTATCGACGCTGTTGAGGCTGTGTGGCTGAAAAGGATGAGAGACAACAGAGACAGTTAAAGCAGCTGCTGTTTGACTTTAAAGATAGCTTCGCTTGGGGGGAAGATGAGGTAGGGCAAACGCACCTGGTTCAGCACGACATCGACACTGGGGACAACCAACCCATTAAAATTCGGCCCGTCGCATTCCCCTTGCCAAGAGGGAAGCAGCAGCCACAGCTATTGCTGACATGTTGCAGGCTGATTTCATTGAGCCATCAGATAGCCCATGGTCCGCGCCGGTCGTCATGGTGCCTAAGAAAGGGGGTAAACTTAGGTTTTGTGCGGACTACAGGGGCCTAAATTCTGTCACCACTAAAGACTCTTACCCCATACCGAGGATCGATGAGTCGCTAGACCACGTCAGAGGGTCCTCGTGGTTCTCTTCCCTTGATCTGCGCAGTGGCTACTGGCAGGTGCCCCTCTCGCCTGGGGCACGTGAAAAAACTGCCTTCTCCACGGATAGGGGCCATTGGCAGTTCAAGGTGCTGTGCTTCGGGCTTTGTAATGCTCCTGCCACCTTTGAGAGGCTCATGGACAGAGTGCTGGCGGGGGTTCCGAGAGACGAGTGTGTCGTGTACCTAGACGACATATTGGTGCACGGCACATCGTTTGAGGGGCACTGGGGCACTTAGGCAAGTGCTGGAGAGGATCTCGGGGGCGGGGCTAAAATTACACCCGGAAAAGTGCCATTTCATGCAAAGGGAGGTGGCGTTCCTGGGTCATCAGCTGGGTGGTGAGGGCATCAGCACGATGCCAGACAAAGTGGAGGCTGTGAGGGGGTGGCCAATTCCAAGGGGAAAAAAAGAGGTTAAGAGATTCCTGGGTCTGGCATCCTACTATCGTAGGTTTGTGAAAGGGTTTGCGGGGATAGCAGCTCCTTTGAACCACCTTCTCAAGAAGGACACTGTTTTTCAGTGGACCGAAGAGCACCAGCGGGCGTTTGAGGCCCTCAAACATGCCCTGGTGGAGGCCCCTGTCCTGTCCTCACCAGACCCGAACCGTCCGTTTATCCTGGACACCGACGCAAGCAATGAGGGCTTGGGGGCTGTGCTGGCTCAGCGTGGTTCTGACGGGGAGCACGTAGTAGCTTATTACAGCAGAACTTTTGATAAGGCTGAAAAACGCTACTGCGTGACAAGGAGGGAGCTTTTGGCTGTCGTGGCAGCAGTACGCCATTTCAAGTACTACCTGGGGGGCCTGCCGTTTGTGGTGCGGACGGATTACTCTGCCCTGCAGTGGCTTCTCTCCTTCAAGGAGCCAGAGGGTCAGATCGCTCGCTGGTTGGAGGAGCTGCAACCCTACGACTTCCAGGTGGAGCTCAGGGCCGGCCTTCGCCACAGCAATGCAGACGCCTTGTTCCGCCGCCCGTGTGCTGAGGACGGCTGTGGGTACTGCGCCAAATGGGTGGAGCGAGAGAGGGAACTGTGCATGGAGGAGGGAGTCACCGCCACGGTGAGTCAGCTGAGGGTGACAGAGTGCCGGGAGCTTGAGGCTGTGGACATCGGGGAGTGGAGGTGTCGCCAGGAGGAGGACGCAGAGCTGCGTCCTGTGCTGGGGTGGATGGAAGAGAGAAGATGACCGCCGTGGAGGGAAGTAGCCCCTCTATCACCAGTCACCAAAGGACTGTGGGCTAAATTCTCAGTCCTTAGAGTGGCTGAGGGAGTGCTCCAGAGGGGGTGGAAAAAGCCAGCTACTGGAGAAATTACGTGGCAGGTAGTGGTTCCCAAAAGGCTGCAAGGGAGCGTGTTACAGCAGCTTCACGGGGGAGTAGGCGCAGGGCATTTTGGGGTCTCCAAAACGTTAAAGCACGTACGTAAAGGCTTCTATTGGGCCAGGCACAGGAGGGATGTGGAGGACTTTTGCAGGCAGTGCGACGAGTGTGCTGCTAAGAAAGGACCTCCAGGTCAGTCACACACCCTCCTACAACAATTCCCAGTAGGGGAGCCCATGGAGAGACTGGGGGTAGACATAGTTGGACCGTTTCCAACCACAGACAGCGGTAACAGGTGGATTCTAACTGCTATGGACTACTTCACCAAGTGGCCAGAGGCTTACGCTCTCCCAGACCAGGAGGCAGAAACAGTAGCTGATGCGTTGGTAGGGGGAATAATCAGTCGGTTTGGGGTGCCACAGTCTATACACAGTGACCAGGGGAGAAACTTTGAGTCACGGGTGTTCTCAGAGTTGTGTAGACGGTTAGGCGCGGAGAAGACGCGCACTACTCCGCTTCACCCCCAGAGTGATGGGCTGGTGGAAAGATTTAACAGAACATTAGCACAACAGCTGGCTATCGTTACCTCAAAACACCAGAGAGATTGGGACACCCACTTACCGTTTATTCTTATGGCATGTAGGTCGGCTGTTCAAGAATCGACTGCGTGCTCCCCAGCGCTACTAATGTTAGGTCGTGAGTTGCGCACCCCAGCCGAACTGACGTTTGGCCACCCTCCTGATAACGACGACAGGGTTTTGCCTGGCCCGAACTATGTTCGTCGTCTGCAGAACCGGTTAGAAGCGGCTCACACCTTCGCAAGAGAGCAACTCGAGAACGCAGGAATGCGCCAAAAGCGCCACTATGACTCACGCGCTAGGGGGAGGCACTTTGGAGCGGGAGAACACGTGTGGCTTCACAACCCCACGCGCAAGAAGGGGCGGTGCCCAAAGCTGGACAGTGCCTGGGTGGGGCCGTGTCTGGTGATAGAGAGAGTGGGGGAGGTGACGTACCGGGTGGAGGTTCCCCCACGGAGCAGGAAGGTGGTGGTCCACCGGGACCGATTGGCGCCCTACAGAGGGAGGAAAACGGTAGGGAATGGAAGTGAGGACTCTGATGTGAGCACACGGGGACAGTCTAGCGAGGAGACTCTAGCGCAACCTGAGCCGGGGACGGGGGCTGCGTCTTCGGAGGGCGCTGGAAATGACATTGGGGCAGATGAGTGTTCTGGGGGTCCACCAGTGAGAGTCAAGGGGAGGCACAAGAGACTGATGCGACCTCCGGGTCGTTTTAAGGATTTTGTTTTGTAACCCTAGGGGCTAGGGTTTAGAAAGGGGGGGCTATGCAACGACCCGGTATTGTGTTCTGTGTTCGTGGGTGTGTTATCGTTCTCATGGGTGCTAGCAGGGGTTAAATATGCCAGGACAGATGGAAAGGTTGGGGGGTATGATGGGTAATCCCGCGGGGTTTTGGAATGCTTAAATAGGGGTTACGGTCTCATCTCTCTCTCTTCTGTTCGGGACCCTTGACTTGACATGTTATATTTGTGTATGTTCGAGGTTTAGCGGCGTGGCCTGTGGCCTGAACAATAGCCCATTCAGGAATAACCTGTGTTCTGCCTATATACCTGGTGCCCGTCTCTCTTTTACTTTATGACCCAGCTGGGTCATTACAATATTTTATAGCAATCTGACAGTCAATGACACAATCGATGACGTTGCACGCTACCATTGGTTGATGCATGCAATGTCACATTGGAACGCAACCATTATGTTGAAGGAACAGCTAATGAGCTTGTTCGACATCACAGTCTTTACAATAGAAATGTAAATTCAACATAAGGAGGCCCAACTAAATCCTGCTTTGTCTAGCCTACTTCAGACTGCCACCAAGTCAGACTTCAAGATCAGATATAGTTTTCATCTATATTTTCTTAGCTGTTTATTTACCACCACAAACTGATACTGGCACTAAGATTGCACTCAATGAGCTGTATAAGGCCATAAGTAAACAGGAAAACGCTCATCCAGAAGCAGCGCTCCTAGTGGCCGGGGACTTTAATGCAGGAAAACTTAAATCCGTTCTAAAATTTCTACCAGCATGTTAAATGTGCAACCAGAGGGAAAAAAAACTCTAGACCACCTATATTCCACACACAGAGACGCGTACAAAGCTCTCCGCGCCCTCCATTTGGCAAATCTGACCATAACTCTATCCTCCTGATTCCTGCTTATAAGCAAAAACTGAAGCAGGAATTGCCAGTGACTCGGTTAATAAGGAAGTGGTCAGATGACGCAGATGCTAAGCTACAGGACTGTTTTAATAGCACAGACTGGAATATGTTCCGGGATTCTTCCGATAGCATTGAGGAGTTCACCACATCAGTCACTGGCTTCATCAATAAGTGCATCGATGACGTCATCCCCACAGTGACCGTACGTACATACCCCAACCAGAAGCTATGGATTACAGGCAACATCCGCACTGAGCTAAAGGGTAGAGCTGCCGCTTCCAACATTCACAAGGCCGCAGGGCCAGACGGATTACCAGGACGTGTACTCCGAGCATGCGCTGACCAGCTGGCAAGTGTCTTCACTGACATTTTCAACATGTCCCTGACTGAGTCTGTAATACCATTATGTTTCAAGCAGACCACCATAGTCCCTGTGCCCAAGAACACTAAGATAACCTGCCTAAATGACTACCGACCCGTAGCATTCACATCTGTAGCCATGAAGTGCTTTGAAAGGCTGGTCATGGCTCACATCAACACCATTATCCCAGAAACCCTAGACCCACTGAATTTGCATACCGCCCCAACAGATCCACAGATGATGCAATCTCTATTGCACTCCACACTGCCCTTTCCCACCTAGAAAATAGGAACACCTACGTGAGAATGCTATTCATTGACTACAGCTCAGCATTCAACACCATAGTGCCCTCAAAGCTCATCACTAAGCTAAGGACCCCTCCCTCTGCAACTGGATCCTGGACTTCCTGACGGGCCGCCCCCAGGTGGTAAGGGTAGGTAACAACACATCTGCCATGCTGATCCTCAACATGGGGGCCCCTCAGGGGTGCGTGCTCAGTCCCCTCCTGTACTCCCTGTTCACCCATGACTGCATGGTCAGGCACGACTCCAACACCATCATTAAGTTTGCCGACGACACAACAGTGGTAGGCCTGATCATTGACAACGATGAGACAGCCTATGGGGAGGAGGTCAGAGACCTGGGCGTGTGGTGCCAGGATAAGAACCTCTCCCTCAACGTGATCAAGACAAAGGAGATGATTGTGGACTACAGGGGAAAAAAGAGGACTGAGCACACCCCCATTCTCATCGACGGGGCTGTAGTGGAACAGGTTGAGAGCTTCAGGTTACTTGGTGTCCACATCATCAACAAACTATCATGGTCCAAACACACCAACACAGTCGTGAAGAAGGCACGACAAAGCCTATTCCCCCTCAGGAGACTGAAAAGATTTGGCACGGGTCCTCAGATCCTCAAAAACTTATGCAGCTGCACCATCGAGAGCATCCTGACTGGTTGCATCACCGCCTGGTATGGCAACTGCTCGGCCTCCGACCGCAAGGCACTACAGAGGGTAGTGCGTACGGACCAGTACATCACTAATGCCAAGCTTCCTGCCATCCAGGACCTCTATACCAGGCGGTGTCAGAGGAAGGCCCTAAAAATGATCAAAGACTCCAGCCACCCTAGTCATAGACTGTTCTCTCTGCTACCGCACGGCAAGCGGTACCGGAGCACCAAGTATAGGTCCAAAATGCTACTTAACAGCTTCTACCCCCAAGCCATAAGACTCCTGAACAGCTAATCATGGCTACCCAGACTATTTGCATTGCCCCCCCACCCCACCCCAACCCCCTCTTTTACGCTGCTGCTACTCTGTTTATTATTTATGCATAGTCACTTTAACTCTACCCACATGTACATATTACATTTATATTTACATTTAAGTCATTTAGCAGACGCTCTTATCCAGAGCGACCTCAATTACCTCGACTAACCGGTGCCCCCGCACATTGACTCTGTACCGGTACCCCCTGTATATATCCTCCCTACTGTTATTTTATATTACTGCGGCTCTTTAATATATATATATATTTTATTTTGTTTGTTTGTTTTTTTACTTATCTAATTTTTACTTAACACTTTTTATTTTCTTAAAAACTACATTGTTGGTTAAGGGCTTGTAAGTAAAAATACTTGTTGTATTCGGCGCATATGGCAAATACAATTTGATTTGATTTGATTAAATTACTAACATGTAAAATGTAAATGTATATCCAGCAACTTTGCACAGCCATTGAAGAGAAGTGGGACAACATTCCACAGGCCACAATCAACAGCCTGATCAACTCTATGCAAAGGAGATGTGTCGTGCTGCGTGAGGCAATTGGTGGTCACACCAGATACTGACTGGTTTTCTGATCCACGCCCCTACCTTTTAAAAAAAAGGTATCTGTGACCAACAGATCCATATCTGTATTCGCAGTCATGTGAAATCCATAGATTAGGGACTAATTTATTTATTTCAAATGACAGATTTCCTTATATGAACTGTAACTCAGTAAAATCTTTGAAATTGTTGCGTGTTGTATTTATATTTTTGTTCAGTCTAGAACATATTTTTGCATTGTGGTAAATAGCATATAATCTATAGAAGGGTTGTGGAACCTCTAACCCTGGCACTTTGACTGCTAAACTCATGGGTACAATAGCAATGGTTGACAGTCCTGATTTGAATGGGAACTGCATCTATGGATTATACAGTGGGGGAAAAAAGTATTTAGTCAGCCACCAATTGTGCAAGTTCTCCCACTTAAAAAGATGAGAGAGGCCTGTAATGTCATCATAGGTACACGTCAACTATGACAGACAAATTGAGAATTTTTTTCTCCAGAAAATCACATTGTAGGATTTTTAATGAATTTATTTGCAAATTATGGTGGAAAATAAGTATTTGGTCACCTACAAACAAGCAAGATTTCTGGCTCTCACAGACCTGTAACTTCTTCTTTAAGAGGCTCCTCTGTCCTCCACTCGTTACCTGTATTAATGGCACCTGTTTGAACTTGTTATCAGTATAAAAGACACCTGTCCACAACCTCAAACAGTCACACTCCAAACTCCACTATGGCCAAGACCAAAGAGCTGTCAAAGGACACCAGAAACAAAATTGTAGACCTGCACCAGCCTGGGAAGACTGAATCTGCAATAGGTAAGCAGCTTGGTTTGAAGAAATCAACTGTGGGAGCAATTATTAGGAAATGGAAGACATATAAGACCACTGATAATCTCCCTCGATCTGGGCTCCCCGCAAGTTCTCACCCCGTGGGGTCAAAATGATCACAAGAACGGTGAGCAAAAATCCCAGAACCACACGGGGGGACCTAGTGAATGACCTGCAGAGAGCTGAGACCAAAGTAACAAAGCCTACCATCAGTAACACACTACGCCGCCAGGGACTCAAATCCTGCAGTGCCAGACGTGTCCCCCTGCTTAAGCCAGTACATGTCCAGGCCCGTCTGAAGTTTGCTAGAGTGCATTTGGATGATCCAGAAGAGGATTGGAAGAATGTCATATGGTCAGATGAAACCAAAATAGAACTTTTTGGTAAAAACTCAACTCGTCGTGTTTGGAGGACAAAGAATGCTGAGTTGCATCCAAAGAACACCATACCTACTGTGAAGCATGGGGGTGGAAACATCATGCTTTGGGGCTGTTTTTCTGCAAAGGGACCAGGACGACTGATCCGTGTAAAGGAAAGAATGAATGGGGCCATGTATCGTGAGATTTTGAGTGAAAACCTCCTTCCATCAGCAAGGGCATTGAAGATGAAACGTGGCTGGGTCTTTCAGCATGACAATGATCCCAAACACACCGCCCGGGCAACGAAGGAGTGGCTTCGTAAGAAGCATTTCAAGGACCTGGAGTGGCCTAGCCAGTCTCCAGATCTCAACCCCATAGAAAATCTTTGGAGGGAGTTGAAAGTCCGTGTTGCCCAGCGACAGCCCCAAAACATCACTGCTCTAGAGGAGATCTGCATGGAGGAATGGGCCATAATACCAGCAACAGTGTGTGAAAACCTTGTGAAGACTTACAGAAAACGTTTGACCTGTATCATTGCCAACAAAGGGTATATAAAAAAGTATTGAGAAACTTTTGTTATTGACCAAATACTTATTTTCCACCATAATTTGCAAATAAATTCATTAAAAATCCTACAATGTGATTTTCTGGATTATTTTTTCTCATTTTGTCTGTCATAGTTGACGTGTACCTATGATGAAAATTACAGGCCTCTCTCATCTTTTTAAGTGGGAGAACTTGCACAATTGGTGGCTGACTAAATACTTTTTCCCCCCACTGTAACTCTATGGTTGGTTGCAGCTGTTAATTTGCCCTTTGCAAATTTTTTAACACAATCATGACAAAAAGTAGGCATACCGTTTGGAAAACAAATGCCTGCTACTGAAAAGAGAAGACTAATCTGTCTGTAGAAGCTAACAATTGTTTTCTCAACAACCTTTGAGCAATTCTGAGCGAACAGCACTGTTTTTCAAAGTAGGCTATCTTATCTTGACATAGGCTGTTGGCACGAGCGCATTGGCCATCACCGAGTAGCTTAGGCTTCATCTTCACCATTGGGTGAGTTAGTGTCACTGGAAAGTTTATTTTGTAGCCTACTCTAGCCTATACTATAGAGTATATACAGTGTATTTGGAAAGTATTCAGACCCCTTCCCTTTTTCCACATTTTGTTATGTTACATACTTATTTTAAAATGGATAAAATAAAATAATGTTGCGTGTCGATCCTCATCAATCTACACGCAATACCCCATTACGACAAAGCGAAAACAGTTTTTAGAAATCTTTGCACATTTATTACAAATAAAAAACAGAAATACCTTATATACATAAGTATTCAGACCTTTGCTATGAGACTCGAAATTGAGCTAAGGTGTATCCTGTTTCCATTGATCAGCCTTGAAATGTTTCTACAACTTGATTGGATCCACTTGTGGTAAATTCAATTGATTGGACATGATTTGGAAAGGCACATAATTCTTCAATTGAAAAGTTTGGAACCACCAAAACTCTTCCTAGAGCTGGCCGCCTGGCCAAACTGAGCATCGGTGGAGAAGGGCCTTGGTCAGGGAGGTGACCAAGAACCCGATGGTCACTCTGACAGAGCTCCAGAGTTCCTCTGTGGAGACGGGAGAACCTTCCAGAAGGACAACCATCTCTGCAGCACTCCACCAATCAGGCCTTTATGGTAGAGTGGCCAGACGGAAGCCACTCCTCAGTAAAATTTACATGACAGCCCGTTTGGAGTTTGCCAAAGGCACCTAAAGGACTCTCAGACCATGAGGAACAAGATTTTCTGGTGAAACCAAGATTTAACTCTTTGGCCTGAATGCCAAGCGACACGTCTGGAGGAAGCATGGTGGTGGCAGCATCATGCTGTGGGGATGTTTTTCAGAGACAGGGACTGGGAGACTAGTCAGGATCGAGGCAAAGATGAACGGAGCAAAGTACAGAGAGATCCTTGATGAAAACCTGCTCCAGAGCACTCAGGACCTCAGACTGCGGCGAAGGTTCACCTTTCAACAGGACAACGACCCTAAGCACACAGCTAAGACAACACAGGAGTGGCTTCGGGAAAAGTCTCTAAATGTCCTTGAGTGGCCCAGCCAGAGCCCGGACTTGAACCTGATCGAACATCTCTGGAGAGACCTGAAAATAGCTGTGCAGCGACGCTCCCCATCCAACCAGACAGAGCTTAAGAGGATCTGCAGAGAAGAATGAGAGAAACTCCCCAGATACAGGTGTGCCAAGCTTGTAGCGTCATACCCAAGAAGATTCAAGGCTGTAATCGCTGCCAAAGGTGCTATAACAAAGTCCTAAGTAAAGGGTCTGAATACTTATGTAAATGTTATATTTCAGTTTTAATTTTTTTTATAAATGTGTAAAATTGTCTAAACAATTTCATCCATTTTAGAATAAGGCTGTAACATAACAAAATGTGGAAAAAGTCAAGTGGTCTGAATACTTCCCAAATGCACTGTGTATATACAGTATATATATATGGCGCCGGAACAGGGTTTCCGTTCTGAAAATGTGGCGCTGGACATTTTGACCGGCAGCCCAAATAAATGGTTCACAGAGTTCAAGTCACAGACACATCTCAACATCAACTGTTCAGAGGGGACTGTGTGAATCAGGCCTTCATGGTCGAATTGCTGCAAAGAAACCACTACTAAAGGACACCAATGAGAAGAAGAGACCTGCTTTGGCCAAGAAACACGAGCAATATACATTAGACCGGTGGAAATGTGTAGTTTGGTCTGATCAGTCCAAATTGGAGGTTTTTGCATTCTACAGCGATATGCCATCCCATCTGGTTTGGGCTTAGTGGGACTATCATTTGTTTTTCAACAGGACAATGACCCAACACACCTCCAGGCTGTGTAAGGGCTATTTTACCAAGAAGGAGAGTGATGGAGTGCTGCATCAGATGACCTGGCCTCCACAATCCCCCGACCTCAACCCAATTGAGATGGTTTGGGATGAGTCGGACGGCAGAGTGAAGGAAAAGCAGCCAACAAGTGCTCAGCATATGTGGGAACTCCTTCAAGACTGTTGGAAAAGCATTCCAGATGAAGCTAGTTGAGAGAATGCCAAGAGTGTGGAAAGCTCTCATCAAGGCAAAGGGTGGCTATTTGAAGAATCTCAAATATAAAATATATTTTGATTTGTTTAACACTTTTTTGGTTACTACATGATTCCATTTGTTTTATTTCATAGTTTTGATGTCTTCACTATTATTCTACAATGTAGAACATAGTAAAAATAAAGAAAAACCTTTGAATGAGTAGGTGTGTCCAAACCTTTGACTGGTACTGTGTAATGGTTGGTGTGAGGTTTGACCCAGGTGCGGTGCAGGATATACAGTACAGTAGGCAGTAGGCAGAGGTGAAACAAGGATCTTTACTAGTGGTCCCGAAGCCAGAATACAAAATAACGGACTTGTACATAGGTCTCCGATCAGACACTGAGTAGTACTGCTGGACATAGAGAAACTAACAGAGAAAACTGAGCAAGGGAACACATTGAAGGGAGGGCATAAATACACAGGTGAACAGGTAGACACAGGTGACACAAATAGGATACGGATTAGTCCAGACTGTGAGTGAGGAGGTGCCTAAGGTTGTCTGAGGATGACACCTAGTGGGTCGCTCCGGAACTGCGACCCCCTCCTGTAACAGTGCCCCCTCCCCCCCGACGAACGGCCCCAGCCGTTTACCTCGGCGCCTCCGAGTGGAGGCGACAGAATGTTGTTATCAGCCCTGGGTCCAGAATGTCCCTCCTGGGCAACCAGGACTGCTCCTCCGCCCATAACCCTCCCAGTCCACCAGAAATTGGAGACACCTCCCCACCCACCGGCAGTCCAGGATCTGGTCCACAGTAAAAGCCAGCTGTCCACATATAGATTGCAAAATAGTTGGGAAGAGATTTTTGACGGACCGATTCCATGGCATAGTATTTATGAACTGATACGCAAAACGACGCCGGATTCAAAACTTTGAATTTTTCAATGTAAATTATTGTTTAAAATTCTTGCTACCAATATAATGTTATTTATATGGGGGATACAATCTTCCCAGCTCTGCAGATTTTGCTGCGAAGAGACAGAATCATTAGATCATTAATATGGTTAGTCCCCCCTTTGCTGCAATAACAGCCTCCTCTCTTCTGGGAAGGATTTCCACTAGATGTTTGAAAATTGCTTCAGGGACTTGTTGTGGCGATTAGGCCTGGCTCGCAGTCAGCGTTCCAATTAATCCCAAAGCTGTTCGATGGGGTTGAGGTCAGGGCAGTGTGCAGGCCAGTCAAGTTCTTCCACACCGATCTCGACAAACAATTTCTGTATGGACCTTGCTTTGTGCACGGGGGCATTGTCATGCTGAAACAGGAAAGGTTATTTCCCAAACTGTTGCCACAAAGTTGGAAGCACTGAATTGTCTAGTATGTAATTGTATGCTGTAGCGTTACCAGCCTCAGCAATTGCAGCCCAAATAAATGGTTCACAGAGTTCAAGTCACAGACACATCTCAACATCAACTGTTCAGAGGGGACTGTGTGAATCAGGCCTTCATGGTCGAATTGCTGCAAAGAAACCACTACTAAAGGACACCAATAAGAAGAAGAGACCTGCTTTGGCCAAGAAACACGAGCAATAGACATTAGACCGGTGGAAATGTGTAGTTTGGTCTGATCAGTCCAAATTGGAGGTTTTTGCATTCTACAGCAATATGCCATCCCATCTGGTTTGGGCTTAGTGGGACTATCATTTGTTTTTCAACAGGACAATGACCCAACACACCTCCAGGCTGTGTAAGGGCTATTTTACCAAGAAGGAGAGTGATGGAGTGCTGCATCAGATGACCTGGCCTCCACAAGCCCCCGACCTCAACCCAATTGAGATGGTTTGGGATGAGTCGGACGGCAGAGTGAAGGAAAAGCAGCCAACAAGTGCTCAGCATATGTGGGAACTCCTTCAAGACTGTTGGAAAAGCATTCCAGATGAAGCTAGTTGAGAGAATGCCAAGAGTGTGGAAAGCTCTCATCAAGGCAAAGGGTGGCTATTTGAAGAATCTCAAATATAAAATATATTTTGATTTGTTTAACACTTTTTTGGTTACTACATGATTCCATTTGTTTTATTTCATAGTTTTGATATCTTCACTATTATTCTACAATGTAGAACATAGTAAAAATAAAGAAAAACCTTTGAATGAGTAGGTGTGTCCAAACCTTTGACTGGTACTGTGTAATGGTTGGTGTGAGGTTTGACCCAGGTGCGGTGCAGGATATACAGTACAGTAAGCAGTAGGCAGAGGTGAAACAAGGATCTTTACTAGTGGTCCCGAAGCCAGAATACAAAATAACGGACTTGTACATAGGTCTCCGATCAGACACTGAGTAGTACTGCTGGACATAGAGAAACTAACAGAGAAAACTGAGCAAGGGAACACATTGAAGGGAGGGCATAAATACACAGGTGAACAGGTAGACACAGGTGACACAAATAGGATACGGATTAGTCCAGACTGTGAGTGAGGAGGTGCCTAAGGTTGTCTGAGGATGACACCTAGTGGGTCGCTCCGGAACTGCGACCCCCTCCTGTAACAGTGCCCCCTCCCCCCCGACGAACGGCCCCAGCCGTTTACCTCGGCACCTCCGAGTGGAGGCGACAGAATGTTGTTATCAGCCCTGGGTCCAGAATGTCCCTCCTGGGCAACCAGGACTGCTCCTCCGCCCCTCCTCCGCCCATGTCCACATATAGATTGCAAAATAGTTGGGAAGAGATTTTTGACGTACCGATTCCATGGCATAGTATTTATGAACTGATACGCAAAACGACGCCGGATTCAAAACTTTGAATTTTTCAATGTAAATTATTGTATAAAATTCTTGCTACAAATATAATGTTATTTATATGGGGGATACAATCTTCCCAGCTCTGCAGATTTTGCTGCGAAGAGACAGAATCATTAGATCATTAATATGGAGTTAGTCCCCCTTTGCTGCAATAACAGCCTCCTCTCTTCTGGGAAGGATTTCCACTAGATGTTCGAAAATTGCTGCAGGGACTTGTTGTGGCGATTAGGCCTGGCTCGCAGTCAGCGTTCCAATTCATCCCAAAGCTGTTCGATGGGGTTGAGGTCAGGGCACTGTGCAGGCCAGTCAAGTTCTTCCACACCGATCTCGACAAACCATTTCTGTGGACCTTGCTTTTGTGAAATATCAGAATAATAATAGAGAGAATGATTTATTTCAGCTTTTATTTCTTTCATCACATTCCCAGTTGGTCAGAAGTTTACATACACTCAATTAGTGTTTACATACACTCAATTAGTATTTGGTAGCATTGCCTTTAAATTGTTTAACATGGGTCAAACGTTTTGGGTAGCCTTCCACAATCTTCCCACAATAAGTTGGGTGAATTTTGGCCCATTCCTCCTGACAGAGCTGGTGTAACTGAGTCAGGTTTGTAGGCCTCCTTGCTCGCACACACTTTTCAGTTCTGCCCACACATTTTCTATAGGATTGAGGTCAGGCTTTGTGATGGCCACTCCAATACCTTGACTTTGTTGTCCTTAAGCCATTTTACCACAACTTTGGAAGTATGCTTGGGGTCATTGTCCATTTGGAAGATCCATTTGCGACCAAGCTTTAACTTCCTGACTGAAGTCTTGAGATGTTGCTTCAATATATCCACATAATTTTCCTTCCTCATTATGCCATCTATTTTGTGAAGTGCACCAGTCCCTCCTGCAGCAAAGCACCCCCACAGCATGATGCTGCCACCCCCGTGCTTCAAGGTTGGGATGGTGTTCTTCGGCTTGCAAGTTCCCCCTTTTTCCTCCAAACATAACAATGGTCATTATGGCCAAACAGTTCTATTTTTCTTTCATCAGACCAGAGGACATTTCTCCAAAAAGTACGATCTTTGTCCCCATGTGCAGTTGCAAACTGTAGACTGGCTTTTTTATGGCGGTTTTGGAGCAGTGGCTTCTTCCTTGCTGAGCGGCCATTCAGGTTATGTCAATATAGAACTTGTTTTACTGTGGATATAAATACTTTTGTACCTGTTTCTTCCAGCATTTTCACAATGTCCTTTGCTTGTGATGAGTGTGATAGAAGGAGTCAGGCGCAGGAGGGTAAATCACCGAATACAGAGTTTATTCCGTCGTACACATTTGCGCTGGATAGCGACACACGAAAACAGGCACAGAGGAAACTATCTACCCTGGCAATACAAACGGTACGGGATACTCCAACAATATACAGGCACAGGGGAAATATCTACCCCGGCAAAACAAAATGCGAGTAGCTCCACCGAGCTACACTACTCTCACAAATAACAATCACCCACAAGGACAAGGTGGGCAGATGGAACACTTATACACAGACTAATGAGGGGATAAGAACCAGGTGTGTGTAATTAACAAGACAAGACAAATGGAATGATGATATATAGAGCGGCAGTGGCTAGTAAGCCGGTAACGACAAACGCCGAAGCCTGCCCGAACAAGGAGGGGAGGCAGACTCGGCGGAAGTCGTGACAGTACCCCCCCTTGACGCGCAGCTCCAGCAGTGCGCCGACCCCGGCCTCGGGGACGGCCAGGAGGACGCAGAGCAGGGCGAGCCGGATGGTGACGGTGGAAATCCCGCAAGAGGGAGGGATCGAGGATATCCCTCACCGGGACCCAGCACCGTTCCTCCGGACCGTACCCCTCCCACTCCACGAGGTACTGAAGGCCCCCCATCTGACGCCTCGAATCCAGGATGGAACGGACAGAGTACGCCGGGGCCCCCTCGATGTCCAGAGGAGGTGGAGGAACCTCCCGCACCTCAGACTCCTGGAGCGGACCAACCACCACCGGCCTGAGGAGAGACACATGAAACGAGGGGTTAATACGGTAATCAGGGGGAAGTAATAACCTATAAGTGACCTCGTTGATTCTCCTCAGGACTTTGAACGGCCCCACAAACCGCGGGCTCATTTTCCAGCAGGGCAGGCAGAGGGGCAGATTCCGGGTCGAGAGCCAGACCTGATCCCCCGGTACGAAGGCAGGGGCCTCACTGCGGTGGCGGTTAGCGTTGGCCTTCTGACGACGCACGGCGCGCTGGAGGTGAACGTGGGCAGCGTCCCACATCTCCTCCGCGCGCCGAAACCAGTCATCCACCGCAGGAGGCTTGTTCTGGCTCTGGTGCCATGGTGCCAGAACCGGTTGGTAACCTAAAACACATTGGAATGGCGTTAGGTTAGTAGAGGAGTGGCGGAGAGAGTTCTGAGCATATTCTGCCCATGGCAAGAACACCGACAACTCCCCCGGCCGGTCCTGGCAGTAAGACTGCAGGAACCTACCCACATCCTGATTTACCCGTTCCACCTGCCCATTTGACTCGGGGTGGAACCCAGAAGTCAGGCTGACCGAGACCCCCAGACGTTCCATGAACGCCTTCCAGACCTTGGATGTGAACTGGGGACCTCGGTCGGACACTGCATCCTCTGGTACCCCGTACTGCCAGAAGACATGAGTAAACAGGGCCTCCACAGTTTGCAGGGCTGTGGGGAGGCCGGGCAGAGGAAGGAGGCGGCAGGACTTGGAAAAGCGGTCCACAACGACCAGGATGGTGGTGTTACCTAGGGAGAGGGGAAGATCAGTCAAAAAATCAACAATTAGGTGAGACCATGGTCGTTGTGGAACTGGTAAAGGTTGTAACTTACCCGCTGGGAGGTGCCTAGGTGCCTTACTCTGGGCGCACACCGAGCAGGAGGAGACATACACCCTCACGTCCTTAGCCAAGGTAGGCCACCAGTACTTTCCGGTCAGGCAGCGCACTGTACGACCGATACCTGGGTGACCAGAGGAGGGTGACGTGTGTGTCCAGTAGATCAGACGATCATGGATAAGAGCAGGCACGTACCACAGCCCAGCTGGACACTGAGGTGGAGAAGAATCTGTGCGTAATGCCTTCTCTATATCTGCGTCCATCGCCCATACTACCGGCGCCACAATACAGGAGGCCGGGAGTATGGGGGTGTTGTCTCTGGGCCTCTCCACTGTGTCATACAGCCGGAACAGTGCGTCTGCCTTCACGTTCTTCGTACCCGGAATGTATCACAGTGTAAAATCAAACCGGGTGAAGAATAGGGCCCACCTGGCCTGGCGAGGATTCAGCCTCCTCGCTGCCCGGATGTATTCCAGGTTACGGTGGTCAATCCAGACGAGGAAAGGGTGTTTCGCCCCTTCGAGCCAATGCATCCACATGGTCAAAGCTCGGACAACAGCCAACAGCTCCCGATCACCAACGTCGTAGTTCTGCTCCGCCGGGCTGAGCTTCTTAGAGAGAAGGCACAGGGGCGGAGCTTGGGTGGCGTGCCCGAGCGTTGAGACAGGACAGCGCCTATCCCAACCTCGGACGCATCCACCTCCACTATGATCGGTAGTGATGGATCGGGGTGGGCCAGTACCGGGGCTGAGGTGAACAGACCCCGCAGTTTGCTGAAGGCCAGGTCAGCCTCAGCAAACCAGCGGAGCCGGGACGGCCCACACTTCAACAGGGATGTAATGGGAGCTGCGACCTTGCCAAAGCCCCGGATAAACCTCCGATAGTAGTTGGCAAAGCCAAGGAAGCGCTGCACCTCCTTAACCGTGGTTGGAGTCTGCCCATTACGCACAGCTGAAATGTGATCTCCCTCCATCTCCACACCTGAGGTGGTAATGCGGTATCTGAGGAAGGAGACGGACTGCTGGAAAAACATACACTTCTCTGCCTTGGCATTAAGGTCATTTTCCAACAGTCGGGCCAGCACTTTGCCAACCAGGGACACATGCTCGGCGAGCGTAGCGGAATACACCAGGATGTCATCGATGTAGACCACCACACCGCGACCAAGCATGTCCCGAAACACCTCGTTCACAAAGGACTGGAAGACAGATGGAGCATTCATCAAACCGTAGGGCATCACCAGGTATTCATAATGCCCTGTGGTTGTGCTGAATGCTGTCTTCCACTCATCCCCCTCCCGAACACGCACCAGGTTGTATGCACTCCTGAGATCTAATTTGGTGAAGAAGCGCGCCGCATGCATTGACTCAATCACTGAAGGAATGAAGGGGAGAGGATAACTAAATCTTATATTCTCCTTGTTCAGTGATCGATAATCAATGCACGGGCGTAGACCACCGTCTTTCTTCTTCACAAACAAGAAACTTGAGGAGGCGGGCGAAGTGGAGGGACGTATTTAAATCCCTGGCCCAGGGACTCGTGATATATGTTTCCATAGCCTCCGTTTCAGCCTGCGACAGGGGGTACACATGACTCCTGGGGGGTACAGCGTCTACCCGAAGGTTTATCGTGCAATCCCCCGCCCGATGATGTGGTCATTTTTTCGCCTGCGTCTTAGAAAACGCGTGGGCCAGATCATGGTATTCGGGGGAATGCGCACGGTGGAGGTACCGTCTGGACTTTTCACCGTGGTTGCACCAACGGAAACACCTAGACACCTAGCCTGACACTCTCACGACCATCCCGTGAAAACCCTCTGCGGCCATGAGAAAGTGGGGTTGTGGAGTGCTAGCCAAGGGATACCTAATACCACAGGGAAAGCAGGAGACTCAATAATAGAAAAAGTAACCTGCTCACAATGAGTCTCCTGGGTGATCATGGTGACTGGTACAGTAACTTCCTTAACAAACCCGGACCCTAATGGCCGACTATCAAGTGCTCTGATGGGGAGTGGAATGGATAGGGGAACCAATGAAATGCCTTGACGGCGTGAGAATGCCCTGTCAATAAAGTTCCCAGCTGTGCCTGAATCGACTAACGCCTTACACTGGGAATTACCATGTGATCGGGAAAGTAGATAGGTAGGGTACAGTGTGCAGCACTCTGAATGAGTGTGGGTGTTCGATACCTGGGGTGATGCGAGAGTGCCCTGCCTGCCACCTCCAGACCCAAAAGAGCGTTGACGACTAAGTGTGGTGTACTGTCCCTTCGTGCCACCAGAGTTGCACTGTCGCTGTCGTCCGCTCTCTCGGACGGCGGCTCCTCCCAGCTCCATCAGCTCGGGATCCGAGTTGTCCTGGGTGGAAATGGGCAGACCCCTACCAGGACGTCCTCTGGCTGCCAGCAGGTTGTCCAAACGGATGGCCATGTCCACCAGTTGCGTGAAAGACAACATGGTGTCCCGGCAGGCTAGCTCCCGTCGGACATCCTCCGCAGATGGCACCGGAAATGGTAGATCAGGGCCCGTTCGTTCCACCCAGACCCCGCTGCCAGAGTCCGAAACTCCAACGTGAAGTCCTGCGCGGTCCTCGTCCCCTGCCTCAGGTGGACCAGCCGCTCGCCCGCCTCTTGACCCTCAGGCGGGTGATCGAAGACCGCCCAAAAGAGGCAAGAGAACTCCCCGTAGTTCCCCAACGCGGCTCCTCCTACGTTCCAAACCGCGTTGGCCCACTCCAGGGCTTTCCCCGAGAGGCAGGAAACTAGGACGGACACCTTCTCCCGCTCCGATGGGGCCGGCCTGATGCTGGAGAAGTAGAGCTCCAGTTGAAGGAGGAATCCTTGGCAAAGCGCCGTCGTCCCATCGAACGCCCGTGGTCGGGATATCTGGATCCCTCCGGGTGCTGGGGTGTAGGTGGCTGGATCCGGTTGGCCAGCTGGTCTCGACAGATCGGGTCCTCTCTTCTCTAGGCATTGGACGACCTGAAGAACCCGATCCATCGCTTCCCCCAAGCTGGCCAGCATCGTGGAATGCTCCTGGACCCGTGCCACGACTCCAGGCATGCGCTCCTCTCCCGCTGACTCCATAGCGGGTGGGTGATTCTGTGATGAGTGTGATAGAAGGAGTCAGGCGCAGGAGGATAAATCACAGAATACAGAGTTTATTCCGTCGTACACATTTGCGCTGGATAGCGACACACGAAAACAGGCACAGGGGAAACTATCTACCCTGGCAATACACGGTACGGGATACTCCAACAATATACAGGCACAGGGGAAATATCTACCCCGGCAATACAAAGTGCGAGTAGCTCCACCGAGCTACACTGCTCTCACAAATAACAATCACCCACAAGGACAAGGGGGTCAGAGGGAACACTTATACACGGACTAATGAGGGGATAAGAACCAGGTGTGTGTAATTAACAAGACAAGACAAATGGAATGATGATATACAGTGGGGAAAAAAAGTATTTAGTCAGCCACCAATTGTGCAAGTTCTCCCACTTAAAAAGATGAGAGAGGCCTGTAATTTTCATCATAGGTACACGTCAACTATGACAGACAAATTGAGGAAAAAAAATCCAGAAAATCACATTGTAGGATTTTTAATGAATTTATTTGCAAATGATGGTGGAAAATAAGTATTTGGTCACCTACAAACAAGCAAGATTTCTGGCTCTCACAGACCTGTAACTTCTTCTTTAAGAGGCTCCTCTGTCCTCCACTTGTTACCTGTATTAATGGCACCTGTTTGAACTTGTTATCAGTATAAAAGACACCTGTCCACAACCTCAAACAGTCACACTCCAAACTCCACTATGGCCAAGACCAAAGAGCTGTCAAAGGACATCAGAAACAAAATTGTAGACCTGCACCAGGCTGGGAAGACTGAATCTGCAATAGGTAAGCAGCTTGGTTTGAAGAAATCAACTGTGGGAGAAATTATTAGGAAATGGAAGACATACAAGACCACTGATAATCTCCCTCGATCTGGGGCTTCACGCAAGATCTCACCCTGTGGGGTCAAAATGATCACAAGAACGGTGAGCAAAAATCCCAGAACCACACGGGGGGACCTAGTGAATGACCTGCAGAGAGCTGGGACCAAAGTAACAAAGCCTACCATCAGTAACACACTACGCCACCAGGGACTCAAATCCTGCAGTGCAAGACGTGTCCCCCTGCTTAAGCCAGTACATGTCCAGGCCCGTCTGAAGTTTGCTAGAGTGCATTTGGATGATCCAGAAGAGGATTGGGAGAATGTCATATGTCATATGGTCAGATGAAACCAAAATATAACTTGTCGTGTTTGGAGGACAAAGAATGCTGAGTTGCATCCAAAGAACACCATACCTACTGTGAAGCATGGGGGTGGAAACATCATGCTTTGGGGCAGTTTTTCTGCAAAGGGACCAGGACGACTGATCCGTGTAAAGGAAAGAATGAATGGGGCCATGTATCGTGTGATTTTGAGTGAAAACCTCCTTCCATCAGCAAGGACATTGAAGATGAAACGTGGCTGGGTCTTTCAGCATGACAATGATCCCAAACACACCGCCCGGGCAACGAAGGAGTGGCTTCGTAAGAAGCATTTCAAGGTCCTGGAGTGGCCTAGCCAGTCTCCAGATCTCAACCCCATAGAAAATCTTTGGAGGGAGTTGAAAGTCCGTGTTGCCCAGCGACAGCCCCAAAACATCACTGCTCTAGAGGAGATCTGCATGGAGGAATGGGCCAAAATACCAGCAACAGTGTGTGAAAACCTTGTGAAGAGTTACAGAAAACGTTTGACCTGTGTCATTGCCAACAAAGGGTATATAACAAAGTATTGAGAAACTTTTGTTATTGACCAAATACTTATTTTCCACCATAATTTGCAAATAAATTCATTAAAAATCCTACAATGTGATTTTCTGGATTTATTTTCCTCATTTTGTCTGTTATAGTTGATGTGTACCTATGATGAAAATTACAGGCCTCTCTCATCTTTTTAAGTGGGAGAACTTGCACAATTGGTGGCTGACTAAATACTTTTTTCCCCCACTGTATGGAGCGGCAGTGGCTAGTAAGCCAGTGACGATGAACGCCGAAGCCTGCCCGAACAAGGAGGGGAGGCAGCCTCGGCGGAAGTCGTGACATTGCTGTTGTTCTGGGATTGAGTTGCACTTTTTGCACCAAAGTGCATCATTCAGATCGATGGGCGACTACGGGAACGAAGGAAGGAGAGGAAGGATTCCACCTCGCATCTGAGGCATTCCCGGAAGTCCCCGACGGCTTCGTTGCCGAGAGAACCCGAGACTACCCGAGTTCCCCCGAGAGTCTCCGAAGTCTGCCGATCCACCTCTTCCTGAGCCGATGTAACTAGGCAGAGCTAGGCTGTCTCCAGCTGAACGGCAATACAGGCTTCACAAGGAGAGTTGCCTGTATTGCGGGACTACTGGTCATTTTGTGTCCACCTGTCCACTAAAAGACCAGGCTCACCGGTAGGAGCGAGTACTCTGGTGGGCCATATGGATAACTTACTCGCACCCCTTTTCATGCCATCTTGCTGTGGGGGAACCAGTCGAAATCTCTCCGGGTACTCATCGACTTTGGGGCCAATGAGAGCTTTATGGACGCTACCCTGGCGTCCGAGCTAGGCATCCCCACTCAGCCCCTCCCCATTGCCATGGACGTTAGAGTGCTGGACGGGCGCTCTATAGGCCGGGTCACCCACAATACCACCCCCATCAACCTACGAGTATCAGGGAACCACAGAGAGACGATCCAATTCCTGCTAATTAAGTCTTCTCAGGTTCCCGTGGTATTGGGTTTCTCTTGGCTTGAGCGACACAACCCCTTCATTGACTGGTCTACTGGTGCCATCATGGGCTGGAGCCCATTCTGCCACGCTCATTGCCTGAAGTCAGTGCAGTCTGCCCTCGGGACATCTTCCTGGGGGCTCGGAAGTTGCCTCGGACCTCTCCGCCATTCCTGCAGAGTACCTGGACCTCCGGGAGGTGTTCAGTAAGGCCCGGGCCACTTCGCTTCCGCCGCACCGACCCTACGACTGCGGAATCGACCTTCTCCCAGGCACCACTCCGCCCTGGGGACGACTGTACTCGCTGTCGAGTCCGGAGACCAAGGCTATGGAGACCTACATTGAGGACTCTCTATCTGCCGGGTTCATCCGTCCTTCTGCCTCCCCTGCCGGCGCAAGGTTCTTCTTTGTGGAGAAGAAGGACAAAACCCTGCACCCGTGCATCGACTACCGGGGCCTCAACGACATCACGGTGAAGAACTGCTACCCGCTACCATTCATCTCCTCGGCCTTCGAGCCGCTCCAGTGGGCCAACGTGTTCTCCAAGCTGGACCTATGGAACGCCTACCACCTGGTGCGGATATGGGAGGGGAACGAGTGGAAGACTTCCTTCAACACGGCCAGCGGTTACTACGAGTATCTGGTCATGCCATTTGGCCTTACCAATGCTCCAGCTGTCTTCCAGGCCCTGGTTAATGATGTTCTCCGCGACATGTTGAACCGGTTTGTCTTCGTCTGCCTCGACGACATCCTCGTCTTCTCCCGCTCCGCCCAAGAACATGTGCTCCGCGTCCGACAGGTCCTCCAACGCCTCTTGGAGAATTAGCTTTTTGTGAAAGCAGAGAAATGCGAATTCCATCGCTCCACCATCCCCTTCCTGGGCTACATCATCGCTGCAGGGAGTGAACAGATGGATCCTGGGAAGGTGAGAGCGGTGGTGCATTGGCCCCAGCCTACGTACAGAGTGCAGCTGCAACTTTTTCTGGGATTCGCCAACTTTTATCGCTGCTTTATCTGGGGTTACAGCACCCTGGCTTCCCCCATGTCTGCACTCACCTCTCCCAAGGTTCCGTTCACATGGTCCCCAGCTGCTGACCGGGCGTTCCGGGACCTCAAACACCGTTTCACCACTGCTCTCATCTTGGTTCATCCTGACCCATCCCGCCAGTTCATGGTGTCCCAGCGTTCGGCTCTGGACCTCAAGTTACATCCCTGTGCCTTCTTCTCCCATCGTCTCAACACCACGGAGCGGAATTACGATGTAGGGAATCATGAGATTCTCGCGGTGAAAATGGCGTTGGAGGAGTGGAGGCACTGGCTGGAGGGGGCGGAACATCCATTCATTGTGTGGACAGACCCCAAGAACTTGGAATATCTCCGCACCGCCAAGCGTCTCAATTCCAAGAATGTCAAGCCAGATGCGCTGTCACGCCACTATAGCCCCGCGGCTACACCCCCGGAATCCGAGACTATCCTTCCCACCTCGTGCTTGGCGACGGCACTCAGTTGGGAAATAGGGAAGTAGGTCCGGGAGGCCAAACCCAGGGGGGGCCCAGATAACCGGATGTTTGTTCCTGACACTGTCCGCTCCTCGGTCCTGGAGTGGGCCCACTCCTCCAGGCTTGCCTGCCACCCGGGCTCCCGTCGGACCCTGGCCTTTGTGCGACAACACTTTTGGTGGCCTACCATGGTTCCTGACGTCTCCGCGTTCGTCACCGCCTGCACGATCTGTGCGCAGAACAAAACTCCTCGGCAAGCTCCGGCTGGTCTCCTCCAACATCTGCCTGTTCCTCACCGTCCCTAGTCTCACATATCCCTGGACTTTGTCACGGGTCTTCTCCCTTCTGATGGCAACACTGCCATCCTGACAGTTGTGGGCTGGTTTTCCAAAGCCGTCCACTTCATTCCTCTCCCCAAGCTACCCTCCGCCAAAGAGACGGCCCAGCTCATGGTGCAGCACGTCTTCCGGATCCATGGATTCCCAGTGGACATGGTCTCCAACCGGGGTCCTCAGTTCTCGTCCCGGTTCTGGAAGGCGTTCTGCACACTAATTTGGTCGTCGGCCAGCCTGTCCTCTGGTTTCCACCCTCAGTCCAATGGCCAGTTGGAGCGAGCCAACCAAGACCTGGAGACGACTCTGCGCTGCCTGGTCTCCGCCAACCCCACCACCTGGAGCCAGCAACTAGTGTGGGTCGAATACGCCCGCAACACCCTTCCCTGCTCTGCCACAGGTCTTTCGCCCTTTGAGTGTTCCCTGGGTTATCAGCCCCCGCCCTTCCCGGAGCAAGAGGAAGAAGTCAGCATACCCTCGGCCCAGATGTTTGTCCGCCGCTGCCGTCGTACCTGGAGGAGAGCCCGGTCGGCTCTTCTCAAGACCACCTCCAGGTATCGACGACAGGCGGACCACCACCAGACACCGGCTCCCCGGTATCGTCTCGGGCAGAAGGTATGGTTGTCCACCCGAGATCTGCCCCTCCGGGTGGAGTCCTGCAAACTTTCCCCCCGGTTTATTGGCCCTTTCCCCATCTCCAAGATCATTAGCCCCTCTGCTGTTCGTCTTCTGTTGCTCCATACCCTCTGTATACATCCCACTTTTCATGTGTCTAGGATCAAACCCATGTCTCATAGCCCTTTGTCTCCTGTCGTTTGTCTGCCCCTGTTTTTGTAATAAACTTTTGTTACTTAGACACTGTCTGCATCTGGGCTTTCTCCTGAAACGTGATATACAATATTTGATGATGACATTTCTCTAAAACAGGCTATAGGCTACATGTGCACCACCAAGTCAGAACAGTAGGCTTAGTTATACAGGGGAAAGGAACCAAATTATTAGGGTGAGGCACATAGGCTACTAACAGCTTACTACACAACATACACTTAGTATTACTTTCTAAGCTACAGTATACATATCTCCCTGTCATATAACATCATTTATGCAGCAGCATACAATACATTTTTGGAATAACCTTGTTGTGCTGTGCTCACTTGAACATCAAGGTGGTGCGGTGGTCCTTCTTGTCTGCAAATGTTGTCGTCAACCTTTCTCATCAAAGTCTGTAATTCTCTGGATTTATGATGTTTTCAAGACAACTGGGAACTCTGAAAAAAAACATGGTCGAAGCATGACGTCAGTGATCTTCAGGTCGGAGCTCTAGAAAGAGGCCAGAGTTTCCAGTTGTTTTGAACCCGGCAGAAGTAATGCTGGATTGACAGCATGGCCAATGTATTCAACCTTTTCTGGCCCATGGTGTTGGATGTGAATGTTTATCCTTTTAAGCTTGGAAAAGAGACCCTTAAACCCAGACTTGGACCACACACCCTCTCCACTGAATAGCAGGCTAGTGATTGCTTGGCAACGCTTGCAGTTAAACACTGATTCCTTCCAAACCACTCATTGTGGAATTTGTGATTTCCAACTTGTTGTGTAATGTTTATGTCCAATGGCCGATGAGCACTGATGCGTTTTATCTATAATTTCTCTTAATTGACAAGGGTTGAAAAGGATTTGCCAGTAGATTGTCGACTTGATTCATGATGATGACTGCTTGTCTAGCTTGCTTGCTAAGATTTTGAAAGTATGATGTTGACATGATCAGTCCAATCAAAGCTATGGTAGATAATGTGATTTGACGTCATTTTATCTGTGGCCAAGGACCTTGAGCCTTCTTGGATGGGCACTTCTAATGTAAATCTATGGCAGCACCCAAGGGGCTTGAATTTTCGACCTCTCCCGTAGATTTTGTGGTGACGTGGTGTCCCCATGTGTGACAGAACACTGAGCCAATCACGGCGCAACTAGAGAACATTGCCAACCCCTATGCTCTGTATTTTCCGCTGGCTGCCCCACCACCACAGAAACCACTGAGCTAGGCTGAAACACCTGCATTTTGGAGCTGCCTTATTCAAGGAAGCAAAAAACAGACCATGTTTGTATGCAGCTATATTAACTAAATTATTATTTTTTTTTTTTACATTGTTTGCAAACTGATATGTGACATGGATTAATGCCAAAATAACATGCAAAACAGGCAACAAAATATATATATATGTGTAACATTTTTTGCTAAACAGGGAGCCCCACCTGTCCTGAATGACTGGGTCGCCACTGGTGCCTGCATCTGATGGTTAGTCTCAAATCAATTTTGATGTAGCCTTCTTTTATGCCTGCTACGTTACTGCAGACACGGTAATCTGAGCCATCCGATTGGCCAGCGGTAAACCTGTAGTGCACTTGATTTGCTCTCTGGGCCCACCTGGAAGGCAGAGTTTGTACCTTCAGACACATGAAATGTGCAGGGCATCTAATTCTGGTGCACCTACCTACACCAGCTCGAGACGAATTAAAAAAAAATAGGAACACAAGGCTTTATCGTTGGGTTTTTTACATGTTTGGTGATCGGCTAGGAATGCCTTGGAGATCGACGTGACCACTGTTCTAGAAAGTTGAGTGAAGTACAATCTCGTGTTTCTCTCTGTGTACTGATATTTCTGCACGGCAGTCTCGGGCTACTGCGCATGCGCGCACTTTAGAGGGACCATTGCCGGTAAGTAAGCATTTCACTGTTAGTCTTCACCTGTTGTTTATGAAGCATGTGACAAATACAATTTGATTTGATCTTGCTAGCTATCACTCAAATGGTAAGGGGCTGAAGCTCATTGGCTAGAACTCGAATTGCTAGGGGGCATGGGCCCATATGGGGGAAATAGCACAGCACATCTTCCAGAAAAACAGTGGCTTTCAAATTAGGGATTTCGTGGTTTATTGAGGTAAAACAGTAATTATGTTAATAGATTATGTATATATATGAACTACACTTTGACACATCCAGCCCAAAGCGGGAGGTTTAAAAAATACTTAGTAGTCGCCAAAGCTCTGGAGCATATGTTTAAGTATTTGTTTGTTGTAGTAAAAAAGTATTATATATATATATATATTTTTTTTTACATAGTATATATTATAACTCTTCACTGAAAGGAAAAAGGAAAAGGTTGGCTATTTCATTTTTTTAAAAGTTTTTTTTTTATTTTTACAAGCTATAGCGTAGACAGTGTTGTGTTTTTCAGGCACACGGTGCAGTTTCTAGCCTAAATAATATGGCTGTATAGGCCTATTGGAGGGATTATTTGTGGAAATATAAATTATAACTCCATTGAAGTATTACAGAGAATCACCTACAAAGGCAAATCAACAGTGACAAGCAAGTAGGTTTTCAGATTTTTGTTGTTGTGTGTACATTTGTATTTATTTAGCAGACACTCTTATCCAAAGCGATTTACAGGAGCAATTAGTGTTAAGTGCATTGCTCAAGGGCACTTCCGTTACTGGCCTAACGATCTTAACCGCTAGGCTTCCTGCCACCCTGCATTTCAGTAGGCCTAGGCAACCGAGCATTTTTCTCGACAGAGGGAGATGTTCTCAAGCTTTTAGTCAAACCCCATGGAAGGAACTGATTAACAACTTGCATTATAATGACTGTTGGAACAATTGTTTTAAACCTAGTTGAAAATGTGAAACGCATCTAGATCTACATGCAACTACGAAATGAAAAACATGTGCGCGTGCGTGTGTGCAACATGTAGCCTAAAGATGGGCCTTTTATATGTTTCATGTTTTGATGGTGTAGGCCTAGGCCTATCATTTCTATAATTTGTATTCTAATTAGCTTTTATTTTGTAGGCTATACAGTAAATATAGTTTGTGTCTCCTACTTATGTAGGCCTATGCGATAATGCTATTTATAGCCTAAGTGTTAAACATTAAATGATTCAACTAAACCAAAATTGAATTGATTAGAATGTAAATCGAATTAAAATGAAAAACGATGAAGAGGAAGACTTAGAGATAAGCGATAGTCTACTATTTTGTTTGTTGAAAACAATACACTTTTAGGGGTTGAAAATATAGCCTAGGCCAAGCTTTAGATTATGCCTAATGAGATTTATGTCTTTAAAAATCATTAATTATGAGGAACCACGATCTAGTCGTGAAAATGCGAAACAATTTTTTTCACTGAACTGGATTGCTTCTCTTGAGCGCATTTGAGGCATAGCCTACAATGACTGCGCGTCAGTTTTGCACGTTCTGCACTCTTTGTTTTTATTATATGTACTGTTCGTTACAGTAACTACACGTCCAAGCAATTTCCCCACTAAAGCCAAATGGTACATACAGTAATTCATTGACGTCACTTGGAGGGCTCCCTGTAGCCTACTGTGGCTCAGAGAATTGGCAGGAACTGCGAGCGCGGTGTAGAGAGAGAGAGATATAGAGAGAGAGCAAGATAAACGAACGATTCTGTGTGTGCGTGATGGACATTTAAATATCAACTCATCTGAAATTGCAAAGTAAGTATTTTTTTCAATTATTGACGTAGACTTATAAAATGTATGTGGTTTACAGCTGGCTATACATTGAATTTGATCTTGTCTTCTTTCCTTAGAACACATGAGCTGATAGGCTATGTTGCAGGTGATGGGTCAAGTTGAGACTGAGAAAGACTGTCTATACTTCATCCAACTCTATATTGCGTTAGATTGAAATAACAAATATGTTCTGTCTAATATATATTTGCTCAGATAGAATATACCATGATGCCACACTGTATTTTTTTCTCCATCTCTCTTACACTAAGAACTTTTATAGAAATATAGGCTAATAAGATGACTTTTCTTTATCTTGTTGTATGTTTGGATGGGCAATGAGAGGAGACATCAGATGGGAGTGACCAGGAGATGTGGTGTCAGTGAACTGATATTGTAATTACTGTCTTTACAAACCTGTCTGTCCATCCTAATTTACTGTACTGGCCCCCATGTTTCATGTCCTAGAGGTTAACTAGTTTCCTCCTGTCTCCACAAAACCTCCCATTTATCCCTCCCTCCCTACTCCTCCTAATGTATGGTTGGACAAATACCTTTCTTTTTGACAAAATGTCCTAGAAGGTCCATCATTTGAAAATGAAATAGAAACTACCTAATCACAAATTGGGACTGCTAGCTAATATTGTGTTGTTGTCAGTCACCAAACTGCTCTGTATTTTACATGTGACTGCAGCCTTGGACTATTTAGTAGACATTACTGAGTCAGGTATGGTTGTGAAGTCTCATCAGCCATATGTTCTCAGCAACCAACATCAGTTTTTCATATTCCAATGCATTGCATGATTTTCAATTGGTGGAAATGCCTTTATGCGCAAATGTTGATATAATAACCAGTAAACTTGGAGTCATGCGATGATATTGCGTGTGGTCCTCCCACTACTCCTCCAGAAACCATGCAGTTTATTAGGCTACAGATTAAATAAATGATGATGAACTTCACAGGGTGGTGAAAGTGCACGGTGATCTTGATGCTCCTTTCCAATAAATATCGAGGGTCTTATTCTGGTGACATGATGATCGAGGCTTGACTACAAAAAAAGATTATTGATCTTATCCATAATAATGTCATCATGTAGACTAGCCTACCCGCACTGTATCTGTTGTTGGCTAGAGCGTATGTGCCAAGACCAGAGTAGGCACATTTGCTATTTAACGCAACAGATTTTGTGCCAAACTATCAGTAGAGTTAAAAATGCGATGGCAACACATTGAACTTTTAGATTTTTATTCAGTACATGAAAACTTATCCGAAAAAGTTTATTTTGTGTGCACTATCTTATCACGCATTGATTTTTATCTGCAACAAGTCAGTTTTGTGGAAACGCACCACTGGTGGCAAAAATTGCATATTTTCCTTAATTTTAGAATATTCACGATGTCGCCAATTGGATGGAAACCTCGCTACTGATAGTCTTTATAATAACCAGATGTGCTGAAAAGTACATTTGTTTGTTTCTCTCTGAAGTCTTACCTTCATTTGGTTTATTGCTTTAAATTACAGCTGTAGCTTTCATGCTTACAGTTGACATGATCATTTTGTGTCATTTAATTACTTAATACATTTTATTTTCTTATTTAGTAATAATTAGGCTAATTGTTTGCTAGGATAATAATTGCTTGTCAATAAATTAAATGTAATTGTCACGTACGTTAAGAGACGGGTCGGACCAAGGTGCAGCATGAAAGGCGTACATGTTTATTAAACTAATAAACACACAACACAGTAACCAAAATAACAAACTTAACCGTGACGGTCCAAAGGGCTAACACACAAGCCTAAACAGGAACACAACAAGATCCCACAACACAGGCAGGAAAACTGGCTGCCTAAGTATGATCCCCAATCAGAGACAACGAGCGACAGCTGCCTCTGATTGGGAACCACACCCGGCCAAACATAGAATCAAAACTCACATGATATTCACACCCTGACCAAACTAACTAGAGTTCTATCGGTCAGGGCGTGACAGTAATACAATGGCAATCCGGGTTATATGTTAAAATCCTACGCATGAACTGTCGACATTATTACGCATATTAATTGACAATGATGGAAAATAAGATATGCAAGATATTTCAATATATATATATTTTTAAATAGTTATACAGTGGGGAGAACAGGTATTTGATACACTGCTGATTTTGCAGGTTTTCCTACTTACAAAGCATGTAGAGGTCTGTAATTTTTATCATAGGTACACTTCAACTGTGAGAGACGGAATCTAAAACAAAAATCCAGAAAATCACATTGTATGATTTTAAATAGGTTATTGGACCATAACCAGATATGGCTCATTAACCTTTATGGACCAACTAATGATGATCCACACTTCTTTGACAATATATATAATAAATTATCAACCATGCAAGCAATTCAAGACAATATTATTATGGTGGGGGATTATAATACTGTTTTAAATAGCTCAATGGACCGTAAAGGAAATCACACTACAAACAATCACCCTCATACTCTTAAGGAAATCGTGAATGTCATGGATACATTAGAACTAGTAGATATATGGAGGCTTAAATATCCTGATCTACTGAGATATACATGGCAGAGACTCAATTATCTCATTCTCGTTGGCACCAAAAGTTTAAAAAGTGTTGATAGGGGACAGAATGTGGTCGGACCATCATATAATTAGCATATACATTACTCTTACTGAATTTCCACGTGGGCGAGGATATCGGAAATTTAATCGAAGCCTATTGGATGATAAATTGATTTTAACTAGGACAGAGGAATTAATAACTGATTTTTTCCGACATAACATAGGTACAGCAAATCCCCTTATTGTATGGGACACCTTTAAATGTGCCTTTAGAGGCCATGCAATTCAGTACTCATCTCGAAAACAAAAGCAATTTAGGTCAAAAGAGTTTATACTAACAAAGGAAATAGAAAGTCTAACAGAACAGATAGATGGCAATAAAAACTGTAACATAGAGGCTCAGAATAAATTAGAGGAAAAACAAAAAGAAATGGAGAAACTTATTCAAGAAAGATCAAGTGTAATATATTATAAAAATAAAGCAAACTGGATGGAATATGGGGAAAAATGCACAAAATTATTTTTTAATCTTCAACATAGGAATGCTACCAAAAATAATTTAATGAAACTGGTTACAATTGACGGAGTCACCCATGATTCACCAAATTATATTTTGAAGGAGGAAACAAAGTACTTTAAGCATATGTTTTCGTTTCAGTCGCCTCCATCTCCTCTAACTGAAGCTAATTGTAGAGATTTTTTTTCTATTGATAATGTAAAATTAACAGCCATACAGAAAGACTCATGTGAAGGTGAAATTACAGACGAGGAACTTCTGGATGCAATTAAAGACTTTAAGTCCGGGAAAACTCCAGGGTTGGATGGCATACCAGTCAAGGTATACCAAACCTTTTTTGATATACTAAGAGGAGCGTTATTAGCATGTTTTAACCACTCCTATGTAAATGGTAGATTATATGACACTCAAGAAGAAGGTCTGATCTCATTATTACTGAAATAGTATACAAGTGGAAAATATAAAGATCCAGTCCATTTAAAAAATTGGAGGCCCCTTACACTTCAGTGTTGTGATGCAAAAATTCTAGCAAAATGTATAGCGCATACAATAAAAAAGGTATTGTCGGATATTATTCATTCTAATCTAATTTTTTACATGGAAGATACATTGGAGATAATATAAGGCAAGTATTGGAAACAATAGAACATTATGGAAAATCTGGGAAACGAGGCCTGCTATTCATAGCAGACTTCGAAAAGGCATTTGATAAAGTATGACTGGGGTTTATATATAAATGCCTGGAGCATTTCAATTTTGGAGAATCTCTTATAAAATAGGTCAAAATCATGTATAGTAACCCTAGGTGTAAAATAGTAAATAATGGCTATTTCTCAGAAAGTTTTAAACTGTCAAGAGGAGTGAAACAAGGTTGTCCACTATCGGCATATCTATTTATTGTGGCCATCGAGATGTTAGCTATTAAAATCAGATCCAACAATAATATCAGAGGATTAGAAATCCAGGGCTTAAAAACAAAGGTGTCTTTGTACGCTGATGATTCATGTTTTCTTTTAAATCCACAACTAGAATCCCTCCACAGCCTCATAGAGGATCTAGATACATTTTCTAACCTCTCTGGATTACAACCAAATTATGACAAATGTACTATATTACGTATTGGATCACTAAAAAATACAATTTTTACATTACAATGTAGTTTACCAATAAAATGGTCTGATGGTTATGTGGATACAGTGGGGAGAACAAGTATTTGATACACTGCCGATTTTGCAGGTTTTCCTACTTACAAAGCATGTAGCGGTCTGTAATTTTTATCATAGGTACACTTCAACTGTGAGAGACGGAATCTAAAACAAAAATCCAGAAAATCACATTGTATGATTTTTAAGTAATTAATTAGCATTTTATTGCATGACATAAGTATTTGATCACCTACCAACCAGTAAGAATTCCGTCTCTCACAGACCTGTTAGTTTTTCTTTAAGAAGCCCTCCTGTTCTCCACTCATTACCTGTATTAACTGCACCTGTTTGAACTCGTTACCTGTATAAAAGACACCTGTCCACACACTCAATCAAACAGACTCCAACCTCTCCACAATGGCCAAGACCAGAGTGTAAGGACATCAGGGATAAAATTGTAGACCTGCACAAGGCTGGGATAGGCTACAGGACAATAGGCAAGCAGCTTGGTGAGAAGGCAACAACTGTTGGCGCAATTATTAGAAAATGGAAGAAGTTCAAGATGACGGTCAATCACCCTCGGTCTGGGGCTCCATGCAAGATCTCACCTCGTGGGGCATCAATGATCATGAGGAAGGTGAGGGATCAGCCCAGAACTACACGGCAGGACCTGGTCAATGACCTGAAGAGAGCTAGCACACTACGCCGTCATGGATTAAAATCCTGCAGCGCACGCAAGGTCCCCCTGCTCAAGCCAGCGCATGTCCAGGCCCGTCTGAAGTTTGCCAATGACCATCTGGATGATCCAGAGGAGGAATGGGAGAAGGTCATGTGGTCTGATGAGACAAAAATAGAGCTTTTTGGTCTAAACTGTTTGGAGGAAGAAGAAGGATGAGTACAACCCCAAGAACACCACCCCAACCGTGAAGCATGGCGGTGAAAACATCATTCTTTGGGGATGCTTTTCTGCAAAGGGGACAGGATGACTGCACCGTATTGAGGGGAGGATGGATGGGGCCATGTATCGCGAGATCTTGGCCAACAACCTCCTTCCCTCAGTAAGAGCATTGAAGATGGGTCGTGGCTGGGTCTTCCAGCATGACAACGACCCGAAACACACAGCCAGGGCAACTAAGGAGTGGCTCCGTAAGAAGCATCTCAAGGTCCTAGAGTGGCCTAGCCAGTCTCCAGACCTGAACCCAATAGAAAATATTTGGAGGGAGCTGAAAGTCCGTATTGCCCAGCGACAGCCCCAAACCTGAAGGATCTGGAGAAGGTCTGTATGGAGGAGTGGGCCAAAATCCCTGCTGCAGTGTGTGCAAACCTGGTCAAGACCTACAGGAAACGTATTATCTCTGTAATTGCAAACAAAGGTTTCTGTACCAAATATTAAGTTCTGCTTTTCTGATGTATCAAATACTTATGTCATGCAATAAAATGCAAATTAATTACTTAAAAATCATACAATGTGATTTTCTGGATTTTTGTTTTAGATTCCGTCTCTCACAGTTGAAGTGTACCTATGATACAAATTACAGACCTCTACATGCTTTGTAAGTAGGAAAACCTGCAAAATCAGCAGTGTATCAAATACTTGTTCTCCCCACTGTAAGTACATTTTAGACTTGTTTTGCCTTGTCAGTGGCCAAGCCCCATCTACAAATTGCAGCATGAAAGCAAAGGGAGATAATAGGGAGGGAGGAAGGAAGGGATTGGTTGGACGGGGAAAGTGGTGTTAGAGGGGGGAAGTGAGGGAGGAGAAGAGGCTAAAAAGATGTGGGAGTGATTGGCAAAAGAAACAAGACAGCTGGTAAGAATGGGTGAGATGTTTCAGAGGGGGGGAGGGAAGGAGGGAGAGCGAAGGGTCAAATTGACTCTATATACTGTATTAGAGAGTATGGCATAGTTGCACAATTGGATCATTAAAGCCAGTCTGACAAAGGCCCTGGCCCCTCCCCCCTCTGAATGAAGATGTCAAAGGTCGCTGACCTTTTCCATTTCTGGGCATTGATCACTCTGCTGGAGGTGGGGTTTCTTTCCTCCCTAAAGCAAAGCCCTCCCAGATCAGCTGTTATATCTTAGTTTCTTGTACCAGGAAATTATTCACAACATGTTATGTTGTTGACAGCAATTCTTATATTTAGAAACTGGACAACTGGACAGTGTAAAAGTCAAAGCACAAAGTGTAACTGTATTGCCTGAAAAATAAGGGTTCATAGCCTGTTTCTCCTCCTTGACTTTTTCCCAAATCCACTTTGAATCTAATGACTGACACGTGGGTCTTTATGAGTGGGAGTCCAAAAATGTTTTTATTGAACTTGACTCTCGTCTCTCCGTAATAGAACCGAACTCCATCACATTTGAGCATATGGTGTTTCTCACCAAAGACACATGCAGGCCTGTCTCTTGAAAATCCATGATTGCTTAAGGGCTGAAACTATCTTTGTCATAAAGAGACTGAGACCATAGTAAACATACACTGCAACTGTTCTTATCAACTGTTCTCAGCAATGAGTCAGATCCCTCCTGCTCCAAATGTCTCTGGTCATGAAGTTGTTGTGATGGGTCTGGGTTCGAGCCCACTTCATGCCCTGGTGTTTACAATGGGCCATGTCCCCTGTAGCTCAGTTGGTAGAGCATGGTGCTTGCAACGCCAGGGTTGTGGGTTCGATTCCCATGAGGGACCAGTATGAAAAAAAAAAACATATGAAAATGTTTGCACTGACTACTGTAAGTCTCTCTGGATAAGAGCATCTGCTAAATGACTAAAATGAGGCAAGGGGGAGGGAGACACCTCTGTGGACTAACTGAAACAACCTCCCAGCCACAACCCTCCTCTCACTCTCAGCGTGGAGCCGCTAACAAGGCTTTTGTGCTGTATTGGACAGGAGGAACATTAAGCAAGTCAGCTAGAACATGTGGTACAAACCTGAACATCATAGTCTGTTTCTGAGAGGAGAGAAAAGGCACACTTGAGTCTGAGTTTTCGTTTGCTTTGTCAGAGCATCTGTTTTGGAGGGGAGTGAATGGCACCCTATTCTCTAGAGTGCACAACTTTTGGCCAGAACCTCATGCACTATAGGGAATAGGGCTCCATTACAGACGTACCCCATTTGACTGTGTGAGTTTGTGTGTCCGTGGATCGGGGTGATTGACGGCGGTGATGGATGTCACTTCCTGTTGTCCTACAGGGTCTGAGGTGGAGGACAGCACCTTATCTCTCGTCACTGGAATCCCTACCCCTTCCCCCGTCCTCCCGCTCACACCCCATTCCTCCCCCTCCTTATCCCCTTCAGCAGCTTTTCAGAGGATCTCCCCCCCGCTTCCTAGTTCAAATCAAAGTTGAGATTCTCCTCCAGTAGAAATGAACGGAACTTATCTGGACATGCCCCCGGAGTCATTCGTCAGGAAGCCTGTTGCCAAGAACAACGCAGGAGGTTTCCGTCAGCCTTCCAGTGTGTGTGTGTGTGTGTGCCAAGGTGAAGGATGACTAGGAATCCTGTTATTTTGTTTGGTAGTACGTTTTTTGAAGTTGTCCTTTTCCACAGAAAATATACATCTAGGTAGGCTATGTACATCCATCCATGCATGTTATACTGTATATTCATGAACTATGTTGGACTTACCTGCTGGGTGATGTGAGGTCATGAACCACCAGAATCAGGTTGTGTTCTATTAGAAGTCACACGATGTTGAATGCAGGGTAATGAATGAAGGATGAGTCATTGCCGGTGAATCTCCTGAATCACTCTTTGCTGCTTACAAACACAGCGGCCGAACTGTCTCTACTTAAAGAGTCTACTGTATGTGTTTATCCTGTCTGTGTAGAGATGCCAATCCCACAGCCAGAAAAATGTAATGATGCTTCCAGTTTCCTTATTATAAAGGACAGTCCCACTGGGTACACACTGGTTGAATGATTGTTGTTTTCACGTCATTTCAATTAAATTACATTGAACCAAAGTGGAATAGACGTTGAATTGACGTCTGTGCCCAGTGGGCATTGTAGTTGTTTTTGATTGGCTTAGGGACGAATGCCCTTCCTTGCTTTTAACGTTTCACCAATGTTTCATCAACAGTTCAGCTGCGTTATCATGAGGCACACACACACGCGCGCACATGCACACACAAAGACACACAAACACTGTGTACTGAAGCCGAAGGTCATCACAGCGTCAGGCCTGCCAAGGCAAGGCGGTGTGTGTGTGTGTGGGATAGGAGAGGAGAGGGGGAGAGGAGAGGAGAGGAGGGGAGAGAGGGCAGCTGGCTGAAGGCTGTCACAGACTGTCCAAGGCCACAGTGACCAGTCACCAGAACCCAGTCAGTCAGCCCGCTCTGTATCTCTCTTTCTCTCTCTCAGCCCTCTCAATTCAATTTCAATTCAAAGGGGCTTTATTGGCATGGGAAAAATATGTTTACATTGCCAAAGCAAGGGAAATAGACAAGAAACAAAAGGGAAATAAACAAGGGAAATAAACAATCAGAAATTAACAGTAAACATTACACTCACAAAAGTTTTAAAAGAATATAGACATTTCAAAAGGTATATTATTGGCAATGTTGTAACAATGTGCAAATAGTTGAAGTATGAAAGAGAAGATAAATAAACAGATAAATATAGGTTGTATTTACAATGGTGTTTGTCTCTCTCTCTCTCTCTCTCACTCCATCTCTCTGGTTTATCTCTCTCAATTCAAAGGTGCTTTATTGGCATTGGAAACATATGTTTAAATTGTCAAAGCAAGTGAATTAAACAATAAACAAAAGTGAAAAGAAACAAAAAACAACATCAACAAAAAATGTACAGTAAACACTGCACTCAAAACTATAAAGAAGTTTCAAAGTATTATCAGCTATGTACAGTGTTTTTAACAATGTGCAAATAGTTGTTGTATGAATAGTAGGGGTAGATCTCTCTTTCTCCCTCTCACTCTCCATCTCTCTCTCAGCTCTCACTCTCAGATCTCTCTCATTCTCCCCTTCTCTCTCTCAAGGAGAGCAAATATTTACCTGGGAAGAGCAGGGGCATGGGCTGATTCTCTCTCTCTCTCTCTCTCTCTCTCTCTCTCTCTCTCTCTCTCTCTCTCTCTCTCTCTCTCTCTCTCTCTCTCTCTCTCTCTCTCTCTCTCTCTCTCTCTCTCTCTCTCCAATTTCAATTTCAATTTAATTTCAATTTATTTATTGGCATGGGAAACGTATGTTAACATTGCCAAAGCAAGTGAAGTAGATAGTAAACAAAAGTGAAATAAACAATAAATATTAACAGTAAACATTACACTCAGAAGTTCCAAAAGAATAAAGACATTTCAAATGTCATATTATGTCTATATACAGTGTTGTAACAATGTGCAAATAGTTAAAGTACAAATGGGAAAATAAATAAACAAAAATATGGGTTGTATTTACAATGGTGTTTGTTCTTCACTGGTTGCCCTTTTCTTGAGGCAACAGGTCACAAATCTTGCTGCTGTGATGGCACACTGTGGTTTTTCACCCAGTAGATAAGGGAGTTGATCAAAATAGGGTTTATTTTCAAATTCTTTGTGGATCTCTGTAATCTGAGCGAAATATGTGTCTCTAATATGGTCATACATATGGCAGGAGGTTAGGAAGTACAGCTCAGTTTCCACCTCATTTTGTGGGCAGTGTGCACATAGCCTGTCTTCTCTTGAGAGCCAGGTCTGCCTACGCCGGCCTTTCTCAATAGCAAGGCTATGCTCACTGAGTCTGTACATAGTCAAAGCTTTCCTTAAGTTTGGGTCAGTCACAGTGGTCAGGTATTCTGCCACTGTGTACTCTCTATTTACTCTGTTTTTTTTGTTAATTCTTTCCAATGTGTCAAGTAATTCTCTTTTTTTGTTTTCTCATGATTTGGTTGGGTCTAATTGTGTTGTTGTTGTTGTTGTCCTGGGGCTCTGTGGGGTCTGTTTGTGTTTGTGAACAGAGCCCCAGGACCAGCTTGCTTAGGGGACTCTTCTCCAAGTTAATCTCTTTGTAGGTGATGGCGTTGTTATGGAAGGTTTGGGAATCGCTTCCTTTTAAGTGGTTATAGAATTTAACGTCTCTTTTCTGGATTTTGATAATTAGCGGGTATCGGCCTAATTCTGCTCTGCATGCATTATTTGGTGTTTTTCGTTGTACACTAAGGATATCTTTGCAGAATTCTGCATGCAGAGTCTCAATTTGGTGTTTGTGCCATTTTGTGAATTCTTGGTTGGTGAGCGGACCCCAGACCTCACAACCATAAAGGGCAATGGGTTCTATAACTGATTCAAGTATTTTTAGCCAGATCCTAATTGGTATGTCAAATTTTATGTTCCTTTTGATGGCATTGAAGGCCCTTCTTGCCTTGTCTCTCAGATCGTTCACAGCTTTGTGGAAGTTACCTGTGGCGCTGATGTTTAGGCCGAGGTATGTATAGTTTTTTGTGTGCTCTAGGGCAACGTTGTCTAGATGGAATTTGTATTTGTGGTCCTGGCAACTGGACCTTTTTTGGAACACCATTATTTTTGTCTTACTGAGATTTACTGTCAGGGCCCAGGTCTGACAGAATCTGTGCAGAAGATCTAGGTGCTGCTGTAGGCCCTCCTTGATTGGTGACAGAATCCCCTGATCATCAGCAAACAGTAGACATTTGACTTCAGATTCTAGGAGGGTGAGGCCGGGTGCTGCAGACTGTTCTAGTGCCCTCGCCAATTCGTTGATATATATGTTGAAGAGGGTGGGGCTTAAACTGCATCCCTGTCTCTCCACAGGGCCCTGTGGAAAGAAATGTGTGTGTTTTTTGCCAATTTTAACCGCACACTTGTTGTTTGTGTACATGGATTTTATAATGTTGTATGTTTTTCCCCCAACCCCACTTTCCATCAATTTGTATAGCAGACCCTCATGCCAAATTGAGTCAAAAGCTTTTTTGAAATCAACAAAGCATGAGAAGAATTTGCCTTTGTTTTGGTTTGTTTGTTTGTCAATTCGGGTGTGCAGGGTGAATACATGGTCTGTTGTACGGTAATTTGGTAAAAAGCCAATTTGACATTTGCTCAGTACATTGTTTTCACTGAGGAAATGAACTAGTCTGCTGTTAATGATAATGCAGAGGATTTTCCCAAGGTTGCTGTTGACGCATATCCTACGGTAGTTATTGGGGTCAAATTTGTGGATTGGGGTGATCAGTCCTTGGTTCCAAATATTGGGGAAGATGCCAGAGCTAAGGATGATGTTAAAGAGTTTAAGTATAGCCAATTGGAATTTGTGGTCTGTATATTTTATCATTTCATTGAGGATACCATCAACACCACAGGCCTTTTTCGGTTAGAGTGTCACGTTCGTCTAATGACGGGACAGACCAAGGCGCAGCGTGATATACGTACATGTTTATTAAACCAATAAACACTTGACAAAACAAGAAACGAAATGAAACGTGAAGTCCAAGGTAGCACACACAACATACCTTACAAGGAACAAGAACCCACAACCCACTAGTGCCAATAGGCTGCCTAAGTATGGTCCCCAATCAGAGACAACGAGCGACAGCTGCCTCTGATTGGGAACCACACCGGCCAACATAGATCTAGACCTACTAGATCCTATAACATAGAACAAGCACAACAAGGAATATACACACCCTGACTCAACATATAAGCGTCCCCTGAGTCAGCGCGTGACATAGAGGGTTTGTATTTTGTCCTGTAGTTCATTCAATGTAATTGGAGAATCCAGTGGGTTCTGGTAGCCTTTAATAGTTGATTCTAAGATTTGCATTTGATCATGTATATTTTTTTGCTGTTTGTTCTCTGTTATAGGGCCAAAAAGATTGGAGAAGTGGTTTACCCATACATCTCCGTTTTGGATAGATAGCTCTTTGTGTTGTTGTTTGTTTAGTGTTTTCCAATTTTCCCAGAAGTGGTTAGAGTCTATGGATTCTTCAATTACATTGAGCTGATTTCTGACATGCTGTTCCTTCTTTTTCCGTAGTGTATTTCTGTATTGTTTTAGTGATTCACCATAGTGAAGGCGTAGGCTCAGGTTTTCTGGGTCTCTATGTTTTTGGTTGGATAGGTTTCTCAATTTATTTCTTAGGTTTTTGCATTCTTCATCAAACCATTTGTCACTGTTGTTACTTTTCTTCGGTTTTCTGTTAGAGATTTTTAGATTTGATAGGGAAGCTGAGAGGTCAAATATACTGTTTAGGTTTTCTACTGCCAAGTTTACACCTTCACTATTACAGTGGAACGTTTTGTCCAGGAAGTTGTCTAAAAGGGATTGAATTTGTTGTTGTGCTGGACTGTTGTCTGGGTCTGTACTGACTGGAGTGTGTTCACCTGCTGTTCCAGCTCCACCTGCCTTACCTCCAGCTGGGTGAATGTATCCTTCATTTCAATGAGGGAGTAGTACTCTGTGCTGGGAAGTTGACTTTCCGCTTGGGGTTGCCCTGTGGGGTTATTTAATGAAGAGGTCTTGTCTGACCCGCTCGGGGTGGGGGTATCTTTCTCAAGGGAGAGCTTCTCCTGCTGAGCTCTTTCTTTGATTAGGTGAAAGTCCAGCTGGAACTGTTTGGTGTTGCCCTGTACCAAAACTGTTCCAGATTTATAGAGATTTATATTAGACGACTCAGAGTCCTCGTTGTCTAGTATCCTGAGTTTCCACCCATCGCTAACAAACCCCCTCTTAACAGAGGGGTAGTGTGCTAGTATAGCACTGTGCCATGCCAGGGGATAGTCTGTGTGGAAGATAAGGTTGCTTATGTTCCCATTTTTATAAAAGTCAGCAAAAAGTGTCTCCTGATTTCCCATAAGGAGCTTCATTTTGTACTCTTTTCGTGTCTTATCATTCTTTACATTTAGAGGGTACTGTATTTTAATGACAGCAGGAGGGTGCTTCTAAGGCCTCTTCATTTGGTTGGGGTAGACTGTGCGACTCTCCTGCCATTGTTGGGCTTTGACACCTCTCACTTCACACGTCAGTGCTAATTGAAGTTGTATCTATTTGTACTAGCAAGCTTGGTAGCCTTAGCATTCAGTCCTTATAAAGTGAAATATATCATTGTAATGTATTTTCCTTCTTGGTTTTTGAAAGTAAAAAATTGCTTCACACTAAACATTACTCACTCAGTTCCAGGTTGGATGGTGTTTTCAGGTTTCTGTTTGTTTGCCAGAGCATTTGCTGTATAGCTTGGGAATAGTAATCCTTGGTAGTAGAAAGCCTTCCAGGTAATTCCGTCCAAAATCAGGTTGTAGGTTTGGAGTTTTGGTTTGGAATTAAGGTTATGTTGTGGAGGGTAGCATCCTGTATATGTCCCTGCCAAAAAATCCAAGTTTATCTAACTCTAAATCTATATTTTTTGTAAAAACATGCTGAAAAATGCAGGAGCAATCTCTCTCTCTCTCTCTCTCTCTCTCTCTCTCTCTCTCTCTCTCTCTCTCTCTCTCTCTCTCTCTCTCTCTCTCTCTCTCTCTCTTAGCCTGAGATACAGTAAGTCCTGTTACTGGGAAAGTTTATGGATGATCATGACCTCAGCTGGTCTCTATTTCTCTCGTTCTCTCTCTCTCTCTCTCTTGCTCACCGTTTTGAAGCATTGGAACTAGAACCTAGCCAATCAGAGTGACCGTTTCCGGATTTTAGAGTTCCACAATCCATTCACAGAATGGTGAATTGTCTTGGACAGACCGAGCGGATTAAATTACAATATAAACCACATTGTAGTTATTAAGTGTACAGTACAGTACGTTTTGAGTCTTGCATTGTGTTTTAATAAAATAATATACTGTACCAGTCAAAAGTTTGGACACACCTACTCATTCCAGGGTTATTCGTTATTTGTGCTATGTTCTACATTGTAGAATAATAGTGAAGACATCAAAACTATGAAATAACACATATGGAATCATGTAGTAACCAAAAAAGTCTTAACCAAAATATATTTGAGATTTCAGATTCTTCAAATAGCCACCTTTGCCTTGATGACAGCTTTGCACACTCTTGGAATTCTCTCAACCAGCTTCACCTGGAAAGCTTTTCCAACAGTCTTGAAGGAGTTCCCACATATGCTGAGCACTTGTTGGCTGCTTTTCCTTCACTCTGCGGTCCGACTCATCCCAAACCATCTCAATTGGGTTGAGGTCGGGGATTGTGGAGGCCAGGTCATCTGATGCAGCACTCCATCACTCTCCTTCTTGGTAAAATAGCCCTTACACAGCCTGGAGGTGTGTTGGGTCATTGTCTTGTTGAAAAACAAATGATAGTCCCACTAAGCCCAAACAGATTGGGAATGGCGTATCACTGCAGAATGCTGTGTTAGCCATGCTGGTAAAGTGTGCCTTGAATTCTAAATAAATCACAGACAGTGTCACCAGCAAAGCACCCCCACACCATAACACCACCTCCTCCATGCTTTATGGTGGGAAATACACATGTGGAGATCATCCGTTCACCCACACCGTGTCTCACAAAGCCACGGCAGTTAGAACCAAAAATCTCAAATTTGGACTCCAGACCAAAGGACACATTTCCACCGGTCTAATGTCCGTTGCTCGTGTTTCTTGGCCCAAGCAGGTCTCTTCTTCGTATTGTAGTGGTTTAGTAGTGGTTTCTTTGCAGCAATTCGACCATGAAGGCCTGATTCACGCAGTCTCCTCTGAACAGTTGATGTTGAGATGTGTCTGTTACTTGAACTCTGTGAAGCATTTATTTGGGCTGCAATTTCTGAGGCTGGTAACTCTAATGAACTTATCCTCTGCAGCAGAGGTAACTCTGGGTCTTCCATTCCTGTGGCGGTCCTCATGAGAGCCAGTTTCATCATAGCGCTTGATGGTTTTTGTGACTGCACTTGAAGAAACTTTCAAAGTTCTTGAAATTATCCGTATTGACTGACCTTCATGTCTTAAAGTAATTATGGACTGTTGTTTCTCTTTGCTTATTTGAGCTGTTCTTGCCATAATATGGACTTGGTATTTTACCAAATAGGGCTATCTTCTGTATACCACCCCTACCTTGTCATAACACAACTGATTGGCTCGAACGCATTAAGAAGGAAAGAAATTCCACAAATTAACTTTTAAGAAGACACACATGTTAATTGAAATGCATTCCAGGTGACTACCTCATGAAGCTGGTTGAGAGAATGCCAATAGTGTGCAAAGCTGTCATCAAGGCAAAGGGTGGCTATTTGAAGAACCTCAAATATAAAATATATTTTGATTTGTTTAACACTGTTTTGGTTACTAGATGATTCCATATGTGTAATTTCATAGTTTTGATGTCTTCACTATTAATCTACAATGTAAAAAATAGTAAAAAATAAAGAAAAACTCTTGAATGAGTAGGTGTGTCCAAACTTTTGACTGGTAGTGTATATATTTAAAAAATCCTGCCGGTTTTGAAATGTCGCTTCAATCAGTTCTTTTGTATCAACTGCTGTATTATACAAATGTGTCTTGTGTGTGGCTAAATATAACATTTTAGAATCTTAGCACAGGAACAAAGAGGGATATAAGTAACATTATCAAAGAGAACAACAACACATCTAAACTTCCCAATCCTTAGTAACTAATTAATCACCATCTTTATCCTCTCAACCCACATCAAGACCCACAGAGAGAGCCTCAGCTCCACTCAGCTCCTCTCAGCCCTGACTGGCACATCTGCCGGGAAAATATCCTGTCTCCCGCAGAATCAATACCGATTAAGAAGTGTCCACTATGCCTGAATGGCTTTACTGTCACTGTTCTCATCAGTGAGGTTTGTGTTTGTGTCATGGCCTAACAAAGGCCTCCCCGGCCACCATTGTCCCACTAAGACAAAAATAAGAAGAGAGAAGCCCTGCTGCCACTGTGATCACCGTGGGTCCTAGCTGTGCTGTGGCCAGCTAGGGGGAATGGGATTTAAAGGGTATACCCTGTCAACAGGTTGCCTGACGACTCATCCTACATTTAATTTCACTGCTCTATCGATCGCTCCATTCATCAGTCAGAACCTGCTATCCTAGAAGGCGTTTTTGCTGACGTCAAAATTACGCGATTCATGATTTGTGTAGGCAGGCTTTGGCCCAACCCATCGGTTTCTGGGACCAATCAGAACGATTTGAATGTGTTCGCATTCGAGAAGTCGTCGGGGATGAAGCGAATCTAGACTGATCGTGGAGAAGAAACGTTAGTGGGCGTGACGTTTGGCCGGAGCCATGTGGATGGGTAGCCAGGCTAGTCACCAGGGGCAACATGGCTACTAATTCATCAGGAGGGGCTAAGGGTGTGGACAGGAGTAGTGGGGGTGTATGTGTGTGTGTGTCAGCACTGATGCAGCAGAGGTGCCTGGAGGTCAGGAAGAGAGGCATGATGGATACAGCTGATCGCCCCTCAAGGAAGTAAAGAGGGGAGGGGGTAGAGATGGGTAAGGCTCCTTCCTTAGGACATAGGACGTTATTTGTCAATGTATCACTCAAATGAATTCAAGGTGGCTTTGGGACTTTAGAATGAGGAAAGAAAGAATCGATGGAGGGGTCCTATTCAGTGAGTAGTCTTCTTACTTTCTTTCTTTCTTCCTATTTTGAAAGGCATTTATTCATCAAGTTTAATTGTGCTCAAAAGTGATCTGTTTCTGAACATTTTCAAAGGTTAGGGGTTGTCTGGATATTTGAGCATTACTTTTAGATTTAGATCATCAGATTTAGTAAAACTGAGACTGTGTTTTGATAATATTTCCCTCCCCATAACAAATAGGCCAGTCTAAATACCAACTGAAGGACAGGACAGGTCTGGTCAAACTGACCATGAAAGGTTTAGGATTTAGGGAGGGGATGAGCAATGAGGTGTTGACCAGATGCTAATTCTCTCTATGTCCATTCAGAAAGGTTCCTAAGTAGCCTATTTGGACTTAATAAGAAAGGAGGAAGGATTGATAAACAGTGAGCTCCAAAAGTATTGGGACAGTGACACATTTGTTGCTGTTTTGGCTCTGTACTCCATTACTTTGGATTTGAAATAATACAATTACTATGAGGTTAAAGTGCAAACTGTCAGCTTTAATTTGAGGGTATTTTCATCCATATCGGGTGAACTGTTTAGAAGTTGCAGCACTTTTTGTACATAGTGCCGCCATTTTAGGGGCCAAATATATGGGGACCAATTCACTTATATGTGTATTAAAGCAGTAAAAGGTTACAGTTGAAGTCGGAAGTTTACATACACTTAGGTTGGAGTCATTAAAACTTGTTTTTCAACCACTCCACAAATTTCTTGTTAACAAACTATAGTTTTGGCAAGTCGGTTAGGACATCTACTTTGTGCATGACACAAGTAACTTTTCCAACAATTGTTTACAGACAGATTATTTCACTTATAATTCACTGTATCACAATTCCAGTGGGTCAGAAGTTTACATACACTAAGTTGACTGTGCCTTTAAACAGCTTGGTAAATTCCAGAAAGTGATATCATGGCTTTAGAAGCTTCTGATAGGCTAATTGACATAATTTGAGTCAATTGGATGTGCACCTGTGGATGTATTTCAAGGCCTACCTTCAAACTCAGTGCCTCTTTGCTTGACATCATGGGGAAATCAAAAGAAATCAGCCAAGACCTCATAAAATAATTGTAGACCTCCACAAGTCTGGTTCATCCTTGGGAGCAATTTCCAAACGCCTGAAGGTACCACGTTCATCTGTGCAAACAATAGTACGCAAGTATAAACACCATGGGACCACGCAGCCGTCATACCACTCAGGAAGGAGACGTGCTCTGTCTCCAAGAGATGAACGTACTTTGGTGCGAAAAGTGAAAATCAATCCCAGAACAACAGCAAAGGACCTTGTGAAGATGCTGGAGGAAACGGGTACAAAATTGTCTATATCCACAGTAAAACGAGTCCTATATTGACATAACCTGAACGGCTGCTCAGCAAGGAAGAAGCCACTGCTCCAAAACCGCCATAAAAAAGCCAGACTACGGTTGTTTGCAATTGCACATGGGGACAAAGATCGTACTATTTGGAGAAATGTCCTCTTGTCTGATGAAACCAAAATATAACTGTTTGGCCATAATGACCATCGTTAGGTTTGGAGGAAAAAGGGGGAACTTGCAAGCCGAAGAACACCATCCCAACCGTGAAGCACGGGGGTGGCAGCATCATGCTGTGGGGGTGCTTTGCTGCAGGAGGGACTGGTGCACTTCACAAAATAGATGGCATCATGAGGAAGGAAAATTATGTGGATATATTGAAGCAACATCTCAAGACATCAGTCAGGAAGTTAAAGCTTGGTCGCAAATGGGTCTTCCAAATGGACAATGACCCCAAGCATACTTCCAAAGTTGTGGCAAAATGGCTTAAGGACAACAAAGTCAAGGTATTGGCCATCACAAAGCCCTGACCTCAATCCTATAGAACATTTGTGGGCAGAACTGAAAAAGCGTGTGCGAGCAAGGAGGCCTATAAACCTGACTCAGTTATACCAGCTCTGTCAGGAGGAGTGAGCCAAAATTCACCCAACTTATTGTGGGAAGCTTGTGGAAACGTTTGTCCCAAGTTAAACAATTTGAAGACAATGCTACCAAATACTAATTGAGTGTATGTAAACTTCTGACCCACTGGGAATGTGATGAAAGAAATAAAAGCTGAAATAAATCATTCTCTCTACTATTATTCTGACATTTCTCATTCTTAAAATAAAGTGGTGATCCTAACTGACCTAAAACAGGGAATATTTACTAGGATTAAATGTCAGGAATTGTGAAAACAGAGTTTAAATGTATTTGGCTAAGGTGTATGTAAACTTCCGACTTCAACTGTAAGTATTTAGTCCAACATTCATAGTACGCAATGACTACATGCTTGACTCTACACATTTGTTGGATGCATTTGCTGTTTGTTTTGGTTGTGTTTCAGATTATTTTGTGCCCAATAGAAATGAATGGTACATTTTGGAGTCACTTCTATTGTAAATAAGAATAGAATATGTTTCTAAACACTTCTACATTAATGTGGATGCTACCATGATTACGGATAGTCCTGAATGAATCGTGGATAATGATGAGTCAGAAAGTTACAGACACACAAATAACATACCTCCAAGACATGCAACCTCTCACCATTACAATAACAGGGGAGGTTAGCATTTTTGGTAGGGTATGATATTTGTGCGTTTGTAACTTTCTCACTCATTATTATTCACGATTCATTCAGGACTATCCGTAAAGCATCCACATGAATGTAGAAGTGTTTAGAAAGGGATTCCATTTTATTAGTTTTTAAATTACTCCGCGATCCACAGCATTGTAAATTATCAGTAATACTGTCGGCCTATGTAAGAACCATTACTAAGGACAGATGGGTGAACTGGAACTCAATGTTTAATTTCTCAATATGGCAGCTCTGAGTAACTCCATAAATACATTAAGGCTCTATGCAAGCTGTCCTTGTTCAGATAGAGTTACATTTACATACATTTTGTAATTTTAGCAGACATTCTTATCCAGACCAACTTACAGTAGTGAGTGCATACATTTTCATACTGGCCCCTCGTGGGAATCGAACCCACAACACTGGTGTTCACCCCATGGCTGGGCAGCATTGTAAAATGATGAGTGGGTTCACTCGCAGGGCTTCCATTTTATTATACCTACTCAGCGATCCACAGCATTGTAAATGATTAGTAATTCCCCATATTGATTGAGTTTGTCCACCAGTCCTGAAATTAAATTAAATGAAAGCAGACATTTTCTGGATATGTCTGGAGTCAATGTGGCTTGTTTTTGCTGTTCTCTAAATTGCATTTTTGAGTTTTAAATTGTGTGGAAATGCAGTAAATGAGGTTACATTTTATAACAATTCCTTGGAGGGGGGAATTGATTGAGTTTGTCAACAAGGCCTGAAATGAAAGCAGACATTTTTGTTGTTGAAAATAGAACACTAAGTGAAACTGTGGTAGGGTCTTTTTTCACATTAACATAGCAAAACTGAGAAAGGTCAAGTGTGGTATTTTGTTTAGGAATTTTTTGACCATGTGCATTTTAAATTAATTTTGTAATCTTCAATTATTTTTAGGTTTAGCTGCCTAGAATGCATTTATTTCTGTTATCCAAAGAAATTATACCAACATTGTCAACCAAAAACATTATTCTATTATATACTCATCAGAATCAGATGTAACCAAAAACGGACTTTTCAGCTAGAGCTGACAACATCTCCTCTCGGGGGACACAACAGAGTTTTTCAACTCTGTGTTTCAGTTTGTATAGCATTTATAGCGTCCTAATAGCCACTGTTTAGGCAAGCCTTTGCTAATAAATGATGCCAACCTTTGTCTGCTGTGGCTGAGGCTGGAATTTAGTTGAAGGTTAAATGCCTTGCCCTTAAACTCATCCTCCACTGGGCCAGTCAGAGCAGAGTGTGCAGGGCAGGCTGGGAGGCAAGACAATGTCAGCGCTCCAATCAACCTACTGCCAGGCAATGTCAGCGCTCCAATCAACCTACTGCCAGGCAATGTCAGCGCTCCAATCAACCTACTGCCAGAACAAGGGCTGTGCCCCTAATGAATTTCCCATCAGTCCCACAGAGTCCCTCACACCCACAGGCCACAGCTTTACTCTGCACCGCCCCCAGACCTTCTCAGCCACTCTGAGCCCTTCATCCCTATCACATCCACCCCCCCCATCCCCTAATTTTGAAATGACTTTTAGAACTGGACAGTAAACTTCCACCGGCTTAATGATGATGACTTCTTCATCTGCCCAAATGCTCCTTTTGTCCACCTCCCTAGCCCCCCTCAACTCCCTCCCCCAGCCACTCCTTCACACCAGGCCTAAAACCCTGGTACATCCACCTTTACACATCCACTGGCTAATCCACCCCACCATCCTACAGCCCTCTTCTTCCACTCTCCTGGCCTGGCCTGGTTGAGCTCTTTTTTCTCTCTCTCTGTGCTCTCTTTTTTACGCTGCTGCTACTCTGTATATTATCTATGCATAGTCACTTTACCCCTTACCTACATGTACATATTACCTCAATTACCTCGACTAGCCTGTATCCCCCCGCACTATCCCCCCAAATTAGAGCATGACAGACGTAGGTTTACCATGTTGAGAAATAAGGTGATGAAAGAAATCAGACAGGCCAAGGTAAACTTTTTTATTAACATAATTGGTGAAGCAAAGGGAAATTCTAAACTGATCTGGGAGAATCTAAAAAAGTTAACAGGGAAAGACCATAGTAACACTGCAAAAAGACTAGAAATCATGGTGAATAACAATCTAACACAGGATGCAGTCGAAATAGCAATAGCCTTCAATTCCTACTTTATTGACTCTGTCAGGGTACTGACACAGAACCCCTCCACTGGTTTCTTGGGCTCAGTGCTAGTAAATGATGCTCAACCTGTCTTCATCATAAGGGAGGTTTCTGAGTCAAAGGTAGACAAGGTGATTAGCTCACTAAAGAACTCTAAAGCCAAAGATGTGTTTGGGATGGATTCTACCTTTCTTAAAAACTACAAAGAGTCACTCATTGGCCCCATTACTAAGGTCACCAACACGTCTATTGGTCTCGGGGTGTTTCCAAGGGTATGGAAGTCGGCCATAATAACGGCCATCTTTAAATCAGGCGACCCTGCTGATGTGAGTAACTACAGGCCCATTAGTATACTACCTGTGGTGTCAAAGATTGTTGAAAAGTGTGTAGCAGAACAACTGATTGCCTACCTCAACAACAGCCCCTTCACATTACATTCCATGCAGTTTGGCTTCAGAGCGAAACACTCCACAGAAATGGCCAACTGCTTTTTTCTGGAAAATGTGAAGTCCAAGATGGACAAAGGGGGCGTTGTTGGGGCTGTGTTTCTGGACCTAAGGAAGGCTTTTGATACTGTTAACCATGAGATTCTCATCACAAAATTGTCCAAGTTCAACTTTTCCCCCGATGCCTTGAGATGGATGAAATCATACCTTGAAGGCAGAACTCAGTGTGTCAGAGTGAGCAATGAGCTGTCGCCCACTCTTAGCTATGATGTGGGTGTGCCCCAAGGGTCAATACTGGGGGCCCCTCCTGTTCAGCCTGTACATTAATGATCTGCCTTCTGTCTGTACTGGGTCTGAAGTTCAAATGTATGCAGATGATACAGTGATATATGTGCATGCAAAGAGCAAACAACAAGCTGCACAAGAACTCACTACTGTAATGGTCCAGGTTACAAAGTGGCTCAGTGACTCGTGTTTGCATCTCAATGTGAAAAAAACTGTTTGCATGTTCTTCACAAAGGGGGCAACAGATGCTACTGAGCCAGAAGTCTATGTGTCGGGGAGAAGCTCCAGGGGGTATCTGATTTTAAGTACCTTGGCATCATACTTGATTCCAACCTCTCTTTTAAAAAGCATGTGAAAAAGGTAATTCAAATAACCAAATTCAACCTAGCTAATTTCCGATTTATACGAAATTGTTTGACTACAGAGGTAGCAAAACTGTACTTCAAATCTATGATACTCCCCCACTTAACATACTGCTTGACTAGTTGGGCCCAAGCTTGCTGTACAACAGTAAGACCTATTCAGTCTGTCTACAAACAGGCTCTCAAAGTGCTTGATAGGAAGCCCACTAGCCATCATCACTGTCACATCCTTAGAAAGCATGAGCTCCTGAGTTGGGAAAATCTTGTGCAATACACCGATGCATGTCTTGTATTCAAGATCCTAAATGGCTTGGCTCCCCCCTCCACTCAGTATTTTTGTTAAACAGAAAACCCAAACATATGGCAGCAGATCCACAAGGTCTGCCATGAGAGGTGACTGTGTAGTTCCCCTAAGGAAAAGCACCTTTAGTAAATCCGCTTTTTCTGTGAGAGCTTCCCATGTCTGGAATACACTGCCATCAGACACACATAACTGCACCACATATCACACTTTCACAAAATGCTTGAAGACATGGCTAAAGGTCAATCAGATTTGTGAACATGGTCCCTAGCTGTGTGTTGCCGCTTTCCATGTCTGTTGTCTGTAACTTGTGAGGTGTGGAAACACTTTGTTGCTTTTATGAATTTTGTCTTGCTGCTTTTTGTTCTATGTTGCTCGGTCTGTATGCTACGTCTTGTTTGTCCTATGTTGCTATGTCTGTATGCTATGTCTTGTTCTATGTTGTTATTGTCTATATTGTAATTGTTTTTAATAACCTGCCCAGGGACTGCGGTTGAAAATTAGCCGGCTGGCTAAAACCGGCACTTTTACTGAAACGTTGATTAATGTGCACTGTCCCTGTAAAAATAAACTCAAACTCAAACTTTACTTTTTTTAACTTTAGTTAATTTATTAAATATTTTCTTAACTCTTATTTTTCTTAAAACTGCATTGTTGGTTAAGGGCTTGTAAGTAAGCATTTCATGGTAAGGTCTACACCTGTTGTATGCGGCGCATGTGACAACTAAAATTGTATTTGATTTTCACAAAGTCTCAAGTGAAATGGTACTCAAATGAAAAACAACCCTTTATTTCGAACAAATATAAATGCAACATGTAAAGTATTGGTCCCATGTTTCATGAGCTGAAATAAAAGATCCCTAAATTATTTTTAAGGTACACTATATACAGTGGGGGAAAAAAGTATTTAGTCAGCCACCAATTGTGCAAGTTCTCCCACTTAAAAAGATGAGAGAGGCCTGTAATTTTCATCATAGGTACACGTCAACTATGACAGACAAAATGAGAAAAAAAATCCAGAAAATCACATTGTAGGATTTTTTATGAATTTATTTGCAAATTATGGTGGAAAATAAGTATTTGGTCAATAACAAAAGTTTCTCAATACTTTGTTATATACCCTTTGTTGGCAATGACACAGGTCAAACGTTTTCTGTAAGTCTTCACAAGGTTTTCACACACTGTTGCTGGTATTTTGGCCCATTCCTCCATGCAGATCTCCTCTAGAGCAGTGATGTTTTGGGGCTGTCGCTGGGCAACACGGACTTTCAACTCCCTCCAAAGATTTTCTATGGGGTTGAGATCTGGAGACTGGCTAGGCCACTCCAGGACCTTGAAATGCTTCTTACGAAGCCACTCCTTCGTTGCCCGGGCGGTGTGTTTGGGATCATTGTCATGCTGAAAGACCCAGCCACGTTTCATCTTCAATGCCCTTGCTGATGGAAGGAGGTTTTCACTCAAAATCTCACGATACATGGCCCCATTCATTCTTTCCTTTACACGGATCAGTCGTCCTGGTCCCTTTGCAGAAAAACAGCCCCAAAGCATGATGTTTCCACCCCCATGCTTCACAGTAGGTATGGTGTTCTTTGGATGCAACTCAGCATTCTTTGTCCTCCAAACACGACGAGTTGAGTTTTTACCAAAAAGTTCTATTTTGGTTTCATCTGACCATATGACATTCTCCCAATCCTCTTCTGGATCATCCAAATGCACTCTAGCAAACTTCAGACGGGCCTGGACATGTACTGGCTTAAGCAGGGGGACATGTCTGGCACTGCAGGATTTGAGTCCCTGGCAGTGTAGTGTGTTACTGATGGTAGGCTTTGTTACTTTGGTCCCAGCTCTCTGCAGGTCATTCACTAGGTCCCCCCGTGTAGTTCTGGGATTTTTGCTCACCGTTCTTGTGATCATTTTGACCCCACGGGGTGAGATCTTGCATGGAGCCCCAGATCGAGGGAGATTATCAGTGGTCTTGTATGTCTTCCATTTCCTAATAATTGCTCCCACAGTTGATTTCTTCAAACCAAGCTGCTTACCTATTGCAGATTCAGTCTTCCCAGCCTGGTGCAGGTCTACAATTTTGTTTCTGGTGTCCTTTGACCGCTCTTTGGTCTTGGCCATAGTGGAGTTTGGAGTGTGACTGTTTGAGGTTGTGGACAGGTGTCTTTTATACTAATAACAAGTTCAAACAGGTGCCATTAATACAGGTAACGAGTGGAGGACAGAGGAGCCTCTTAAAGAAGAAGTTACAGGTCTGTGAGAGCCAGAAATCTTGCTTGTTTGTAGGTGACCAAATACTTATTTTCCACCATAATTTGCACATAAATTCATAAAAAATCCTACAATGTGATTTTCTGGATTTTTTTTTCTCAATTTGTCTGTCATAGTTGACGTGTACCTATGATGAAAATTACAGGCCTCTCTCATCTTTTTAAGTGGGAGAACTTGCACAATTGGTGGCTGACTAAATACTTTTTTCCCCACTGTATACAGAAGTATGTGGACACCCCTTCAAATTAGTGGATTCGGCTATTTCAGCCATACCCGTTGCTGACACCCCCCTATAACACGGACACCACTTCAAGGGGCCAAGAGTCCGAATGCAAGTAAGTGAAGCATTATTCATGAAAAAATCCATTGGAGGATGTATTCTGTCCTGCTAAATACTGATGGAATTTCAGAGGAGAAACAAACCCCTTTATTCATGTAATCTGTCTTTCAAGTAGGACAAACATCATATTCCCCAGCATCATATTCACCACAGCAGCATGTGGAGGACAGCCATGGATGTACAGCATCTGTGACCAACAGATGCACATCTTTATGCCCAGTCATGTGAAATCCATAGATTAGGCCCTAATGACTTTATATGAACTGTAACTCAGTAAAATCTTTGAAATCTCCTGTCCCCTAGTCACCTTGTCACATGACCTATCTTTCCTCAGGTGGCGGTGGAGGGTGAAAGGGCCACTTCCCCTTTGTCAGGGCCTTTGGCTCGCCCTCAATACAGTGGTGAAGGATGTGTGGAGGGAGGGCCACAGGGCTAGCATTCAGACCCAGGCTCTTTTGTTTTCTCACGAAAGGCTCTTTTGAGGCCAAAGAAACCACTGGGATTCCTCATTATCTCCATTTCAAATGGGTCTTTTTAAAAATGGCTACTGTGTCAAAGTCAGGTGCTGCTGGGGGGGAGGGAGCTGCTGCTGGGAGCTGGGGGGACATACATCACTGTGACACCCCTATTCCCCCTGTTGAACTTGCTGCTAGTGCCGGTCAGTATGAAATAGGCTTACCATGGGAGTTTTTGATTGGTCATGTGTTTGATTTACCTCAGACAGGAAACGGTAATGGTTACTAACGTTACTAGTTGCCTCTTAGAGCACAAGTCATCTCTTTCTTTCATCCTACAACAAATGGACTACCCCATGGAGCATATAGAGTCCACACAGACATGCAGACCCTGTGTGGTCTAATAATACAATTTAAAGTGGACAAATGTCACCATGAAACACAAACCCTGACGTTCAGTAAAGAATGCATGATTAACAGAAATTAGTGTATGATGAGTAAGTGCTGAGGAGTAATGAAGCCCCTGATTGGCTAATGTCACAGTTTATAGCTGTCTCACCCACTATAACCATTGGTGAGGAGGTGAGAAGAGCTATACGGCCAGATTAAACCAACTGTTGACTAGGTCTGAAGTAATGAACTGAAGACTCAGTCAGTCAGTCAGTCAGTCAAACATACTGTTTGCCTGTCTATGCAAAGATTACATTGAAAGAATGACAGTTAAACAAAATGGCCATTATCAACATAATCTGATTTAAAGATGCACTATGCAGAAATCACTCTGCCATTTCCTGATTGTAAAAATTCTAATAGTTCTCCTAATTTTATGTGACAAAACAAGCAAGTATAGTGTAGAGAATCATTGTACCATCTAACCCTCTGTGAAATATATTTTCCATAACCAAAACTCTTGTACAAACCTGAAAGTAAAATACACAAAAACGAAACTTAAGAAGGGAAGCATAGAAATAGCACACAGAACATATCTACACACACCATTTCTATGTGAATTTGGTCAGGTCACCCAGAAAGTGACATATTGCAGCTTTAATGTTTGATCTGTCTTGGGGACCTTCAATGATGCAGACATTTTTTGGTACCCTTCCCCAGATCTGTGCCTCAACACAATCCTGTCTCGGAGCTCTACGGACAGTTCCTTCGACCTCATGGCTTGGTTTTTGCTCTGAAATGCACTGTCAACTATGGAACCTTATATAGACAGGTGTGTGCCTTTCCAAATCATGTCCAATCAATTGAATTTACCACAGGTGGACTCCAATCAAGTTGTAGAAACATCTCAAGGATGATCAATGGAAACAGGATGCACCTGAGCTCAATTTCGAGTCTAATAGCAAAGGGTCTGAATACTTATGTAAATAAGGTATTTAAGTTGTTTATTTGTAATAAATGTGCAAACATTTCTAAAAACCTGTTTTTGCTTTGTCATTATGGGTCATTGTTTGTAGATTGTGAATAATTTATGTAGTGCTTAAAAAGCCTTTATGTATGCTATATAAAGCCTTTATAAGTTGTACTTAATTAAATAATTAAAGGGCGTCTGCACTTCCTGATTTGGCCTCGTTTTTCATCAATGTTGATTAAGAAATGCTTGCGGCCATTAATGAAGGCAAACAAGTTGTCTTGGGGGTGTGGTTTGATGTGGGTGTTTATTGGGTGTGTCTTTGCCATTCAGGCACAACAAACAAGGACAGTAGCTAGCCAGTTTGAGTTGAAACATTATTGAAAGCAAGCTGTCAACATGCATCAAACATGTTGTCGGGTTTACTTGAATATGAGTTAGCTGACGTCAGCTAGCATGGATCAAACCTCTCTTCAGGTGCAACTTTAGCAATGCAAATGTTCTTCTCACATTACACGTTAGGGAGAGGCTATGTATTTAGCTAGTTACATCACAGTATCATAGCTATGCCGCTATGATACTACGCTATCAAATAATGACATGTAGCTAGCTTGCTAACGTAGCTAGTGTTAGCTAGCTATAAACAAAACGTAGCTACTTACCAACAGCACACCAGTCTCAGGTTTGATGGTTGACAGCCAGAGTAGAAACTAGTTGGATGTAATCCATATCCTGGCCATCTGCCCAAGATTGTTTAACAACTTTATGGAAGGCCATTTTCACTAGAGTAGCTATTTCCTGAGCAAGGGCCAGTACTAACCACATGTCTTGTTTAGGAGATGTTCCAGTGGGCGAGATAGTTTTGCGTGACCCGGTGCCCCGGGTGGGTGGGATTTGCTCCTTTTCGACCTTTCCATTGGTCCTCCTTTCCATTGGTGCCCACCAGGGGCACCGGGCCATGCAAAGTGAACTCACCCAGTCTTTTCCCAGAAAACATGTCGCCATCACATGTTAATAGGCAAAAGGGGGCATGAATTGTTGACATAACTGTAATCCAAACCAAACCCTCAAATAAGTAATGACCTAAATTATCCTACTTACACTTTGTAGTAAATTTTGATGCTAGAATAAATGTTTCTGACTCATATCGATGCCACATAGACCGTTTTCAAAAAAAGAAGTTGGTTTTCAAGGGCAGTTGACCTTGACAAAGACTATTGTTAGGTTGCAGCCAAAACAGGATCCAGGTGGTGTACAGATGTAGGATCTTAATTTGAGCCAGTTTGCTACAGCAAGAAATGTGGATTATAATTAGTGGACAATTTGGAGGGGTTGATACATTTTTCATAAGGGAAAATCAAGTCTGAAATGTCAAAGTGGAAATTACACACGTTAGAAGCCTTTTAAAACTCAAATACACTAAACGTTTGCATTTCCTGCTGGGCAGGAAAATTCTCAGCAACACAAAAGGGATAAAATTAAGATCATACTTCTGTCAGCTAGGTTTGATTTGGCCGTCAGTCAGCATATGATAGTTGGGAGGTGGGTGGGGGAGGGGGAGAAAGAGTATTGTATTATCTCTTTCTCTTACTCAGACAATAGATCAGGATCTGATTGCAACATTACAAAAGCGTTGTGAGAACCTAGAATGTTCAAAAGCCTAGTTAGAACATTCCATGTGAGGAAACTGCTCTGGTGAGGAGAAAAATTGATTAGTAAAAAAAAAATCCACAAAGTCCATATATAATTGAATGAATACAGTGTTCTGTTGTTGTGTTGCTTTATGCACTGTAGCTATATTAGCCATGAAATGACCTAACAGAATGTATTTATACGGAATGGATCCAAAATTATTTTGAGTGATATGCATTTCTTAGTTTCCTGGAAATCTGACACCCCATCACGCCATTGACCCAGTTTTAGTAATCTCTAAATTGGCCTCAATAAAAAAGGCAGGGAGTGGCAGAGAGGGAGAGAGATCGAGAGAGAGGGGTGAAAGTTAAGAAAGTGTGTGGGGGCTGGGGGTGGGGAGTGTGCTAAGGGTCACGCGTGTCGGGGCGATGTAGCGGGGGGGATGCTGCCCCGTGTCTTTGTTGCTTGGGCAGTCAGGATGGCCCTCTAAGAGCATCTGTCACTACAGTGGTCAGAGTGGCGAAGATGAATGATGCCCCAGAGAATTCACTCTAAACACAGCAAATGGCACAAAACAGGGGAGGGGAATGGGGGAAGGGTGTGTGTGTGTGTGTGTGTGTGTGTGTTTGACTCAGAGAGAGAGAGAGAGAGAGGACAGAGGGGTTCTTCTGTACTGGAGGAAGGAGGAGTATTTGTTGTCCATACTGTGGAGGAGTATCATCCCCAAGGGAATGCTGGTGGCTTGGGGACACACCAGATGAGAATGAATCAACCCTACATCTCCTTGGATATTTCCTCACTATTTCCCTCTTCCTAAGGACAAACTTATCACCCAAAATGTACTATAATTCGTGACTTTGGGGTTTATTTATTTTGCGTTGTGGAATTTAGTGCTTGGTTTTGGGGCATTTTTGTGTTTCTTAAGTGCCCACTGACTGGCTGGTCGAGGACCCTTGGAAGGTATGGGAGCATTTTGGAGTGTGTGGTCTGGCACTTTGCTGGATTTCCACTAACATTGTGTTGATGACTCAGCTCTTAGCATCTAATTTAATTTAGTGTCTATATCAAATTTGTGTCATTTTTTTGTGTTGCTTTTCTAATGTTAGCAGTAGCCAACAGTCATCGTTCCTGTATTTCTGTGAAACATACAGGCCCAGTGAGGGAAAAAAGTATTTGATCCCCTGCTGATTTTGTACGTTTGCCCACTGACAAAGAAATGATCAGTCTATAATTTTAATGGTAGGTTTATTTGAACAGTGAGAGACAGAATAACAACAAAATAATCCAGAAAAACGCATGTCAAAAATGTTATGAATTGATTTGCATTTTAATGAGGGAAATAAGTATTTCACCCCCTCTCAATCAGAAAGATTTCTGGCTCACAGGTGTCTTTTATACAGGTAACGAGCTGAGATTAGGAGCACACTCTTAAAGGGAGTGCTCCTAATCTCAGTTTGTTACCTGTATAAAAGACACCTGTCCACAGAAGCAATCAATCAATCAGATTCCAAACTCTCCACCATGGCCAAGACCAAAGAGCTCTCCGAGGATGTCAGGGACAAGATTGTAGACCTACACAAGGCTGGAATGGGCTACAAAACCATCGCCAAGCAGCTTGGTGAGAAGGTGACAACAGTTGGTGCGATTATTCGCAAATGGAAGAAACACAAAATAACTGTCAATCTCCCTTGGCCTGGGGCTCCATGCAAGATCTCACCTCGTGGAGTTGCAATGATCATGAGAACAGTGAGGAATCAGCCCAGAACTACACGGGGGGATCTTGTCAATGATCTCAAGGCAGCTGGGACCATACTCACCAAGAAAACAATTGGTAACACACTACGCCGTGAAGGACTGAAATCCTGCAGCGCCCACAAGGTCCCCCTGCTCAAGAAAGCACATATACAGGGCCTTCTGAAGTTTGCCAATGAACATCTGAATGATTCAGAGGAGAACTGGGTGAAAGTGTTGTGGTCAGATGAGACCAGAATCGAGCTCTTTGGCATCAACTCAACTCGCCGTGTTTGGAGGAGGAGGAATGCTGCCTATGACCCCAAGAACACCATCCCCACCGTCAAACATGGAGGTGGAAACATTATGCTTTGGGGGTGTTTTTCTGCTAAGGGGACAGGACAACTTCACCGCATCAAAGGGACGATGGACGGGGCCATGTACCGTCAAATCTTGGGTGAGAACCTCCTTCCCTCAGCCAGGGCATTGATAATGGGTCGTGGATGGGTATTCCAGTATGACAATGACCCAAAACACACGGCCAAGGCAACAAAGGAGTGGCTCAAGAAGAAGCACATTAAGGTCCTGGAGTGGCCTAGCCAGTCTCCAGACCTTAATCCCATAGAAACTCTGTGGAGGGAGCTGAAGGTTCGAGTTGCCAAACGTCAGCCTCGAAACCTTAATGACTTGGAGAAGATCTGCAAAGAGGAGTGGGACAAAATCCCTCCTGAGATGTGTGCAAACCTGGTGGCCAACTACAAGAAACGTCTGACCTCTGTGATTGCCAACAAGGGTTTTGCCACCAAGTACTAAGTCATGTATTGAGAGGGGGTCAAATACTTATTTCCCTCATTAAAATGGCGATGGTTTTGTAGCCCATTCCAGCCTTGTGTAGGTCTACAATCTTGTCCCTGACATCCTCGGAGAGCTCTTTGGTCTTGGCCATGGTGGAGAGTTTGGAATCTGATTGATTGATTGCTTCTGTGGACAGGTGTCTTTTATACAGGTAACAAACTGAGATTAGGAGCACTCCCTTTAAGAGTGTGCTCCTAATCTCAGCTCGTTACCTGTATAAAAGACACCTGTGAGCCAGAAATCTTTCTGATTGAGAGGGGGTGAAATACTTATTTCCCTCATTAAAATGCAAATCAATTCATAACATTTTTGACATGCGTTTTTCTGGATTTTTGTTGTTGTTATTCTGTCTCTCACTGTTCAAATAAACCTACCATTAAAATTATAGACTGATCATGTCTTTGTCAGTGGGCAAACGTACAAAATCAGCAGGGGATCAAATACTTTTTTCCCTCACTGTATAAATTAATGATATGTACCCATTGATTCTTGAAGAATATAACTTATAAATACCTTATGAGCTTAGTTAAACTGCCGTACCCTATCAGAACTCAAAATATAAGCTTGTTTTACTACAATGTTTATAAACTAGCCTCAAACATGGTTAAAACTGTAATTTGGATATCATGGATGGTCAGTCCTTTCATCCATAGCTCTGTATATGAATTTGAGAGGGTTACATTTCTCCAGCCCCACTCCTCAGCTTTTTGCTAAAACAGTGGCAGGGAGAACACTTTATTGTTTAAGGATTTCACCTTTAAAAAAAGTAAATGGTGCTTTGGCTGGCTGCACTGAGGGTTAGTGCTATCCGGTATCCTTGGGAAGTCCCTACCCTAAACCCCAAACTTAACCCCTACCCTTACCCTTACCCTAACCCTAACCGTAACCATAACCCTTGCCTAACCCTAACCTTAACCGTTTAAAATGTCAACTTCAATGGAGTGATGTCAGAGTTGGACGTCCCAAGTACCTCATATAGCAAGGACCTGCATTGAGTAGCTGATGTCAACTCACAGTGAATTACCCACGTTTTCAGTCGTAATTTGCTTTTACCACATGTAATGATTTCCATGATATTGATAAAAATGAAGCCTGGGTTGTTCTAATGTAGTAAGGTAGGCCTACTGTATTTTTGTTTTCGTATGAGAGGGATAGCTACTAGCTAATCATTCATTTTCGATAGTGCTTTATTTGTCAGAGTGATCTCTTGATTTAGTTAAGTCTTGATTGGTTGTATTTCATAATTGTTACCTTAGGCGAGTGGTATTGGTAATTCGCCTGCTAATTAAATTAGCTGGATTTGATGCAACTCGTTTTTTACAGTATCTTTAAATGTGATTTGTCTGCAAATTATGTAGGTACTATAGATATCATATGTAGGCTATATTCCCGTGAATGTATTTTATATTGTAATAAAGGTTGTTGTTTTGGAATTGTTTTTTGAAGGCCATTCTTAAATTGCTTGACAAATTAATATTGCTAGTCATAGTATTAGTCAAAATACACAAATAATATTGTCCCTAAAAAAAAACAGTGGCACAGACGTCTCTTCCACACCACAGACAATGTGATTGTTACAGAGTCCTAGCTGTTCCCAAACAGCCTTCAACCTGTGGCTTGACTTGACTTGGCTGTTAATGGCTGCATTTGTACAACACTACAGTAACACCAGCCCAAGGACAAAGGTAGGGAGGGTTTTTCAGGCCAAGACCATGCATTGGGTGCCAAAGAATTTGACTTTCTTTTCAGTCCTTTGTAAACCCTGCAAATGAATGGCTGGGTGATATGAAGAGGGCGATGTCCAGAAAAATTAGATTTATTTAATCCTCATACTGTGATAAGGTGATGTTGAAGGAGTCAGGCGCAGGAGGGTAAATCACAGAATAACAGGCTTTACTCCGCAAATACAGAGTTGCGCAGTAATGTGTCAAAAACACTCCAATGCGCAAAACAGGCACACTGGAAAATTCAAGGCACACGGGGGAAATATCCCGGCGATACAATTTACACAGAGCTCCACCGAGCTTCACTAACCTCCACAATAAACAATCACACACAAAGACAAGGGGGCAGAGGGAACACTTATACAGGTACTGATGAGGGGATATGAACCAGGTGTGTGTAATAAACAAGACAAAACCAATGGAATGATGAGATGAGGAGCGGCAGTGGCTAGAAGGCCGGTGACGACGACCGCCGAAGCCTGCCCGAACAAGGACACGAGGCAGCTTCGGAGGAAGTCGTAACAGTACCCCCCCCCCCCTTGACGTGCAGCTCCAGCAGTGCTCCAACACCGGCCTCTGGGACGGCCAGGAGGACGCGGAGCCGGGCGAGCCGGATGGCGATGGTGGAAATCCTGCAACAGGGAGGGTTCGAGGATATCCCTCACCGTGACCCAGCACCGCTCCTCCGGACCGTACCCCTCCCAATCCACGAGGTACTGAAGGCCCCCCATCCGACGCCTCAAATCCAGGATGGAACGGACGGAGTACGCCGGAGCCCAATTGATGTCCAGAGGGGGCAGAGGGACCTCCTGCACCTCAGACTCCTGGAGCGGACCAGCCACCACCGGCCTGAGGAGAGACACATGAAACGAGGGGTTAATACAGTAATCTGGAGGGAGTAGTAACCTATAGGTAACCTTGTTTATTCTCCTCAGGCCTTTGAACGGTCCCAAAAACCGCGGGCTCAGCTTCCGGCAGGGCAGGCGGAGGGGCAGATTCCGGGTCGAGAGCCAGACCCGATCACCCGGTACAAAGACCGGGGCCTCACTGCAGTGGCGTTCAGTGTTGGCCTTTTGGCGACGCACTGCGCGCTGGAGGTGGACGTGAGCAGCATTCCACGTCTCCGCAGTCATCCACCGCAGGAGCTTCGGTCTGGCTCTGATGCCACGGTGCCAGAACTGGCTGATAACCTAAAACACATTGAAATGGTGATAGGTTAGTGGAGGAGTGGTGGAGAGAGTTCTGGGCATATTCGGCCCATGGCAAGAACACCGACCACTTCCCCGGCCGGTCCTGGCAGTAGGACCGCAAGGAACCTACCCACATCTTGATTCACCCGTTTCACCTGCCCATTAGACTCGGGGTGAAACCCAGAGGTCAGGCTGACAGAGACCCCCAGACGTTCCATGAATGCCTTCCAGACCCTGGATGTGAACTGGGGACCACGGTCAAACACTATGTCCTCTGGCACCCTGTAGTGCCGGAAGACATGAGTAAACAGGGCCTCCGCAGTCTGCAGGGCCGTGGGGAGACCGGGCAGAGGAAGGAGGCGGCAGGTTTTTGAAAAGCGATTCATAATGACCATGATGGTGGTGTTATCCTGAGAGAGGGGAAGATCAGGGAGAAAGTCAATACACAGGTGGGACCATGGCCGTTGTGGAACTGGTAAGGGCTGTAACTTACCCGCTGGGAGGTGCCTAGGTGCCTTGCTCTGGACGCACACCGAGCAGGAGGAGACATACACCCTCACGTCCTTAGCCAAGGTAGGCCACCAGTACTTACCGGTCAGGCAGTGCACTGTACGGCCGATACCTGGGTGACCAGAGGAGGGGGACGTGTGTGCCCAATAGATTAGACGGTCACAGACAATAGACGGCACGTACTGCAGCCCAGCTGGACACTAAGGTGGAGATGGCTCTGTGCTTAATGTCCACTCTATGTCCGCATCCATCGCCCATACTATCAGCGCCACAATGCAGGAGGCCGGGACTATGGGGGTGTTGTCTATTGGCCTCTCCTCTGTGTCGTACAGCCGTTTTTCGTACCCGGGATGTAAGACAGTGTAAAATCAAACCGGGTGAAGAATAAGGCCCACCTGGCCTGGCGAGGGTTCAGTCTCCTCGCTGCCCGGATGTACTCCAGGTTACGGTGGTCCGTCCAGACGAGGAAAGGGTGTTTCGCCCCCTCGAGCCAGTGCCTCCACACGGTCAAGGCTCTGACAACAGCCAACAGCTCCCGATCACCAACGTTGTAGTTCTGCTCCGCCGGGCTGAGCTTCTTGGAGAAGAAGGCACAGGGGCGGAGCTTGGGTGGCGTGTCTGAGCGTTGAGATAGGACAGCGCCTATCCCTACCTCGGCCGCATCCACCTCCACTACGAATGGTAGTGATGGATCGGGATGGGCCAGTACCGGGGCTAAGGTGAACAGAACCCTCAGGTTACTGAAGGCCCTGTCAGCCTCAGCAGACCAGCGGAGCCGGGACGGCCCACCCTTCAATAGAGATGTGATGGGAGCTGCGACTTTGCCAAAGCCCCAGATAAACCTCCAATAGTAGTTGGCAAAGTCTATAAAGCGCTGCACCTCCTTTACCGTGGTTGGAGTCGGCCAATTACGCACGGCTGTAATGCGATCTCCCTCCATCTCCACACCTGAGGTGGTAATGCGGTATCCAAGGAAGGAGACGGACTGTTGGGAAAACAGACACTTTTCTGCCTTGGCATAAAGGTCATGTTCCAACAGTCGGCCCAGTACTTTGCGAACCAGGGACACATGCTTGGCGCGCGTAGCGGAATACACCAGAATATCATCGATTTAGACTACTACACTGAGACCAAGCATGTCCTGAAACACCTCGTTCACAAAGGACTGGAAGACTGATAGAGCAGACCGTACGGCATCACCAGGTATTCGTAATGCCTCGTGGTTGTGCTGAATGCTGTCTTCCACTCGTCCCCCTCTCGGAAATGGACCAGGTTTTACGCACTCCGAACATCTAATTTTGTGAAGAAGCGCGACCCATGCATTGACTCGATTACCGATGGAATGAGGGGTAGAGGATAACTATAACGTATTGTCCCCTTGTTCAGTGCTCGGGCGCAGACCTCCATCTTTCTTCTTTACAAAAAAGAAACTTGAGGAGGTGGGCGAAGTGCAGGGACGTATGAACCCCTGGCGCAGGGACTCGGAGATGTATGTCTCCATCGCCTCCGTTGTCACGCCCTGACTCAGGGGACTCGTATATGTTGAGTCAGGGTGTGTATGTTCTATGTTGTGTATTTCTATGTTGGTTTTCTAGTATGTGTATTTCTATGTTGGCCGGTGTGGTTCCCAATCAGAGGCAGCTGTCGCTCGTTGTCTCTGATTGGGGACCATACTTAGGCAGCCTATTGGCACTAGTGGGTTGTGGGATCTTGTTCCGGTTAGGGTATGTTGTGTTGTGCTGCCTTGGACTTCACGTTTCGTTTTGTTTGTTGTTTTGTCGGTTGTTTATTCATTTAAATAAACATGTATGCATATCACGCTGCACCTTGGTCTGACCCGTGTGTAAACGAACGTGACAGAAGATCCCACCAAACGAGGACCAAGCAGCAACCGTGCCGACGACGGAGACCCGAGAGGCAACCACAAGAAAAAAAAATTGGGGGGGCACACGGGGTGGATGACGAGGCTACAGGAGGCTAAAAGGGAGAGGGAAAGTGTAGAGGTACGGCGAGAGGAGCTGGTTAGGCAGCAGAAGGAGCGGGGGTTAATAAAGGAACCCAGTCCCGCTCCTCGCACCAAGCAAGTGGTGCACGTCGCCAGTCCGGTCCGGCCCGTTCCTGCTCCCCGCACTAAGCCAGTGGTGTGCGTCGCCAGCCCGGCCCGGCCTGTTCCTGCCCCTCGCACCAAGACAGTGGTGCGCGTCGCCAGCCCGGTCCGGCCTGTTCCTGCCCCTCGCACCAAGCCAGTGGTGCGCGTCGTCAGCCCGGTCCGGCCTGTTCCTGCCCCTCGCACCAAGCCAGAGGTGCGCGTCGCCAGCCCGGCCCGGCCTGTTCCTGCCCCTCGCACCAAGCCAGTGGTGCGCGTCGCCAGCCCGGCCCGGCCCGTTCCTGCCCCTCGCACCAAGCCAGTGGTGCGCGTCGCCAGCCCGGTCCGGCCTGTTCCTGTCCCTCGCACCAAGCCAGTGGTGCGCGTCGCCAGCCCGGCCCGGCCTGTTCCTGCCCCTCGCACCAAGCCAGTGGTGCGTGTCCAGTCCGGCACGGCCCGTGCCTGTTCCACCGGTGCCTGATCCAGCTTCGGTCAGCTGCTCCACTCCGGAGCCAGAGCAATCCGCTCCACCGGGGTCCAGTCCAGCTCCGGTCAGCGGCTCCACTCCGGAGCCAGATTAGTCCGCTCCACCGGTGCCCAGTTCAGCTCCGGTCAGCTGCTCCACTCCGGAGCCAGAGCAATCCGCTCCACCGGGGTCCAGTCCAGCTCTGGTCAGTGGCTCCACTCCGGAGCCAGAGCAGTCCGCTCCACCGGTGCCTGATCCAGCTCCGGTCAGTGGCTCCACTCCGGAGCCAGAGCAGTTCTCTCCACCGTCGTCGGGTCCAGCTCCAGTCAGCGGTTCCAGTCCAGACCCAGACGTCAGCCCCTCTCCAGGTTCGGGGTCTCCCACACCAGGGTCCAGACAGGGCTTGGTACTTTGTGGGAGGAAGGAGAGGGGAGGCAGCGCGCCGAGGTCCAGACCAGACCAGGGACGCAACAGGGAGGCGGAGAGTAAGAGGTCGAATGCCCACCCGGCCCCTACCCTGTTATGTTTATGTTGCGCGGTCGGAGTCCGCACCTTTGGGGGGGTACTGTCATGCCCTGACTCAGGGGACTCGTATATGTTGAGTCAGGGTGTGTATGTTCTATGTTGTGTATTTCTATGTTGGTTTTCTAGTATGTGTATTTCTATGTTGGCCGGTGTGGTTCCCAATCAGAGGCAGCTGTCGCTCGTTGTCTCTGATTGGGGACCATACTTAGGCAGCCTATTGGCACTAGTGGGTTGTGGGATCTTGTTCCGGTTAGGGTATGTTGTGTTGTGCTGCCTTGGACTTCACGTTTCGTTGGTTTGTTGTTTTGTCGGTTGTTTATTCATTTAAATAAACATGTATGCATATCACGCTGCGCCTTGGTCTGACCCGTGTGTAAACGAACGTGACATCCGTTTCTGCCTGCGACAGGGGATACACATGACTCCTGGGAGGCACAGGTGGTTTATCGCACAATCCCCCGATCGATGAGGTGGTAATTTGGTCACCTGCGTTTTGGAAAAATGCGTGCGCCAAATCAAGGTATTCGGGGGGAATGCGCACGGTGGAGGTAGTGTCTGGACTTTCCACCGTGGTTGCACCAACGGAAACACCTAGACACCTACCCTGACACTCTCGCGACCACCCCGTGAGAACCCTCTGCGGCCATGAAAAGGTGGGGTTGTGTAGTGCTAACCAGGGAAGACCTAACACAACAGGGAAATCAGGGGACTCAATAATAAAAAGTGACTTGCTCTCTATGGGCTTCGTGCGTAACCATAGTGACTGGTGCTGTAACTTCCCTAACGAACCCGGACCCTAATGGTCGACTGTTAAGTGCTCTGATGGGGAGTGGAATGGATAGGGGAACCAATGTAATGCCTAGACTATAAGCAAATGACCTGTCCATAAAGTTCCCAGCTGCACCCAAATCGATCAGCGCCTTACACTTGGGAACTACCGTGTAATCCGGGAAGTGGATGTGTATGGTACAGTGCGCAGCAGAGGGCTCTGAACGAGTGTGGGTGTTCGATACCTGGGGTGACGCGAGAGCGTCCTGCCTGCCGCCTCCAGACCCAAAAGAACGCTGATGACAGCGTGCAGTGAAATGTCCTCTCGTGCCACCAGAGTGACACTGGCGCTGTCGTCCTCCACTCTCCCGGATCGCCGCACCACCCAGCTCCATCCTCTCGTGATCTGGGTTGGGGGGGTGAAACGGGCAGGCCCCGTCCAGGACGTCCTCTAGAAGCCAACAGGTTGTCCAACCGGATGGCCATGTCCACCAGTTGATTAAAGGACTACGTGGTGTCACGGCAGGCTAGCTCCCTTCGGACGTCCTCTTGCAGATGGCACCTGAAGTGGTCGATGAGGGCCCGCTCGTTCCACCCGGACCCAGCCGCTAGAGTCCGAAACTCCAGGGTAAATTCCTGCGCGGTCCTCCTCCCCTGCCTTAGGTGTACCAGCTGCTCGCCCGCCTCTCTACCCTCGGGCGGGTGATCGAAGATGGCCCGGAAGAGGTGAGCGAACTCCCCGAAATAGTCCAATGCGGCTCCTCCTTCACTCCAGACCGCGTTGGCCCACTCCAGGGCTTTCCCCGAGAGGCAGGAGACGAGGGCGGACACCTTCTCCCGCTCCGATGGTGTTAGGAGAATTTCTATCTCTAATTCAACCTAAGCTTGAATCATTACCAGAGGTTGTAAGGCTCTGGTTTTAATCATAAATGATTCAAGGTCCACAACCAACAAGAATGATCTGTATGTTTATTCATGGAGAGCTCTGGCGCCCAAAACACATACATACTGTTTTATACCCCTTTACACACAAAGGCACTTTGCTCCGCCCACCTTTAGGAGGCTTTCTTAAACAGTTTCCACCTTTCTCCTTACCCTGGAATGTTTAGTCCCGCCCCCCCCCTCTGTTAGTGGGTTGATAATTGTAACACAGTTTACACATTTATACTGTATTTGGGGTGAAATCCTTTAGTCATTATTCTTAAAATACAAATTAATCTATCAGATGGAGCCGGGCTGATGGTTGAGAAGTATAACTCCAGTTGTAGGAGGAATCCCTGGCAGAGGGCAGCTGTCCCGTCGAAATCCCGTGGTCGGGATATATGAATCCCTCTGGGTGCTGGGGTGTGGGTGGCTGGATGCGGTCGCTCAGCTAGTCCCGAAAGATCGGGTCCTCTCCTCTCCAGGCGTTGGACGACCTGGAGAACCCGATCCATCGCTTCTCCAAAGCTGGCTAGCATCGTCGAATGCTCCCGGACCCGTGCCACGACTCCAGGCTTGTGCTCCTCTCCTGCTGACTCCATGTCTGGTGTGTGATTCTGTGATGAGGTGATGGTGAAGAAGCCTGCCCGAACAATAAGAGGAGGCAGCTTCGGAGGAAGTCGTGACACTTACTACCAACATATTTTACATATATGGATGACCAACTGGCGTCATTTTGAAACTAATGAAAAAAGCAACAATCATAGAAAAATATCTATGTAATTCTTATCAAAACATCATTAGACATGTAAATAATGTTATCGGAAATACAAATAACAAAAACAGACTGTTATAATAGCAAAATGACTGTTAAATTGCATATTCAGTAAAACAAAAATATTAATTGTTCCCTTAAATAATGTACGGCTATTTTCTAAAGTACAATCCACATTAGTACTTAAAAGCTGATTTACCATAATTTGATTGTAGTATAATTTAGTTTTTATGTGGTACAACTGCCTTTTAAATGGCCAGTACACCAACATTTTAAATATACTTCATTTTATTGACAAAAAAGGAATTCATCCATTGATCCTGAGAGACAATGACCAATAATATGGCTTAGTTTTCTTTATTTACCCACAGCCAGCATTAGCAACACTGCTAGTGGAACAATGGGAGGTAGGGCCAATGGCAGGATGCTTCAAAAAGCATGCCCAAATCCTCAGGTTCTTCAAACCAAATGTTATAGCAACCCAAATACCATAACAAGTTACACATATAGAAAATTGGACGATATTGTAGGAATTCAATAACTATTTTTTGGAGAATACACACCAATACAGCACTATGTGTACATTTTAGAGGGTATCTGGTTTCTGTATTACAGTTCTACCATGTATTCATACCACTGACTTTTATGAGCTGTTTTGACTGCAACTAAGCATATATGTAAGGTAATTTTGATTTTGTACACAGTCTTACCTAGTTATAACCATAGGCGAGTACAGAAGGTTCTCCCTCACTGCAGGTGATCTGTCTATCTGGTCAACATCACTGATACAGTTTCCCCTCCACCCTCTGAGGATATGTGAGAGAAACCTGGATTCAAATAAATACTTTTTTTAGATTTGCCTTAGAATAACTCGTTTTCAGAGAATACACACCAGTACAGCTCTCTGGAGATTCAGAGCATATCAGAGTTCTGTCTTGCAGTTCTATCAAGTATGTCTACCAGTGGAATACTTTGTATACCATTGGCAGATTTCTATGTGCACAAAAATAAGGTAATTTTGGTTTTGTACACAGTCATACTATGCATGGTATAGAAAAGGACAATCTTAGGCGAGTACATGAGAGAGCTTTCTATCTGGTCAAAATCACTGCTACAGGTCCCCCTCCACCCTCTGGTGGTATGGATAACTTGTTATTATGTCTCCAGAGAAACCTAGATTCAAATAAAGGTCATATCTATCAAATTACTATAGGCAGAATTAGGTGTTTTGGGCTGGTGTCAAAATGACCCCAAAGGATTTGCATTTTAAAAAAGTCCATAATGATACAGAAACACAAAACAAATATTTAGAGATTTGTTAAGAACAAGTTGTTTGACAAAGTCATGAAAAATGTGAAGAATTTAATAAACCACCTTTGGGCTATGATCAAAAATATTCCTCTGGCATCAAAATGGCCCCAGTCGGTAGTATGAGGGTAAATGAGAGTTATTTAGTTGAATATGCTATACCAGACGTTCTGTATGGGGGTACTTACTTGGCTATTTTCCTTGCTTGAGACCCCTGGCCCTGCAGTGGTCCCTTCTGTTCTATTTGAACAATGACTTTTCACTAAGCTTACCCCCTCTCTCCTTACACACTATCAGGGCCACCAGGCCACATGTGCCCCCCTGTCTGTCTAGCTGCCACCTGCTGCCCAACCCCAACCCCAGGCCCACACAGCCGACCTCGCCAGATGTCAGTAGAGTGGACCAGGGGAGGGGGCAACAGGGCCAGGACAGGGCAGGCAGAGAGACAGACAGAGTGAGAGAAAAAGAGTGACAGAAAGAGCGATAGAAAGAGAGGGAAAGAGAAAGAGACAAAACCAGAAAGAAATAGGAAAAAGAGATAACGACAGAGGGGAAAAAAGGGAAAGAGAGTGAGAGATAGTGTATGTGCATGCTTAGATGCATCTTCTAGTGTGAGACTAAGTTCATCCTAGCATCTGTATGGACAAGTATCTTATGTAGATTGGATTTCTACCAGTGGAGGATGGTGGGAGGAGCTATAGGAAGAAGGGCTTATTGTAATGGCTGGAATGGAATTAATGGAACGGAGTCAAACGTGGTTTCCATATGTTTGATGTGTTTGATACCGTTCCATTTATTCCATTCCACCAATTACAATTATCCCGTCCTCCTATAGCTCCTCCCGCCAGCCTCCTCTGATTCTACTCTCTTACTAATGGACGTGGATGGAGCTGAGCCTGGAGTGGATAGCTGTGCCTATGTTCATGTTATAACCTTCTTCTCATTCCAGAAAATGGGGAATTCGTACGCAGGGCAGCTGAAATCTGCTCGCTTCGAGGAGGCCCTCCACAACTCTATCAAGGCCTCCCTACGCTCCAGCAGTGGAGACCCACAGCCCATTTTCACTCAGCTATACCTGGAGCCTGTCCAGTATCCTGGCAACATGGAGGGTGCGTCTCCCTGTCTCCCTGTCTGTCTGTCTGCATTGCTCCATTCTCTGTCCTCACCAAGGATGTTATGTATAGAAACAGAACAAAACACTAGCTATAGCTAGCTGCCTCTTTCATTAGTGGATCATAGTTAATTGAAACACATTGAAAAAAACTGCCATCTCTGATGATGTTTAATTATGCTGATGTTGACCAGTTAAATGGCACTTAAGAATCAATCATTCCATAATACCCGTACAGCAAGTCCATGTCATCTCAGTCATTTATACTGAACAAAAATATAAATGCAATATGTAAGTGTATGTGTTGGTCCCATGTTTCATGAGCTGAAATAAAAGATCCCAGAAATGTTCCATATGCACAAAAAGCTTATTACTCTCAAATGTTGTGCACATATTTGTTTACATCCCTGTTAGTGATAATTTCTCCTTTGCCAAAATAATCCATCCACCTGACAGGTGTGGCATATCAGGAAACTTATTAAACAGCATGATCATTACAGAGGTGCACCTTGTGCTGGGAACAATAAAAGGCCACCTGAAAATGTGCAGTTTTGGCTGCAGAGATGTCCACCAGAACTGTTGCCAGAGAATATAATATTTATTTCTCTACCATAAGCCGCCTCTAACTTCGTTTTAGAGAATTTGGCAGTACGTCCAACCGACCTCACAACTGCAGACCACGTGTAACCACGCCAGCCCAGGACCTCCACATCCGGCTTCTTCACCTGCGGTATCGTCTGAGACCAGCCACCCGGACAGCTGATGAAACTGTGGTTTTGCATAACCGAAGAATCTCTGCACAAACTGTCAGAAACCGTCTCAGGGAAGCTCATCTGCGTGCTCGTCGTCCTCACCAGGGTCTTGACCTGACTGCAGTTCGGCATCGTAAGCGACTTCAGTGGGCAAATGCTCACCTTGGAAGGCCATTGGCACGCTGGAGAAGTGTGCGCTTCACGGATGAATCCTGGTTTCAGCTGTACCGGGCAGATGACAGAAAGCTTGAATGTCAACGTTGTAAACAGAGTGCCCCATGGTGGCGGTGGGGTTATGGTATGGGCAGGCATAAGCTACTGACAATGAACACAATTGCATTTTATCGATGACAATTTCTGTGAAGAGATCCTGAGGCCCATTGACGTGCCATTCATCCACAGCCATCACCTCATGTTTCAGCATGATAATGCACGGCCCCATGTCTCAAGGATCTGTACACAATTCCTGGAAGCTGAAAATGTCCCAGTTCTTTCATTGCCTGCATACTCACAAGGCATGAAACCCATTGAGTATGTTTGGGATGCTCTGGATTGACGTGTTCCACCGCGTATTCCAGTTCCCGCCAATATCCAGCAACTTCGCACAGCCATTGAAGAGGAGTGGGACAACATTCCACAGGCCACAATCAACAGCCTGATCAACTCTATGCGAAGGAGATGTGTCGCGCTGCATGAGGCAAATGGTGGTCACACCAGATACTGACTGGTTTTCTGATCCACGCCCCTACTTTTTTTTAAGCTATCTGTGACCAAAAGATGCATATCTGTATTCCCAGTCATGTGAAATTGATAGATTAGGGCCTAATTAATTTATTTAAACTGATTGATTCCCTTATATGAACTGTAACTCGGTAAAATCTTTGAAATTGTTGCATTTTGCGTTTATATATTTGTTCAGTGTAGTTTTCTTGAAGAGAGGTAGACTTGAATGTGGCCATGTAATGTGTTATGGGTTCGTCCTTCTCTTGAAAAAGGCCTTGCAAAATCTCCAATCTCCATCTCCTTGCTTTTGTATGGCATCTTCACTCCAAGATAATTTAATGTTTTGAATGATGTGGTGTATTTTGGCGACATTGTGTCATAGGTGGACATTATGTCTTAAAGAGTCATTGTGTCTTACGGGGTCATTGTGTCTTACGGGGTCATTGTGTGTTATGGGGTCATTGTGTGTTATGGGGTCATTGTGTCTTACGGGGTCATTGTGTCTTACGGGGTCATTGTGTCTTACGGGGTCATTGTGTCTTACGGGGTCATTGTGTGTTATGGGGACATTATGTCTTACGGAGTCATTGTGTCTTACGGGGTCATTGTGTCTTACGGGGTCATTGTGTCTTACAGAGTCATTGTGTCTTACGGGGTCATTGTGTGTTATGGGGACATTATGTCTTACGCGGTCATTTGTGTTATGGGGACAGTTATAAAGCCCAAGGTGGACCTGTACCTGCCGTGCGGGGAGCCTCCGGGTCAGGATCTGCTGAACGGCCAGGCCTCTAACGGTCTGGAGGAGATGGAGGACGACAACGACTCTGACACCGGCAGCCCCCCGACACCCTACCTACATGGCCCCTCGCCCGACGGCTGTTGCACAATGGATGGTAGGCCTTAAACAATGTCAAACTCATTTCACCCTGGGACTTTCTCAGAAGTTGAGAGACCCTAGGATTCAAATCCCTGTTAAAAAGCATGTCTTAAGAACACATCTTGTTAATTCTCTCCCTAGGAACACCACGTTTGCAGCAATATTCACCTTAGTATGTTCCAGTGTAATGTAGACATGTAGATTACAGGCAGGGAACCCTTGTCATGCAGGGCTCCTTGTAAAAGAGAGCTTGGTCTCAATGGGACTCCACCCTGGCCTTCCTAAAAAATAGGTGTGTGTGTGTGTGTGTTGGTTATTGTTGTGGATGTTTACTCCTGAGTTGATTGGTGTTCTCTCTCTTCTCCTCAGGCTTCTGTCAGGCCGGTAAGGACCTCCGTCTGGTCTCCATGACGACAGAGCCGATCGAAGTCCCAGCTGGCTTCGAGTTGGTCGGTGCCAAGTCCCCCAGCATCCCAGACCACATCCTGGTGTGTGCTGTGGACCGACGCTTTCTGCCTGATGAGAACGGGAAAAATGCACTTTTAGGTCAGTCTGCCATGCCTCTTTGACTTGATACAATACAAAGATCATGCACAGCCTAGGTCAGAGTTAAAGGAAATTGAATGCACTTTAGGCCTCTGAAATGAATGTCCTATTTTACCCGCTCAGCTTGGATGAGTCATCTGAAGTGATGTATTTTTTCCACCGGCCGTACTGCTGTTTGCTACTACTTTTGATTTCTGTTGCATTCAGCATTTGATTCACCTGTGCTGTGCCGTCATTTAATGCAATATTTAGTAAATGCCTACAGTTCCCAACTCATGTTCTCTCTCTCTGTGTATGGTGTGTGCAGGGTTTTCAGGGAACTGTGTTGGCTGTGGAGAGAAGGGGTTCCGGTACTTTACTGAGTTTTCCAACCACATCAACCTGAAGCTGGCCACGCAGCCCAAGAAGCAGAAGCACTTAAAATACTACCTGGTGAAGAACTGTCAGGATGCTCTGTGCAAAGGACGCCTCATCTGCTGGAAAGGTGAGATTTGTATTTTTGTATTTGTATTTATTAAGGATCCCCATTACTTCCTGCCAAGGCAGCAGCTACTCTTCCTGAGGTTTATTAAGAATCCCCATTACTTCCTGCCAAGGCAGCAGCTACTCTTCCTGGGGTTTATTAAGGTTCCCCATTACTTCCTGCCAAGGCAGCAGCTACTCTTCCTGTGGTTTATTAAGGATTCCAATTACTTCCTGCCAAGGAAGCAGCTACTCTTCCTGGGGTCCAAACACATTAAGGCACTTACATTACACATCAACAAAAGATAAAACAGTACATCATATAACATTACACCACTACATATCTACAATACAAAATGTATAATACCACCATACAACGTGAGATGTCTCTCTGACTCTATCTGCATATTTCACACTTTACATTGAATATATACCTGTGTAGTAACACTGTAATTACACTAGTAACATTGTATTGTTATACAACATTAAATAATGTTTCCTACTAAATTAGTAAATGCATTAGAATTGCATAGTGTTTGTAGTTGAGCGGTTTCTGTAATATACACTACCGGTCAAATGTTTTAGAACACCTACTCATTCAAGGGTTTTCTTTATTTTTACAATTTTCTACATTGTAGAATAATAGTGAAGACATCAAAACTATGAAATAACACATATGGAATCATGTAGTAACCAAAAAAGTGTTAAACAAATCAAAATATATTTGAGATTTGAGATTCTTCAAAGTAGCCACCCTTTGCCTCTTGGCATTCTCTCAACCAGCTTCACCTGGAATGCTTTTCCAACAGTCTTGAAGGAGTTCCCACATACACTTGTTGGCTGCTTTTCCTTCACTCTGCGGTCCGACTCATCCCGAACCATCTCAATTTGGTTGAGGTCGGGAGATTGTGGAGGCCAGGTCATCTGATGCAGCACTCCATCACTCTCCTTCTTGGTAAAATAGCTCTTACACAGCCTGGAGGTTTGTTGGGTCATTGTCCTGTTGAAAAACAAATGATAGTCCCACTAAGCCCAAACCAGATGGGATGGCGTATCGCTGCAGAATGCTGTGGTAGCCATGCTGGTTAAGTGTGCCTTGAATTCTAAATAAATCACAGACAGTGTCACCAGCAAAGCACCCCCACAGCATAACACCTCCTCCTCCATGCTTTATGGTGGGAAATACACATGCGGAGGTATTCTGTTCAACCACACCGCGTTCTCACAAAGACACGGCGGTTGGAACCAAAAATCTCAAATTTGGACTCCAGATCAAAGGACAAATGTCCACCGGTCTAATGTCCATTGCTCGTGTTTCTTGGCTCAACCAAGTCTCTTATTCTTATTGGTGTCCTTTAGTAGTGGTTTCTTTGCAGCAATTCGACCATGAAGCCCTGATTCACACAGTCTCCTCTGAACAGTTGATGTTGAGATGTGTATGTTACTTGAACTCTGTGAAGCATTTATTTGGGCTGCAATTTCTGAGGCTGGTAACTCTAATGAACTTATCCTCTGCAGCAGAGGTAACTCTGGGTCTTCCATTCCTGTTTCATCATAGCGCTTGATGGTTTTTGTGACTGCACTTGAAGAAACTGTCAAAGTTCTTGAAATGTTAATGTCTTAAAGTAATGATGGGACTGTCGTATCTCTTTGCTTATTTGAGCTGTAATGCCATAATATGCACTTGGTCTTTTACCAAATAGGGCTATCTTCTGGGGCTATAATCTTTCTATGACCCATCAATATATAAACAAAAATGATTATTTATTGATTCACTGTTTCCAGGTCTATTTAAAAAAGAAAATGTATTTCTACCCTCCTTTTCCCCAGACTGTAAAACGCGTCAGTTCTCCATTAGCAGTGAGTCCACCTCCAAGCCCAACTCCTCATCCTCCCTGAGCATCAAGGAGAACGGAGGCACCAACAGACACAGCTCTTCCCCCTTCTCCCTCTCAGGTAGGACACACACACCCTCCTCTTCCCCCTTCTCCCTCTCAGGTAGGACAGACACACCCTCCTCTTCCCCCTTCTCCCTCTCAGGTAGGACACACTCATGGCAGTCGACTCTGGCTCAGTTTATAGGCTAGTTAGTGTCCAGTCAGTGTAAGATCTAACCTGATGTGTTAGACAGCTGTGCTGATATGCTCTATTGACTTTAGCCTCCTATCTCCTGAATCCAACCTTGAGCTACATCCTGCTCCCAGTGAGGTTGTCATGCTCTGTCAGGGAAGGGTAGAGGTTTGACACAACACCCCCTCGCCTCTCCCTCCTCTGACCAAGATGACATCTGGCTGGAGTGGATAGTGTCTGTTTGTTTACGAAGCATTGTTTGGTTAAAGGGGATGGTTATGGTCTACTTGTTCTAATGGAACAATTGGATTGAGTCAGTATTGTTGAAGTGTTAGTGTGGTTTGGAGAGATTTTGGTTAACGTCACTTGACAGGATCCATTCTAACACCCACCCTGTGTTCTTATTGCCCTCCAGACTCCCCATCTACCAGGATTCCCCCTGCATCCTCTGTGTTCTTCTCAGCCCAGGACCTGGCCCGAGAGTGCAGCTTCCTCAAGCCTCTGGCTTCTACCCCTGGGACCAACACTCTACCAATAGGTTCAACTCTTCTTCTTCTCTTCTTCTACCACCACTGTTTCTGGATGTTTTAATCTACTGTATGTGTGATCACATCTCCATGGTATAGTCATCATTCCCCCACAACGTCAGCTTTAAAGTGTTTTACACCATGGTACATCATGCATCAATAATATCCAGTGATATTATACAGACTGCCTCACATGTGATAGGCTTTAGTCCAGGTATTTCTAAGGGTCAGAACATAGCCTCGTGCATGCGTGTGTGTGTGTGTGTGTCTCCAGTCAGTAGAAGAGGCTAATCTACACTCCACAGCTCCATCTGGCCTATGATAGGCCACGTAAGCCAACATGTTTCTAGGCAACAGCTCCTTCTCCTTCTCCTACTCAGACCAGGGCACATAGCAGAAGTAATGCCGCACGCACACACTCCTCATCAATAATGAGCAGAAAATCCCTGTAATAACTTTTTAAGGGCTGGCTATCCATTAGCTCGTTTACAAGGTTGCAATATTGACAGGCCTGGGCTACACATACTGTACCAATCAATGTGGTAGTGTATATGCACACAGAGTGAATCTGAGATTGGTAAGTGCCCCATCAGTTCATTGGCAATAGGAAATCAATAGCTCAGTGTTAGGCGGGCCTAAATCCTTCTTATAATGTATATTGCTCAGTCTCTGTATAAGGAAGATATCTGTCAGGACGATTGGTTTTCTTTTGTGATTATCAAACACGTATCTCTTATATTTGTTTACTATTTGTTTCCTATAACAGAGGAAGATAAACATGCATTTCACGTATGGCATCTCTCAAAATGTCACGATCGTTCATCGACGGGTCAGACCAAGGCGCAGCGTGATATGCGTACATGTTTATTAAATATTAAACACAACGATAAAACAACAAACAAAACGAAACGTGAAGTCCAAGGCAGCACAACACAACATACCTTAACTGGATCAAGATCCCACAACCCACTAGGACCAATAGGCTGCCTAAGTATGGTCCCCAATCAGAGACAACAAGCGACAGCTGCCTCTGATTGGGAACCACACAGGCCAACATAGATCTATACATACTAGAATGTACAACATGGACAAACACAGCAAGGAAAATACACACCCTGACTCAACATACAAGCGTCCTCTGAGTCAGGGCGTGACACAAAACACTGTCAAAATGTTATCTTATCGAATCATCTGAAAATGAACTGTGGTGAAATGCATCATAACAGTGTATGGTGTGTCTGTCTGTGTGTGTGTCTGTCTGTCTGTGTGTGTGTCTGTCTGTGTGTGTCTGTGACTGTGTCTGTGTGTGTGTGTGTCTGTCTGTCTGTCTGTCTGTCTGTCTGTCTGTCTGTCTGTCTGTGTGTGTCTGTCTGTGCAGTGCCCACGGTTCTGAGAGTGAATGGTCCGACCAGCGGACTGGGTGCAGACGGCCGCCCCCCCTTACTGAGCCTCTCCCAGGTGTCTCTGGGAACCCAAGGACAGGGGTACAGAACCTCGGACCCAGGAGACAGCCCTGGTGAGCCCCATGTTCTCGTCCCAAACCTCTGTGACGCTTGTCTTTGTTGCTGTTTTAAACCCAATTGAGTGTAACTCAACCGCACTAGCTCCTCGTTGTAGATTACAGTTACTCATAGATTGCTATTGTAGATGCCCAGTGAATGTTCTGGGGACTCAGATTGTAGGTATTCTGCAGTTCGTTCATATGTTCCTCTTGTGATGTTTTCTGTCCAGTTTCGTCTGCCATGACCTCAGGCCCGCCCAAGAAGCGCCACCGCGGTTGGCTCCCCAACCCCCTGGTGCCAGTCCTCCCTACAGCCGTCCCTGTGCCCGCCATCCAACCCATCGTCTCCTCCCCAGGTCTGGCACAGATTAGTTTAGCGTGTCTCTCTCTGTCTGTCTGTCTGTGTGTGTGTGTGTATGTGTGTGGGTGTGTGAGTGTGTGTGTGATGTTGACTAGTACATTGACCTCCCTTTTCATGAAAAGGAAGGACACAAGGTCTGAGACATTCTCTGTTGTCAGGGGTGATTCATTCAGCATCTCCATGGAGATCGGGTCAGACATGTTAGTGCAGATACAGTATGAACTGAAAGAGGTCTGCCAAGCTAGGAGAGCCAGGACACTGTGACTTTAAGGAGACATATATTCCCTGGTTTTATTCTGTATACAGTGGGGGGGAAAAGTATTTAGTCAGCCACCAATTGTGCAAGTTCTCCCACTTAAAAAGATGAGAGAGGCCTGTAATTTTCATCATAGGTACACGTCAACTATGACAGACAAATTGAGACATTTTTTCTCCAGAAAATCACATTGTAGGATTTTTTATGAATTTATTTGCAAATTATGGTGGAAAATAAGTATTTGGTCACCTACAAACAAGCAAGATTTCTGGCTCTCACAGACCTGTAACTTCTTCTTTAAGAGGCTCCTCTGTCCTCCACTCGTTACCTGTATTAATGGCACCTGTTTGAACTTGTTATCAGTATAAAAGACACCTGTCCACAACCTCAAACAGTCACACTCCAAACTCCACTATGGCCAAGACCAAAGAGCTGTCAAAGGACACCAGAAACACAATTGTAGACCTGCACCAGGCTGGGAAGACTGAATCTGCAATAGGTAAGCAGCTTGGTTTGAAGAAATCAACTGTGGGAGCAATTATTAGGAAATGGAAGACATACAAGACCACTGATAATCTCCCTCGATCTGGGGCTCCACGCAAGATCTCACCCCGTGGGGTCAAAATGATCACAAGAACGGTGAGCAAAAATCCCAGAACCACACGGGGGGACCTAGTGAATGACCTGCAGAGAGCTGGGACCAAAGTAACAAAGCCTACCATCAGTAACACACTACGCCACCAGGTACTCAAATCCTGCAGTGCCAGACGTGTCCCCCTGCTTAAGCCAGTACATGTCCAGGCCCGTCTGAAGTTTGCTAGAGTGCATTTGGATGATCCAGAAGAGGATTGGGAGAATGTCATATGGTCAGATGAAACCAAAATAGAACTTTTTGGTAAAAACTCAACTCGTCGTGTTTGGAGGACAAAGAATGCTGAGTTGCATCCAAAGAACACCATACCTACTGTGAAGCATGGGGGTGGAAACATCATGCTTTGGGGCTGTTTTTCTGCAAAGGGACCAGGACGACTGATCCGTGTAAAGGAAAGAACGAATGGGGCCATGTATCGTGAGATTTTGAGTGAAAACCTCCTTCCATCAGCAAGGGCATTGAAGATGAAACGTGGCTGGGTCTTACAGCATGACAATGATCCCAAACACACCGCCCGGGCAACGAAGGAGTGGCTTCGTAAGAAGCATTTCAAGGTCCTGGAGTGGCCTAGCCAGTCTCCAGATCTCAACCCCATAGAAAATCTTTGGAGGGAGTTGAAAGTCCGTGTTGCCCAGCGACAGCCCCAAAACATCACTGCTCTAGAGGAGATCTGCATGGAGGAATGGGCCAAAATACCAGCAACAGTGTGTGAAAACCTTGTGAAGACTTACAGAAAACGTTTGACCTGTGTCATTGCCAACAAAGGGTATATAACAAAGTATTGAGAAACTTTTGTTATTGACCAAATACTTATTTTCCACCATAATTTGCAAATAAATTCACTAGAAATCCTACAATGTGATTTTCTGGAATTTTTTTTCTCATTTTGTCTGTCATAGTTGATGTGTACCTATAATGAAAATTACAGGCCTCTCTCATCTTTTTAAGTGGGAGAACTTGCACAATTGGTGGCTGACTAAAAATGTTTTTTCCCCACTGTATATTCAGAGGATAAAGGGCTGTATAGAGTTTTGTTGATGACCATTCCACCTACAAACATTGGACATGGTTATCTTCTAATAATGGAAACACTCAGAAAAATCTACAGCAGAGGAGGCCAACCCTCCTCCTGGAGAGTTACAGTACAAGGTATGCAGGCTTTTGCTCCAATCCCATTGTAAGACACTTGATTTAGCCAATCAAGGTCCTGGTGAGTAGTTCATTTGTAGAATCAGCTGTGCTAGATAAGGTTTGGAGTCAAAGCCTGCTGGAGGGTATCTTTCAAGGAGGAGAGTTGGTGCTGAGCTGATGTCTAGCTGTATTCTAATCCCAGTATTGACATGTATCTCTCTGTCTTTTCCACCAGGCTCTGTGCTGGCCATGCCTACTCCTCAGCCACCTGTAGCAGGGGTCCTTCATCCCCAACCTGTCACTGCCGGAGAGACTGTCATCGTCCCCGACAACCTGCTCAACTTCTCAGGAGTCCGCCCTGTCATCCTCATCGGTACAAACCACCATCTTTGACTGACTGCAATTTAATTGAATTTAAGTTAATTGAATTGACTCTGATGTTTGGTTTGGCAGGGCATGGTACGTTACCACACTTTGTGGGGGACATTGTGGTGAGCCCCATGCTAGCGAACTGCTATAAGGGCAACCAGCTGACTGAGAAGACCCTGTCCAGTCTTGGACTGAACAGCAGCCAACTGCTCAGTGTGGAGACCGTAATCCTCCTCACCCTGCAGTACCTGGCAAGGCTAGGTAAAGGCCTCAAAACACTCATGCACTTGCACGCACATGCATGCATACACATTTATACATACAGTACCAGTCAAAGGTTTGGACACACCTACTCATTCAAGGGTTTGTCTTTATTTTTACTATTTTCTACATTGTAGAATAATAGTGAAGACATCAATACTATGAAATAACACATATGGAATCATGTAGTAACCAAAAAAGTGTTAAACAAATCAAAATATATTTTATATTTGAGATTATTCAAATAGCCACCCTTTGCCTTAATGACAGCTTTGCACACTCTTGGCATTCTCTCAACCAGCTTCACCTGAAATGCTTTTCCAACAGTCTTGAAGGAGTTCCCACATATGTTGAGCACTTGTTGGCTGCTTTTCCTTCACTCTGCTGTCCGACTCATCCCAAACCATCTCAACTGGGTTGAGGTCGGGGGATTGTGGAGGCCAGGTCATCTGATGCAGCACCATCACTCCTTCTTGGTAAAATAGCCCTTACACAGCCTGGAGGTGTGTTGGGTCATTGTCCTGTTGAAAAACAAATGATAGTCCCACTAAGCCCAAACCAGATGGGATGGCGTATCGCTGCAGAATGCTGTGTTAGCCATGCTGGTTAAGTGTGCCTTGAATTCTAAATAAATCACAGACAGTGTCACCAGCACCCCCACACCATAACACCTCCTCCTCCATGCTTTACGGTGGGAACTACACATGCAGAGATCATCCGTTCACCCACACCGCGTCTCACACGGCGGTTGGAACCAAAAATCTCCAATTTGGACTCCAGACCAAAGGACAAATTTCCACGGTCTAATGTCCATTACTCGTGTTTCTTGGCCCAAGCAGGTGTCTTCTTCTTATTGCATTTAACATTTAAGTCATTTAGCAGATGCTCTTATCCAGAGCGACTTACAAATTGGTGCATTCAACTTAGGATAGCCAGTGGGACAACCACCCTTTTTCTTTTTTTTTATGGGGGGGGGGGGGGTGGTAGAAGGATTACTGTTATACTATTCCAGGTATTCCTTAAAGAGGTAGGGTTTCAAGTGTCTCCGCAAGGTGGTTAGTGACTCTGCTGTCCTGGCGTCGTGGGGGAGCTTGTTCCACCATTGGGGTGCCAGAGCAGCGAATAGCTTTGACTGGGCTGAGCGGGAACTGTGCTTCCGTAGAGGTAGGGGGGCTAGCAGGCCAGAGGTGGATGAACGTAGTGACCTCGTTTGGGTGTAGGGTCAGATCACAGCCTGAAGGTAAGGAGGTGTCGTTCCCATCACAGCTCCGTAGGCAAGCACCATGGTTTTGTAGTAGATGCAAGCTTCAACTGGAAGCCAGTGGAGTGTGCGGAGGAGCGGGGTGACATGAGAGAACTTGGGAAGGTTGAACACCAGACGAACTGCAGCGTTCTGGATAAGTTGTAGGGGTTTAATGGCACAGGCAGGGAGCCCAGCCAACAGTGAGTTGCAGTAATCCAGACGGGAGATGACAAGTGCCAGGATTAGGACCTGTGCCGCTTTCTGTGTAAGGTAGGGTCGTACTCTGCGAATGTTGTAGAGCATGAACCTGCAGGATCGGGTCACCGCTTTGATGTTAGCGGAGAACGACAGGGTGTTGTCCAGGGTCACGCCAAGGTTCCTTGCACTCTGGGAGGAGGACACAATGGAGTTGTCAACCGTGATGGCGAGATCATGGAGCGGGCAGTCCTTCCCCGGGAGGAAGAGCAGCTCCGTCTTGCCGAGGTTCAGCTTGAGGTGGTGATCCGACATCCACACTGATATGTCCGCCAGACATGCAGAGATGCGATTCGCCACCTGGTTATCAGAAGGGGGAAAGGAGAAAATTAATTGTGTGTCGTCTGCGTAGCAATGATAGGAGAGACCATGTGAGGATATGACAGAGCCAAGTGACTTGGTGTATAGAGAGAATTGGAGAGGGCCTAGAACTGAGCCCTGGGGGACACCAGTGGTGAGAGCACGTGGTGCGGAGACAGATTCTCGCCACGCCACCTGGTAGGAGCGACCTGTCAGGTAGGACGCAATCCAAGAGTGAGCAGTGCCAGAGATGCCCAACTCGGAGAGGGTGGAGAGGAGGATCTGATGGTTCACAGTATCAAAGGCAGCAGATAGGTCTAGAAGGATAAGAGCAGAGGAGAGAGAGTTAGCTTTAGCAGTGTGGAGAGCCTCCATGACACAGAGAAGAGCAGTCTCAGTTGAATGACCAGTCTTGAAACCTGACTGGTTTGGATCAAGAAGGTCATTCTGAGAGAGATAGCAGGAGAGTTGGCTAGAGACGGCACGCTCAAGAGTTTTGGAGAGAAAAGAAAGAAGGGATACTGGTCTGTAGTTGTTGACATTGGAGGGATTGAGTGTAGGTTTTTTGAGGAGGGGTGCAACTCTCGCTCTCTTGAAGACGGAAGGGACATAGCCAGCTGTCAAGGATAAGTTGTTGAGCGAGGTGAGGTAAGGGAGAAGGTCTCCGGAAATGGTCTGGAGAAGAGAGGAGGGGATAGGGTCAAGCGGGCAGGTTGTTGGGCGACCGGCCGTCACAAGTCGCAAGATTTCATCTGGAGAGAGAGGGGAGAATGAAGTCAAAGGATAGGGTAGGGCAGTGTGAGCAGGACCAGCGGTGTCATTTGACTTAATAAATGTGGATCGGATGTCGTCAACCTTCTTTTTAAAATGGTTGACGAAGTGATCCACAGAGAGGGATGAGGGAGGGGGAGGAGGAGGGGGATTCAGCAGGGAGGAGAAGGTGGCAAAGAGCTTCCTGGGGTTAGAGGCAGAGGCTTGAAATTTAAAGTAGTAGAAAGTGGCTTTAGCAGCAGAAACAGAGGAAGAAAATGTAGAAAGTGGCTTTAGCAGCAGAAACAGAGGAAGAAAATGTAGAGAGGTGTCCTTTAGTAGTGGTTTCTTTGCAGCAATTCGACCATGAAGGCCTGATTCACACAGTCCCCTCTGAACAGTTGATGTTGAGATGTGTCTGTGACTTGAACTCTGTGAAGCATTTATTTGGGCTGCAATTTCTGAGGCTGGTAACTCTAATGAACGTATCCTCTGCAGCAGAGGTAACTCTGGGTCTTCCATTCCTGTGGCGGTCCTCATGAGAGCCAGTTTCATCATAGCGCTTGATGGTTTTTGCGACTGCACTTGAAGAAACTTTAAAAGTTCTTTACATTTTCCGTATTGACTGACCTTCTTGTCTTAAAGTAATGATGGACTGTCGTTTCTCTTTGCTTATTTGAGCTGTTTTTGCCATAATATGGACTTGGTCTTTTACCAAATAGGGCTATCTTCTGTATACCGCCCTACCTTGTCACAACACAACTGATTGGCTCAAACGCATTAAGAAGGAAAGAAATTACATGAATTAACTTTTAAGAAGTCACACCTTTTAACTGAAATGAATTCCAGGTGACTACCTCATGAAGCTGGTTGAGAGAATGCCAAGAGTGTGCCAAGCTGTCATCAAGGCAAAGGGTGGCTATTTTAATAATCTCAAATACGAAATATATTTCAATTTGTTTAACACTTTTTTGGTTACTACATGATTCCATATGTGTTATTTCATAGTTTTGATGTCTTCACTAATATTCTACAATGTAAAAAATATTTAAAATAAAGAAAAACCCATGAATGAGTAGGTGTGTCCAAACTTTTAACTGGTAGTGTATGTGCAGGCACGCACACACACGTACACACACACCCTGTATTTTGAATCATACGTCAAGACTAATGATTGACAGGCTAAGCTCAGCCAATGCCTGGTTTTTTTAAGTTTGGTAACACCATAGAGAATGACAGAGGACTCTAGTACCCAAAAGACAGGCTTAGCATGGGCAGCACCATTTAGGATTTTCACTATTTTGAAGAAGTCAACTGGGTGGGACTTCCTATGGGTTAAAGAAGGATCACATAATTCCATCCAGGTCATCAGGAGGGATCAGCCAATGAATTACACTCGTGAGCAAACATTCCATAACTGCAGGTGGCAGTAAATCGCCAACCTTGGCTTTATACCTGTTCAAACAACACACTCCAGGGGGCTGTATGCACCCTTTCAGTTTTTTTACCAACTCATAGAAGTAGTAGAAGAAGAACATTGACTAGTTCAAAATGGAGATGGCTTCAATGTCGCTCCCGTGCTCTCACAGACACCATAATGAGACAGATACCGTGTTGTGTCTTCTAACTAAACTATATATACAAAGTATGTGGACACCCCTTCAAATTAGTGGATTCAGCTATTTCAGCCACACCGGTTTCTGACCAGTGTATGAAAGCAAGCACACAGCCATGCAATCTCCATAGACAAACATTGTCAGTATAATGGCTTTACTGAAGAGCTCAGTGACTTTCAACGTGGCACCGTCATAGGATGTCACCTTTCCAACAAGTCAGTTCGTCAAATTTCTGCCCTGCTAGAGCTGCCCTGGTCAACTGTAAGTGCTGTTATTGTGAAGTGGAAACGTCTAGGAGCAACAACGGCCCAGCCGTGAAGTGGTAAGCCACACAAGCTCACAGAACGGGACTGCCGAGTGCTGAAGCGCGTAGCGTGTAAAAATCGTCTGTCCACGGTTGCAACACTCACTACCGAGTTCCAAACTGCCTCTGGAAGCAACGTCAGCACCATAACTGTTCGTCGGGAGCTTCATGAAATGGGTTTCCATGATCGAGCAGCTGCACACAACCCTAAGATCACCATGCGCAATGCCAAGTGTTTGCGTGAGTGGTGTAAAGCTCGCCGCCATTGGACTCTGGAGCAGTGGAAACGCGTTCTCTGGAGTGATGAATCACATTTCACCATCTGGCAGTCCGACGGACGAATCTGGGTTTGGCGGATTGCAGGAGAACGCTACCTGCCCGAATGCATAGTGCCAACTGTTTGGTGGAGGAGGAATAATGGTCTGGGGCTGTTTTTCATGGTTCGGGCTAGGCCCCTTAGTTCCAGTGAAGGGAAATCTTAACGCTACATCAAACAATGACATTCTGGACGATTCTGTCCATCCAACTTTATGGTAACAGTTTGGGGAAGGCCCTTTCCTGTTTCAGCATGACAAAGCCCCCGTGCACAAAGCGAGGTCCGTACAGAAATGGTTTGTTGAGATCAGTGTGGAAGAACTTGATTGGCCTGCACAGAGCACTGACCTCAACCCCATCGAACAGCTTTGGGATGAATTGGAACGCTGACTGCGAGCCAGGCCTAATCGCCTGGTAGTTGGATCCCCATCCTCCTTTGTAACTCAAAGTGCTCCATCACTGCTGCTGCTCCACTTTAATGGCTCCAAATAACTAGCATGACCTTGAGTTGAACATCTTTTTCACATTATACAAACATAAGAGCAATGCTTCATTTGTAAATCAGGAGGTGCCGGAACAGAAAGTGAGTGTGAGAGGGGGGTGACCTGGGAGCTCTGAGGTACCGGAACGCATGAGAAAAAATAATCACCTTTATAGGCTAATAAAGCATTGCATGCATATCATCGCATTTGCGTAGAGACATAGAGCAGATGTTGCACACATGGAGAACATTTTTAGTAGCCTAGGGTTCGGGAAAAATGGGGCCTTTTATAAACGCATTTCATGCAATTCTGCGTAATTTTACATGACTGGAGACTTGCAGAATCTTTAATACCGCACAAATTATCACATTGACAGGCTACTTTGACACTGAATCAAATCAAATCAAATGTTATTGGCCACATGCGCCGAATACAACAGATGCAGACATTACAGTGAAATGCTTACTTACAGCCCTTAACCAACAGTGCATCATACCAACAACAAAAAAGTGTTGAGGAAAAAAAGAGCAGAAGTAAAATAAAATAACAGTAGGGAGGCTATATATACAGGGGGGTACCGGTGCAGAGTCAATGTGCGGGGGCACCGGCTAGTTGAGGTAGTTGAAGTAATATGTACATGTGGGTAGAGTTAAAGTGACTATGCATAAATAATTAACAGAGTAGCAGCAGCGTAAAAAGATGTGGTGGGGGGGCAGTGCAAATAGTCTGGGTAGCCATGATTAGCTGTTCAGGAGTTTTATGGCTTGGGAGTAGAAGCTGTTGAGAAGCCTTTTGGACCTAGACTTAGCACTCCATCAATAGCCTAGGTGTGTGGAGACACTGTAGGCTACAATATGAGGAGGAAATTATAGTCATTAAAATGCTTTCCAGTTTCACATATTTTGCTAACCTACAGCAGACAGATTAGTCTTCTCTTTTCAGCAGGAGGCATTTGCTTTCCAACCTGTGTTTTTCCGCGATTGTATTTAAAATGGTTTAAAAAAAAATCACTGACAGATTTGCCGTGCGTTCCCATCTGTAGGCTATACCTTGTTATTGGAATATACACAATCCACAGCTAGGCCATTTTTAAAAATAAGTTATTGATTCTCTGTGGCTAAATTATAGGCCTTCTCATGGTGTAGTAGGCTATTCTGTATTATTTCATTTATTTCTGAACAGACAGCAGTAATTCTATAACTTTGGCTAATTTATTTCAATTTATCAGGGTTGCTGCAGCTCCAGAAAAGAAATGATAAAGTGCAACGCTCATAGAAAGTTAATTTAATTATAGTTCTGTGAGGGATACAGGCATTCTTCTCACACAGCCATGGCCACGCGTTGGTTTCAAACATAGGTTGCAATGTTGCGCAAACCATAAGCCCGGGCCGGCCCAACCCGAATCATCTCTTCGAATATCAGGCCCGGGCTGAAAATCTACTTTTGGTTTAACGAAGAGGCAACTTTTATTATAATTTGTACATTGCAAAAAGTGAAAATTATTTTTCAGGCCATGAGAGGTACCGGATCCAGTCAAATAGGTTCCGGAACAAAACAGTCCAAAACTGAGAGATGCCGGATCCTGTTCCGGCAGGATCCGGCTCAAATTAAGCACTGCATAAGACCACCATCGCCTGCAAAACAAATAGCAAGTAGACATTTGATATATATATATATATATATATATATATATTTATTTATTTCCTATCTTCTCTTCTCTACACTTCTCCTCTCCTCCTATCTCCTCCCCCCACCCTAGATTCGGAGCAGATCCCTCTGAGGGAGGTGTTTGAGCAGATCGTGCTGAAGGCCATGTTGGTTTGTCCAGGAGGTCCCTCTATCTCCCCGGCCCAGCTGCCCTGGCTAGCCCGCCTGGAGGCCAGCGTCTCGGGGGGCAGCGTTCAGGTCCTGGTCACCCACAACTCCCTGGGGGAGGGCATCTCCGAGTCCCTGCGCTCACTCTGCGACGTGCCGCCCCACCAACAGTGCCTGCCCACCTACGTGGTTATTGTGTTTGCCTCCGAGATGAGCGGCAACGAGTTCTGTGTGCTCGTGCTGGGTGAGTGTTCTCATGCTGTCCGTACACTACAATACCTAGATGTGGTGTGTCTGTATAGTTATAACAGGGTTCCCCAACTGGTGGTCCACGGGCCGAATTTGGCCCATGGGTGATTTGATTTGGCCCCCCAAATTTTCAGAGATACATTATTTTATGTATTTGTTGGACATTACAAGACTGTAAAAACACTAGCAAATCAGCTCCAAGTGATTTTAATTTAACAAATCTGTTCCAAAGTATTCCCACGCATAATAAAGAGATATATGTGATCGTATACAAATGTAAACAAGTTTTGAAATAATTATGTTTTAGTTAAATATTACTTATTTTTGGGCTACTTGTGGTCAATTTGCAGTCTTAAAATTATTTGTAATTATGTTCCGGCCCACTGACCATCCACTCTAGAAAGAATTGGCCCGCAGCTGAATCTAGTTGATGATCCCTGATTAATAGCGTACCAATGGAAGTAATTACAGTAGGTGAACCTTGTCTGAGACCTGAAGTCTTGCGTCAGCTCCCAGTGCTGAGGCTTTAGCTCTGCGGGCTGAAACAGTCTTACGGCGCAAAGGACACTCTGGCTCGTTCACACTTGTCTGTATGTGTCTTACAGGGAAGTACCAGGCGAGAGCGCTAGCTGAGGGGATGCTCACCACCAATGAGTTCCTGAAGGAGATCAGCTACGAGCTCATAACAGGGAAAGTCAGTGTCCTGGAGTCTAACTTCAAAACCACATCACTAGGTGAGCATAGTAAGTGACATGGGACAGGACATCAACGGAAAACACTCAAAGATCATTTCTACTCTATTTTCTCGTTTTTTTGTTGGAGTAAAAGTAATTATTTAGGTAGTCCATTTAATTAATTAATGAATCAATTAATCAAACAAACATGAGCTGTGTTACAAAGACATCAAGGACAATGTTTATTTTAGTGTCAGCATGAAAACCACCACAATCTAGGTCCCATATTATTCTGTTTATGTATCTTTTCCCAACGGTGCATAATCACCTTCCTTAATGCCCACTGGCCCATCCCTACTGCTTTGTTTAGGAAATACCCTGAACTGGCAGTTAGGCAGTCACAGGACTGAAACGGGACACTGTGCCACAGACAGACAAATCAATATTTGATGAGGAGGTTTTGCTTATGTAGCTGCTGTGTGTGTGTGTGTGTGTGTGTGTGTGTGTGTGTGTGTGTGTGTGTGTGTGTGTGTGTGTGCGCGCGTGCGTGTCTGAGTGTCTTTGTCTCTGACTGGTGGTGGCCTGTTGTGTTGTTCTTTCCAGGGCACAACCTGGACAAGCAGCTGGTACATATCCAGCGGCTACGGAAGGGCCAGGTCATCCAGCCCTTCCAGGGCGATGTCACCGACCACATCCAGTCCCAGGTGGCAGCCACCATGGTACCTCCCTCCGAGTCAGGTGAGGCACAGCCTCTTTCTGGCCCTTCCTCTGTCTCCTCCTCCTCTTCTTACTGGAGACTCACTATGAAGCTTCTGGATCAGAATATGGATGGATAGATATCATAAGCTACTGTATACAGTGCATTCAGAAAGTATTCAGACACCTTGACTTTTTCCACATTTTGTTACGTTACAGCCTTATTCAAAAATTGATTAAATTGTTTTTTCCCCTCATCAATCTACATACAATACCCCATAATGGCAAAGCAAAAACATTTTTTTAGATTTTTTTGCAAATGTATGAAAAAAATATCACATTTACATAAGTATCCAGACCCTTTACTCAGTACTTTGTTGAAGCACCTTTGGCAGTGATTACAGCCTTGAGTCTTCTTGGGTATGACGCTACAAGCTTGGCACACCTGTATTTGGGGAGTTTACCCCATTCTTCTCTGCAGATCCTCTCAAGCTCTGTCAGGTTGGATGGGGAGCGTCGCTGCACAGCAATTTTCAGGTCTCTCCAGAGATGTTCGATCGGGTTCAAGTCCGGGCTCTGGCTGGGCCACTCAAGGACATTCAGAGACTTGTCCCGAAGCCACTCCTGCGTTGTCTTGGCTGTGTGCTTAGGGTCGTTGTCCTGTTGGAAGGTGAACCTTCGCCCCAGCCTGAGGTCCTGAGCGCTCTGGAGCAAGTTTTCATCAAGGATCTCTCTGTACTTTGCTCCGTTAATCTTTCCCTCGATCCTGACTAGTCTCCCAGTCCCTGCCGCTGAAAAACATCCCCAAGGCATGATGCTGCCACCACCATGCTTCACTGTAGGGATGGTGCCAGGTTTCCTCCAAACGTGACGCTTGGCATTCAGGCCAAAGAGTTCAATCTTGGTTTCATCAGACCAGAGAATCTTGTTCCTCATGGTCTGAGAGTCCTTTAGGTGCCTTTTGGCAAACTGTCATGTGCCTTTTACTGAGGAGTGGCTTTCGTCTGGCCACTCTACCATAAAGGCTTGATTGGTGGAGTGCTGCAGAGATTGTTATCCTTCTGGAAGATTCTCCACAGAGTAACTCTAGAGCTCTGTCAGAGTGACCATCGGGTTCTTGGTCACCTCCCTGACCAAGGCCCTTCTCCCCCGATTGCTCAGTTTGGCCGGGAGGCCAGCTCTAGGAAGAGTCTTGGGGGTTCCAAACTTCTTCTATTTAAGAATGATGGAGGCCACGGTGTTCTTGGGGACCTTCAATGCTGCAAAAATTTCTAGAAACCTGTTTTCGCTTTGTCATTATAGGGTATTGTGTGTGGATTGATGAGGAACATTTTTTATTTAATCAATTTTAGAACAAGGCTGTAACATAACAAAATGTGGAAAAAGTCAAGGAGTCTGAATACTTTCCGAATTCTCTAAATTTCCAGTATGCTGACCTGAATGTTCCTCCCCCCTCCCCCTCCCCCTCCAGAGCTGCTGAGTGAGATGTTTCAGATCCACCCTCCCCAGCTGAGTGAGATGTTTCAGATCCACCCTCCCCAGCTGAGTGAGATGTTTCAGATCCACCCTCCCCAGCTGAGTGAGATGTTTCAGATCCACTCTCCCCAGCTGAGTGTAGCCAGGAGCCTGCTCTCCCTGGTGTGTTCCATAGCAGACTCAGGCAGCCAGAGTCTGGACCTGGGACGCTTCTGCAAGGTGGACTTCCTGATTCTGGTTCCTCCGTCTCACGTCCTGGTGAACCAGACCGCTCATCGCATCCGACAATCAGGTACTCATGAGGGGCAAATTTAAAGGCTGCACTGGCAGTACAATGGATTGAAAAATCTAATTTTTAGGTGGTCGTCTCCAAGAGGCCCATGTCAAGACTACAGTATATTTGCCTTTTATGAGCTTTCTTAGTAACGATTGTTGGACTTTTAGTCATCTCTTTCTGCCTGTCTCTAACAGGAGTGCTTGTGGACCTGGGTATGGAGGATGCTTCCTCAGCCCACCAGAGGTCAGACAAGTACGTGGTGCGTCTAGACGGAGACTTCCACACCAAGATGGAGGCCTTCATGAGGAAAGTCAAACAGAACCCCTACACCCTGTTCGTCCTCATCCACGACAACTCCCACGTGGACGTGACCAGGTAACACACACACACATGCACACACACACATTTGAGTAAACTTGAAGTTCTGGTGCTGACACTGTTGGTTCTGACAGATGAAATGAAATGAAACTTTGCTATCGCTAAAGGGTCGGTCCTCGGCTGCACAGTGTACTGAATAAGAACAGAACAGCCCAAGCCAAGACAGAACAAGTAAAGAAAAGAGCAGAGGCTTATTTTTAGTAATACATATAGAACAGGACAGAACAACTTACCCCAAGGTAACTTAATTTTCGTTTCCCCTCCCTGTGTAGTGCCCTGTGCGGCTCGGTGTGCCACGGGGAGCTTCAGGGTCTGGCTGACAAGGTGGTAAACTGCCAGGAGGTCCTGGAGGCCTTGAACCTGCTGGTGCTGCAGGTCAGCTGCTTCCCCTTTGCCCTGCAGACAAGACAGTCCCGCATCAGTGTTCACAACGAGGTGCACTGGCCAGTCAACACAGACAGCCTGGTGAGTGGCCCTACGCCATCTGGTGGCACCTACAGTACCGGTCAAAAGTTTTAGAACACCTACTCATTCAAGGGTTTTTCTTTATTTTTACATTGTAGAATATTAGTGAAGACATCAAAACTATGAAATAACACATATGGAATCATGTAGTAACCAAAAAAGTGTTAAACAAATCCAAATATATTTTATATTTGAGATTCTTCAAATAGCCACCCTTTGCCTTGATGACAGCTTTGCACACTCTTGGCATTCTCTCAACCAGCTTCATGAGGTAGTCACCTGGAATGCATTTCAATTAACAGGTGTGCCTTGTTAAAAGTTATTTGTGGAATTCATTTCCTTCTTAATGCGTTTGAGCCAATCAGTTGTGTTGTGACAAGGTAGGGGTGGTATACAGAAAATAGCCCTATTTGGTAAAAGACCACGTCCATATTATGGCAAGAACAGCTCAAATAAGCAAAGAGAAACGACAGTCCATCATTACTTTAAGACATGAAGGTCAGTCAATCCGGAACATTTCAAGAACTTTTATAGTTTCTTCAAGTGCAGTCGCAGAAAACATCATGCGCTATGATGAAACTGGCTCTCATGAGGACCGTCACAGGAATGGAAGACGCAGAGTTACCTCTGCTACAGAGGAGAAGTTCATTAGAGTTACCAGCCTCAGAAATTGCAGCCCAAATAAATGCTTCACAGAGTTCAAGTAACAGATACATCTCAACATCAACTGTTCAGAGGAGACTGTGTGAATCAGGGCTTCATGGTCGAATTACTGCAAAGAAACCACTACTAAAGGACACCAATAATAAGAAGAGACTTGCTTGGGCCAAGAAACACGAGCAATGGACATTAGAAATTGGAGATCTTTGGTTCCAACCGCCGTGTCTTTGTGAGACGCGGTGTGGGTGAACGGATGATCTCTGCATGTGTGTTTCCCACCGTAAAGCATGGAGGAGGAGGTGTTATGGTGTGGGCGTGCTTTGCTGGTGACACTGCCTGTGATTTATTTAGAATTCAAGGCACACTTAACCAGCATGGCTACCACAGCATTCTGCAGCGATACTCCATCCCATCTGGTTTGGGCTTAGTGGGACTATCATTTGTTTTTCAACAGGACAATGACCCAACACACCTCCAGGCTGTGTAAGGGCTATTTTACTAAGAAGGAGAGTGATGGAGTGCTGCATCAGATGACCTGGCCTCCACAATCCGCCAACCTCAACCCAAATGAGATGGTTTGGGATGAGTCGGACGGCAGAGTGAAGGAAAAGCAGCCAACAAGTACTCAGCATATGTGGGAACTCCTTCAAGACTGTTGGAAAAGCATTCCAGGTGAAGCTGGTTGAGAGAATACCAAGAGTGTGCAAAGCTGTCATCAAGGCAAAGGGTGGCTATTTGAAGAATCTCAAATATAAAATATATTTGGATTTGTTTAACACTTTTTTGGTTACTACATGATTCCATATGTGTTTATTCATAGTTCTGATGTCATCACTATTATTGTACAATTTAGAAAATAGTAAAAATAAAGAAAAACCCTTGAATGAGTAGGTGTTCTAAAACTTTCGACCGGTAGTGTATATGGAATTGCATTTACATTTGAGTCATTTAGCAGACACCTTTACCAAGAGCGACTTGGTCAGTCCATTCAACTAAGGTAGGAAAACAAACACATATCACAATCGTTGCAAGTAAAAACTTCTAAATGGCCGCACAAATAATGGGGGTAGAATATTGTTCCATCACTGAGACAACAAATGTAAAAATAAATGAACAGACACAGAGAACAGTCAGTTTGCTTTGACATTAGCTGATGTTCCTGTGTTTTACCCGTAGGGGGAGCTCTCTCCTAAGGAGCTAGTGTACTTTGGCCTGAGGGACTACAGCAGCTCTCTGCGGTGGGGGGTGGCCAGTCCCATCCTGCGCTGTGACGACTCCTTCGAGAAGATGGTCAACACGCTGCTTGAGAGGTCAGTCAGTCACTCTGTGTCAGAGGTCAAATAATCTCTTGGGAGGTTTAAGGTCACATTTCAGGCTGATAGTCTATGTGAGAGGCAATTCCTCTCTTCCTCTCTGTCACACACCCTCTGTGTCATAAAAGTAAAACATATTGATACATTTCATACAATTTCTTTTATTTTTGCAACCATTTCTTACATATCAATGATTTGAACAATTTAAGGAAAATTGAAGTTTATGTTCAGGGTCATCAGAAAGTCCATGCTTGGCTTGACCAGTTCCCCAAAAAGCTGCTAAGCCAGTTCACCTGGACACCAAACCTGCCTTAAAACGACTAACACCACCACCTCTCCATTCCTGGTTGCAGACATCCCCACCTACACAGCATGGTGATCAGGAGCTACCTGTTGATCCAGCAGTACACGGAAGCAATGATGGCTCTGACCTCCTCTCCTTCTCTACGGGACCACATCACCCCCGAGACCCTGGCCATGGTGGAGGATCTGATCAGTGCCCCGGGCCGGGAGGGGACCAGGGGCCGGGGCCACATGCTGCTGGTCCGGGTGCCCTCTCTGCAGCTAGCCATGCTGGCCCGGGAGCGCCTGGAGGACGTCAGGGACAAGCTGGGTCTCCAGTTCTGCTTCGCCGTACTGCTGGGGAGCCCTGCCGCCGAGCTCAGCCTTCCACGACACTTCGCTAACCGACTCAGGGTGAGATAACTTGGGGTCATACTTTTTTTGGATAATTTGGATAGTCCATCTGTAGATGCTCTACGGATGGTAATAGTATCAATAAACTATCTGTTGATAAGAAACTGCTTGCTAAGGTTACGGTTAGGGTTAGGTTTAGAATAAGGGTAAGGGTTAAGGTTAGGGCTAGGGTTAGGGTAAAGTTTAAGTTTAGGCTAAGGATAAGGGTTTAGGTTAGGGTTAGGGTTAGTAGATAGTTTAAATGTTACTGATAGTGTGTAGATAGTCTGTAGAGCATCTACAGATGAACTATCCAAATAAAGTGTTACCTAACTTGTTTTTCATTTGGCCCCAAAACATTTCTAACTGTGTGTTGTGTGTTGTGTTGTTGCTGCAGGCCTGGCAGGGCTGTGAAAGTGAGGACTGGGTCCCTCAAACCTATGAGGATCTGGAGGGTCTTCCCTGCGTCGTCATCCTCACTGGAAAAGACCCTCTGGGAGAGACCTTCCCAAGGTGCTCAACTCAAACACATCACATTTGCCACAGTAGTACTGATATTATTGTAGTACTGATATGATGACAGTATATTACCAATTTGGGTAACACTTGAAGTTGCTCTTCAACCTGTATAGTAATGTTGTAATAACGCTAGTAATGCAAAGTGCTACCCAATTTGGATACCTTGTCCAAATGGTCATCACCATCTTGTAAAAAATATTTCTCGTCTATTGGATTGACTTGGTAAACTGTTGAATCCCCCACATCACCTTTCCTATATTTTCCCATTATAGGTCCCTGAAGTACTGTGATCTGCGTCTGATCGACTCCAGCTACCAGACACGTACGGCCCTGGAGCAGGAGGTGGGTCTGGCCTGCTCCTACGTGTCCCTAGGGATGGTGCAGGAGCCCCACAGGGCTATGGCCCCCAGGGACCAAGAGACAGAAAAGACCAACGGCCCCCAGGGCCCAGACCTAGAGCTTCACGTGGACCTGGAGAAGCCCCAGAGCAATGTTAGCACTGCTACTAAAGCCTCCGGTAGGTCCCTGGACAACAGACTCAACATGTTTAGGGAATGTAGTGATGGTGTTACAGTTGGAAAGCGTTTATGAAACAGTTGTGATGAAAGACTGTTCTGAACTCTCTCTCTCCCCATCCTATTCCTTTCCCTTCCTCAGGCTCTCTGGCAGAGAACGGGGTCAGCTCTTCTGAAGTCCCTGACTCCTCCCAGAAGTCCTCCACCTCCTCCTGTCCCCCCGGAGGCAAGGCAGGCAGCATCATGATGGACTACAGGACAGGTCTGGGCACGACCTCATCCTCCCCCTGCCGGGTCAAACAGGAGTGTGACTCCCCGGGTAATGTCGCCCCCCGCCCCTCCAACGCCCCTCCCTCCTGCTCCTCCTCTTCCTCCTCCCTCTCCTCTTCCTCTACCCAGCGCCCCAGCCAGTCCACGCAGTGTGGCCGGGGCAGCAAGTCACCTCGAGTCTCTCCCCGGACTGTCATACTGTCCCGCGCGGCCTACAGCCTCCTGGCTGGAGAATCAGGGAGCCAGCTGAGCTCCTTCTCCCTGCTGCCTCACGCCGATGTGAGCTGGAGCAGCCCGCTGAGGCCCCTCTTCACACCTAACCTCCAGAGGGCAGAGCAGAGCCTCTTCTACAGACAGTGGACTGTAGCCAGGCAGCACCATGCCGACCACGAGGCTCCCCCAGGGCCACACCCACGACGCCTGCTGCTCAGTGGTCCCCCACAGGTTAGAGACCATACAGATATTAATATATCACCTCATATCTATATCAATGACAGCCCCTCTCCTGTGCAAGTCATCCACCGTAGTCTAGACTGCATGCTGATATGGATTTTTCTATCATATCCCTCCCATACGGATACAGAGATAACTATCAGTCTTCCACCACCATGTGCAAGAGAATATCGGCCTAGTTGTCTGGTCGTAAGAGGCAATTGTGTATAATTATGGTAGTTGAATGTATGCCTAAGATTGAGTGTTGATGGCTGCATGCAATGTCAGAGTGTCAGTGGTACCAACCAGATAGGTAAGTCCATTTACCATAGCAGCACCCACCCGTAGTCTGCGCTCCAGCAGGTATATCTCACTGGTCATCCCCAAAGCCAACACCTCCTTTGGCCGCCATTCCTTCCAGTTCTCTGCTGCCAATGACTGGAACGAATTGCAAAAATCTCTGAAGCTAGAGACTTATCTCCCTCACTAACTTTAAGCATCAGTTGTCAGAGCACCTTACCGATCACTGCACCTGTACACAGCCCATCTGAAATTAGCCCACCCAACTACCTCATCCCTATATTGTATTTATTTTGCTCTTTTGCACCCCAGTATCTCTATTTGCACATAATCTCTTGCACATCTATCATTCCAGTGTTAATACTAATTGTAATTATTTTTGCACTATAGCCTATTTATTGCCTTACCTCCATTACTTGCTACATTTTGAACACACTGTATATATATATATATTCTGTTGTATTTCTGACTTTATGTTTTGTTTTACCCCATATGTAACTCTGTGTTGTTGTTTTTATCGCACTGCTTTGCTTTATCTTGGCCAGGTCGCAGTTGTAAATGAGAACTTGTTCTCAACTGGCTTACCTGGTTAAATAAAGGTGAAATAAATAAATAAATAATAAATAAAAAAAACTCTGTTCTCTGTAATAGGTGGGGAAGACCGGTGCCTACCTGCAGTTTCTACGCATCCTGTTCCGCATGTTGATTAGACTGCTGGAGGTGGATGTGTACGATGAAGAGGAGCTGGAGGAAAGTGAGGAGAGCTGGATTTTCTGTTTTATCTATCTATCTCTGTCTTTATCTGTGTCTCTCTCTCTCTCTCTCTCTCTCTCTCTCTCTCTCTCTCTCTCTCTCTCTCTCTCTCTCTCTCTCTCTCTCTCTCTCTCTCTCTCTCTCTCTCTCTCTCTCTCTCTCTCTCTCTCTCTCTCTCTCTCTCTCTCTCTCTCTCTCTCTCTCTCTCTCTCTCTGATGCTGTCTGAGTCTAGGAACTGAAGCTGATGTCAATGTTTGTTGATGTATCATTCTCTTCCTCTTCTAGCGATCACGGACATCGCCAAGGCCACACCCCCAGCCAGGACCCAGTGGCCAGACATCGAGGAGATCCGCAAACTGCCCTTCGACCTCTTCCCCAGAGACCCTAAGTTCAGAAGGGCCAGTTCCGTTTACACTGATAAGATGCCAAAGGGCTTGAAAGGTCAGCAGAAATAAACTCTTATTCATGTCCCACGTCCCTGTCGTTGTAGGAGGAAGCTGCCCTGATTCACTGATTCAGGGTCAGATATGAGTGGACCCCATTAATAGGTTGAGTTGAGGATCTGTGTTTAAGGGCAACTTCTACCTAAGTGTGCAATGTATATTGATTTGTTATCTGTGTGTATCTTAAACTGCTTTGTCGCTTAGCATGTGGGTGTAACTGTAATGTTTGTCAATGCAGATCCTATACTGGAAGGAGAGAGCCAAATGCCTGTAAAGAGGGAGACTGTGTCGATACGGCTGAGTATGTTCGCGGCTCACAATGCATTTCACCATTGTGAGCAGTGTCACCATTATCGTGAAGGAAGCCCTGCCACACAGGTCAGTACATAGGGAGGGAACTGAGCCATACTGTATATTTATATAAAGATGGCTCTGGGAGGGAAGAGGTAGTTTGTCATTGTGAAGATATTATTTGTCTCATGGGAGAACTTGATTTATTGGCGTAACGAACAGAACACCTGTGTCAACTATTGCTGTGTTGTGTGTTCTCAACAGCACCCCCCCCTCCCTCTTTTGTGGTGTGGAGTGGTGTGCTGGGTGGTGTGCTGAGTGGTGTGCTGGGTGGTGTGCTGAGTGGTGTGCTGGGTGGTGTGCTGGGTGGTGTGCTGGGTGGTGTGCTGAGTGGTGTGCTGGGTGGTGTGCTGGGTGGTGTGCTGGGTGGTGTGCTGAGTGGTGTGGAGTGGTGTGGAGTGGTGTGCTGAGTGGTGTGCTGGGTGGTGTGCTGGGTGGTGTGCTGAGTGGTGTGCTGGGTGGTGTGCTGGGTGGTGTGCTGGGTGGTGTGCTGAGTGGTGTGCTGGGTGGTGTGCTGGGTGGTGTGCTGGGTGGTGTGCTGAGTGGTGTGGAGTGGTGTGGAGTGGTGTGCTGAGTGGTGTGCTGGGTGGTGTGCTGGGTGGTGTGCTGAGTGGTGTGCTGGGTGGTGTGCTGGGTGATGTGCTGAGTGGTGTGCTGGGTGGTGTGCTGGGTGGTGTGCTGAGTGGTGTGCTGAGTGGTGTGCTGGGTTGTGTGCTGGGTGGTGTCCTGAGTGGTGTGCTGGGTGGTGTTGAGTGGTGTGCTGAGTGGTGTGGAGTGGTGAGGAGTGGTGTGCTGGGTGGTGTGCTGAGTGGTGTGGAGTGGTGAGGAGTGGTGTGCTGGGTGGTGTGCTGAGTGGTGTGGAGTGGTGAGGAGTGGTGTGCTGGGTGGTGGAGCTCTGACTGTGCTGGAAGTGTACAGGATGTGTAACAATGTGTGTTGATGTGTTTGTGTTCAGCTGTCGGAGTGCACCTTCCACGCTTTCACGTTCTGCTCGTCCATGCTGGGAGAGGTGCAGCTCCACTTCATCATCCCCAAGGCCAAGGAGCAGCACTTTATCTTCAGCCAGCAGGGCAGCCACCTGGAGAGCATGAGGTTGCCCCTCGTCTCTGCTAAGGTAAAGGGTGATGAGGAAAATCTTGAGTCTGCCCTCAAGTTCTAAGAATGTTGTTCCCAAGATGAGTATGAATAGTGGCAAGGAATGTTCTCTCCCTTCAGCTTCTATAATCAGTAGTGCATGCTATGTGATAAAATGAAACAGTGCCATAACCAACATATAAGCAACACATAAGCAACACATACAGTAAGCAACACATAAAGTAAGCAACACATAAGCAACACAGACACTCACGTCATTATGTTACAAGGAGTTGCCACATGTCACACATAGAGCGAACTATGCACTAATGTATCTCTCCTTCTCTCACTTTAGTTGTTGGCTAGAGCCCTGGGCCCTAGTCTAGTGGAAGCAGCCTGATCTCGTGATAGCTCAGCTCAGCGGTCAGTCTGCTTGACCAGGCTACCTGGGCCCTAGTCTAGTGGAAGCAGCCTGATCTCATGATAGCTCAGCTCAGCAGTCAGTCTGCTTGACCAGGCTACCTGGGCCCTAGTCTAGTGGAAGCAGCCTGATCTCATGATAGCTCAGCTCAGCAGTCAGTCTGCTTGACCAGGCTACCTGGGCCCTAGTCTAGTGGAAGCAGCCTGATCTCATGATAGCTCAGCTCAGCAGTCAGTCTGCTTGACCAGGCTACCTGGGCCCTAGCCAGCTGCACTATGCAACTTTAACTATATCTCTACTTCCTCTCCCCAGGACCCCAGTCTGTTGAAGAGCCCCATCTTCACCCCGACCACGGGGCGTCAGGAGCACGGCCTTCTCAACATTTTCCACGCCATGGAGGGCACTGCCCACCTCCACATCCTGGTGGTCAAGGAGTACGAGATGCAACACTACAGGAAAAAATGGCCCAACCACATCCTGCTGGTGCTGCCAGCCATGTTGAACAGCGCCGGAGTCGGTGAGTGTCTGGGCTCCGGTGTGAAGTTTCCCTTAGGTACAGTTCTAGGATCAGCTTCCCCTCCCACAATCCTAACCTTAACCATTAGTGGGAAAAATACAAAACTGACCCAAGATCAGCGTCTTGGGGAAACCTCACCCTACTCCGAGTGTCTGGCAATCAGTCATTTAGATAGTTCCTCTCATTTCATTGGTCTAGTTCTGTGATCCTTGATTGGAGAGTAGCAGTGCTACAGGTTTTTCGTCCCATCATAGTGCTCAATAAGGTGTTTCACTGCTGAGTGGTAGCATTGAGGACCATAGTCATTTGTGATAGAACACTCAAAATTCAAAAGGCACTCACACATCTGAGCTATCTTTGTTGCAGGTGCATGGTAACAATTGAATAAAATGAGAAAAAATAAGAAACCTGCACACTGCTCTTGCTAGTATCACTGCTCTTTATTAAGCTTTACGTATCGGCCACAAGGCCTTCGTCAAAGCTCTTATTTTTTCTGATAGAACACTCAACAAAGAAATCATAGAGTTGCCATTACTTTATTTATAACCTAATGTATTTTACACTTTTAGTTTGCCCAGTAGCTTATCTCTCTCTGCTGATAGTGATGCATTTATGGCAGTCAGTGTGAACTTCAAGAGACATACTGTATTTGCCATCTGTTAAGTAAAGCTGTAGTCGGTAGGTGAGAGTTAAATATTACAGTAACCAATAGGGAAGGGCCTGGTCAATGAAAACACAAGCAGGCCAGTAGTCTGATATATGGATCCACCAATCAGGTGTGTAGTCTTTATGGTTGTACCAATAGTGTTGCAGCACTACAGGTACGTGGCACGTGCAGCAATAGGGGCATTAGGTAAAGGGTGAAAAAACTGGACAGTTCAGCAGGTGAGAGGACCAATAAAGTAATCATTTGAATTCAGGTCAAAGCTACTGTGTTCAGACTGTCGTTTGAGTTAGAGCCTTAGAGTTGTAGTTGGAGCTCTGTGGTAGAGCTCTTTGGTTAGTGGTTGGCAAATATTTTTCTGCTGTGTTCATACAATTTGTGACTATGACCCACATAAATCTGTTGGAATTGACCTTGGTGATAACCAGAGTTCAGGCCTTTTCCTAGTCAAGTCATAAAAAGGAATCAGTGAGTCTCCACCATCATCATATACAGTTGAAGTCAGAGGTTTACATACACTTAGGTCATTACAACTCGTTTTTCAACCACTCCACACATTTCTTGTTAACAAACTATAGTTTTGGCAAGTCGGTTAGGACATCTACTTTGTGCATGACACAAGTAATTTTTCCAACAATTGTTTACAGATAGATTATTTCACTTATAATTCACTGTATCACAATTCCAGTGGGTCAGAAGTTTACATACACTAAGTTGACTGTGCCTTTAAACAGCTTGGAAAATTCCAGAAAATGATGTCATGGCATTAGAAGCTTCTGATAGGCTAATTGACATCATTTGAGTCAATTGGAGGTGTACCTGTGGATGTATTTCAAGGCCTACCTTCAAACTCTTTGCTTGACATCATGGGAAAATCAAAAGAAATCAGCCAAGACATCAGAAAAAAAATTGTTGACCTCCACAAGTCTGATTCATCCTTGGGAGCAATTTCCAAACGCCTGAAGGTACCATGTTCATCTGTACAAACAATAGTACGCAAGTATAAACACCATGGGACCACGCAGCTGTCATACCGCTCAGAAAGGAGACGCGTTCTGTCTCCTAGAGATGAACGTACTTTGGTGCGAAAAGTGCAAATCAGTCCCAGAACAACAGCAAAGGACCTTGTGAAGATGCTGGAGGAAACAGGTACAAAAGTATCTATATCCACAGTAAAACTAGTCCTATATCGACATAACCTGAAAGGCCGCTCAGCAAGGAAGACGCCACTGCTCCAAAACGGCCATAGAAAAGCCAGACTACACTCAACAGTGCACGGGGACAAAGATCGTACTTTTTGGAGAAATGTCCTCTGGTCTGATGAAACAAAAAATAGAACTGTTTGGCCATAATGACCATCGTTTTGTTTGGAGGAAAAAGGGGATGGCTTGCAAGCCGAAGAACACCATCCCAACCGTGAAGCACGGGGGTGGCAGCATCATGCTGTGGGGGTGCTTTGCTGCAGGAGGGACTGGTGCATTTCACAAAATAGATGGCATCATGAGGAAGGAAAATTATGTGGATCTATTGAAGCAACATCTCAAGACATCAGTCAGGAAGTTAAAGCTTGGTCACAAATGGGTCTTCCAAATGGACAATGACCCCAAGCATACTTCCAAAGTTGTGGCAAAATGGCTTAAGGACAACAAAGTCAAGCTATTGGAGTGGCCATCACAAAGCCCTGACCTCAATCCTATAGAAAATGTGTGGGCAGAACTGAAAAAGCGTGTGCGAGCAAGAAGGCCTACAAACCTGACTCAGTTACACCAGCTCTGTCAGAAGGAATGGACCAAAATTCACCCAACTTATTGTGGGAAGCTTGTGGAAGGCTACCCAAAACGTTTGACCCAAGTTAAACAATTGAAAGGCAATGCTACCAAATACTGATTGAGTGTATGTAAACTTCTGACCAACTGGGAATGTGATGAAAGAAATAAAAGCTGAAATAAATAATTCTCTCTACTATTATTCTGACATTTCACATTCTTAGAATAAAGTAGTGATCCTAACTGACTTAAGACAGGGAATTTTTACTAGGATTAAATGTCAGGAATTGTGAAAAACTGAGTTTAAATGTACAGTGGGGAAAAAAAGTATTTAGTCAGCCACCAATTGTGCAAGTTCTCCCACTTAAAAAGATGAGAGAGGCCTGTAATTTTAATCATAGGTACACATCAACTATGACAGGCAAATTGAGAAAATAAAATCCAGAAAATCACATTGTAGGATTTTTAATGAATTTATTTGCAAATTATGGTGGAAAATAAGTATTTGGTCACCTACAAACAAGCAAGATTTCTGGCTCTCACAGACCTGTAACTTCTTCTTTAAGAGGCTCCTCTGTCCTCCACTCGTTACCTGTATTAATGGCACCTGTTTGAACTTGTTATCAGTATAAAAGACACCTGTCCACAACCTCAAACAGTCACACTCCAAACTCCACTATGGCCAAGACCAAAGAGCTGTCAAAGGACACCAGAAACAAAATTATAGACCTGCACCAGGCTGGGAAGACTGAATCTGCAATAGGTAAGCAGCTTGTTTTGAAGAAATCAACTGTGGGAGCAATTATTAGGAAATGGAAGACATACAAGACCACTGATAATCTCCCTCGATCTGGGGCTCCACGCAAGATCTCACCCCTTGGGGTCAAAATTATCACAAGAACGGTGAGCAAAAATCCCAGAACCACACTGGGGGACCTAGTGAATGACCTGCAGAGAGCTGGGACCAAAGTAACAAAGCCTACCATCAGTAACACACTACGCCGCCAGGTACTCAAATCCTGCAGTGCCAGACGTGTCCCCCTGCTTAAGCCAGTACATGTCCAGGCCCGTCTGAAGTTTGCTAGAGTGCATTTGGATGATCCAGAAGAGGATTGGGAGAATGTCATATGGTCAGATGAAACCAAAATATAACTTTTTGGTAAAAACTCAACTCGTCGTGTTTGGAGGACAAAGAATGCTGGGTTGCATCCAAAGAACACCATACCTACTGTGAAGCATGGGGGTGGAAACATCATGCTTTGGGGCTGTTTTTCTGCAAAGGGACCAGGACGACTGATCCGTGTAAAGGAAAGAATGAATGGGGCCATGTATCGTGAGATTTTGAGTGAAAACCTCCTTCCATCAGCAAGGGCATTGAAGATGAAACGTGGCTGGGTCTTTCAGCATGACAATGATCCCAAACACACCGCCCGGGCAACGAAGGAGTGGCTTCGTAAGAAGCATTTCAAGGTCCTGGAGTGGCCTAGCCAGTCTCCAGATCTCAACACCATAGAAAATCTTTGGAGGGGAGTTGAAAGTCCGTGTTGCCCAGCGACAGCCCCAAAACATCACTGCTCTAGAGGAGATCTGCATGGAGGAATGGGCCAAAATACCAGCAACAGTGTGTGAAAACCTTGTGAAGGCTTACAGAAAACGTTTGACCTGTGTCATTGCCAACAAAGGGTATATAACAAAGTATTGAGAAACTTTTGTTATTGACCAAATACTTATTTTCCACCATAATTTGCAAATAAATTCATTAAAAATCCTACAATGGGAAAAAAAAAATTTCTCATTTTGTCTGTAATAGTTGACGTGTACCTATGATGAAAATTACAGGCCTCTCTCATCTTTTTAAGTGGGAGAACTTGCACAATTGGTGGCTGACTAAATACTTTTTTCCCCCACTGTATTTGGCTAAGGTGTATGTAAACTTCCGACTTCAACTGTATATCATTATGGTCAGAGCCCTGGTCAAAAGTAGTGCACTATATTGAGAATAGAGTGCCATTTGGAACGTACCCACTGTCAGTAACATAGCTGTAACATTATTGTTGTCTCTGTCCCAGGGGCGGCTCGGTCGATGATCAAGGAGCTGTCATACCACAACTTGGAGCTGGAGAGGCACCGTCTGGAGGAGCAGGGGGTCAAGAAGCAGGACGTCTGGCCCTTCATAGTCATGATGAACGACTCCTGTGTGCTCTGGAACGCACACCAACCCCAGTACAGCAGCAGGTACAGTTTCAAACTTAAACTGGCATGCACACGCACATACGCACGCAAGCAAACAAGCATATCCTCCTGTGTGGCTCAGTTGGTAAAGCATGGCGCTTGCAACCAGTATGATAAAAGTACCAAAATGTATGCACTCACTGCTGTAAGTTGCTCTGGATAAGAGCGTCTTCTAACTGGCTAAAATGAAGAAGAAAAAAATTATATATATATATACACAAAAACACCCAGATTATTGGCTCATGAATATCGATCTGCAATGAATTCTCAGAAATAACCATCATTTATCTGGACTACTCTATCAACACCCTTACTAATATCTGTCTACCCCCTCTTCCCTCTCTCCCGCAGTGATATGGCAAACACAAGGTCCAGTCTGACCAACGTGTCTATGAAGACGGTGCTGCAGCACATCGAGGCTACTCCTAAGATCTCCCTGTACACCATGTGTGGCATCCGCAAGTGGAGCAGCGCCCTGGCCCGCCGCCTGCCTGCCCTGCCCTTTTCCCGATGCCACCTCCATGACTTTGTCATACTCAACGTGGACCTGACACAGAACGTCCAGTACGACCTCAACAGGTACAGCTGTGAGGAGGTGGACTTCAACCTGAGAGCCAATAGCAGTGGTCTGCTGCTCTGTCGTTTCAACCACTTCAGCCTGATGAAGAAACACATTCCCTTTGGAGGACACAAGGACTTCCTGGTCAAACCCAAACTCATGGTGGGTTTTCTGCTCCTACTTTTTCTACCACATCCTTCTTTTTAACCTTTTTTTATATAGTATAGTGTGTTTCTGTGTGCCTGAATATGTCTGAAACCCAGTCAGTCACCCTAAACCCCACCCTGCTCCCCCTCTAGGTGATGGAGAACCCAGCCCCCATCAGCCCGTACCAGTATGTCTGTGCCCCAGACAGTGAACACACCCTCCTGGCTGCCCCGGCTCAGTTCCTCCTAGAGAAGTTCCTCCAAAGCTGCAGCCACAGACTGTTCCCCAAGGCAGTACAGAACAGCAGCAACCCTGTGCTGTCCATAGACAGTTTCCTCAACATAGGCCCAGAGGTAAGATCCATAGACAGTTGCCTGAACATAGGCTCTGAGGTAAGACGTAGACAGCTACCTCAACATAGGCCCTGAAGTAAGATCCATAGACAGCTACCTTAACATAGGCCCTGAAGTAAGATCCATAGACAGCTACCTCAACATAGGCCCTGAAGTAAGATCCATAGACAGCTACCTCAACATAGGCCCTGAAGTAAGATCCATAGACAGCTACCTCAACATAGGCCCTGAAGTAAGATCCATAGACAGCTACCTCAAAAACACCTAGATTGCGGGGGGGGGGGGCACACAATCTTTGGGTTGGTGTCCCTCCGGAGGTCGGGGCCCCCCAGATAGCATGTGAACAAGTCATAAGCCATGACATTTTTTTTTAGAATGATAAGAATTTAGCTTTAAAACTGCAACATTTTATTTTAGCCTCATGGCAAAATGTGCAGGATAGCAGGAAATTACCTCAGGGATTCTTGAAAGTCAGGACAATCCTTGTCCGGCAGGGAAACTGTATTTTTATAGTAAAAAGGGGAAAGATTTGTTTTTAGAATTTTCAAAATACTGTACTTTCAATATTAAAAATGTCCATATTGCTCTATGCCTGGAAATGCCCTTCTGGAGCAAAGGATCCCAATTTCAAACTTACCAAAAAAGTGTTTACAATTCTAAAAACGGGCAATAATGGATATTAACTGAAAAATTATAATATGTAGTTTCTTGCAATAGCCTTCTGTGACTTTAAAGAATATTTATCTACAAACTTAGATTCCTAAAAGATGTGTCCGGAGATTTGGTCAACTCTGTCAGATTTGTCTAAAATCCAAAATGTATCAGGAATGAGAAGGGACAGCTATCCCTTATTCATGTCCTCATTACAACAAGACCACTCATGGTCTTTAAAGTTCTCTACTTTTGTGTCCAGTCCGTTCTCTCAAACGCTATATGCAAGCCTCGGAGCACTACAGGAAGTCAGACCAGCTGTTTCTGTGCTTCACTGGGAAGTAAAATGGCCTTGCATTGTCCAAGCAGAAGCTTTCTCATTGAGTTGTGGATGTCATCGCTCAGGCCTACAAGGATATAGGGCTCCCTGTCCCAAAAGGTGTGATATGTCACTCGACCAGAAGTGTCGCCACATCCTGGGCTGCACTGAGAGGCGTCCGCCTGAATGAAATATGTGCAGCTGCTACCTGGTCGTCGCCCTGCACGTTCTCAAGATTATACAAGGTCAACGTCGCATCCTGCCACACCATGGGGTCTGCCATTCTTCCAGTGGCACAGGCTCATTAATCAGAGGTTAGTAGTGCTATTCCTCGCGACCTTGTTGGTATAAGTACTGATGGTCTTCCAGGTATTTGTAGAACCATAGTTACATTCGTAACTTCCATTCAGACCGTACAAATAACTATGTAACTATGGTTCTACAAATAACTGGAAGACCGTCAGTACTTTCCTGTCACTCAAAATTAATTCACGTTTCAGCAGGATAATAACCTAAACTCTACACTGGAGCTGCTTACCAAGAAGACAGTGAATGTTCTTGAGTGGCCGAGTTACAGTTTGGACTTAAATCTACTTGAAAATCTATGGCAAGACTTGAAAATGGTTGTCTAGCAATGGTCAACAACCAATTTGACAGAGCTTGAAGAATTTTTAAAAGAATAATGGGCAAATGTTTCACAATCCAGGTGTGGAAAGCTCTTAGAGACTTACCCAGAAAGACTCACAGCTGTAATCGCTGCCAACGGTGCTTCTACAAAGTATTGACCCATGGGGCGGCGCACAATTGGCCCAGCGTCGTCCAGGGTATGGGAGGGAATGGCCGGCAGGGATGTAGCTCAGTTGGTAGAGGATGGCGTTTGCAACGCCAGGGTTGTGGGTTCGATTCCCACGGGGGGCCAGCATGAAAAAAAAATACAACAAATAAAAAAATAAAAAAATAATGTACAAAAATAAATAATGTATGCACTCACTAACTGTAAGTCGCTCTGGATAAGAGCGTCTGCTAAATTACTAAAATGTAAATGTAAAATGGGTGTGAATATTTATGTAAATGAATTATTTCTGTATTTTATTTTAAATACATTTGCAAAAATGTCAAAAAACATGTTTTTACTTACTTTGTCATTATGGGGTATTGTGTGTAGATGGGTGAGACAAAAACTATATTTAATCAATTTTGAATTCAGGCTGTAACACAACAAAATGTGGAATAAGTCGAGGGGTATGAATACTTTCTGAAGGCACTGTAATGTGCAAATGTTGCACAGTCCAGGTGTGGAAAGCTCTTAGAGACTTACCTAGAAAGATTCACAGCTATAAGTGCTGCCAAAGGTGATTCTATCATGTAGAACATGTAAGGGGTATGAATACTTTCTGAAGGCCAACTCGTGTCCAACTCGTGCATTGATGCAAAGGTCCTAAACGATATTATAACCGCGATTGATAATAGACAGTACTGTGCAGCCGTCTTCATCGACCTGGCCAAGGCTTTCGACTCTGTCAACCACTGCATTCTTATTGGCAGACTAAATAGCCTTGGTTTCTCAAATGACTGCCTCGCCTGGTTCACCAACTACTTCTCAGATAGAGTTCAATGTGTCAAATCGGAGGGCCTGTTGTCTGGTCCTATGGCAGTCTCTATGGGGGTGCCACAGGGTTCAATTCTTGGGCTGACTCTTTCCTCCGTGTATATCAATGATGTCGCTCTTGCTGCTGGTGACTCTCAGATCCACCTCTACGCAGACGACACCATTTTGTATACATCTGGCCCTTCATTGGACACTGTGTTAACAAACCTCCAAACGAGCTTCAATGCCATACAACACTCCTTCAGTAGCCTCCAACTGCTCTTAAACACTAGTAAAACTAAATGCATGCTCTTCAATCGAACGCTGCTGGCACCCACCCACCCGACTAGAATCACTACTCTCGACAGGTCTGACCTAGAGTATGTGGACAACTACAAATACCTAGGTGTCTGGTTAGACTGTAAACTCTCCTTCCAGACTCACATTAAGAATCTCCAATCCAAAGTTAAATCCAGAATCAGCTTCCTATTTCGCAACAAAGCCTCCTTCACTCATGCTGCCAAACATGCCCTCGTAAAACGGACTATCCTACCGATCCTTGACTTCGGCGATGTCATTTACAAAATAGCCTCCAACACTCTACTCAGTAAATTGGATGTAGTCTATCACAGTGCCATCCGTTTTGTCTCCAAAGCCCCATACACTACCCACCACTGTGACCTGTACGCTCTTGTTGGCTGGTCCTCATTACATGTTCGTCGTCAAACCCACTGGCTCCAGGCCATCTATAAATCACTGCTAGGCAAATCCCTGCCTTATCTTAGCTCATTGGTCACCATAGCAACACCCACCCGTAGTATGCGCTCCAGCAGGTATATCTCACTGGTCATCCCCAAAGCCAACACCTCCTTTGGCCGCCATTCCTTCCAGTTCTCTGCTGCCAATGACTGGAACGAATTGCAAAAATCTCTGAAGCTGGAGACTCTTATCTCCCTCACTAACTTTAAGCATCAGTTGTCAGAGCACCTTACCGATCACTGCACCTGTACACAGCCCATCTGAAATTAGCCCACCCAACTACCTCATCCCTATATTGTTATTTATTTTGCTCATTTGCACCCCAGTATCTCTATTTGCACATAATCTCTTGCACTTCTATCATTCCAGTGTTAATACTAATTGTAATTATTTTGCACTATAGCCTATTTATTGCCTTACCTCCATAACTTGCTACATTTGCACACACTGTATATATATGTTCTGTTGTATTTTTTGACTTTATGTTTTGTTTTACCCCATATGTAACTCTGTGTTGTTGTTTTTATCGCACTGCTTTGCTTTATCTTGGCCAGGTCACAGTTGTAAATGAGAACTTGTTCTCAACTGGCTTACCTGGTTAAATAAAGGTGAAATAAAAATTAAATAAATTGATTTCTGCTAAATACTTTTATTGTAAAATATTTAAGTAAACCACAGGTTTTAAGAATTTAACGTATAGAATTTGGACAAATGGAATGATTCCATGTTCCCATGATAAAACATAATGAATGAGATGGTGGAGATGTGACTGTGCTTTCTGCATCCACAGGTGTCAGTGTGCTATGTCAGCTCCAGACCACACTCCTCTAACCTGGACCACCAGGATCTGGTCTTCAGCGGCCTTCTGCTCTACCTGTGTGACTCCTTCGTCATCTCTGGCCTCCTCAAGAAGTTTCGCTTTCTCAAAGGTAACTAATACTATTTCAATGTTGTGTTTTTTTGCCCTTATGTAAAGTTAAGAGTAACCTCATCCAGAGTTTCGGAACCATGAAAGGTTTGACCAATGTAATGTCTGTGAGGCCTAGGGCTATTAATCTTCAATTAAATTCGCTCGATCAATACCACCTTTCTGACTGGTTCTCTGACCTCTGATTATAATGTTTTCCAATATATACATCCAAAATGACATATACTGTATAATGAACCATACAGCAATACACATATATACAGTAGGAAAACAATAGCACCTTTCTGATTTGTTCCCTGACCTATGACCTCTGACCCCTCACCCCTGACCCTGTCCCTAGGTGCTACGTTGTGTGTGATCTGCGGGGACCGTAACTCTCTGCGTCAGACCATCGTGCGGCTGGAGCTGGAGGACGAGTGGCAGTTCCGCCTGAGGGATGAGTTCCAGACGGCCAACTGCAGCGAGGACCGGCCCCTCTACTTCCTCACCGGACGCCATGTTTAACCCTGAGACTGATGCCAGACCTGCCCTCCTGTTCCATAGACCCTAACAAGACAGAAGGATAACCACCAACCACTGATCTCAGACCAGTTAACAATCACAATGATTCTCTGTCTGTCAGAGAATGAAATCACTGTTCTCAGATCTGTTCAGCTGACCTCATGTCACACAGACCCTAATCAGACAGGAGGATAGCATCTGTTCTCAGACCAGTTAACAATCACAACAATTCTCTGTATGTCAGGAGATCAGAGAGATGTATTGGGGCACACCCAGGCCCAAAGTGCCCTATATGGACACGTGGTCATCATCAATGTGGATGTGACTTCTCCTCCTATACGCTCCTCTACCACGCTGCACTATGTTTGGAACAGAATTGTTCAGCCAGAGACTCTTAACTGAGGCTTGTGTTGGAGTCTGTCCCTGATCTGAGCCTGTTTGCAAATCAAAGACATTGCTGTGCAAAAATCAGCATTATTATTAATGAACATTTGTATTTGTTGATGTATTTTCTTTCTGCAAAAAGCGACTCTCATCATTGATAATGGGACTTAAAAGATTGTATAAACTCAAAGATTGTAAACGTGGAGCTGTGACGAACGCAGTTCTTGTTGGTATGTCCTGTCATGGACGTACGCTTTATCTCAGGGTTTTTAACTACTGCTTTTCTTTCTCGCCTTCAGTGTCAATTGTTGTTACTTATTATCCATTATAAACTGGGTGGTTCGAGCCCTGAATGCTGGTTGGCCGACAGCCGTGGTATATCAGACTGTATACCACGGGTATGACAAAACATTTATTTGTACTGCTCTAATTACATTGGTAACCAGTTTATAATAGCAATAAGACACCTCAGGGGTTTGTGGTATATGGCCAATATACCACGGCTAAGGGCTGTATCCAGATACTCCGAGTTGCGTTGTGCATAAGAACAGCCCTTAGCCGTGGTATATTGGCCATATACCACATCCCTTTGGGCCTTATTGCTTAATTGTAATGTTGATGATACCCTGAAATATCACCCACAAAAGACATCCACATCTGCACCTTGACCTTAACCTCCTCTACTCTCCTCACTTCTCCTCTCCTCTCACTATCCCACTCGACTGTCTGCCTAGAGTGTATTTGATTTCTATACATTCTATACAGTCCAGTCCAGTTTAATTTGACTGGCAAGCCATTGCAAGGGATCCTGTTGCTCTTGTGCCTTCATAATGTAATGTTGTCCCTCACAAAACTGTTCCCATGACATTGTCTTTTTTAATTTAACTGAGCCAATCAAAAAGAGTGAGGGAGAGCAGGAAGAGACCTGTTGACCAATCAGCTACCTCTAAAGGGCTGATACTTAGATAAATAGTAGAATTCTATTTCATGTTATGCAGATGATGCATATATCCCAGTAGCTCCCACTACTAGATAAGCATGCTAGAGAAAGAGCAAACCTTCACTGCCACCTCTATCTTGCTATTGATTGTTCCTGTGGTATTGTTTCTGATTGTAATATTACTCAGTGTTCTATTTTCTGTGCCTGCTATTATAGATGGCTTAGGCCTCCACCCATATACCTTAATTCATCCAGTCAAATCACTTACAGTTGCAGGGTTTTCGCATGAAACCATGGATAATCAGTGAATGGGTGTGTAGAGTCACCATCAGATGACTAGGTCAGTTGAAAACAGGTAGGAATGTTTTTTATATGTTACTGCACACGGTCATCCAAAGAATATGCCTTATTAAGTGATGTTGTTACATAGATCAATCACTCAATGGTGACTCATTTACAGTGAAGGTAATATTGTAATAAGTCTTACAATGGCCATAGACCAAGCCAGAGATATAATTTGACTGGGTAGGGTTGAGTTTAGGGAAATAGTTGGATTTTAGGACTACTGTCTGTTGTTAAGCTTTGTTTACATTATTAATATATTAAATCAACCCTATTACGGCTCACAGAGGGTTAATGACCATTTTAGTATTGTGTCACTTTTATCAGTTATGTTTTGGTGTCATGATAATGTATTTGTATGCATTCTGTGTTTGCCAGGCAAGGCACAACGAATCTATGTAAGATTTCTTCTTCTTACCATGTGTATGTTTCCCTCTCATTTCTCATGTTGGATTTTGTTTATTTAAAATGAAAATCATGTCCTTTACATGAGAGGTTCTTATTTATGTTATCAAGCATTTTGGACTGATAATCATATTGAAGTGTAATAATATTGATTGCATGCTGACTGAGCTACATAAAATCAAGGAGTGTATGCTCTTCTGAAAACCATCGATGAAGGCTTTGCACAAGACCAAGAGATCTTGAGTGTTATCTATTGAATGTTGAGGGGGTAGGAAATGTGAACTTGCACTATACAACAGCAGCAAAATAAAAAGTATTGACCATTGTCATCAAAACTGTAAAGGGTAAAAGATTAACAAAGACACCAGAAAATATAGATTACACTATCAGTAGTGACAGACAGTTGGTTGATTAATTGATGATCAAACCCTTTTGACCCATAGAATGTGTCTTGTTTGTAGATAATTAGATGAACATGTAAGTTATGCAATTTGCTTCTCACAGTCTTCACTGAAGCATCATCTGTTGTGCGCATGAATGTTTCTTTCTAGAGATTATGCGACCCACCCGATGGTAGCCTTGACCTGAGTCATCTACCTCATATTGATTGTTGTGATTGTACAGTATGTGGGCTGTGAACATTTGACTTTGGAAAACATGCTTTTGTCGTTGCAATTTATGAATGTAATAAAGTAACATTACAATAAAGTAGGGAGTTGTGAATATGTTTTGTTTGTTGTGCTGTGCTCACGTTGAACTCATTCAATGAAAGGGTACTACAATGGGTGGATAGAAAAATCGTTATATTGATGGACAGAAACTGCTAACTTAAATTCCTCTCTTACATAATATTTTGATTGATAAGTAATCCCGAGGCCACGTTTTAAAATAATCTGTTCTTTACTAAAGATCTTGGCTTGTAGTGCGTAACACAGCCCTTTTCACCATTTTCAACCTTTTTCACATTGACCCCTCTGCTCTGTTGGTGGGGGGGAGGGTTGGGGTTAGGGTTGGGGTTAGGGTTAGGGTTGGGGTTGGGGTTAGGGTTAGGGTTAGCCCATGGTTGACCCATGTACCTCTCCTTCTATCTCTCTCTCTCAGAGGACTGCTAGGTCAGGGATCATCACCTAGATTCAGTCGCAGGACGTTTTTTGCTGTGGAGAGGATGGTCGGGGTGGCCGGAACATGATTATAAATAATTTGTACATTTACATTTACATCATTTAGCAGACGCTCTTATCCAGAGCGACTTACAAATTGGTGCATTCAACTTATGATAGCCAGTGGGACAACCACCTTTCTTTTTTCTTTTTTTTTTATGGGGGGTGGGGGAAGAAGGATTACTTTATGCTATTCCAGGTATTCCTTAAAGAGGTAGGGTTTCAAGTGTCTCCGGAAGGTGGTCAGTGACTCCGCTGTCCTGGCATCGTGGGGGAGCTTGTTCCACCATTGGGGTGCCAGAGCAGCGAATAGCTTTGACTGGGCTGAGCGGGAACTGTGCTTCCGTAGAGGTAGGGGAGCTAGCAGGCCAGAGGTGGATGAACGTAGTGCCCTCGTTTGGGTGTAGGGTCTGATCAGAGCCTGAAGGTAAGGAGGTGCCGTTCCCCTCACAGCTCCGTAGGCAAGCACCATGGTCTTGTAGTAGATGCGAGCCTCAACTGGAAGCCAGTGGAGTGTGCGGAGGAGCGGGGTGACATGAGAGAACTTGGGAAGGTTGAACACCAGACGGACTGCAGCGTTCTGGATAAGTTGAAGGGGTTTAATGGCACAGGCAGGGAGCCCAGCCAACAGCGAGTTGCAGTAATCCAGACGGGAGATGACAAGTGCCTGGATTAGGACCTGTGCCGCTTTCTGTGTAAGGTAGGGTTGTACTCTGAGAATGTTGTAGAGCATGAACCTGCAGGATCGGGTCACCGCTTTGATGTTAGCGGAGAACGACAGGGTATTGTCCAGGGACACACCAAGGTTCTTTGCACTCTGGGAGGAGGACACAATGGAGTTGTCAACCGTGATGCCGAGATCATGGAGCGGGCAGTCCTTCCCCGGGAGGAAGAGCAGCTCAGTCTTGCCGAGGTTCAGCTTGAGGTGGTGATCCGACATCCACACTGATATGTCTGCCAGACATGCAGAGATGCGATTCGCCACCTGGTTATCAGAAGGGGGAAAGGAGAAAATTAATTGTGTGTCGTCTGCGTAGCAATGATAGGAGAGACCATGTGAGGATATGACAGAGCCAAGTGACTTGGTGTATAGAGAGAATAGGAGAGGGCCTAGAACTGAGCCCTGGGGGACACCAGTGGTGAGAGCACGTGGTGCGGAGACAGATTCTCGCCACGCCACCTGGTAGGAGCGACCTGTCAGGTAGGACGCAATCCAAGAGTGAGCAGCGCCGGAGATGCCCAACTCGGAGAGGGTGGAGAGGAGGATCTGATGGTTCACAGTATCAAATGCAGCGGATAGGTCTAGAAGGATAAGGGCAGAGGAGAGAGAGTTAGCTTTAGCAGTGCAGAGAGCCTCTGTGACACAGAGAAGAGCAGTCTCAGTTGAATGACGAGTCTTGAAACCTGACAGGTCATTCTGAGAGAGATAGCAGGGAGTTGGCTAGAGACGGCACGCTCAAGAGTTTTGGAGAGAAAAGAAAGAAGGGTAGTTGTTGACATCGGAGGGATCGAGTGTAGGTTTTTTGAGGAGGGGTGCAACTCTCGCTCTCTTGAAGACGGAAGGGACATGGCCAGCGGTCAAGGATGAATTGATGAGCGAGGTGAGGTAAGGGAGAAGGTCTCCGGAAATGGTCTGGAGAAGAGAGGAGGGGATAGGGTCAAGCGGGCAGGTTGTTGGGCGGCCGGCTGTCACAAGTCGCAAGATTTCATCTGGAGAGAGAGGGGAGAAAGAAGTCAAAGCATAGGGTAGGGCAGTGTGAGCAGGACCAGCGGTGTCATTTGACTTAATAAATGAGGATCGGATGTCGTCAACCTTATTTTCAAAATGGCAGAGAGGGATGAGGGAGGGGGAGGAGGAGGGGGATTCAGCAGGGAGGAGAAGGTGGCAAAGAGCTTCCTAGGGTTAGAGTGGTAGAAAGTGGCTTTAGCAGCGGAAACAGAGGAAGAGAATGTAGAGAGGAGGGAGTGAAAAGATGACAGGTCCGCAGGGAGTCTAGTTTTCCTCCATTTCCGCTCGGCTGCCCGGAGCACTCTTCTGTGAGCTCGCAATGAGTCGTCAAGCCACGGAGCAGGAGGGGAGGACCGAGCCGGCCGGGAGGATAGGGGACATAGAGAGTCAAAAGATGCAGAAAGGGAGGAGAGGAGGGTTGAGGAGGCAGAATCAGGAGATCGGAGGGAGAAGGATTTAGCAGAGGGGAGAGATGATAGGATGCAAGAGGAGAGAGTAGCGGGAGAGAGATAGCGAAGGTTGCGACGGTACATTACCATTGGAGTAGGGGCAGAGTGAGTAGTGTTGGAGGAGAGCGAGAGAGAAAAGGATACAAAGTAGTGGTCGGAGACTTGGAGGGGAGTTGCAGTGAGATTAGTAGAAGAACAGCATCTAGTAAAGATGAGGTCAAGCGTATTGCCTGCCTTGTGAGTAGGGGGGGGACGGTGAGAGGGTGAGGTCAAAAGAGGAAAGGAGTGGAAAGAAGGAGGCAGAGAGAAATGAGTCAAAGCCAGATGTAGGGAGGTTAAAGTCACCCAGAACTGTGAGGGGTGAGCCATCCTCAGGAAAGGAACTTATCAAGGCGTCAAGCTCATTGATGAACTCTCCAAGGGAACCTGGAGGGCGATAAATGACAAGGATGTTAAGCTTGAATGGGCTAGTGACTGTGACAGCATGGAATTCAAATGAGGAGATAGACAGATGGGTCAGGGGAAAAAGAGAGAATGTCCACTTGGGAGAGATGAGGATTCCTGTGCCACCACTGTGCTGACCAGATGCAAGAAGCCCAAACATATATCATTTTTGACTAAATTTTGACTAAGTCTTTTATGTCCAACAATGAATTCTTTGTTTTTTACAGAAAACTTGAGGGGCCAAATAAAACCACCGCCGCCAGTTGGGAAACCCTGCCCCAGGTGTTTCATCTGTGGTAAACATGGGAGTTTATCAGCACTGAGAGAATGGTTAAGACATTTTTGATCCTCCAGGAATATATACAATATGTGTCTTTCCTAGGCTACATATGCCAAGCCTCCCCCCCCAAAGAAACCTAGTATCCCTCTCCTGAGGATTCCATCTCAAAAATATGTTCAGTTGCTCAGCCCTCAGGGCAGTCTCTCTCTGTAGCTGGCAATACTGTACTTAATCTAACCACTCACATTTTACATGATTAAAAGATTAAATATCTGACATAATGAATTGCTTAGTTAGATCAGTAAGGCTGTGTGTGTGTGTGTGTGTGTGTGTGTGTGTGTGTGTGTGTGCGTTGGTTTGTGCGTCTGTGTGTCTGGTCAATACAACATAGGTCACATAGATTCCTGATATTATGAGATTTGCCCTTGGGGGTGGAGTTACACAGTAACACAACAATAATATCCACTATGATGGTGACTAAAAGGAAATCACTTGACTTGTCAACACTGTCTACTCTAATTACTCTCCCAGGCTTCTAGAGCTTACTGCGTGTGTTTTGTGCACACTTGCTTGCGTGCGTTCCAGTGGTGTAGTGGAGGCTATACGCAGGTATATGCTGCCATATACCCACTTATTTTTCAGTGGGCATTGCGTATACTCACTTCTTAATCCCCACTGATGCGTATCAAAGTACCAATAATATAACATGTCAATTTCTCCTGGCTCAAAGTGGAGGAGAGATTGACTTCATCGCTACTTGTATTTGTGAGAGGTATTGACATGTTGAATGCACCGTGCTGTCTGTTTGAACTATGCATACGGACACCCATGCATACCCCACAAGACATGCCACCAGAGGTGTCTTCCCAGTCCCCAAGTCCAGAACAGACTATGGGAGGCGCACAGTACTACATAGAGCCATGACTACATGGAACTATATTCCACATCAAGTAACTCATGCAAGCAGTAAAATCAAATTTAAAAAAACAGATACAAATACACCTTATGAAACAGCGGGGACTGTGAAGAGACACGTACACACACACACACACACAGACACATGCATACACACACGTACACATGGATGTTGTGTTATAGATATGTGGTAGTAGGGTAGTGGCGTGAGGGCACACACTTAATGTGTTGTGAATGTATTGTAATGTTTTTAAAATTGTATAACTGCCTTAATTTTGCTGGACCCCAGGAAGAGTAGCTACTGCCTTTGCAGCAGCTAATGGGGTTCCATAATAAATACAGAAGTAGTGTAGTGGAGGTATACGCCGTATCAATTCATAAATCTGATTAGAATGTTGATAAACTATTATTTCTTCACATTTTAAGCGCAGCAATGTGCACGCGGCAGTAGGCCTACACGCGAATGTTCCAAAATGCAGTTCGCAGGAAAACACAGTTCTAAAATGCGCACTGCACATGCGATCGGTTTCAGGGACAGAGATGGAAATCTCCTTTAGAAGAAAAAAAAATAAGAGGGGAAACAACTGTCATGAGTTTCTAATATGACTAGGATAATGCTTTCGGCTGCTAGATAATGGAAGAAAATTGATTTAAAAACCACTAAACAGGAGAGTGCCTATGAGGAAGTGTTTATAAAATATTTCCCTCAACATTTATGGTCGGTTTTTGGCTTGGCTACTTTGAAGCAAGATAAGATATTCCTCATAATATGAAGTAAAACGTCCAGGTTTCAAACAATTAAGGAACAGGAAAAATATAACAATGCTAATGATAGGCCTAACTGTCTTCTGGTAGCCTAGATTGAAAGGCTTTCCCAAAAATCTTCTCAAATAAATGTTAACTAGCTACAAAGTTGCCTACCTAGTGTAATGAATACTCATGGAGAAAAAGGTGTAGATTCACGTGCAGAGCACGGCAGGTGTTTATTTCACCTTCGCAGAAGGCAGGAATCGTGGTCACAGGCAGGCAAACAGGCAGTGAATCAAAACAACGACTGAAGGCTATAACTGGTTCTCACAAACGAGCTAGGAAAAGGCTTAGTAGAGACAAAACGAACAATACCTCACAAGGCACAAACAGAATGAACTGAACTAAATAAGGAGCTGATGAGACCAGGTGAGTAACTAACACAGGTGAAATCATTGAACAAAAATGAAAGACAGGGCTACGTCCAAGAACACAAAGAAACAGGACTACGTTCAAGAACACAAAGAAACAGGGCTACGTTCAAGAACTAAGAAAATTAATACAGAACCTTACACCTAGCAGAATTATATCATGATTATTTGCATCAATCCTGTGGGCATTTGTTTTGCAAACTCCATCTCATGTACGATACAGAAACACTGCTAACCAAACAATAGTGCTAGTGCCTGTGGACTTGAATTAAAGTGTAACTACACTCAAAAATAATAGCACATTTTAGATTTTTCCCAGACCTCAAAAGGGGTCTCCTGATGTGGTTTAAGCATTGTTGTGGACTTAGAACATCCAATTTGGTTGTTTTTCTATTTAAAAAAGTGTGACTTTGAGTGCAAAAACCTGGAAAATAATGACAAAATCTGAAACCTGTGAATTTCTGACTCGGTTGACAAGCTCATTTATCTAGTTCAATAGTAGGCCTACCATTAACCTACTTGCACAGTACAGCTTGGGTTGGCCTGACTGTGGAAGACCAATATGGGATTCATCATTTTAGGTCATTCATGGTACGTCACTGTTTCTCATATCATTTTTCATACAGGGCACCATTTTTTGACCGGTAGAACGGGCTGTTTGGGAAACAGTTAGAACAATTTGAGTATACCCAATTTTCCAGGCACCACTACACCGTTCGTGTGTGCGCATGTGCATGTGTGAAAGATTATAGCCCAGAACCAGTCGTACAATTTGAACCCAGGTCTGGTAGAAACCCTACAACATGACTGCAGGACAGCCAATGACAGATGTGTCATAGCCTAGTAACCTGGTTGTGTGGCACATTACGGGTTATATCATAAGCCATGAGGATTCTGTTCTGTGGCAAGCTGTCAAATGTTACCTTCACAGGACATCTGAATATCCTAAAAGTTTGTGTGAGGTCCTCTGACCGTGGACTAGAGTTTACAGAGACCCATTACCATGTGACTCAGATCCAGATTATTTCCCTGCATACTGCAAATATGTTAATATAAAGAGGGAAATAAAATATATTTACATTGGAATATGTTTTCAAGTAAAAAATAGAAGCGTATAGCATCCTCATTTCATTCTAGTCATGGAAAGAGGGATGGATGAAACCACATAGCTTGTTATTACACAATTGTTGGATGATACTGACACCGATGCCAACAGTTGGGCATTTTATCAAACCCTGAAAAGTCAATAAAATCAATTGAAGAAATGCATTTACAAGCAGAGCACTTGAGAAAGGAGAGACAGCAGACAAATGCACTAGGCTTCATTTAATAATTTATTAAATGCAGCATAATACACTTCATATTGATACATGTGCCTATCTTATTGCTGCGATTGTAAATATAATGTATTTTTCTATATATAAAATGAAATATAATATAACATACACTACCGGTCAAAAATGTTAGAACACTTACTCATTCAAGGGTTTTTCTTGATTTTTTACTATTTTCTACATTGAAGAATAATAGTGAATATATCAAAACTATGAAATAACACATGTGGAATCATGTAGTAACCAAAAAAGTGTTAAACAAATTAGAATATATTTTATATTTGAGATTCTTCAAAGTAGCCACCCTTTGCCTTGATGACAGCTTTGCACAGTCTTGGCATTCTCTCAACCAGCTTCATGAGGTGGTCACCTGGAATGCATTTCGATTAACAGGTGTGCCTTCTTAAAAGTTAATATGTGGAATTTCTTTCCTTCTTAATGCGTTTGAGCCAATCAGTTGTGTTGTGACAAGGTAGGGTGGTATACAGAAGATAGCCCTATTTGGTAAAAGACCAAGTCCATATTATGGCATGAACAGCTCAAATAAGCAAAGAGAAATGACAGTCCATGATTACTTTAAGACATGAAGGCCAGTCAATACGGAAAATGTCAAGAACTTTGAAAGTTTCTTCAACTGCAGTCGCAAAAACCATCAAGCGCTATGATGAAACTGGCTCTCATGAGGACCGCCACAGGAAAGGAAGACCCAGAGTTACCTCTGCTGCAGAGGATAAATTCATTAGAGTTAACTGCACCTCAGATTGCAGCCCAAATAAATGTTCAAGTAACAGACCCATCTCAACCTCAACTGTTCAGAGGAGACTGTGTGAATCAGGCCTTCATGGTCGAATTGCTGCAAAGAAACCACTACTAAAGGACACCAATAATAAAAAGAGACTTGCTTGGGCCAAGAAACACGAGCAATTAGACCGGTGGAAATCTGTCCAAATTTTAGATTTTTGGTTCCAACCGCCGTGTCTTTGTGAGACGCAGAGTAGGTGAACGGATGATCTACGCATGTGTGGTTCCCACCGTGAAGCATGGAGGAGGAGGTGTGATGGTGTGGGGGTGCTTTGCTGGTGACACTGTCTGTGATTTATTTAGAATTCAAGGCTCACTTAACCAGCATGGCAACCACAACATTCTGCAGCGATATGCCATCCCATCTGGTTTGCGCTTAGTTGGACTATCATTTGTATTTCAACAGGACAATGACCCAACACACCTCCAGGCTGTGTAAGGGCTATTTGACCAAGAAGGAGAGTGATGGAGTGCTGCATCAGATGACCTGGCCTCCACAATCACCCAACCGCAACCCAATTGAGACGGTTTGGGATGAGTTGGACCGCAGAGTGAAGGAAAAGCAGCCAACAAGTGCTCAGCATATGTGGGAACTCCTTCAAGACTGTTAGAAAAGCATTCCAGGTGAAGCTGGTTGAGAGAATGCCAAGAGTGTGCAAAGCTGTCATCAAGGCAAAGGGTGGCTACTTGGATAGAATCTCAAATATATTTTGATTTCTTTAACACTTTTTTGGTTACTACATGATTCCATATGTGTTATTCCATAGTTTTTATGTCTTTACTATTATTCTACAATGTAGAAAATAGTAAAAACAAAGAAAAACCCTTGAATGAGTAGGTGTGTCCAAACTTTTGACTGGTACTGTATATATAATAACAAACAAAACATGTCCTTTGTGTTGGTATTAGTTGCAAGGTTCAGAACATGATGACGTCATAATGATGAGACACATGCTACTTAATGGCCACAGGGCAGAATAAAGAAACATACAAATTCCACAGGAATAAAGTCATAGGTGCATATGAAATGAGACCCTATTCCCTACATTACTTTTGGGAAGGGTCCATGAGGTTCTGGCCAAAGGTAGTGCACTATATATGGAATAGGGTGCCATTTTGTACACAGACAATGTCTGAAGCAGTGCATTGGTGACAGTCCGGTTGCCAGAACTGGTGGAAATCTTGCTAACTCCTTTATGGTAAACAACTGCTTTATCATTGTTTGCTGAAGCAGAACCAAACTGGCAACCTAGCTGCATTGATGATAGCCTAGCTGCTAGATCTAGTGTAACTTTTGCTAACTCCTTTATGGTAAACAACACCTTTATCATTGTTTGCTAATGCAGAACCAAACTGGCAACCCAGCTGCATTGATGATAGCCTAGTTGCCAGATTTGGTGCTACTTTTGCTAACTCCTTTATGGTAAACAACTCCTTTATCATTGTTTTCTGACGCAGAACCAAACTGGCAACCCAGCTGCATTGATGATATATGCATCAGGTTGATATGCTCAGCAAATACCCTACAAGTACGGTAAAATACCGTAATACTGGCCCATAAAGTAACTAAGACTTAGCTGTGTCCTCAACATCAGGACAAACAATAACATCCATGTGGTATTTGCATATTAATTCATTAGGCCTTTTGGGTATACTTATTTACATATTAAAAACTATTGAAATCAAGTGCGTTTGCAGGAAGGAATTAGAGGCATGGGTTGTTCAAACTAAAATAGTGCAATTTCACATTCCTTATAATTAATAATGAGTTCTCTCCATAACATTACATTGTTAGAGCTATTTGGTGTGCGTACAGGTAGAATGTGTGAATGAAAGTACATGCAGAACAATTCAAGAGAACATAAATACTGTGATCTGTGATCTGTTACGGTAAATTAAAGGTGTCATCTCGGAACCCAGAACTAAATCTCACGCTACTATAGCTGCTAGCTGTCTGTCACGAGAGATTAGGTTAGGTCTTTTTTTGTTGTTGAAAGGACTAAACGATTTTTAACATAAACCATTCACATTCATAACAAACCTTTGACAGACAGACAGACAGACAGATACTATGTAAAAAAAAAAAATCCCTGAGGACTAAAATCCTATTGATACAAGAGTTGTTGTTGAGAACACTGACGGATGGAGAGAGACAGCTGAAATTATTCATATTCGAACATACTAATGTACTAATGTGAACATACTCATCTTTTTCGAATAAGCATGATATGAATTCATGGCTACATACATTGAATTAATGAACTTTTGAAGGAATACATGAGTGGACGGACGAATGTTGTGTTGCGACAGGATGTGCCCTTCAAAATAAAAAAAGTTTTTTTTGCTTGTAGTGGGTGGGGGGGGTTGGGTACAAGGACTGTGGGGAGGAGGAAAGAAATTTACATTTTAGTTATTTAGCAGACGCTCTTATCCAGAGCGAATTACAGTTATTGAGTGCATACATATATTTTTTTTCATACTGGTCCCCCGTGGGAATCGAACCCACAACCCTGGCGTTGCAAGCGCCATGCTCTACCAACTGAGCTACACGGGACTAATGAAATGAAAGAAAGAGAGAGGGAGAAAAGGAAGGTGGGAGAGAAGGAGAAAGGGAAGAACTGGTCCTACTAGCTGGATAGGTCATTGAGGTCGCCGCCCTGTTCTATGACGGCCTTGGCAAACTGCTTAAACACGCGGTCCATGTAGGTGCTCTGTCGGGGCCACAGGCCCTCCAGGAAACCAATATGGCCGCCGTGGCAGGTGATGAGGAGGGCTAGGTTAGGGTTCTGCTTCACCGCCTCCACTGGAATAGCTGAGGAGGAGAGGAGACGAAACACTTCTTAATAATCTATCAGTCAAGCAGTGGACACATACACCAAGCACTAGATTGGAGATTTTACTTCCAAAACCCCACAGAAATACTGTATGAACGTACGTACACCGTGTAGTGTAAATCGTATATGTCTTACACACTGATTAGGGCATTACAATAGATTTTTTTGTATTTTACCAGGAAAGACATATTGAGACCAAGGTCTCTTTTTCAAATGTGCCCTGCACAATACAACACAAATATACACCTTATACACTAAATATACATATATACAGTACCAGTCAAAAGTTTGGACACACCTACTCCTTCCAGGGTTTTTCTTTATTTTTACTATTTTTTTACATTGTAGAATAATAGTGAAGACATCTAAACTATGAAATAACACATAAGGAATCATGTAGTAACCAAAAAAGGAACCACACATTAAAATACAAAAACACAGTCATGGGAAGCACAAGTAAAACATCACAAATCACCCAGAAAAACAGTTACATTCCTCCACAAATAAGTCCCCAATCAATACTCTAAACTGCCCGAACGGCACCAGAACATTATGATTAAATGTATTTTGAATTTTGTTCCAGCAATACGGTGCTTTAAAACTAAAAGCAGATTTTCCTAGCTCAGTGTAGACCGTAGGAACCTCAAGAGTTAACCAATCCTGTGAACAGATTAGGCAGCTCAGGTGTCTATACTTCAACAGCAAAGTTAGATAAGATGGAAGTTTATGAAGTAGAGGCAATAATGTAGAGATCTACCTCACTTTATCCCTACCTACATGTACATATTACCTCAATTACCTGGACTAACCTGTACCCCTACACATTGACTCGGTACCGGTACCCCCTGTATATAGCCTCGTTATTGTTATTTTCTTGTTAAACTTTTGTTTATTCAGTAAAACTGAATTGTTGGTTAAGGGCTTGCAAGTAAGCATTTCACGGTAAGGTCTACACCTGTTGTATTCGGCTCGGTTGTAAGTCCAGCCAACCTTTTGATACAGGATGCAGTGATGAGTATCAAAACTGTATCAAAACTGTTACCTATAACAAAACGAAGGGCACTATGCTAGATGGCATCCAAAAGTTTAAGAGTAGTAGCAGCTGCACTTTGATAAATAATATCACCATAATCAAGAACAGATAAAAAGGTTGACTGAATAATCTGCTTCCTACTGCTTAGAGAAAGGCACGGTCTGTTTCTGTAGAAAAAGCCAACTTTAAATCTTAGTTTCTTAACCAGCTCATCTATGTTTTTTAAATGTCAAATCCATATAAATCCAAATGCCTAAGTATTTATATGTGGGAACACGTTCAATTGGAGAACCATCTAATGAGTGAACATCTGAAACATTCTTCAGAAAGTTTAAAAACAACATGTATTTTGTTTTGCCCATATTAAGCACAAGTTTTAAATCAGCAAGGGATAAAATCTGACTGTAGTTTTGACACAGCCAGATCAACAGTCGGGGCAATAGCATACATAATAGAATCATCCGCATATACTGTAGATGAAGTTTTAACAGACTGACCAATGGTGTTTATATAAATAGTGAAGAGAACAGGTCTCAAAATCGACCCCTGTGGTACACATTTATGCACTTCAAGAAATTCAAACTTAACCCCATCAATCACAATGACCTGAGTTCAGTCACTAAGATAATCATGAAACCATGAACAGGCATCAGAGCTCTGGCGTATCGAGGACAACTTATTCAATAAAATAGCATGATCAACAGTATAATAATAATAATAATAACAAATATAACAAGTATCAAAAGCTTTTGACAGGTCCACAAACAAAGCAGCACATTTCATTTTAGTGTCTAAAGTTTTGACAAGATCATTGACAACTAAAGTGGTTGCTGTAATAGTGCTATGCCCATGCCTAAACCCTGATTGGTTTACATAAAAAATACATTTCTCAGTTAAAAAGAGCAAAGTTGTACATTTACCAAGGACTCAAGAATCTTAGCTAGACAAGGAAGCCTTGAAATGGGGCAATAACTATTAAGATCACTACTATCCCCGCCCTTATGGAGTGGCAGCACAAGACCTGATTTCCATTATTTTCCAATATTTCCTGATAACAATGTTAAATACAAAATGTAGGTTATTGAGCCAGCAATGATGGGCGCTGCACACTTAAGGATCCAATTGGTCGGCCCCTGTGGATTTCTTGTTGTCTATTGCTACAAAGCATCCAGGACTTATTTTTCTGTAAATAGCCTAAAGGAAAAGCTTTGACTATAATTTCTCTCATCATTCAGCAAGTTTCCACTATCATTATCCAGCCCAATATCATTGTGAATAGGCTTAGAAGTTATTTCAAAGAGATAGACCGCTGAAATAAAATGGTGATTAAATGCATCAATGATGCCATTTTTTCCTGTAATGAGGCCAGTATCTGAATTAATTTGTTGTGGCAGAGAAGAGGAAGTAGAACCCTTCAGGGATTTGACAGTTTTCCAGAATTTTGCAGAGTTCCCATTACAATCCGAAAGAGCAGTTACATAATAATCAGATTTAGCCTTTCTGATTTGTCTTACACAATGATTCCTCAGTTGCTTAAAAGCTTGCTAGTCCGGGCCTAAGTGTTCCTGGCCTTGACCCAAGCATCATCTCTTTTATGAATTACTTCTGATACTTCTTCTGATTCTGATTCCGGATTGTACCAGGCATTCAAACTACCTTTAACCCTTTGTTTTTTTATTTATTATTCACAATAGTATTGAAGACATCTGAAAAATGTCTGGAAGCTAAATCGTGTTCAGGGATAGATTAAATACAATCAAGGTCACTAAAATAAAGATCATGTAAAAAAGCCTGTTCATTGAAATGTTTTAAGTTCCTCTTTGTGATGACACGAGGCTTAGATTGTTGTATTCTCTAACATAAACAACTGGGCAATGGTCACTAATATCTTGGGCGAAGACACCAGTAGAAACATATTTCTCTGGTGTATTCGTTAGAATAAGATCAATCAGAGTTGACTTGAAGGATCTTTACACAATGATCTTTACACAGGTTGGGCCGTGTAGGCTTAGTCACCAGCTGGGTTAGGTTTAGATCATTACACGTCTTATAGATGTAATTTTAGATTGCATTTCCCAATCATAATTTAGGTCACCCAAGATAATAACTTCTGATTTAGTAAAAGAAGTCAACAAACTAGTTAACTCCTTGAGTGCACTAAGGTTAGCCGAGGCAGGATGGTAGACCCCTATAACAGTTATGGATACATTTTTCCCCAGACAAGATGTCATCTACATAGTGTCTTTGGCTGCATTGTCTTTCGGTATAGGCCTTGCTCATCAGCTATGTAATCAACATGGAGGGCCAGAGGTGGGCTATGTAACCAACATGGAGGGCCGGTGGTGGACTATGTAACCAACATGGAGGGCCGGTGGTGGGCTATGTAACCAACATGGAGGGCCGGTGGTGGGCTATGTAACCAACATGGAGGGCCGGTGTTGGACTATGTAACCAACATGGAGGGCCGGTGGTGGGCTATGTAACCAACATGGAGGGCCGGTGGTGGGCTATGTAACCAACATGGAGGGCCAGTGGTGGGCTATGTAACCAACATGGAGGGCCGGTGGTGGGCTATGTAACCAACATGGAGGGCCAGTGGTGGGCTATGTAACCAACATGGAGGGCCAGTGGTGGGCTATGTAACCAACATGGAGGGCCGGTGGTGGGCTATGTAACCAAAATGGAGGGCCAGTGGTGGGCTATGTAACCAACATGGAGGGCCGGTGGTGTGGTGTGATTGTGGACTCACCATGACTGGGAGAGAAGACGTCATCTGCAGCGTTTAGACACAACATGGGAACCTGCACAGACTTGAGCCTGTGGATGGGACTGGCATCATGGTAGTAGTCATCGTTGGTGGGGTAGCCAAACATTATAGACGTGAACCTCTCATCAAACTCACGGAGGGTCTTGGCCTGCAGGGGGGTTGGGATAAAGTCGAATTATAAGGTGACATTCGGCAACAATATGCTTTCAACAACGTTGGCAGCAGCCCAAGAGGGCCATAAGGACCTGACTAGAAATTCCACTAAATGAGTTCCTTTTGCATCCCTTTTATATTTTAATTAGAAATTGTGCACCAATATGGAATTTTAAAAGCCTGTTATATTAAATGAAGTGGTCTTTAATATAGATCAAATGGAGAATTCAATAAATCTTGATTTTTTATATTAATAAAGGCTTGCCAAAGTGCTAAGATTCAGCATTTCACCATCATTGTAAAGCCTTAGTTATTTTGATGCTTTGACAAAGTAATTTCTGAAGATTATAATTTATTTCATGTGATTAGCGATTCATTTACGTCTGTCCCTCATTTTAAGGTCAACCCTGTTACGTGAACTGAACTCTCATTTTAATATGGTAAAACTATTTATCTTTAAATATTTGTTCAAAAGAAACATTGAACTTCTAATAGTCAAATCATAATGTAAAAGCAGGTGAGCTGGTTCTACTCTTTTTGGCCATTTTCTTGTGTTTTGTGGTGGAAAACTGAGCGGTTCGAGCATAACACATCAACCCTGTTATTTTTAAAACATTTTAGTCATTTAGCAGGCGCTCTTAACCAGCGGGACTTTTCAGTTAGTGCATTCATATTAAGATAGCTAGGTGGAACAACCACATATCACAGTCATAGTAAGTATTTTTTTGTGAAGCTTTCATTCAATTGCCACTCCCTGTTGCACACAACAAGCTTCCATTTCCCCTGTCACGAGGGGATTTACGGCTGATTTAAGATGAAATTGTCAACCGTTATGGTCAACCCTGTTACGGTCAACCCTGTTACAGTCAACCCTATTACTTTATTTGGCTCTTATTAGGCACTTACTATAGTATATTTTTTTTGATGGGAAATGTGTTTTTTATTAAGCTGAACATGCGCTCTTTGTGACAGAATGTAAAAATTAGGTATAAAATTAGAAGTTACACTTCTCAAAAGGCACCAAATTGGTGGAACGACCCAGATGGGTTGCTTTTACTTTGATTTTACTTAGAGGAGGTCATTAAAAAAGTTGTGCATTTTACCTTCATCACATGATCAATGTCGTAATTCTTCTCAAGCACAGATTTGTGTCTAGAGGAGAGAAAAACACGAGGAAGCAGGAAGTAGGTTTGCTTCAATGGGAACTTGGGGAAGTAGGTTTGCAACAATGGGGAACATAGGGAAGCATGTGGGTTTGCTTCAATATATCCAATGGAAATGTTAATGAAATGATTGGGGTCTGACAGTAGAGTACCGAGTGCTTAGCACTGTGACAACTGCTGATGTAAAAAGGGATTTATAAAATACATTTGATTGATTAAGATAGGAAAATATCCCAAGAGAGAGAGAGAGAGAGAGAGAGAGAGAGAGAGAGAGAGAGAGAGAGAGAGAGAGAGAGAGAGAGAGAGAAAGAGATATTAGCTGTTAGCCTTTAGAGCCCAACCTCAGGGGTCACTAAAAGCTAACATCTAAAAGCTAAACAATGTAGCTCAGTGCAGCTAAGAGCTAAGATCTAAACTAGGCAAATCCCCCAGTAGCCTGTCCGGCCCCCTACGGCCCCCACCCACCTGTCCACACCCGCCTGCAGGCAGCTGGTGAGGTAGGAGTTGAAGAGAAAGCGGTCCAGAGGCTTCTCCAGCGACGCTGTGCACTCAAACACATCCCAGCCTGCCGAGAACACAACCACGCCTTTCAGACATGTTTCCCTGCCCATCCTCCCCAGGTAGTTCGCCAGCATCATCCTGGGATTAGAAAGACAGGGAGAGGGTAGGGGGAAAGGGGAGAGGACGGTGGAGGGGAGAGAGGGGAGAGAGGGGAGAGGGTTGGGGAGAAGGGAGAGGAGAGAGGGGAAACCCTCACTTAGGTAGGGGATTATAGCTGTAATACCTATTTTGACATGGTTTAAGTACTACTGAGAGGCTGAGCTCTCTGAATCAAATGAAAAGTGCTATTTCTGACAGGGGAAAGGAGGAGGCTGCAAAATAAATAAAATACATAACCAACCCATGAAACCATTTCTGCTGGTGAGCGTTTACTTAATTTTTTAAAATATCAATACAAACCTATGGATGGGACAAACAAGTACTTTCCAGGCTCTACATAAAACGTAGTATCTTTAGACTGACTCCCACAGTTCAGTGAAGTGATACTATAGTGTAGTATTGCTCCATACATACATGGACAGTGCCTTCGGAAAGTATTCAGACCCCTTGAATTTTTCCACATTTTGTTACATTACAGCCTTATTCTAAAATTTATTAAATAAATAAAAATCCTGAGCAATCTAGACACAATACCCCATAATGACAAAGCGAAAACAGGTTTTGCAAATGTATTAAAAATAAAAAACAGAAATACCTTTTTTACATAATTATTCAGACCCTTTGCTATGAGACTCGAAATTGAGCTCAGGTGCATCTTGTTTCCATTGGTCATCCTTGAGATGTTTCTACAAATTGATTGGAGTTCACCTGTGGTAAATTCAATTGATTGGACATTATTTGGAAAGGAACACACCTGTCTATATAAGGTCCCACAGTTGACAGTGCATGTCAGAGCAAAAACCAAGCCATGAGGTCGAAGGAATTGTCCGTAGAGCTCCGAGACAGGATTGTGTTGAGGCACAGATCTGGGGAAGGGTACCAAAAAAGAACACAGTGGCCTCCATCATTCTTAAATGGAAGAAGTTTGGAACCACTTGGAGTTTGCCAAAAGGCACCTAAAGACTCTCAGATCATGAGAAACAAGATTATCTGGTCTGATGAAACCAAGATTGAACTCTTTGGCCTGAATGCCAAGCATCACGTCTGGAGGAAACCTGGCACCATCCCTACGGTGAAGCATGGTGGTGGCAGCATCATGCTGTGGGGCTGTTTTTCAGCGGCAGGGACTGGGAGACTAGTTAGGATCGAGGGAAAGATTAACGGAGCAAAGTACAGAGAGATCCTTAATGAAAACCTGCTCCAGAGTGCTCAGGATCTCAGACTGGGGCGAAGTTTCACCTTCCAACAGGACAACGACCCTAAGCACACAGCCAAGACAACGCAGGAGTGGCTTCAGGACAAGTCTCTGAATGTCCTTGAGTCAAAGACATGATCAGTCTATAATTTTAATGGTAGGTTTATTTGAACAGTGAGAGACAGAATAACAACAAAGAAATCCAGAAAAACGCATGTCAAAAATTTTATGAATTAATTTGCATTTTAATGAGGGAAATAAGTATTTGACCCCTCTGCAAAACATGACTTAGTACTTGGTGGCAAAACCCTTGTTGGCAATCACAGAGGTCAGACGTTTCTTGTAGTTAGCCACCAGGTTTGCACACATCTCAGGAGGGATTTTGTCCCACTCCTCTTTGCAGATCTTCTCCAAGTCATTAAGGTTTCGAGCCTGACGTTTGGCATTTTGAACCTTCAGCTCCCTCCACAGATTTTCTATGAGATTAAGGTCTGGAGACTGGCTAGGCCACTCCTTGACCTTAATGTGCTTCTTCTTGAGCCACTCCTTTGTTGCCTTGGCCGTGTGTTTTGGGTCATTGTCATGCTGGAATACCCATCCACGACCCATTTTCAATGCCCTGGCTGAGGAAAGGAGGTTCTTACCCAAGAATTGACGGTACATGGTGCCGTCCATCGTCCCTTTGATGCGGTGAAGTTGTCCTGTCCCCTTAGCAGAAAAACACCCCCAAAGCATAATGTTTCCACCTCCATGTTTGACGGTGGGGATGGTGTTCTTGGGGTCATAGGCAGCATTCCTCCTCCTCCAAACATGGCGAATTGAGTTGATGCCAAAGAGCTAAATTTTGGTTTAATCTGACCACAACACTTTCACCGAGTTCTCCTCTGAATCATTCAGATGTTCATTGGCAAACTTCAGACGGGCCTGTATATGTGCTTTTTTGAACAGGGGGACCTTGCGGGCGCTGCAGGATTTCAGTCCTTCACGGCGTAGTGTGTTACCAATTGTTTTCTTGGTGACTATGGTCCCAGCTGCCTTGAGATCATTGACAAGATCCTCCCGTGTAGTTCTGGGCTGATTCTTCACCATTCTCATGATCATTGCAACTCCACAAGGTGAGATCTTGCATGGAGCCCCAGGCCGATGAGGATTGACAGTTCTTTTGTGTTTCTTCCATTTGCGAATAATCGCACCAGCTGTTGTCACCTTCTCACCAAGCTGCTTGGCGATGGTCTTGTAGCCCATTCCAGCCTTGTGTAGGTCTACAATCTTGTCCCTGACATCCTTGGAGAGCTCTTTGGTCTTGGACATGGTGGAGAGTTTGGAATCTGATTGATTGATTGCTTCTGTGGACAGGTGTCTTTTATACAGGTATCAAGCTAAGATTAGGAGCACTCCCTTTAAGAGTGTGCTCCTAATCTCAGCTCGTTACCTGTATAAAAGACACCTGGGAGCCAGAAATCTTTCTGATTGAGAGGGGGTCAAATACTTATTTCCCTCATTAAAATGCAAATCAATATTTAACATTTTTGACATGCGTTTTTTCTGGATTTTTTTGTTGTTATTCTGTCTCTCACTGTTCAAATAAACCTACCATTAAAATTATAGACTGATCATTTCTTTGTCAGTGGGCAAACTTACAAAATCAGCAGGGGATCAAATACTTTTTTCCCTCACTGTATCAAAACTATTAAATAACCCATATGGAATCATGTAGTAACCAAAAAAGTGTTAAACAAATCAAAATATATTATACATTTGAGATTCTTCAAATAGCCACCCTTTGACTTGATGACAGCTTTGCACAGTCTTGGCATTCTTTCAACCAGCTTCATGAGGTAGTCACCTGGAATGCATTTCAATTAACAGGTGTGCTTGCATTTCAATTAACAGGTGTGCTTTCTTAAAAGTTAATTTGTGGAATTTCTTTCCTTCTTAATGCGTTTGAGCCAATCAGTTGTGTTGTGACAAGGTAGGGGTGGTATACAGAAGATAGCCCTATTTGGTAAAAGACCAAGTCCATATTATGGCAAGAACAGCTCAAATAAGCAAAAAGAAACGACAGTCCATCATTACTTTAAGACATGAAGGTCAGTCAATATGGAACATTTCAAGAACTTTGAAAGTTTCTTCAAGTGCACTGGCAAAAACCATTAAGCGCTATGATGAAACTGGCTCTCATGAGGACTGCCACAGGAATGGAAGTCCCAGAGTTTTTTTTTTTTTTGGGGGTAGATTTGCTTAATATTGCAGATAGATTGTAACTTCCATCAATGTAATTGTCTGCATCACTTCCAATCCCCCATGTTTTATATATATATACTCCCCTTTATTACTTTTCAACCCTGCCATCCTTTCCCTACTTGGGGTAAATTAGTGAACAACAATGCTTAGGCCTCTACTTCCAGCTTATACTTACTGGAAGTCCCAGAGTTACCTCCGCTGCAGAGGATAAGTTCATTAGAGTTACCAGCCTCAGAAATTGCAGCCCAAATAAATGCTTCACAGAGTTCAAGTAACAGACACATCTCAACATCAACTGTTCAGAGGAGACTGTGTGAATCAGGCCTTCATGGTCGAATTTCTGCGAAGAAACCACTACTAAAGGACACCAATAAGAAGAAGAGACTGGCTTGGGCCAAGAAACACTAGACACCGATGGAAATTTGTCCTTTGGTCTGCAGTCCAAATTGAGGATTTTTGGTTCCAACCGCCGTGTCTTTGTGAGACGCGGTGTGGGTGAACGGATTATCTCCGTATGTTTATTTCCCACTGTAAAGCATGGAGGAGGAGGTGTTATGGTGTGGGGGTGCTTTGCTGGTGACATTTTCTGTGATTTATTTAGAATTCAAGGCACACTTAACCAGCATGGCTACCACAGCATTCTGCAGTGATATGCCATCCCATCTGGTTTGGGCTTAGTGGGACTATCATTTGTTTTTCAACAGGACAATGATCCAACACACCTCCAGGCTGTGTAAGGGCTATTTTACCAAGAAGGAGAGTGATGGAGTGCTGCATCAGATGGACCTGGCCTCCACAATCCTCCGACCTCAACCAAATTGAGATGGTTTGGGATGAGTCGGACTGCAGAGTGAAGAAAAAGCAGCCAACAAGTGCTCAGCATATGTGGGGACTCCTTCAAGACTGTTGAAAAAGCATTCCAGGTGAAGCTTGTGCCAAGAGAGTGCAAAGCTGTCATCATGGCAAAGGGTGGCTATTTGAAGACTCTCAAATATAAAATATATTTGGATTTGTTTAACACTTTTTTGGTTACTACATGATTCCGTATGTGTTATTTCATAGTTTTGATGTCTTCACTATTATTCTATAATGTAGAAAATAGTAAAAATAAAGAAAAACCATTGCATGTGTAGGTGTTCTAAAACTTTTGACCGGTAGTGTATGTAAATGTGATATTTAAGTTTTTATTTTATCATAAATTAGCAAAAATTTATAAAAACCTGTTTTTGCTTTGTCATTATGGGGTATTGTGTGTAGATTGATCAAAAAAACAACAACATTTAATCAATTTTAGAATAAGTCTGTAACGTAACAAAATGTGGAAAAAGTCAAGGGGTCTGAATACTTTCTGAAGGCCCGTTGACATCAATACGGTAGCCTACATCAACACATGATTTATGCAGAAGTCTGAGTAATGCATGCAGCTCTCAGGATTTGGGCTACAGTCACTGTCCATTGAAGTGAGAAAGCATGAAGAGGCACCTACTAACCCTCCCATGGAGACCCCAGCAGCCATGAGAGGGGCGTCCTCATTTGTCCTCTGGATGTGTTCGATGACCGCCTCCAGGTCCTCTGTGTTGGCAGCACAGTATGTTCTGGGAGTCTGGTAGCACACAAAGATAAGAAGAGTTCACTCTGAGTGGTGTGTGTGTGTGTGTGTGTGTGTGTGTGTGTGTGTGTGTGTATGTGTGTGTGTGTACCATGTCCCTTTCGTGTTACAGCACAGTTTTTCTGTTGGTAGATTGACTTTCGACCGTACGGAGGAAAGTACGGCAAAGGAAAAAAACAAACACACACACACACACACACACACACACACACACACACACAGGCATGCAAATATCACTGCGACCTCTGCATGTGCACACACTGTTCCGGGATCTATAGTCAGATGTGCGGAGAACTCATACTGTACATTAATTACATGCAAGCCTTCACACCCATCCTCACACATACATGTGCACAAACACTGCTTGTGACTTAAAGGCCAAACACTCTCCTTGACGCTATACAGTATATTCATCATGCTGTATTGGAATGAGTGGTAGAAAAATATCCACTGGCATTAAAAATGGCTGACTCAGGGACAAGGGCTATTTAGAGTTAGAGCAGTAGCAACCACAGGAGGAGGTATACTGTAATACTATTTAAGAGCAGTCAGAGACGTAGCATGCAGCATCTATACGTCTGCTGCTGGATAGCCTTATTCAGCTAATGGCCTGTAGCATCTGTCCATCACAAGCACTATCGATTAATTCAAGCATTCTTCTATCACATTGGGCAAATGATCCAGTGACAGTGAAATAAAACCACAGACATGGAGAACATGCTGCAAGCTGGGACTACCAGTATCTTTCTTCATCAATATTCTTGCACAAAGTTCAGCCCGAGTGTTTTCTCACAGCAGTCATATCCAGTTTCTGTGTCCTCATAGCCTACATTTGAGTAAAGGACTTGAGTGGAGTAGGAACTCTACTGGTGCTTTTCCAATGAGACTTACCCCCACACCAATGGGCCACCAGTGTTTTATGTTATTGGAAGCTCTAGTGTTATTGTGTTTCCATCAGGAGTGTGACACTAAAGCAGAATCAACAACATCTGCATCATTCAAGGCTGTTGCTTTGTGAGAAGATGTTAAAGTTCACAGTTAGCCATGGTTATGTAATTGCCAGCTGAAAAGTACCCAGGGCCTTGGCCCCAAGTGAGACCAGGTCCGCCGGAGCCATGGCCCAATGAGACACGGGTGCTGGCCCACGTAGATGGAAACAGAAAAGTCTGAGCCTTTTGGGTAAAACACCGAGGTAAATCCTGTATGGAAATTAGCCATACTGGTAATGTTACAACAATAATAAAAACAGCTTGAAACTATTTAGCTTTTGATGATACAGTAATAAAGTTTTCTACTACAATACAGCTACAATACAAAGTTCAAAGTCCAATAACCATCCATTGTAGTAACGCTACATATTACTATGAAATATGATGTAAATTAAACGGACCAACTGAAAAATGTACTGTATGCTAAATGCTAAGAGTAACGAGGCGTTCGAGACCTGAAGAATTGAATTAGCTCCAAAAGCTAATGCTTAGGCTTTAGCTGAGCGGGCTACCACACTATTGTGGTGTGTGAGTGGGGGGTCTGGGTGGAATTAGGCCAGTAGCCCTAGTTGTGGCCTAGCAGAGGGCACTTCTCACACAGAAGGACATTCATTCTAACACTGTGCCCTATTCAAACAATGGACGCCATTCACACTCAACTGGGCACAGAGAAAACAGTCACAAAGGCGTATGAAAGCGTAGTCATTTGCATAAAACTTCAGCACAATTCCTCAACGCTAGTGGAAGGAGGATAATTCCTTTCTTACCACCACGTTATGTAGTGCAATAGCTGTAATCATTCTTCACATATGCACTCATAGAGATCCTACTAAATTACTAGTATTCTAATTCCTAATTCTACGTGTGCACTACAGTATTGGCAACTGAGAATATCCCTTTCAGATGACACCCTGGCCTGGGGTCGCTGTTGTAATAAGATAACTGGTGTGTGTGTGTGTGTGTGTGTGTGTGTTCTTGCTTGCATGCATGTGTGTGTGTCTATGTGACTGCACATGTGAATAGAACAAGGACAAGACACAAAACAACCCATTCATTCATTCTGAGAGCAAAGATATCAAAAGGTAAATTGGACGAATTGTGGCCACAAACTATGGTATGATACAATATTCCAATTGTGGATTGGCTGAGCTGTTTGGGTGACACTGGTACATAATATAATTTACCCACTGGGCACAGACAAGTTCAACGTCTAGTTTTGATTTACCTTTGGTTGAGTTGTCAACTAATGTGAATTCAACGTGAAATCATGTCATTGGGATTAAGGTTAAAAGTTTGGTGAAAAAAATACAAAATGCCCTTGATGACTTTCTGCAAATCCAATCAGATTTCCCACGTCATCACATAGATTTCTTTGGTTGAAATGACGTGGAAACAACGTTGATTCAACCAGTTTTTGTCCAGTGCATATGCACATTTTCCAAAGAGTTAGCATTTCTTGAATTGCATCATAGCCCTTCCTCGCTTCAATGGAGATTGACAGTAGAGTAAAGACCTAATTGTTGGCTAAATATATGAATGGGAATAGATTCATATGAAAAATGTATGTACTCACTAACTGTAAGTCGCTCTGGATAAGAGCGTCTGCTAAATGACTCAAATGTAAATGTAAATGTAATAAACCTTGAGCTACAGTTGGCCTTGGTGAAGACAGAACAGGGAAAGGTCATTCCACTCTATGGACCAGAGCGTGAATACACTATCTATCTGTCTTCCTGTAACTTCATCATCTCTGCTATGTGACAACATTGTCTGTCTGCATGCTTTCTGGACTAGGCTCGTTGTGGGTTGCCCATTACACTATGGGTTACACACTATGGGTTACACACTATAGGTTACACATGCCACGTGTGACACAGACACAGACATGCTATGGGGTGCTGGGTGACATAGTGAAGGGGGACGTAACACTGAAGAATAGCTCCAATCACAATGCAAGGGAGAGTATGCACTCTGCACAGGCATGTGGAGCAGAGTGCCGAAAGGATGTAGGGCCTGTGCCTTTGTGTCATGTTGTGAGTGTTTGCATATCTGTGTAGATTAAGATAATAATAATAATAATAATAATAATAATAATAATAATAATAATAATGCCATTTAGCAGACGCTTTTATCCAAAGCGACTTACAGTCATGCGTGCATACATTTTTGTGTATGGGTGGTCCCGGGGATCGAACCCACTACCCTGGCGTTACAAGCGCCGTGCTCTACCAGCCTTTTGATTGTACATGAAGATACCTTTTTATTGTACAGAGTAATATAATCGTTGCAAAATGTTATGTTTTTGAATGCATGTCTGAATTGAAAACATGATCCTTTTAAACTGTACTTTGTATGAATATTAGACTCTTACCAAGAGAGTTTCGCCAGACACCCCTCTGTTGTTGAATACCGCACACCTGAAACACAACAAAAACATGCACTTAACCCTTTAAAATCCATTCATTGCATTGCATTCCTAGCATTTTTTCTGAGAAATGACACTAGTTTCACCAATTGACATTATGTGTCAAAATAATGCTCTAACTTCCAGGTGCACTGTCTTCCAGGTGCACTGTCTTCCAGGTGCATTGCCATTGCAAATTGTTAAATGAGGTGAAAAGGAGACTGGAGCACGACTTTAATGCTTATACAGCTATTATGATTCAGTTCCTAAATGTAAGAGAATTTGCAGGTACACTGCCACCAAACAATGTTTAAACAAATGCACTTCACAGCAGTGAAAAGGGAATAAGGTGGAATTTGTAAAGAACCAGTGGAGGCTGCTAAGGGGAGGACTACTCATAATAATGTCTGGAACGGAGCAAATGGAATGGCATCAAACGCATACCACGAGCCCGTCCTCCCCAATTAAGGTGCTACCAACCACCTGTGAAAGGGACACATCTGTTGTTGTATTAGTCCTTAAGACCTGAACAGCAGTAGCAGAAATCTCTCTCTAGTCATCTGTTATCTAAGAGACTGGCTGTGAAAACTCAGCAGCAGGGTGGGGGCATGCTGTAGGTTGGGGGGTGGACAGGGCAGGGAATGGTGTGACGCACATTCACTTCCTCCTGCATAGGCAAAGCTGGTTGGGCTAAGCTAAGCTGCAAAGCTTGTACCAGTAAGCTGTAATTCATTAAGCTTGCAGGACAGTGCCGGGGCGAGGGCAGGGGTGGAAAGATGCTGAGTTTGCCTGCTTTCCCCCCTCCCTTCCCTGCTCCGTTTGCCTGCCCCTTCCCACTCTTCTCTGCCCCCCTCCCTCTCTTCTCTGCCCCCTCCCTCTCTTCTCTGCCCCCCTCCCTCTCTTCTCTGCCCCTCTCCCTCTCTTCTCTGCCCCCTCCCTCTCTTCTCTGCCCCCCTCCCTCTCTTCTCTGCCCCCCTCCCTCTCTTCTCTGCCCCCCTCCCTCTCTTCTCTGCCCCTCTCCCTCTCTTCTCTGCCCCCCTCCCTCTCTTCTCTGCCCCCCTCCCTCTCTTCTCTGCCCCCCTCCCTCTCTTCTCTACCCCCTCCCTCTCTTCTCTGCCCCCCTCCCACTCTTCTCTGCCCCCCTCCCACTCTTCTCTGCCCCCCTCCCACTCTTCTCTGCCCCCCTCCCTCTGTTTGAAAGAATGAGCACAGGGAACACAGAACACAGAGGGGCCTTTTGGAGGAGAAAAAAAACTGCCTCCCTCAGCATCTCTTAGTGCAACGTTCAGCTCTTTCTTTCCAAAGCAGGTCTGCACTGCTCTGCCTACTCTTTCGGCAGCTGCTTACCTCAAGTAACCTTGATCCATTCATAGACAGTTTTCGACTCCTAACATATACAATATCTTGGGACTTTCATTGTAAAGAGAATGTATTTGAATTTAGACTATTGAACTGCAATGCACTAAAACAGATGAGCAAGAGTTGACTGTGCACTGTGTTTACAATAGTCCTACCGGCTAAGACATAGGCGTAATCCACAGTGTTGAATGGAACAACCGTCTGCATGAATAAAAACTGTGCACTGTGCAGTACTGTCCAGTACTTGTAACCAGGACCACCCACCTATATCCCAGATCCCTGCTCTGCTGCACCATGTGGAGGATGTAGGACTCTCTGCTGGTACCGGTCAGGCCTGGGAGCAGCAGGACGGTGGGCCGTGTGGCCGCGTTGGGGTGGGAGGCGCTGTCATCGTTGTCGAACCAATCCAGAGAGATCTGCCCTCCATCTTCTGCTCTAATGAGCTCACTGCAAAGAGGAGGAGGTCAGATATAACAGTCAGGGTAGAAAAAGACACCACTAAATTACACACACACACACGGGACAAACTCAGCAAGTAGGCCTAGGTTCTGCACTGCAGCTTTCATACAATATGTTCAGTAAAGCAAAGCTCATTGCACAGAATGCAGAGGAATTTACAAGGTTTTGTAAATACTCAACCTCCAAGGTTCTTACAGATTATGCTTTGTGATTTAAATAAGCAGAACTATATAATCCATATAGGGACCAACAAGACAATAAACATTACTTTTGTTAATAATTCTATACAGTAAAGTATTACATTTCAGATATATCCTGTACATATTGCATTAGATAGGGTATAGTATGTACACTGTATTGCACATGATATTGCTTTCTAACCAAACCTCAAATCAAGACATTGCAAAAATGCATTGTTCTTTACACAAATATCTCCCTTCAGTTGCAGGTACAATGATTACTACAGTGTGGACCCTTCACTAACGTTACCTTTGTCAAAGGGAATGCAGTCTGGCACTAGTGGAGCCTCTCAGGCTTCGTTTACACAGGCAGCCCAATTCAGACCTTTTGCCAATTATTTGTCATATCTGATACCTATGAGATTTTCCCTAATGTGTAAACAAAACAAAAAACACATGGAAGCTGATCTTTTGACTTCAGATTTATACCACATCCATATGTGGATCTCAATCCTGATATAATTTGGATGATCCATTTGTGACCTCAGTCTGGACGCTCAGATCCAATTTTTTTGTTCTGAAGTGATTTTTTTGCACATGACCTGCCCTTTACCACGACAACCACCCCCAAATGTAAAGGAACAGCGACATCAAATTTGCTTTGCATCTGTGTGCTACTGCAGAGGCTACAAATCTGATATGGGTCACATGTAAAACTGAGGATGAACAGTCAGAAAAAAAGACCACGCTACTCAGGAGCAGGGAAGGGCAAGGAAGGGGAAGAGGGGGAGGGAGGGAGGGGGGGGTAGCTGGCTGCAGCAGCAGTGGATTCTTATGGAGAATCAATTTCCAGTTTCCACAAGCCTACACCGTCAGCTGAGGTCAACAAATCCCACTGTAATCCTTTTCATGCCACCAACCCACTAAACGAGCAACCAGGCGACAACACCAACGTGGCTGGCCCTGCGGCCCATGTACAGTATGTCTGTCTAATTGGAAGTGGAATGAAATTACAGAACCACACCAGCATTAAATATGCACTTAAAGGCCAGACTGGGGCAGCCACTGGGGTCGTGGGCCATGCACCAATCTGGAGCCAGCTGGTCAGGGCATGCACCAATTGGGAGCGAGCACGATCCACTGAACAGGAAGAGGAGGACAACTCTTTCAAATCAAATAAAAGTTTATTGGTCGCATACACAGATTTGCAGATGTTATTGCAGGTGCAGCGAAATGCTTGTTTCTAGATCCAACAGTGCAGGGAACATTGCAGGGAACTATTTTATAGACATGATAATCCCTGGATAGTAGAGGTCTTCTCTTCCTTCAGGACTAATAACCTCCCGCAAATGTCATCGGCTAAACACACACGCACACACATGCACACACTGGCTTTGATCTGAGACAGGTGGTAGGTGAGACCCGCCTGCTGCCATGGTGCATTGTGGGATGTGGGAAACATGTAGCTGCTTTATTGGACAACGGTCAGACAAAGGCTAAGGGAAGTGGAATGCCCTTGGCACTAAATAAAATCAAATACATTTTATTTGTCACATGCTTCGTAAACAACAGATGTAGACTGACAGTGAAATGCTTAATTACGGGTCCTTTTCCAACAATGCAGAGTTAAAGATCAAGATAATAATAATACAAATAAACAATAGAAATAGTGACATGAGGAACTAGGGCATTCTTCTGAGTCATTGGGTTCAGATCAAGACAAGTCAGCATTTACTACACTGACATACTGTACGTATATGTCTGACTGACTGCATGAGTGGACTGGCTGTCATGGCCAGGACAGTGATAGACGGCCTATAGCCAGACTAACATCCCATTCTGTGGTTAGTTACCTATAGTGCCACTTTCAGTAATAGTTGTAAAGACAATTGATTTCAGAAGTAGGCCTACTCTCCATCTTGGTTGGCCATCGAAGTCAATGATGACATTGCTCCTTAGTAGACAACCTACACAAATACAGTAACTGATAAAACCGATTGAATGATGACAAAACAATTAGGTACTGTATTTGGACAGTAAATCTGATCGAACCACTAGGCTATTTCCTACTAATTTCAGTTCTGTGGAATATACTGTATACTAACTACCTCCAACCCCTTTTAATTAATTTAAATCCACCTAATGAATGCAGGAGGCCTGGGACACCCTGGCCATTAATCTCTAACAGAATGCACTAAAGAAGCCCGGGTGGCCTGAGCCTATACCATTACACAAAATACTATTTTCACCTTTCTGCTGCTAAGTCTTGGCTAAGAACAAGACGCAGGAAATTTGTTTCACGTTGTTAAACCTGAATGAAAGGAATCAAAGAATGGGCACATTTCAGTACTTAGATGATCAAACCAACTGTTTTAAAGCCTTAAAGCCTAATAATAAAGCAATCAAAAGTGGAAGTAAGGTAAAGCCTGTTCCTAATACGGCAGGGAATTTTCCACTACTTTACTGTATGTCGCCATGGCTGCTGTCTACAGTGGAAACTGACCAATTGCGTTTGATGGTGAACCATTCGTTTTTTTACCTTGACCAACCATGTGACCTGACCAGGAAAAACATAGGGCCTTAGTTCCCATACCCTTTAACCAGGCCCAGACTAAGCATTTCGGTCCCGGGGCACCTACCTCCAGGAGGCCCCCCAGCTAACTTCCTGCATTTCAACACATTTTACCATGGGGCAGAGAGAAACATTTGCAGTTTTATAATACTATTCTACACATGTTGTCATGAGAGAAGATGTTGCCGTTTTAAAGCTAATTTCCAGCTATTCTACACATTTTGCCATGAGGCTGAGAGAAAATGTTGCAGTTTTAAAGCTAAATTATTTTGCCATCGCTTATGACGTGTTCATATGCAATTTGGTGTCCGGGGCCCCAGGGCACATGCCCTGCGTGCCCGTTCACTAATCCGGTCCTGCCTTTAACTAGGGCCCAGAGTTTTTCCTTGTTAGGTCACGTGCCAAGAAAGAACTCAGGGCACTAACTAACCATGGGACATTACCTGGCCTAAGGATAGCAAGTGTGTTGGCTACTGGTGGTAACTGGTGATGAGTGGATAACGTCTGCTGCATGAAGTGGATTAACTGGTCACTAAGCCAAGTGACCCTTGAACTTTGTCATACATTGAGCGAACATGGAAGAGCAGGTCTGAGCAGAACCCAACAATTCTTAAAATATTTGAAATACATACTTACAGTATTCTTTTTGGTAAACAGGACATGTATAATGTAGAGGTGTATTTTGAAACCAACACCATGCAACAGGCTTATCTCTTATGAGATATAAACGCCATGAGTTTAAACCCATTTCTCCAGTTTAATTCCAGTTCACCCAGTTTCATTTCACAATCACACCAGGGAAACCCTCCCCCTTCACATGCTGAAGATCTTCTCAGCAATATCTGTTCATTTTTAGATAGGTGTTTCAACAGTGTACAGAGATGTGATGTATTATAGTGTTTATACAATAACACTACTACCATCACATCTGATCCTATAAAAGTCTTACTTTCTGTAGCTGACACCCGGTTTAGCCGTGACGAAGGGCCTAAGCAGCGTCTGGATCCGGCTCTCCCAGCACCAGAAGGTGGGGTAGTAGGTCTCTGACACCACGGGACATTGGTCCCGCAGGAACTGGTAGAATTTCTTACCACCAGAAATCAGTTGGGGCTTCTGCAATACAAGACATGAACAGTGTAAGTCAGTGATGTGGCTTTCCAATTATGACATTAGCCTAATAGCTTGTTTAGAGAAAGAAATATGGACCATGAGGGTTGAAAGGATAGATCACATACTTTTCAAGACTCAAATATTTTTTCATTCATGATTTAAACTATTTTAGGTGAAACTATTTCAAACATCATCTGGTTTTTATCCGATCTGTGGCAAGGGAAATATAAATGTTTGTGCTTATCCCAATTTAAAGGACAAAATGTATACTACTGATGACAATCTCTTGAAAACAGTTCTTATACTTCATCATCATTCACCATCTACACAACCCCTCTCTTACAGTACCCATATAGTGCAGCCTCTTCACTGAAATCATGTGATATCGAATTCTCTGTCTTGCACTTTCATAAATGACATGTCAACATAAGTCATATTTCATTGTTCCATATGGTTTATTTGCTACTGGTGCAACCTTGGTGTATAACATTCAAAATGAAGGATCTCCACAACTATAGTGTAATTGTAATGCACTATCAAGACTGGAATCTCAAGTTTATATTGCTCTACTTTTAGTCTAGAGGACTGTGTAAAGTGTGAAAATATGAAATGTTTTGGTGAGTTATAGAGACATTCTGCAGTCACTAGTGATGGAAAGGAAGGAGATTGGTAATGAGAACACAGCGACAGTAGGCTGTGTTGTAACTGGGATTATATGAGGTCACCACAATATCAAATCAAACACATCTGTCCTGTCAGAGCATAGAGACATTTAATCTCTGAATTTAGGTATAATGAAGAATAGAATGCATGACCCCTACTAATATGTATTTATATAATCTAACATTAGCCCAATGTTATGTAGCCTAGGCCTATGTGTTTAATTATTCGGGAAAACGAATATCGGTAAAAACATTCATTTGTGAATATGCAGTAGGCTACACTGCATAAAGATGTTTGACAGCTTGTATAACAATAGTCTACACCCAGTCTACATTACTGCCTTTTCAGTTTACAATAAGGACTCACGATAAAATATATGCAGCCTAAACGGCAATTTAACATTTGTATATCTGTAGGCCTTGTACAAATCTTGAAATTTCACATTTAGTCTAAAGAAAATACGACACCATTTTATTGAAAGATGTCATATCACATGGGCAGTATCAGCCTCCTCAGCAAACCATCTAGCTGCTGAGCCGGTTTGATGCGCAAAAGCGCCAGCGATATCCTCCATCATAATAACCGTTATGCCACCTTTTAATAAGACAATTGTCAGTTACAATGTATCCATTTCTATTAAATAAGGATTCTTCTAAGCAGCCTCTGTGACCCCTACCTTCGCGACAGAGATCAAGTAGTAGTAGGCATAAGCTGCGCTGAAGCCGAGTACCAGTGACAGTACTCCAGATCCAAAAAGCCCAACTTTCACTTGATTTTCCAGATAAAGTGACAGGTCCCTTGTCAAAACATTAAAATTGAAGTCCAGTGAGATCATTGCCCTGTTATGTCGCGCTCTTCAGGTATAGCGGCCAGGATCGAATGAAAACCTCTGCTGCTCTGGAATGGATGCATGCACTAATGCTCAGTGATGTGCAGAGAAGGGGAGAGTCAATGAAAGGGGAGCGATATATATAGAGGCAGACGATGGCGCTCTTTGACCGTCCTGCGCTGAGATGTAGCATGCGCGATTGTAGGCTTTTATAACACTTGCAGTGGATGCAGCCTAAATTGCATTGGGGACAGTCAAGGCTGTTGGGACTGCTTTATGTAGGCCCTAACAGTTTGTGGGCACCGTTTGTCACTGTTATAGTGCAATTCATGTATTGTTTAGTGTTGCTTAGTGGCTTTGCTGGCATACATAAAAATAAAAATTTGACTTTGCCCCAACAAGATTTACATGCTAAAATCGCCACTGGGTATTATACATTTTGTATGATGTACTGTTTTATCTTTTGTTTTATGTGTAATGTAAGTGCCTTAATGTGTTTGGACCCCAGGAAGAGTAGCTGCTGCCTTGGCAGGAAGTAATGGGGATCCTTAATAAACCCCAGGAAGAGTAGCTGCTGCCTTGGCAGGAAGTAATGGGGATCCTTAATAAACCCCAGGAAGAGTAGCTGCTGCCTTGGCAGGAAGTAATGTGGATCCTTAATAAACCCCAGGAAGAGTAGCTGCTACTTGGCAGGAAGTAATGGTGATCCTTAATAAACCCCAGGAAGAGTAGCTGCTGCCTTGGCAGGAAGTAATGGGGATCCTTAATAAATACAAATACAAATAATGGTATGTCACTTGGACGATTCTTGGGAATCCATTAACATTTAGGAGATCCTTAAGTCCAGTAAATCTTTACAGTCAATGAATTAGATCTAATCAGATCTAATGCACATAGCCTGCGTAATGCACCTTTACATCCAGTCTAAATCCCTGACCTTATGACAATCATTCAGATCAGAGATATCTTCAAGAGAGAAAGAAAGGAAGGATACTTTACATAACGGCCACAGGCCGCTCAATGAAAACCAGTGACTATAGGTTGTTTTCTTAAATAGGTTGTGAATACATTATTCCAGGGAAGCAAATATATTCAAATGTATCATAGGCTACAGGTCACTGGAATAGAATACAATACAATACAATACAATACAATACAATACAATAGAAAATATGCTACTCTAACCACAAAAAACTACCAAACAACAGGCCTATGGTCAATGTTTTATCACAGACTATGTGTTTCTGCACACATACAGTGCCATGCAAAAGTATTCATCCCCCTTGGCGTTTTTCCTATTTTGTTGCATTACAACCTGAAATTTAAATTGATTTTTATTTGGATTTCATGTAATGGATAAAATAGTCCAAATTGGTGAGGTGAAATGAAAAAAAGAACTTGTTTCAAAAAAAGATAAATAACGGAAGAGTGGTGTGTGCATATGTATTCACCCCCTTTGCTATGAAGCCCCTAAAAGCAATGGGTTTTATTCTGGCCACTCTTCAGTAAAGCCCAGCTCTGTGGAGTGTATGGCTTAAAGTGGTCCTATGAACAGATACACCAATCTCCGCTGTGGAGCTTTGCAGCTCCTTCAGGGTTATCTTTGGTCTCTTTGTTGCCTCTCTGATTAATGCCCTCCTTGCCTGGTCCGTGAGTTTTGGTGGGCGGCCCTCTCTTGGCAGGTTTGTTGTGGTGCCATATTCAATTTTTTTATAATGGATTTAATGGTGCTACGTGGGATGTTCAAAGTTTCGGATATTTTTTTATAATCCAACCCTGATCTGTACTTCTCCACATCTTTGTCCCTGACCTGGTTGGAGAGCTCCTTGGTCTTCATGGTGCCGCTTGCTTGGTGGTGCCCCTTGCTTAGTGGTGTTGCAGACTCTGGGGCTTTTCTGAACAGGTGTATATATACTGAGATCATGTGACAGATCAAGTGACACTTAGATTGCACTCACGTGGACTTTATTTAACTAATTATGTGACTTCTGAAGGTAATTGATTGCACCATATCTCCCGAGTGGCGCAGTGGTCTAAGGCACTGCATCGCAGTGCTAGCTGTGCCACTAGAGATCCTGGTTCGAATCCAGGCTCTGTCGTAGCCGGCCGCGACCGGGAGACCCATGGGGCGGCGCGCACAATTGGCCCAGCGTCGTCCAGGGTAGGGGAGGGAATGGCCGGCAGGGGATGTAGCTCAGTTGGTAGAGCATGGCGTTTGCAACGCCAGGGTTGTGGGTTCGATAAAAAACGGTATGTCGCTCTGGATAAGAGCGTCTGCTAAATGACTATAATGTAAAAAATGTAATATCTTATTTAGGGACTTCATAGCAAAGGGGGTGAATACATATGCACACATCACTTTTCCGTTATTTATTTTTTAGAATTCTTTGAAACAAGTTATTTTTTTCATTTCACTTCACCAATTTGGACTATTTTGTGAATGTCCATTACATGAAATCCAAATAAAAATCCATTTAAATTACAGGTTGTAATGCAACAAAATAGGAAATACGCCAAGAGGGATGAATACTTTTGCAAGGCACTGTATACATTACCAGTCAAACGTTTTAGAACCCCTACTCATTCAAGGGTTTTTCTTTATTTTCACTAGTTACTACATTGTAGAATAATAGTGAAGACATCAAAACTATGAAATAACACATATGGAATCATGTAGTAACCAATAAAGTGTTAAACAAATCAAAATATATTTTATATTTGAGATTCTTCAAATAGCCACCCTTTGCCTTGATGACAGCTTTGCACACTCTTGGCATTCTCTCAACCAGCTTCATGACGTAGTCACCTGGAATGCATTTCAATTAACAGGTGTGCCTTCTTAAAAGTTAATTTGTGGAATTTCTTTCCTTCTTAATGCGTTTGAATCAATCAGTTGTGCTGTGACAAGATAGGGGTGGTATACAGAAGATAGGCCTATTTGGTAAAAGACCAAGTCCATATTATGTCAAGAACAGCTGAAATAAGCAAAGAGAAACAACAGTCCATCATTACTTTAGAAAATAACGTTTCTTCAACTGCAGTCGCAAAAACCATCAAGCGCTATGATGAAACTGGCTCTCATGAGGACCCCCACAGGAAAGGAAGTTACCTCTGCTGCAGAGGATAAGTTCATTAGAGTTAACTGCACCTCAGATTGCAGCCCAAATAAATGCTTCACAGATTTCAAGTAACTAACATATCTCAACAACAACTGTTTAGAGGAGACTGCGTTAATCAGGCCTTCATGGTCGAATTGCTGCAAAGAAACCACTACTAAAGGCCACCAATAAGAAGAAGAGACTTGCTTGGGCCAAGAAACACAAGCAATGGACGTTAGACCGGTGGAAATCTGTCCTTTGGTCTGATGAGTCCAAATTTGAGATTTTTGGTTCCAACCGCCGTGTCTTTGTGAGACGCGGTGTGTGTGGGTGAACTGATGATCTCTGCATGTGTATTTCCCACCGTAAAGCATGGAGGAGGTGTTATGGTGTGGCGGTGCTTTGCTGGTGACACTGTCTGTGATTTATTTAGAATTCAAGGCACACTTAACCAGCATGGCTACCACAGCATTCTGCAGCGATACTCCATCCCATCTGGTTTGGGCTTAGTGGGATTATCATTTGTTTTTCAACAGGACAATGACCCAACACACCTCCAGACTGTGTAAGGGCTATTCGACCAAGAAGGAGAGTGATGGAGTGCTGCATCAGATGACCTGGCCTCCACAATCCCCCGATCTCAACCAAATTTAGATGGCTTGGGATTAATCGAACCGCAGAGTGAAGGAAAAGGAGCCAACAAGTACTCAGCATATGTGGGAACTCCTTCAAGACTGTTGGAAAAGTATTCCAGGTGAAGCTGGTTGAGAGAATGCCAATAGTGTGCAAAGCTGTCATAAAGGCAAAGGGTGGCTGTTTGAAGAATCTCAAATATACAATATATTTTGATTTGTTTAACACTTTTTTGGTTACTATATGATTCCATATGTGTTATTGCATAGTTTTGATGTCTTCACTATTATTCTACAATGTAGAAAATAGTAAAAAATAACAATAACCCTTGAATGAGTAGGTGTTCTAAAATGTTTGACCGGTAGTGTACAGTTGAAGTCGGAAGTTTACATACACCTTAGCCAAATACATTTAAACTCAGTTTTTCACAATTCCTGACATTTAATCCTAGTAAAAATTCCCTGTCTTAGGTCAGTTAGGATCACCACTTTATTTTAAGAATGTGAAATGTCAGAATAATAGTAGAGAGAATGATTTATTTCAGCTTTTCTTTCTTTCATCACATTCCCAGTCGGTCAGAAGTGTACATACACTCAATTAGTATTTGGTAGCATTGCCATTAAATTGTTTAACTTGGGTCAAATATTTCGGGTAGCCTTCCACAAGCTTCCCACAATAAGTTGGGTGAATTTTGGCCCATTCTTCCTGACAGAGCTGGTGTAACTGAGTCAGGTTTGTAGGCCTCCTGTCATGAACCCTGCGTCCTGAGTCTGTTCCTGCCTGTGTTGCCGTTTTTTCTGCTCTGAATCTCCTGTTTCCTGAGGGTTCCTGAACGCACCCTGTCCGGTTGCCGGGCGACGTTGCTAGGCGGGTGATTTCTCGATTACCCGCACCTGCTTCTCATCAGCTTCGGCACACCTGGTCCTGATCATCACCCCTTCATAAGCCCTGACCTCCATTCCCTGCCGTATCGTTAGCCATGAACAGTATGTTTGTCAGCGTATCAGCCTCTGAGTTACTAGCGTTAGTTTTGTTGTTTTGCACCTTGTTGGCTTGCCGTGTACTTACCTCCATTTTTTTCTGTCTACAGTCATTCTCCCGGAACCTTCACCCAACCCCTGCCTGGTTGTCGGCGGCTGCCGAGCCATCATTGGATCTGCCACTTCACCTCCACCAACTCATCCCTGCCGCCCGCTCCGTCTCCTGGATTATTCTGCATCTTTTTGAGTCTGTAAATAAATACTCACCTTAGTTCAACTCACCTTGTCCTGGTCTGCTTCTGGGTTCTGGCTTAGAAAACCGTGACACCTCCTTGCTCGCACACGCTTTTCAGTTCTGCCCACACATTTTCTATAGGATTGAGGTCAGGGCTTTGTGATGGCCACTCCAATAGCTTGACTTTGTTGTCCTTAAGCCATTTTGTCACAACTTTGGAAGTATGCTTGGGGTCATTGTCCATTTGGAAGACCAATTTGCGACCAAGCTTTAACTTCCTGACTGATGTCTTGAGATGTTGCTTCAATATATCCACATAATATTCCTTCCTCATGATGCCATTTATTTTGTGAAGTGCAACAGTCCCTCCTGCAGCAAAGCACCCCCACAGCATGATGCTGCCACCCCCGTGCTTCATGGTTGGGATGGTGTTCTTCGGCTTCCAAGCCCCCCTTTTTCCTCCAAACATAACGATGGTCATTATGGCCAAACAGTTCTATTTTTGTTTAATCAGACCAGAGGATATTTCTCCAAAAAGTATGATCTTTGTCCCCATATGCAGTTGCAAACCGTAGTCTGGCTTTTTTATGGCGGTTTTTGGAGCAGTGGCTTCTTCCTTGCTGAGCAGCCTTTCAGGTTATGTTGATATACAGTGGGGAAAAAAAGTATTTAGTCAGCCACCAATTGTGCAAGTTCTCCCACTTAAAAAGATGAGAGAGGCCTGTAATTTTCATCATAGGTACTTGAGAAAAATTGAGAAAAAAAATCCAGAAAATCACATTGTAGGATTTTTAATGAATTTATTTGCAAATTATGGTGGAAAATAAGTATTTGGTCACCTACAAACAAGCAAGATTTCTGGCTCTCACCGACCTGTAACTTCTTCTTTAAGAGGCTCCTCTGTCCTTTACCTATTCACTGTTGAACTTGTTATCAGTATAAAAGACACCTGTCCACAACCTCAAACAGTCACACGCCAAATTCCACTATGGCCAAGACCAAAGAGCTGTCAAAGGACACCAGAAACAAAATTGTAGACCTGCACCAGGCTGGGAAGACTGAATCTGTAATAGGTAAGCAGCTTGGTTTGAAGAAATCAACTGTGGGAGCAATTATTAGGAAATGGAAGACATACAAGACCACTGATAATCTCCCTCGATCTGGGGCTCCACGCAAGATCTCACCCTGTGGGGTCAAAATGATCACAAGAACGGTGAGCAAAAATCCCAGAACCACACGGGGGGACCTAGTGAATGACCTGCAGAGAGCTGGGACCAAAGTAACAAAGCCTACCATCAGTAACACACTACGCCGTCAGGTACTCAAATCCTGCAGTGCCAGACGTGTCCCCCTGCTTAAGCCAGTACATGTCCAGGCCCATCTGAAGTTTGCTAGGTATGATGGCTGCGTGGTCGGATGGTGTTTATACTTGCGTACTATTGTTTGTACAGATGAACGTGGTACCTTCAGGCATTTGGAAATTGCTCCCAAGGATGAACCAGACTTGTGGTCTACAATTTTTTTCTGAGGTTTTGGCTGATTTCTTTTGATTTTCCCATGATGTCAAGCATAGAGGCACCGAGTTTGAAGGTAGGCCTTGAAATACATCCACAGGTACACCTCCAATTGACTCAAATTATGTCAATTAGCCTATCAGAAGCTTCTAAAGCCATGACATCATTTTCTGGAATTTTCCAAGCTGTTTAAAGGCACAGTCAACTTCGTGTATGTAAACTTCTGACCCACTGGAATTGTGATACAGTGAATTATAAGTGAAATAATCTGTCTTTAAACAACAGGTGTAGACATTACCGTGAAATACTTACTTACAGCTCTTAACCAACAATGCATTTATTTCTTAATAAAAAAGTAAAATAAAACAACAACAAAAAAGTGTTGAGAAAAAAAGAGCAGAAGTAAAATAAAATAACAGTAGGGAGGCTATATACAGCGGGGTACTGGTGCAGAGTCAATGTGCGGGGGCACCGGCTAGTTGAGGTAGTTGAGGTAATATGTACATGTGGGTAGAGTTAAAGTGACTATGCATAAATAATTAACAGAGTAGCAGCAGCGTAAAAAGATGGGGTGGGGGTGCAAATAGTCTGTGTAGCTATGATTAGCTGTTCAGGAGTCTTAAGGCTTGGGGTAGAAGCTGTTGAGAAGCCTTTTGGACCTAGACTTGGCACCATCAATAGCCTAGGTGTGTGGAGGCACTGTAGGCTACAATATGAGGAGGAAATTATACATGCAATACACTCTGTAGCACTACCCTCTGTAGTGCCTTGCGGTCGGAGGCTGAGCAGTTGCCATACCAGGCGGTGATGCAACCAGTCAGGATGCTCGCGATGGTGCAGCTGTAGAACTTTTTGAGGATCTGAGGACCCATGCCAAATCTTTTCAGTCTCCTGAGGGGGAATAGGCTTTGTCGTGCCCTCTTCACGACTGTCTTGGTGTGTTTGGACCATGATAGTTCGTTGGTGATGTGGACACCAAGGAACTTGAAGCTCTCAACCTGTTCCACTACAGCCCCGTCGATGAGAATGGGGGTGTGCTCAGTCCTCTTTTTTTTCCTGTAGTCCACAATCATCTCCTTTGTCTTGGTCACGTTGAGGGAGAGGTTGTTATCCTGGCACCACACGGCCAGGTCTCTGACCTCCTCCCTATAGGCTGTCTCGTCGTTGTCGGTGATCAGGCCTACCACTGTTGTGTCATCGGCAAACTTAATGATGGTGTTGGAGTCGTGCCTGGCCATGCAGTCATGGGTGAACAGGGAGTACAGGAGGGGACTGAGCACGCACCCCTGAGGGGCCTGTGGGGGTCTATTTTCTTATAACTAGATGTGATGCCTAGCTTAGAAAGAATGCATTAATGATTAAACATAATAGGTTTGTACTGTACTGATATAAATTGTTTAACATAACAAGCTGTGATTCATGTGAGGAATGTTAGGGAGTAGGGTGAGACAGACTTGTGATTCTCACAGACACATACACACTGCCTCTTTGTTAAACCGCACTCAAGGACGTGTACTGCAAAAGTGCTGACTTTCTGGACAAGTTGCAAAACAACTAGACATCTGGCAACAGTGAAGCGCCAAGGGGCTGGCCCCAGCCTGTGCGCCAACGATAGGCTGAGTAAGTCTAAACCACGCTCAGTCTCTACTCTGATTGGCCAGCAGGGAGCGGGACTATCTCTGTCAGAGTATTTGGAGAAGAACTTAGAACAATGGATCAGTTCTCTGAGTGCCCTGCGTGGTATTTCAGTGGACCCGTATATACGAACATCATATTTACCATTGAAGTGTTTTGCATTAATTAAAATACTAGTCTATTTTAGAAGACGTGTATTGACCTCTTTTGTTCCTAATACCAGATTTGAATTGTCCAGGATCCAGTTGCAGAGGGAGGTGTTTAGTCCCAGGATCCTTAGCTTAGTGATGAGCTTTCAGGGCACTATGATGTTGAACGCTGAGCTGAAGTCAATGAATAGCATTCTCACGTAGGTGTTCCTCTTGTCCAGGTGGGAAAGGGCAGTGTGGAGTGCAATAGAGATCGCATCATCTGTGGATCTGTTGGGGCGGTATGCAAATTGGAGTGGGTCTAGGGTTTCTGGGATAATGGTGTTGATGTGAGCAATGACCAGCTTTTCAAAGCACTTCATGGCTACAGACGTCAGTGCAACGGGTCGGTAGTCATTTAGGCAGGTTATCTTAGTGTCCATGGGCACGGGGACTATGGTGGTCTGCTTGAAACATGTTGGTATTACAGACTCAGTCAGGGACATGTTGAAAATGTCGGTGAAGACACTTGCCAGTTGGTCAGCACATGCTCGGAGTACACGTCCTGGTAATCCGTCTGGCCCTGCGGCCTTGTGAATGTTGACCTGCTTAAAAGTCTTACTCACATCGGCTACGGAGAGTGTGATCACATAGTCATCCGGAACAGCTGGTGCTCTCATGCATGCTTCAGTGTTGCTTGCCTCGAAGCGAGCATAGAAGTGGTTTAACTCGTCTGGTAGGCTTGTGTCACTGGGCAGCTCGCGGCTGTGCTTCCCTTTGTAGTCTGTAATAGTTTTCAAGCCCTGCCACATCCGACGAGCATCAGAGCCGGTGTAGTACGATTCAATCTTAGTCCTGTATTGACTCTTTGCGTGTTTGATGGTTCGTCGGAGGGCATAGTGGGATGTCTTATAAGCGTCCGGGTTAGTGTCCCGCTCCTTGAAAGCAGCAGCTTTAGCTCAGTGCGGATGTTGCCTGTAATCCATGGCTTCTGGTTGGGGTATGTACATACGGTCACTGTGGGGACGACATCATCGATGCACTTATTGATGAAGCCAGTGACTGATGTGGTGTACTCCTCAATGTTATCTGAAGAATCCCGGAACATGTTCCAGTCAGTGCTAGCAAAACAGTCCTGTAGCTTAGCATCTGCGTCATCTGACCACTTTTTTATTAACCGAGTCACTGGTGCTTCCTGCTTTAGTTTTTGCTTATAAGCAGGAATCAGGAGGATAGAGTTATGGTCAGATTTGCCAAATGGAGGGCGAGGGAGAGCTTTGTATGTGTCTCTGTGTGTGGAGTAAAGGTGGTCTAGAGTTTTTTTCCTCTTGTTGCACATTTAACATGCTGGTAGAAATTAGGTAGAACGGATTTAAGTTTCCCTGCATTAAAGTCCCCAGCCACTAGGAGCGCTGCCTCTGGATGAGCGTTTTCCTGTTTAGTTATGGCCTTATACAGCTCATTGAGTGCAATCTTAATGCCAGCATTGGTTTGTTGGTGGTAAATAGACAGCTATGAAAAATATAGATGAAAACTCTCTTGGTAAATAGTGTGGTCTACAGCTTATCATAAGATACTCTACCTCAGGCGAGCAAAACCTTGAGACTTCCTTAGTATTTGATTTTGTGCACCAGCTGTTGTTTACAAATATACACAGACCGCCACACCTTGTCTTACCGGAGTCAGCCGTTCTATCCTGCCGATGTAGCGTATAGCCCGCTAGCTGTGTGTTGTCCATGTCGTCGTTCAGCCACGACTCTGTGAAACATAAGATATTACAGTTTTTAATGTCCCGTTGGTGGAATAAGCGTAATCGTAGGTCATCTAATTTATTTTCCAATGATTGAAGATTGGCTAATAGGATTGATGGAAGAGGCAGTTTACTCGCTCGCCGTCGGATCCTTACGAGGCACCCTGACCTACGTCCACGATATCTCCGTCTCTTTCTCCTGCGAATGACGGGGATTTGGGCCTTTGCGTCCGACTCGTTGAAGAAAAGATATTTGTCCAATACGAGGTGAGTAATCGCTGTCCTTATATCCAGAAGCTCTTTTTTGTTATAAGAGACGATAGCAGAAACATTATGTACAGAATAAATTACAAAAAATGCGAAAAAACACAAATAATATTACAATTGGTTAGAGGGCTGTAAAACGGCAGACATCTTCTCCGGCGCCATTCAATGTTGTGTGCAGATTGCTGAGGAAATGGTTTTATTTAATCAATTTTAGAATAAGGCTGTAACGTAACAAAATGTGGAAAAAGTCAAGGGGTCTGAATACTGATTGCGCGAAGTTGGGAGCAAGGGGAAGTGGAAAGAAAAAAGATGGCGGAATGATGATTACATTTTTGTCTTTTAGCAGACGATCTTATCCAGAGTGACTTACAGGAGCAATTAGGGTTAAGTGCCTTGCTCAAGGGCACATCGACAGATTTTTCACCTAGTCGGCTCGGGGATTAGAACCAGCGATCTTTCGGTTACTGGCACAACGCTCTTAACCACTAAGCTACCTGCCGCCTGATGAAGTGGATTCTGAATCTAATGGCGGTAGAATCAAGGAGAATTGAATATTGTCCAAAAGAATGGAAAACGGAGCAAAGTAGGGTACAGTGAAGAGAATGTCAATTCTTATATTGTAGGAGTAAGGTTTGTAAATGAGGAGCAGCTGATAGAATTACCAGTCTTGAGGAATCCATTTGAGATATCCAAACTGGTGGAGAGAGTGCTGGGTAGAGTGAAGGCTGTGAGGATCACGAGAGGCGGGCTTGTTTAGATTTTTTGTGCTTCTGCGGATCAGAGTCTCACCCGATTTGATAAGTTTGAAGTGTCGTGTGTGTGTCTTAGGAACAGGGCACCCCTCAAGGGGGTTATATCTGGCGTCTCGTGGAAAGTCAATGTTGAAGAGATGAAAATATTCCTGGAGTGATTGATGCACGTCGGATGAATCGTGTGGTGAATGAAGAAAAATAGTTTATCAGTTCTTTTGTTTTTTGATATGGAGTCTCTCCCTACTCAAGCGCAGTTAGGGTATATTAACTACAGAGTCAGAGCATTTATCCCAAGACCAATGCAGTGTGATCATTGTAAAGCTTTTTGTCATGTTTCAAGTGTTTGTAGAAGGGAGAAGCCGAGATGTCCAAGTTGTGGAACATATCATATGTGTTATAAAAGTGATGAAAACGTGACATGTTGAAATTGTGGTGGGAACCATGAAGCCACGTCTTTCGAAAGCCCAACAAGGGTGAAAGAGAATGAGGTGGCCAAAGTCAGGGCTGTCCAGAGCATTTCATATGCAACAGCTGTTAAAATGGTTGAGGGTTTGAATGGTGCACCTGAAGAGTCCATGGTGGTGGATAGGCCTTCACTGCAGGCTGCAGGGGTTGCCTTTCACCAGCATGATCCTGACATTTTAAAGGTTAAGAAGGTGGACTTTGTGGCCTTTATAGCTATGGTAATTAATGGCACTGCCAAGGTGGAGAGAAGGTCCAGGAAGATAGAAATCATTGTGGAAGCGGCGGAGTGGTTCCTGGGGCTGAAAGATTTCTCGGCAAAGGAGTTACATGGAATATTGTCACAAGCTGTACCACCCTCTCAGGTCCTAGAGCCTGTGAAGGGAGATATGGAGAATTGAAAGAAGGAAGAAGTGGGAGTTTTGTTTGTTTTGGCAATGTACTATTTTTATTTGGGTGGATTAAGTTAGTTTCTCTATTATGTATGGATTTTTTATTAATTTTTTACCTTGTTTTGGTTTCAACCCGTCCAGTTGGTGGCGGCAATACACCTTTTTGGGTTGTAGTCTGCACTAAAACCCACAGAAGAAGGGGTCTGAATACTTTCTGAAGGCACAGTATAGTGAGGTGGGAGCAGGTTCGGAAGACATTATTCCAAGGAAGCAAATATATTTGAATTATCATGCAGGTCATTGGAATAGAATAGAATTTGAATATATAAATTATATTTAGTTATGTACTGGTACTTGACTTAGAGTTCAGTGTGTCAAATCGGAGGGCCTGATGTCTGGACCTATGGCAGTCTCTATGGGGGTGCCACAGGGTTCAATTATTGGGCCGACTCTTTTCTCTGTGTATATCAATGATGTCGCTTTTGCTGCTGGTGACTCTCAGATCCACCTCTACGCAGACGACACCATTTTGTATACATCTGGCCCTTCATTGGACACTGTGTTAACAAACCTCCAAACAAGCTTCAATGCCATACAACACTCCTTCAGTAGCTTCCAACTGCTCTTAAACAATAGTAAAACTAAATGCATGCTCTTCAATCGAACGCTGCTGGCACCCGCCCACCCGACTAGAATCACTACTCTCGACGGGTCTGACCTAGAGTATGTGGACAACTACAAATACCTAGGTGTCTGGTTAGACTGTAAACTCTCCTTCCAGACTCACATTAAGAATCTCCAATCCAAAGTAAAATCTAGAATCGGCTTCCTATTTCGCAACAAAGCCTCCTTCACTCATGCTGCCAAACATGCCCTTGTAAAACTGACTATCCTACCGATCCTTGACTTCGGCGATGTCATTTACAAAATAGCCTCCAACACTACTCAGCAAATTGGATGTAGTCTATCACAGTGCCATCCATTTTGTCACCAAAGCCCCATATACTACCCACCACCTCTTGTTGGCTGGTCCTCACTACATATTCGTCACCAAACCCACTGGCTCCAGGCCATCTATAAATCACTGCTAGACAAATCCCTGCCTTATCTTAGCTCATTGGTCACCATAGCAACACCCACCTGTAGTATGCGCTCCAGCAGGTATATCTCACTGGTCATCCCCAAAGCCAACACCTCCTTTGGCCACCATTCCTTCCAGTTCTCTGCTGCCAATGACTGGAACGAATTGCAAAAATCTCTGAAGCTGGAGACTCTTATCTCCCTCACTAACTTTAAGCATCAGTTGTCAGAGCACCTTACCGATCACTGCACCTGTACACAGCCCATCTGAAATTAGCCCACCCAACTACCTCATCCCCATATTGTTATTTTTTTTGCTCATTTGCACCCCAGTATCTCTATTTGCACATCATCTCTTGCACATCTATCATTCCAGTGTTAATACTAATTGTAATTATTTTGCACTATAGCCTATTTATTGCCTTACCTCCATAACTTGCTACATTTGCACACACTGTATATATATTTTCTGTTGTATTTTTGACTTTATGTTTTGTTTTACCCCATATGTAACTATGTGTTGTTGTTTTTATCGCACTGCTTTGCTTTATCTTGGCCAGGTCGCAGTTGTAAATGAGAACTTGTTCTCACCTGGCTTATACCTGGGTAAATAAAGGTGAAATATTTTTTTTTACTATTGACCCAGAACCCTATGAAAATCGGTGCTTCAAGCCCATGTCACCTGTGCAGTCTGTTGGCCAGTCCTATGCTGCTTCAAAAAGTGCAACAAAATTTGGCTAAAACAGAGAAAGTTAATTTAGGAAGGAATTATAGGTATTAATTCAAGAAACAAATTAGTAATAATCATTTTCTTTAGCCTCGCCTTAGTGCTTTCTTTGTCAAATGACGCCACGAGCTAGCCAAACCCTCGTTTTCCAAACCAAACATCTTCATCGACCGCTGGTCCACCTCCGTCTGCTTGATGATTGACAATAATGGCGACGCTTTTATTCTGAGTGTACTTCTGCGAGCCATTTGACAAAATAAATACATTTGAGGAAGAAATCAAATACACATGACAATAAACGCAGGTACATACGAAGCAGGAAACAAATATTCCAACAAAAAAAGGACTAAGCTACGCTAGCTGGCTAATGTTACTTAAGTTGTGGAGGTGGCATTCTTGCGGAGGCACAAGGGCTAGCTAGCAGCTAACAAAGATCTACAATTTCGTGACGATGTGGCTACTTTACAAGCTCTTGGGGTGACACTTTCTTGTGATCTTGGGACGAAAAACTGAGACATACCAGTTATTTTCACAACGTTGCAGAAGAACAGCTTGTGGAGTGAAAAGTGCGTGCCATTCAACAGCTTACTTTGGCAGCTAACGTGAGCCAATTGCTAGCTGGCTAAGCTAGTGAGTTCGCTTGGCGTTGTTTCCTAGTTCACTGCGTTGTTGTTTTATCTAGTTCTCTAGCTAAACATATGATATTCACATTACGATACATTTGACTAGCAATGTATCTTTGCCTTTGTAGCTAGCGTGTGTCTGCTATCTTGTTTTGGAACTTTACAGTAAGCAGGCTAGCCACACAGCCTAGCGTGCTACTTGCAAACTAACAAGACTGAGATTGCTAACTTGTGTTTTTCTGGACAACAGAACAGACCGATTTCGCGTTGTAAAATTATCCTGCTAAACACGGGTAACGTTAATTAGCAAGCTAACATATTCTGCTAGCTGGCAATTATTTGTTTGTGTTATTTGCGAGACCTTTTCGTAAATGACTACCGGCAGGAATAACCGTGTGATGATGGAAGGAGTTGGTGCGAGAGTGATCCGTGGACCCGATTGGAAATGGGGGAAACAGGATGGTGGAGAGGGACATGTCGGCACCGTCAGGAGTTTTGAAAGTCCGGAAGAAGTGGTTGTTGTCTGGGATAACGGGACTGCGGCCAACTACCGGTGCTCTGGTGCATACGACGTGAGGATATTTGACAGTGCTCCTACAGGTAATGTTGCTCTTCTGGTTCTGTGATCCCTAAACATCTTGTATCCTGTTTTGTTCGTGTTTCAATTAGCTTATGCATTTGAGTGTAGATATGTACGCTACACAGTTATTTGGCTACCACGTTTCAAGTATTGTAATGCATCAAGCGTGTTAGCTACATGGAAGCGGCTAGTAAGTAAGCTGAACTCCATACATATAATATGGAGTTGAGTTTATTCAAATAAGCACCTTTGATTAGAAATAGGCCATAACGGGCTGCGATATCATTAAAGTAAAGAGTAAATAACTTTTCACTGTGAAAGTTTAGCCCTAGTCCCTAAAGCATGCACACTTTTATACTGAACAAAAATATAAACGCAACATCCAACAATTTCAAAGGTTTGAGTTAGACTGTTACAGTTAAAACAGCTCATATAAGGAAATCAGTCAATTTAAATCAATTCATTAGGCCCTAATCTATGGATCTAATCATCTTGTGTCCCCAGCACAAGGTGCACCTGTGTAATGATCATGCTGTTTAATCATCTTCTTGATATGCCACACCTGTCAGGTAGATGGATTGTCTTGGCAAAGGAGAAACACTCACCAACAGGGATGTAAACAAATTTGGGCACAACATTTGAGAGAGAAGCTTATTGTGCGTATGGAAATTTTTTGGGATCTTTTATTTCAGCTCATGTAACATGGGACCAACACTTTACATGTTGTGTTTATATTTTTGTTCAGTGTATTTAGTGTTAGTGAATGATGGTATAAAGATGGCAAGTTGAGTGACCCCAGATCCTCGGGCAGAGGGATAATTTCTTAACACGTCAAATTAAATCAAGTCATAATTGAATTGATTTGACGTGACACCTCTGTCCTCTAACAGTTTCCTAACTGCCTTGTTAACACTCCCTCTCAGGTATCAAGCATGACGGCACCATGTGCGACACCTGTCGTCAGCAGCCTATCATCGGGATCCGCTGGAAGTGTGCCGAATGCAACAACTATGACCTCTGCACCACCTGTTACCACGGAGACAAGCACCACTTGCGACATCGCTTCTACAGGATCACTACCCCAGGTAGCGAGAGGTGAGTACTGTCCGCTGCCCCGTGAAGCCAATGGTTGCGTTCCAGGACATATTTAATGCAGTCATGTTTCGCGTTGTGAGATCTGGGGTGTATTCCTTAAGCAGATTCGGTTGCAAAACGTTTTGCAACCAAGAGTTTACTCCAAACGGAAAACATTTTACAACAAAAGCAAGAGTCCCTCCATGTTTCATTCCGTTTGCTCTGTTTGCTTCCGTTTGGTTTTTAAACTGTAAACGGCTTCCGTTGCAAGATGTAATGAATGCACCTCTAATTATCTGCACAATATGACCGCAACAAAGGTAACGGAACACACGCCCAATGCGTAGGGATGCTTTTTATCAACTCAGTCCCACCACTATGACAGAATCTATGGTTTAGTGATGAGTTTAATGATAACAGTTCTGATCTTCATCCTTTGGTTGGTTATATTGAGGGACCCACCCATTTTACCCTCCATTCTGATGTTTTCTGTTCCTACCTGGCTGTCTCTCTGTGATATTTGAGAAGTTGTTCCTGAGCCCAGCCTCATAGGCAGACTCAACATGTGGCAACCGATCCTGGCTCTCTGTTGCCAGGCGACTGCTCAGCCTCTATTTCAGAAGCAGTGATGTTGTTGGGGCCTCCGCCAATCCCATGTTACTGGCCATGTGTCTGTTTTTTTATTTAAATTACATTTTCATTTAACCTTTATTTAACTAGGCAAGTCAGTTAAGAACAAATTCTTATTTACAATGACGGCCTACACCGGCCAAACCCGGACGACGCTGGGACAGTTCTATCTGCTTCCATTGAAGATTTACAAGTAAAATACCAAGCACAATTTCCAAATCAAAACAACAAACCTGTCTTGAGAATATTATGATGGGACAGGAATGTAATAGTTTGAAATAATAATAAAAGGTGCTGAGAAGAAGTTTATGATATTCTTCTTTCAGGGGTTTTCAAAATTAACTGACTGACTGAAACATAACTGACTGAAACAACCTGCAGAGAGTGCAACCAGGACATTAGTCGACCGGTCGATTGTTTGGTCATAGGCTGTTGGTTGACTGAGATTTATTTTTGTTGAGCAATAAAAACACACACACATATACACACACACACACACACACACACACACACACACACACACACACACACACACAGAGTTGAAGTCGGAAGTTTACATACACCTTAGCCAAATACATTTAAACTCAATTTTTCACAATTCCTGACATTTAATCCTAGTAAAAATTCCCTGTTTTAGGCCAGTTAGGATCACCACTTTATTTTAAGAATGTGAAATGTCAGAATAATAGTACAGGGAATGATTTATTTCAACTTTGATTTCTTACATCACATTCCCAGTGGGTCAGAGGTTTACATACACTCAATTAGTATTTGGTAGCATTGCCTTTAAATTGTTTAACTTGGGTCAAACGGTTCGGGTAGGCTTCCACAAGCTTCCCACAATAAGTTGCGGGAATTTTGTCCCATTCCTCCTGACAGAGCTGGTGTAACTGAGTCAGGTTTGTAGGCCTCCTTGCTCACAAATTTTTTTTCAGTTCTGCCCACATATGTTTTATAGTATTGAGGTCAGGGCTTTGTGATGGCCACCCCAATACCTTGACTTTGTTGTCCTTAAGCCATTTTGCCACAACTTTGGAAGTGTGCTTGGGGTCATTGTCCATTTGGAAGACCCATTTGCGACCAAGCTTTAACTTCCTGACTGATGTCTTGAGATGTTGCTTCAATATATCCACATAATTTTCCTTCCTCATGATGCCATCAATTTTGTGAAGTGCACCTGTCCCTCGTGCAGCAAAGCACCCCCACAGCATGATGCTGCCACCCCCGTGCTTCACGGATGGGATGGTGTTCTTCGGCTTGCAAGCCATCCCCTTTTTCCTCCAAACATAACGATGGTCATTATGGCCAAACAGTTCTATTTTGGTTTCATCAGACCAGAGGACATTTCTCCAAAGAGTACGATCTTTGTCCCCATGTGCAGTTGCAAACCGTAGTCTGGCTTTTATATGGCTGTTTTGGAGCAGCTGTGCAGCCTTTCAGGTTATGTTGATATAGGACTCGTTTTACTGTGGATATAGATACTTTTGTACCTGTTTCCTCCAGCATCTTCACAAGGTCCTTTGCTGCTGTTCTGGGATTGATTTGCACTTTTCGCACCAAAGTACGTTCATCTCTAGGAGACAGAATGCGTCTCCTTCCTGAGCGGTATGACGGCTGCGTGGTCCCATGGGGTTTATACTTGCGTACTATTGTTTGTACAGATTAACGAGGTACCTTCAGGCGTTTGGAAATTGCTCCCAAGGATGAACCAGACTTGTGGAGGTCTACAATTTTGTTTCTGAGGTCTTGGCTGATTTCTTTTGATTTTCCAATGATGTTGAGCAAAGAGGCAGTGAGTTTGAAGGTAGGCCTTGAAATACATCCACAGGTACATCCACATGTCCTTACCGACTTGCCAAAACTATAGTTTGTTAACAGGAAATTTGTGGAGTGGTTGAAAAACAAGTTTTAATGACTCCAACCTAAGTGTATGTAAACTTACGACTTCAACTGCATATGTATATATGTGTGTGTATGTGTGTGTGTGTATGTATATATATATGTGTGTATAATATATGTGTGTGTGTATGCGCGCCAATCTCAGTTAAGTAATCCACTGCAGAGGCCTAGACTAAAAGGCAATTAATGCTTGATCCGAAAATGTAGTCGGAGGCTGCATATGGAGGGTGTGACGCAATTGCGGAGCCTCCAGAGGCATGCAGAGGCCAAATCGAGCTCAGTACTGCATGGCCATGCGCCTCCCACATTTTATTAACAATGCGGAGGGCTCTGTATAGCTCCGCATTGACATGATTGGTTGACGGTAGGTGGGGGTTCCTTGACAACTTCCTTCACGACAGCTCTGCACTGCTCAGCGAAGCGCAAGAAGTATGAATGCCCTGATTTCTGCTGATGCCGTATCACTGTCAGATTGACCATGTGCCCACAAACATTTTACATTTACATTTACGTCATTTAGCAGACGCTCTTATCCAGAGCGACTTACAAATAGGTGCATTCACCTTATAGCCAGTGGGATAACCACTTTACAATTTTATTTATTTATAATTTTTTATATATTTTTTATTATATTAATTTTAATTTTAATTTTTTTTTAATTTTTTTGGGGGGTGGAGTAAGGGGGGGGTAGAAGGATTACTTTATCCTATCCCATAATGCACTTCTCTCTCCAGAATGCGCTCTCTCCCGCCAATTTGTGCACATTCATTGTTTCATAGCTTCATTGTGTGAATTGTTAGTGTATATCAATTCCCCATGATATATATCACAAGTAGTACATTTACCGTTAATGCCTATAATTGTTTTTTACATTTTAGTCATTTAGCAGACGCTCTTATCCAGAGCGACTTACAATTAGTGAGTGCATACATTTTTCATACTGGCACCCCGTGGGAATAATTTCTGATCTACAATATTTGTTACTTTGGTTACAGTAATTTTTGTTAATGCATTTCATATTATTATTCTAGTGTTACTGTTGTCATTGTTGGAGTGGACAGATTGTTTGCAGCGCGCACAACCTATGCTACACTTGTGAATAACATATTTTGGTTGATTTCATTCCATTTACGAGTTGTCAATTTAGTCGTCTTTTATTTGGAGCACTCCTGTCAATGTTGAGTAAGTACGCACAAGCATAGAAGTAGGCCTATAGGCTGCCTGGCCTGTGCGCAAATGTAGGCATATAAATGTGCCCATTTGGGGATCTGCTAGTATTTCTGATTGGCTTAACGCACCACCACTAATGAGCTGTGGAGCTTCTCAAAGTAATGTTTTCTTCACTTAAACAGCAAGCAAACAAAGTCTGTTTTAACATCCACTGAGAATGACAATAATTCCTCAATGTATTTGATAACCACTCGGCGTGAAAGGGGAAAATGTCATGATCTGATCCAGTGGAAACGTCATAAAATAGGCCTACCTGGGCTCCCGAGTGGCGCAGCGGTCTAAGGCACTGCATCTCAGTGCTTGAGGCGTCACTACAGACCCCCTGGTTCGATTCCAGGCTGTATCACAACCGGCCGTGATTGGGAGTCCCATAGGGCGGCGCACAATTGGCCCAGCGTCGTCCGGGTTTGGCCGGTGTAGGCCGTCCATTGTAAATAAGAATTTGTTCTTAACTGACTTGCCTAGGTAAATAAAGGTTAAATAAAATAAAATACTTCTGGACTGAAATAGGTTCAGGTACTCATTTTGGGTGCTGGTATTGTTTATATTTAGGTGCAGGAGCGCCACAATACATTTGAGCTAATACTCTATAAGAGGAATAGAACATTTAAGGTTCTGGTACTCCGCTCCGGTGAGCTCCTGCCCAAGTCAAGCACAGCTTCTTATCCCTTGCGTAAATGGCCTACAGCTGTCTGTCCCGAGCTCACTGGCGCAGGAAACTCTCAGGGCCCAGAATTTTTTTAACAATGTTGCGTGTTTGCTAGCACAAGCATCAGGCCAGACCCAAGTTAATAATTGATAGAATGTTTCAAGTTCGTTACAGACATGCCATGCATAGCCAATGTGATTTATAAGATATTTATTTTTATTAGAATATTTCTACCTGCAAGTTTTTATACGTTAGCTTTATAAAGCGTCAGACAAGCTGAAAGCATATAGTCCATTTTAGTTAAAACACATAGGGTGTGTCTATATATGTAAAAATACACGTTTAAAAATGGACTATAAAACTAATCAATTGGCCGAAAGAAAAAACGACTTTCGGTCAACCAATTTTATTTTATTTTATTGGGGACAGCCCCACATTGCGAACAGTATGTTTGCTTGCCATAGCAGTCACTCCATCCGCTTCAAGCCCTTTGTGAGATTCAAAGGGACAAACCAAACGCATGGCGCAACAGCTGGCACCTTTTCAAGGACGTGTAACCTCAGTTCCCCTGAGACAGTTATTGCATGGCTGCAAACAAAGGCAGCAGGGGGGTCCCCCCCCCCCCCACAGACACTGCTCTGAACTGAAGGCATGGTGGACTGTTTTGTTATGCCACATTAGATTCTTTCACGGACTGTGGGAGGGGGCGGGGGGAGTGTCCCCAAGACAGCAGTCTGTTTGCGTTGGTTAGGCCTACAGTGTCCAGCTGCTCTGTCTTGTTGTCTAGCCTCCAGGACTCTACTGTGGTTAGTTAGACCACTGCCAAGTAATTTATGAGGCTGTGGCTTCTCTCTTGACCAATTACCAATAAAGGAGCCTGGATGCATGAGTCGTCAGTCAAGTAATGGCAATGCTATGGAACAGACATTCTCATGATACATGGTACTATACTTTTCCATAGTATTGTATGCTGTTCATTCTGTTAGTTAACTCTCATTAGACAAACAAAGTGTGCAATGGATAACCCAGGATGACCCAGAGTCTGAAAGATGCATGCCAGCAACTAATAAATCAATGTACACTATATATACAAAAGTATGATGACTACCCTTCAAAATAGTGGATTTTGCTAGTTCAGCCACACCTGTTGCTGACAGGTGTATAAAATCGAACACACAGCCGTGCAATCTCCATAGACAAACACTGGCAATAGACGGCCTTACTGAAGAGCTCCGTGACTTTCAACGTGGCACCGTCAAAGGATGCCACCTTTCCAAGTCAGTTCGTCTCATTTCTGCGCTGCTAGAGCTGCCCCGGTCAACTGTAAGTGCTGTTGTTGTGAAGTGGAAATGTCTAGGAGCAACAACGGCTCAGCTGCAAAGTGGTAGGCCACACAAGCTCACAGAACGGAACCGCAGAGTGCTGAAGCGCGTAGACATTTGTCTGTTCTCTGTTGCAACACTCACTACCGATTTCCTAACTGCCTCTGGGAGCAACGTCAGCACAAGAACTGTTCGTCGGGAGCTTCATGAAATGGGTTTCCGTGGTCGAGCAGCCGCACACAAGCCTAAGATCACCATGCGCAATTCCAAGCGTCGCCTGGAGTGGTGTGAAGCTCGCCGCCATTGGACTCTGGAGCAATGGAAACGCGTTCTCTGGAGTGATGAATCACGCTTCGCCATCTGGCAGTCCGACGGACGAATCTGGGTTTGGCGGATGCCAGGAGAACGCTACCTGCCCGAATGCATAGTGCCAACTGTAAAGTTTGGTGGAGGATAAATAATGGTCTGGGGCTGTGTTTCATTGTTCGGGCTAGGTCCCTTAGTTTCAGTGAAGGGAAATCTTAACGCAACAGCATACAATGACATTCTAGACGATTCTGTGCTTCCAACTTTGTGGCAACAGTTTGGGGAAGGCGCTTTCCTGTTTCAGCATGACAATGCCCCAGAGCGAGGTCCATACAGAAATGGTTTATCGAGATCAGTGTGGAAGAACTTGACTGGCCTGCACGGAGCCCTGACATCAACCCCATCGAACACCTTTGGGATGAATTGGAACGCCGACTGCGAGCCAGGCCTAATCGCCCAACATCAGTGCCGACCTCACTAATGCTCTTGTGGCTGAATGGAAGCAAGTCCCCACAGCAATGTTCCAACATCTAGTGGAAAGCCAGAAGAGTGGAGGCTATTGTAGCAGCAAAGGGGGGACCAACTCCATATTAATGCCCATGATTTTGGAATTGGATGTTCGACAAGCAGGTGTTCCCTTACACTACATGACCAAAAGTATGTCAGGCACCTGTTGACCCAGTAGACAAGCGCCCCTAGACCCCCATATGAGGCAAGGAGCCACAGCCTATTTATTATTTTGAAGTGCTGGTGATATTCAGGTCAAAGACAACACTTTTTCCAGTTGGAATTTGGCCTATATTAGGTTTAACACAAATAATTGTATATTTTTCTGAATCAGTTCCTCCATCTTTTTTGTATGTCCGTAGACACTGTGGATTAGGCTACTTCCAGGTAGGGCTGTGACAGTCTTGGAATTTGAGGTCATGGCTAACATACACGGACACTGACATAACCGTTGGGGAGGGGTCGGCGCATACCAGACTGAAAAGAAACCCGTGGCTTTTCTCTGCCACTTATAATATTATGCCATTTAGCAGACGCTTTTATCCAAAGCGACTTACAGTCATGTGTGCATACATTTTTTACATATGGGTGGTCCCGGGGATCGAACCCACTACCCTGGCGTTACAAGCGCCATGCTCTACCAATTGAGCTACAGAGGACTTACCATTACACTTTATTATCAGTAGCTTTTCATTATTATTATTAAAGTTATTACCTCTAAATATTGGTCTAGTATTCAAATTAAGAAATGTCAGATTGAAGAGGAATTCCGAAAAAAAATACAGATTCCTATTTTGATGCACTAAACCGTTCACATAAAGTCCAATGCGTTTTTCCCTCTACTTTTCAGGACAATACGCATTACGTCACCAACGCTGCTGCGGTCATTCTCCGTGGCAATATGTTCAAAGTGGCTAGAGAGAACGCAGTAATGAGAGAATCATATACTACTGGAAAGATAATATGCTACTGAACATATTAGGATAAAGACTATGCATCCTATAGGATGAATCATGAAAGGTGCTTGGCTACGTTTCATTCAGTTGCACCCATTTAATAAGAGGAAACTGAACTGGCACCTGTCGTCATTTCTCACACATATGTTGACCCTGCAATCTGATTAAAGAGATGAAGTCCAGACGGGCTAGGCCTATTTTAGGAAATGTTCTGAATGGACATAGAGAATTAGTGAACTCATACACACGTACCCACCCAACAAGAAGGACCTATCAATTAAAGCCGCCTGCAGCGCATCTCACTCAGACACATAAGCAAATCACTTTTGTCCTTTCCCAAAAACGTATTAAAAACCTTGCCTTAGCTTCAAATCCTTTCTTTAGGATAAAAAAAAAAAACTACATTATTTGGATAATGCTAAATCAATGTAGCCTATCATATAAATTGACAAGGAAAGTTTTTAAGGGGGATATATAGAGACAGCTGTGATAGGCATGAAGATGAAATTGACAACCATTCGAAAATAGAAACGCATACACGCAACCTGTCCATAGCAACCTGTCCGTAGCCTAATGATCTGCCAACCTGTCCGTAGCCTAATGATCTGCCAACCTGTCCGTAGCCTAATGATCTGCCAACCTGTCCGTAGCCTAATGATCTGCCAACCTGTCCGTAGCCTAATGATCTGCCAACCTGTCCGTAGCCTAATGATCAGCTGTTGAACAATTATATTGAAGCAATGGGTGGTTATGTTGACACTACATTTTAATTTGAGTGCTTTATCTAAATCTGTGCAACCACTTATTGATAAGGGTAAACTCTTGCAGATATGTTTTTCTGTCTTCTAGGGTTGCCTGTAGCACACACAGGTGGTTACCTAGATTCACTTTAGCAAGCCTAATATATTATATAGGCTACACGAATGATGCATTAATATATTAACTTTTAACTTACATCGGTCGTGTTCACTGTTCCCTTCTTGCGCAATTCACGCGTCTCTGCTGGCAACTCCACTGGCCTATCTCTTCCCCCTCTCTCTAGCTCTTGAACGAGTAGCCTATATATAGACAATGAACAGCAATATAGTTTGAAACGTACAGTATTTCGAGCAATTTTTAAAAACGAATAGGCCTAGGCCTATTCGAGGAGAGAAACATTGATCGATCCTCTTGCTTGCTGAATGGTTATAAAATAGGCTACAGCGTTGGCAATGAACTGACGGGGAAGTTTGAATGACGAGAGCGATTTGTAGTCGAACTGGTGTGATGTGATCATATCTGCTAAATTGATACCTTGTTGCACTGATGCATTGCAAACGTAAATAACAGGCAGAGAGAAATTAATGAATTAATTCACACAACGAACCCACAGACCTGTCAGTGGCAGTGTCCCAGATAACAATTTTTTTGGGTCAGTAGTTTATTTTCACATGCGAAAAGATGCTAAAAATCAAACCTGTTATGAATAAATAATTGACGGATAGTGGCAGGACAATATTTCACAAATGGTGTGAACGGCGTCATAAACAAGACGTGTTCGTGTAAAAACAAAATCTTCCTAATTGTTCAGACGAAAATAACGGACTTGGTGAGAAAGGGCCTTTATTGAAAATAGGCCTTTTACAAGATTAAATCATGACAGGAGCGTTTGAGTCTTATTAAAGAGATAATCCAGACAGGCTACTTTAGGAAACTTTCTGAATGGATTTATAGGCCTATAGAGAGAATCAGCGAACTCACACACGCACACCCCTGTAAAGGACCCGTAAATCAAAGCCACCAACGTACACTGAGTGTACAAAACATTAAGAATACCTTCCTAATATTAAGTTGCACTATTCTTGATACACACGAGAAACTTGAGCCTAAAAAACCTAGCAACGTTGCAGTTCTTGACACAAACCGATGTGCCTGGCACGTACTACCATACCCTGTTCAAAGCCACTTAAATATTTTGTCTTGCCCATTCACCCTCTGAATAGCACACATACACAATACATGTCTCAAGGCTTAAAAATCCTTCTTTAACCTGTCTCCTCCCCTTCATCTACACTGATTGAAGTGGATTTAACAGGTGACATCAATAAGGGATCATAGCTTTCACCAGGTCAGTCTGTCATGAAAAGAGCAGGTGTCCTTAATGTTTTGTACACTGTGTCAGACACAAGACAATATTTCTCCTTACAAAAACCTAGGCCAACCTTAGGCTTTCCGAAAGTAGGCTACAAGATAATGAATTGACGGGTAGAGAGACAGCTAGTATGAAGATGAAATTGACAATCATTAAAATAGAAACAAATACAAGCAATATGTCCATATACAGTTGAAGTCGGAAGCTTACATACACTTAGGTTGGAGTCATTAAAACTCGTTTTTCAACCACTCCACAAATTTCTTTTTAACAAACTACAGTTTTGGCAAGTCGGTTAGGACATCTACTTTGTGCATGACACAATTTAATTTTTCCAACAATTGTTTCACTTATAAATTCACTGTATCACAATTCCAGTGGGTCATAAGTTTACATACACTAAGTTGACTGTGCCTTTAAACAGCTTGGAAAATTCCAGAAAATGATGTCATGGCTTTAGAAGCTTCTGATAGGCTAATTGACATCATTTGAGTCAATTGGAGGTGTACCTGTGGATGTATTTCAAGGCCTACCTTCAAACTCAGTGCCTCTTTGCTTGACATCATGGGAAAATCAAAAGAAATCAGCCAAGACCTCAGAAATAACATTGTAGACCTCCGCAAGTCTGTTTCATCCTTGGGAGCAATTTCCAAACGCCTGAAGGTACCACGTTAATCTGTACAAACAATAGTATGCAAGTATAAACACCATGGGACCACGCAGCCGTCATACCGCTCAGGAAGGAGACGCGTTCTGTCTCCTAGAGATTAACGTACTTTTGTGCGAAAAGTGCAAATCAATCCCAGAACAACAGCAAAGGACCTTGTGAAGATGCTGGAGGAAACAGGTACAAAAATATCTATATCCACAGTAAAACGAGTCCTATATCGACATTACCTGAAAGGCTGCTCAGCAAGGAAGAAGCCACTGCTCCAAAACCGGCATAAAAAGGCCAGACTACAGTTTGCAGCTGCACATGGGGACAAATATCGTACTTTTTGGAGAAATGTCCTCTGGTCTGATGAAACAAAAATAGAACTGTTTGGCCATAATGACCATTGTTATGTTTGGAAGAAAAAGGGGGTTGCTTGCAAGCCGAAGAACACCATCCCAACCGTGAAGCACGGGGGTGGCAGCATCATGCTGTGTGGGTGCTTTGCTGCAGGAGGGACTGGTGCACTTCACAAAATAGATGGCATCATGAGGAAGGAAAATTATGTGGATATATTGAAGCAAGCACTCAGGAAGTTAAAGCTTGGTCGCAAATGGGTCTTCCAAATGGACAATGACCCCAAGCATACTTCCAAAGTTGTGGCAAAATGGCTTAAGGACAACAAAGTCAAGGTACTGGAGTGGCCATCACAAAGCCCTGACCTCAATCCTATAGAAAATGTGTGGGCAGAACTGAAAAAGTGTGTGCGAGCAAGGAGGCCTACAAACCTGACTCAGTTACACCAGCTCTGTCAGGAGGAATGGGCCAAAATTCACCCAACCTATTGTGGGAAGCTTGTGGAAGGCTACCCAAAACGTTTGACCCAAGTTAAACAATTGAAAGGCAATGCCACCAAATACTAATTGAGTGTATGTAAACTTCTGACCCACTGGGAATGTGATGAAAGAAAGAAAAGCTGAAATAAATCATTCTCTCTACTATTATTCTGAAATTTCACATTCTTAAAATAAAGTGGTGATCCTAAATGACCTAAGACAGGGAATTTTTACTAGGATTAAATGTCAGGAATTGTGAAAAACTGAGTTTAAATGTATTTGGCTAAGGTGTATGTAATCTTACGACTTCAACTGTACTATTTATCAGCATTGATTTAGTCTATAAATGAAGAAAATATTTTGTATCGAATTATATATACCATGCCGGGTTGGATAGAATTGCCGCGTTGTTCAATTGACACATTTGTCGACTACATGAACAACCTTGTCGACTACTGTTGAATAATTAATGAAGTCAGACACATCCAACCTGTTTTAAAAGAACACCTATTTATTTACTATCAAGCAATGAAAACGTACATTGTATATAAGAAAGTCTACACATCAAACAATTTTTTTTACTGAAGTGCCATAGCCTATAAACGAGCGCTTCTACACCCCTGCGCATCTAGCGGATTAGCTGCTCTAGCATCAAAAGACAGTTGGAAAGAGGAGATGTAGACAGACTCATTTAGCAAAACAAGGCCTATTTAAACAGGTTTTTTATGGTTATTTTAATTTCATGGTGGTGTTCATCCATAACCGTCAGTTACACGGTTATTCAATGACTGTCACAGCCCTACTTCAGAGTACCCAATTGTTGTGCTGGCAATGGCCTGTAGAGTTAGTTTTTAAGGACTGCCATGATGAAACATGAAGTGAAAAGCCTTTGTTGGTGTGGTGTTGGTCAGATGATTAGACAGGGCCATCTGGCAAGCCAACTGCACGGCTCACTGTCATGGTAATGCTTCAGGCTGTTTTTATGGCTGGCAAAGCATGGTTTTTGATCCCCATCAAAACGGTGAACGTTATAGTGAGCGGTTAAACATGTTTGCTTAGGGGCTCCTCTGAAATCCAGTCAGCAGCTCTACTTCATCAAAAGATGGAGTTGAGGAGTCTTGATTTGAGGTTGTTGACACCTCTTGAAAAATTCTACCTAGCTAACGTTAGTGACCAAAGGTGCTCAGTTCTTGAAAAGGTCTAAAATGGCATATCAACAACATTTATTTTCGGCTAATAACAGTGAATGAACATTTCAATGACTGATATAGATAGCCTATCTATGATTGAGGTATACTAACACATCAACTGCATGATTTGCCAATAGGTCTTTCAATGCCACCATAAATAAATGGCTAACCTTGGCCTCCCGAGTGGCACACTGCATCGCAGTGCTGGAGGCGTCACTACAGACCCGGGTTCGATCCCGGACTGTATCACAACCGTCCGTGATCGGGAGTCCCATAGTGCGGCGCACAATTGGCCCAGCGTCGTCCGGGTTAGGTGAGGGTTTGGCCGGGGGGCTTTACTTGGCTCATCGTGCTCTAGCGACTCCTTGTGGCGGGCCGGGCACCTGCAGACTGACCTCGGTCGTCAGTTGATCGGTGTTTCCTCCGACACATTGGTGCGGCTGGCTTCCGGGTTAAGCGGGCGGGTGTTAAGAAGCGCGGTTTGGCGGGTCATGTTTCGGAGGACGCCTGACTCGACCTTCGCCTCCCGCGCCCATTGGGGAGTTGCAGCGACGATACTAGATCGAAATTGGGGAGAAAACGGGGGTAATAATACTAAAATATAAATGGCCAACTTTATCCAGTATTGGTTACATATTTCCAACGTTCACATCCATCTAATGACAACTTCTGTTATTCACCCACTAAGTCAGTAAAATAAATGTGTTTATTTTGACAGAGTCCTGTTGGAGTCTCGCCGTAAGTCGAAGAAGATCACAGCCCGAGGTATCTTCACCGGTGGCCGGGTGGTGAGAGGAGTGGACTGGCAGTGGGAGGATCAGGATGGAGGCAACGGCAGGAGAGGAAAGGTACTCGTTTTGTTGCAAATGAAAATGTTTTGCTACGGTGTGCCCATTTTATCTTGACCCTGTACCTTGTTCAGTAGGGCATGCTGTATGAAAATGTTTTGCAAATGAAGACAGAAATCTGTGTTCTTAATCGACCGCCAATAAGATTTTTTGATGACCCAGCCTTCTCATCAAATATGAAATGTATTACTATGATAGTTTGGGATTTTATTAGGATCCCCATTATCTGTTGCGTAAGCCGCAGCTACTCTTCCTGGGGTCCACACAGAACATGAAACATGACATAATACAGAACATTAATAGACCAGAACAGCTCAAGGACAGAACTACATATATTTAAAAACGGGACACAAAGCCTACATGTCAATACATACACACAAAATATCTAGGTCAAATAGGGGAGAGGCGTTGTGCCGTGAGGTGTTGTTTTATCTGATTTTTTTAAACCAGGTTTGCTGTTCATTTGAGCAATATGAGATGGAAGGGAGTTCCATGCAATTATGGGTCTATATAATAATGTACCATTTCTTGAATTTGTTCTGAATTTGGGCACTGTGAAAAGACCCCTGGTGGGGTAAGTGTGTGTCAGAGCTGTACGTAAGTTGATTACGCAAACAATTTTGACTTTTCAACACATTCATGTTTCTTATAAAAATAAGTGATGCAGTCAGTCTCTCCTCAACTCTTAGCTAAGAGAGACTGGCATGCATGGGGATGTTCTGGTCCAGCTGCAGCTTAACTAGGTCTTTCTTAGCAGCACTTGACCACATGGCAGGATAAGAATCAAGATAAGACTAAATTAGAGCCTGCAGGACTTGCTTTGTGGAGTGGGGTGTCAAAAAAGCAGAACATCTCTTTATTACGGACAGATCTCTCCCCATCTTTACAACCATTGAATCTATATGTTTTGACCATGACAGTTTACAATCTAAGGTAACGCCAAGTAACTTAGTCTCCTCAACATGTTCAACAGCCACACCATTCATTACCAGATTCAGCTGAGGTCTAGAGCTTAGAATATGGGAATGATGAGTTTCTGATTTCATCATTGGGTCCAAGAAGGTGATAAACATTTGTGTGCATGCCTGCATTGATGGGTGAGAAGGAAGTGTGGGGAACAGCCAATGAGTTGGAAAAGTTCCTTAGTTCTAAAGAGAAATGGCATCACTGGTTGGTTCTGTCCCAGTCCGTCCCCTACCTCTGTTAGTATAATTGCGAACAGACATGCAGATTTCCTCACCGCAGAATACATCTCAAGAGGTTGAATTTTTTTAGCAGGTAGATTTATAAAGGGAACGGCTCTATAAAGATCTAGTAGCTTGACTCAGTTCTATACCCCAGTATTCAATTTAAGATTCCCCATACGAAATTTAAAGGGTTCATTTTGCTGTGTTATTTAAATGCCCAGTGCAGTAAAATTTTTGTTTTTCCTTTGTTTTGTATCATTTTGTAAAACAGCTGATGAAATGAAAACTAAAAGTGTGGAAAGAATTTGATCAGTGTGATTTCCTGATAGTTGCTTGTTGAAAATACAATCTATACAGGACCTTCTAATCAGCAGGTTTGCATGGGTGGGAGTTTCGGCTTGTCTGGTGACGTCACCAGGCTGTAAATTGGTTAATAGACCAATAACAAAGAGTTCCAAACTTCCCTGCCAATAACAGCTAGTTTTCCGTTTCCCTCCCAGACAGTCCTAGCAAAATTCTTGCTTGAGAAATAGTTTTTTCCTTAAAAGCTATTTTTGTCCATTTTAATGGAACACTATTACAGTAGCTTAAGGTACTTAATTGTTACCCAGAAATGATTTGATATCGATATACACATTTTCATGTTATATTTACTCCATTCTTTCTGCTCTTTAAGCCTATTCTGTTGAGTGATGTTGCATATTCAAATCAAATGTATTTGTCACATGCGCCGTATACAACAGATGTAGACTTTACCGTGAAATGCTTACTTACAAGCCCTTAACCAACAATGCCGTTGTCACGACCGTCTTCAAAGGGAGTAGACCAAAGCGCAGCGTTTGAAGTGAACATGACTTTATTAATAAAGTGCAACACGAAAAACAATAAACAACGACGAAACGTGAAGTCCAACAGTACAAAGACTGAACACGGAACAAAAACCCACAAACACAAGGTGAAAACACACAGTTTAAATATGGCTCCCAATCAGAGATAACGAGCCGACAGCTGACACTCGTTACCTCCGATTGGGAGTCACATGACTAATCAAAACCAACAAAACCAAACACACCCAATAACACAACATAACCTACCCAAAACCCAACAAAACGAACACACCCTGACTCAAAATACAAGTCCCGGAGCCAGAGTGTGACAGTACCCCCTAAAGGCGCGGACTGCGACCGCGCCTCACAACCCCACAATAGGGAGGGCTGGGTGGGTGTTGCTCCTCGGAGGCGGCTCCGGCTCGGGCTTGACCACCACCCCACTATAGTCACTACCCACTCTCGTAGCCTCCTCCAAATGACCACCCTCCAATTTAACCCACCTGGATTAAGGGGCAGCACCGGACTAAGGGGTAGCACCGGACTAAGGGGCAGCACCAGGATAAGAGGCAGCACCAGGCTAAATGGCGGATCCTGGCTGGCTGGCTCTGGCGGATCCTGGCTGGCTGGCGGATCCTGGCTGGACGGCTCTGGCAGATCCTGGCTAGACGGCTCTGGCGGATCCTGGCTGGACGGCTCTGGCGGATCCTTGCTGGACGGCTCTGGCGGATCCTGGCTGGACGGCTCTGGCGGATCCTGGCTGGACGGCTCTGGCGGATCCTGGCTGGACGGCTCTGGCGGATCCTGGCTGGACGGCTCTGGCGGATCCTGGCTGGACGGCTCTGGCGGATCCTGGCTGGACGGCTCTGGCGGATCCTGGCTGGACGGCTCTGGCGGATCTGGCTGCTCATGGCTGGCTGACGGATCTGGCTGCTCATGGCTGGCTGACGGATCTGGCTGCTCGTGGCTGGCTGACGGATCTGGCTGCTCATGGCTGGCTGACGGATCTGGCTGCTCATGGCTGGCTGACGGATCTGGCTGCTCATGGCTGGCTGACGGATCTGGCTGCTCATGGCTGGCTGACGGATCTGGCTGCTCATGGCTGGCTGACGGATCTGGCTGCTCATGGCTGGCTGACGGATCTGGCTGCTCATGGCTGGCGGAAGGCTCTGGCTGATCCTGTCTGGCGGAAGGCTCTGGCTGATCCTGTCTGGCGGAAGGCTCTGGCTGATCCTGTCTGGCGGAAGGCTCTGGCTGATCCTGTCTGGCGGAAGGCTCTGGCTGATCCTGTCTGGCGGAAGGCTCTGGCTGATCCTGTCTGGCGGAAGGCTCTGGCTGATCCTGTCTGGCGGAAGGCTCTGGCTGATCCTGTCTGGCGGAAGGCTCTGGCTGATCCTGTCTGGCGGAAGGCTCTGGCTGATCCTGTCTGGCGGAAGGCTCTGGCTGATCCTGTCTGGCGGAAGGCTCTGGCTGATCCTGTCTGGCGGAAGGCTCTAGCGGCTCCGGTCTGGCGGACGGCTCTGAAGGCTCATGGCAGACGGGCGGCTTTGCAGGCTCAGTACAGACGGGCGGCTTTAGCGCCGTTGGGCAGACGGGCAGTTCAAGCGCCGTTGGGCAGACGGGCAGTTCAGGCGCCGTTGGGCAGACGGGCAGTTCAGGCGCCGTTGGGCAGACGGGCAGTTCAGGCGCCGTTGGGCAGACGGGCAGTTCAGGCGCCGTTGGGCAGACGGGCAGTTCAGGCGCCCGTTGGGCAGACGGGCAGTTCAGGCGCCCGTTGGGCAGACGGCAGACTCTGGCCGGCTGAGACGCACTGTAGGCCTGATGCGTGGGGCCGGAACAGGTGGTCCCGGGCTGAGGACACGCATCTCAGGGCTAGTGCGGGGAGCAGCAACAGGCCGGGCTGGGCTGGCGACGCACCCCGTAGGCTTCGTGCGTGGAGCAGGAACAGGCCGGGCTGGACTGGTGACGCACCCCGTAGGATTCGTGCGTGGAGCAGGAACAGGCCGGGCTGGGCTGGTGACGCACATCGTGGACCTGGTGCGTGGAGTAGGAACAGGCCGGTCCGTACCGGGAACACACACCACTGGCCTTAACTGGGGATCAGGAACGGGCCGGACCGGACTGGTAACACACCTCAGTCTCTCACGCCGTGCCACAACAACTTCCCTCCCTCTACTCGCCAATGGCTCCCGTAATCCGATAGCCTTCTCTCCACATCTCCCTGTGGCAGCCTCCTGCTGCCCAGGCGCCCAAGCCATGTGCCCCCCCCCAAATTTTTTTTGGGGTTGCCTCTCGTCCTTCCGACGATGGCCCTGCTGATGCCGTTGCTCCTCTCCTGCCAGGTTCTCCCCCTTCATCGCCCTCCGGTACCGGACGGCCTCCTCCTGCGTAATATGTCCCCAGCCGAGGAGGACATCCACCAGCGTTCTCTCCTTACCCGGCGCTTCCTCCCCAAGAAATTCTTGGGTAGTACTCTCGGGCTTCCAGCCTTGCCTCCGTGCTGCCTCCTCATATCGCGCCTCTCGGCTTTAGCTGCCTCCAGCTCTTCACGAGGACGGCGATATTCTCCCGGTTGTGCCCAAGGCCCCTTACCATCCAGAATCTCCTCCCATGTCCATGAATCCTTTATGGGTGGATATAAATCCTGTGTAGGTGGATCCTGTTGCCGCTTGACACGCTGCTTGGTCCTTTTATGGTGGGTTTTTCTGTCACGACCGTCTTCAAAGGGAGTAGACCAAAGCGCAGCGTTTGAAGTGAACATGACTTTATTAATAAAGTGCAACACGAAAAACAATAAACAACGACCGAAACGTGAAGTCCAACAGTACAAAGACTGAACACGGAACAAAAACCCACAAACACAAGGTGAAAACACACAGTTTAAATATGGCTCCCAATCAGAGATAACGAGCCGACAGCTGACACTCGTTACCTCCGATTGGGAGTCACATGACTAATCAAAACCAACAAAACCAAACACACCCAATAACACAACATAACCTACCCAAAACCCAACAAAACGAACACACCCTGACTCAAAATACAAGTCCCGGAGCCAGAGTGTGACAGCCGTTTTTAAGAAAATAGAGTTAAGAAGATATTTACTAAATAAAATAAAGTAAAAATAAATAAAACATAACACAATAAAATAACAATAATGAGGCTATATACAGGGGGTACCGAGTCAATGTGCGGGGTACAGGTTAGTCGAGGTAATTTGTACATGTAGGTAGGGGTAAAGTGAATATGCATTGATAATAAACAGCAAGGAGCAGCAGTGTAAAAACGGTCCGGGTGGCCATATTATTAAATGACATATCATGATATTTATGTGACATTATTTGTTGATGTGCCAGAAATGCACAGAATCAATTTGACGTTATAGCCAACAGATTATTAACCAAGAGGCATGCCTTTAGAATGATTCTTAAATGGGAATGCCTTGGCTAACTCCTTCACTCTCTTTTCATCTCTCCTCTTCTCTCCTTCTTCCTCCCCAGGTGACAGAGATCCAGGACTGGAGTGCAGCCAGCCCACATAGTGCAGCCTATGTCCTCTGGGACAATGGGGCCAAGAACCTCTACAGAGTGGGCTTCGAGGGGATGGTGAGTAAAGCAACACACACACAAATGATCAGGTGGTCTTTGTGTTTGACTGCTGAGCTGGGGCTCTTTGTAATGCTGCCAGGCCTTTGTAGTGGAGAGCCACGCAGCCAGGGCCCCATTGTGGCAGGCAGCTGGAAGGAGGGAGGGAATCTACATGAGAAAAGCAATCTGTTCCCTTCTTTCTTTATGAGGAAGAGAGTGAACACAGAGGTCAGCTTCAGGGGGAGGAGGGGTCTTGGGGTCCCACACGAGCCACAAATGACAGGCAGTGTGCTGATTGGTGGAGAACACTCCTGCTTTTTTATGAACGCTGACAATCGGAGAGCTGGGTTGTGTAACAGATTTGTCCTTTGTTATTTTAATACGTCTGGTAGGATTGAGGGGTTGAGGTAGACGACATCTGCTTCTGGATTAACTAAAGCATGGATTATATATGCTGCTCCCCAAAAATAATGGAAGACAACAGCCTCTGTGCCTAAACTGGCCACATCTACAGTGAGGGGAAAAAAGTATTTGATCCCCTGCTGATATTGTACGTTTGATAATTTCTTTGTCAGTGGGCAATCTATAATTTAAATGGTAGGTTTATTTGAACAGTGAGACAGAATAACAACAAAAGAATCCAGAAAAACGCATGTCAAAAATGTTATAAATTGATTTGCATTTTAATGAGGGAAATAAGTATTTGACCCCTCTGCAAAACATGACTTAGTACTTGGTGGCAAAACCCTTGTTGGCAATCAGAGGTCAGACATTTATTGTAGTTGGCCACCAGTTTTGCACACATCTCAGGAGGGATTTTGTCCCACTCCTCTTTGCAGATCTTCTCCAAGTCATTAAGGTTTCGAGGCTGACGTTTGGCAACTCGAACCTTCAGCTCCCTCCACAGATTTTCTATGGGATTAAGGTCTGGAGACTGGCTAGGCCACTCCAGGACCTTAATGTGCTTCTTCTTGAGCCACTCCTTTGTTGCCTTGGCCGTAGGTTTTGGGTCATTGTCATGCTGGAATACCCATCCACAACCCATTTTCAATGCCCTGGCTGAGGGAAGGAGGTTCTCACCCAAGATTTTACAGTACATGGCCCCGTCCATCGTCCCTTTGATGCGGTGAAGTTGTCCTGTCCCCTTAGCAGAAAAACACCCCCAAAGCATAATGTTTCCACCTCCCATGTTTGACGGTGGGGATGGTGTTCTTGGGGTCATAGGCAGCATTCCTCCTCCTCCAAACACGGTGAGTTGAGTTGATGCCAAAGAGCTCAATTTTGGTCTCATCTGACCACAACACTTTCACCCAGTTCTCCTCTGAATCATTCAGATGTTCATTGGCAAACTTCAGACGGGCATGTATATGTGCTTTCTTGAGCAGGGGGACTTTGTGGGCGCTGCAGGACTTCAGTCCTTCACGGCGTAGTGTGTTACCAATTGTTTTCTTGGTCACTATGGTCCCAGCTGCCTTGAGATCATTGACAAGATCCTCCCGTGTAGTTCTGGGCTGATTCCTCACCGTTCTCATGATCATTGCAACTCCACGAGGTGAGATCTTGCATGGAGCCCCAGGCTGAGGGAGATTGACAGTTATTTTGTGTTTCTTCCATTTGCGAATAATCGCACCAACTGTTGTCACCTTCTCACCAAGCTGCTTGGCGATGGTCTTGTAGCCCATTCCAGCCTTGTGTAGGTCTACAATCTTGTCCCTGACATCCTTGGAGAGCTCTTTGGTCTTGGCCATGGTGGAGAGTTTGGAATCTGATTGATTGCTTCTGTGGACAGGTGTCTTTTATACAGGTAACAAACTGAGATTAGGAGCACTCCCTTTAAGAGTGTGCTCCTAATCTCAGCTCAATACCTGTATAAAAGACACCTGAGAGCCAGAAATCTTTCTGATTGAGAGGGGGTCAAATACTTATTTCCCTCCTTTTTTTTTTTGTCCTTTAGCAGACGCTCTTATCCAGAGCGACTTACAGTTAGTGAGTGCATTCATTATTTTAAATTTTTAAATTTTTCATACTGGCCCCCCGTGGGAATCGAACCCACAACCCTGGCGTTGCAAACGCCATGCTCTACCAACTGAGCTACATCCCTGCCGGCCATTCCCTCCCCTACTCAGGACGACGCTGGGCCAATTGTGCGCTGCCTCATGGGTCTCCCGGTCACGGCCGGCTACGACAGAGCCTGGATCATTAAAATGCAAATCAATTAATAACATTTTTGACATGCGTTATTCTGTCTCTCACTGTTCAAATAAACCTACCATTAAAATGATAGACTGATCATTTCTTTGTCAGTGGGCAAACGTACAAAATCAGCAGGGGATCAAATACTTTATTCCCTCACTGTATATGTTATACGGTGTATATTGATGTCCTGGTCATTGGCCAACCTGGCTGTTAGTGTTTATGTAATCTGTTACTTTTTACACTTTTTGTAACACTTTTTCAAACACATTTAATATTATTATTATTATTATTATTATTGATAATCAAAGACTGCAAACAAGCGCTGTGGACATGGTGAAAGACACTGCATTTTTGTGCACACGATCAATGTATTTTCACTTTTTTTTCTTGAGTATTTTGGTTCAGATGGCATCAAAAGTCCACAGTCTAGTCTCTTGGCTTCACACATTTAGCAAATAATATTTCTTCTCATTTTACATTTTTCCTCAATGTCTTTTCTTTTTTCCTTTGCTTTTTGTTTAAAATGACATCAAAAAGACCACATTTAAGTTAGTTGATTTCACACATCTATAAACACGGTTGCATTCCAAATGGTATCCTATTCCCTTTATAGTGCACTACCTTGACCAAAAGTGGTCAAAAGTAGTGCATTATATAGGGAATAGGGTGCCATTTGGGGGTGCAACCACTGTTTGTGAACCCTGCTCTGTCAGAGGAGCAGTATGGCTGTCTACTATGCACTGCCTTGTAATCAACATGGCTGCCCTCTGTCTATATGCCACAGTGGAAGCCCATCCGCATCTGAGTCATTACAAATGATATGATGCAGTTCCTTCCCTGCCGAGCCAGAGCTTTGTAATGTAGTGCTTCCATATCCCTCAGAGCCTTGAGGGTAATGCTATTGTTGCCACCCTGCCCTAACTTTAACACAATGTCACACGGCATGTCACTGCAGTCGGAAAGAAGTGTGATTTTACTCTGTCGTCATTCATCTGCTGTACTTCTGATAGATTGAATTAAGTAGATAATTAGCTGATCCTTAGTTCCCCGTCTCTCCCTTTCAGTCGGATTTGAAATGTGTCCAGGATGCCAAAGGAGGGTCTTTCTACAGAGACCACTGCCCTGTTCTAGGTGAGTACAGTACTAGTGATCCGTGGCACTACACTACACTACCGTCATTATTGCACCAATTCCTCCCCAGCACAGCGTTCTGCAGTGGAGTCCAAGGGCATCAGGAGCGCATCACTGCCTGGCTGCTGTTACTGGTAGTGTCCACTAGGTGGCATCACCACACAGATACTGACAGTACCAGGCTGCATGGAGACAGCTTGGGTGCAGTCATGGGCCACACTGGCACAGTGTTCCCACAATCTCAAGGATTGTGTCTTCTCTCAGATTTTCCTGGCCAGTGATACCTGGGTTGTGTTTAGCACACGATGCAGCACTGCAGCAACCAAATAAACTCCTCTAGTTTAATAGCAGTAATCACAAAAGGCTCTCCGTGATCAGTTTTGTCCACCCTATTTTATCGTAATGAGACTAACCTACATAAAGTAAATAAGAATGTGTAACCAGTATGTATTCCACCTGCTCTCTCCCCACAGGTGAGCAGAATGGCAACAGGAACCCAGGCGGTCTGCAGATCGGAGACCTGGTCAACATCGACCTGGACCTGGAGATAGTCCAGTCCCTGCAGCACGGCCACGGAGGCTGGACAGACGGTATGTTCGAGACCCTCACCACCACCGGTACCGTGTGTGGCATCGACGAGGACCACGACATTGTGGTGCAGTACCCCAGTGGGAACAGGTAAGCTCTTATCAGGTCATCATTCAGACCAGTGCACAAGCACAGTCCAGTCATAACACATCTTCTGTCATAACAAGAGTAGGACATGGACTTCATCTATTTGGCCTAATGAAAGATATTTATGACACTAATTTCCATGTCATAGGGGCCACCTCAAATAAAGTGTGTGTGTCCCCCCCAGGTGGACGTTCAACCCTGCGGTGCTGACCAAGGCCAACGTGGTGCGTAGTGGGGAAGGTGTTGCGTCGGGGGCGGAGGGTGGCAGCTCCCAGTTCCTGGTGGGAGACCTGGTCCAGATCTGCTACGACATTGACCGCATCAAGCTGCTGCAGAGAGGACATGGGGAGTGGGCTGAGGCCATGCTGCCTGTAAGACACACTCACACATGCGTTTCCTTTGTCAGCAAAACGTCCTTTTTCTTTCACCTCTCACCTCCCACGTAACAAGGACAGTATCACCTGGGTGTATGTAATGACTACGGCATAGTCTATTGTGATTTTGGTCTAAAAGTCTGTAAATTGGCATAATCGTGGATAGTCATTGCTTCCTCTCATCAAACTGTATCTAACGTCACGCTACAATCTGCCAACACTCCATTAAAACCAACACCCCCAGCAGCTAACAAGCCCTAAAACACAGTGATCAGTACCTACTGTTGTTGCTGCTGCTTCCCCCTCCCTCCCCCTCAGTTCTGAGTGATCACTGGAGCCTCCTGGAGTGGGACTAATGTCCCGACTTTAAACTAGGCGTAGTGCCTTTTCTGCTCTTTAGTTGACTCTCCAAATGAAGCGAATCGAGTTGCAGACCTGCTAATGAGTGGTACTCAAATTACATATGAATCTCTGCGACACTAGGCTGGAGAAGTTTGTGTAGGAAAGATGGCTGCCAATGAAGCAATGTATTGGGCATGCATTCTATTTGGTATACTGGTGTTTATATATTGTAACGTAGTGTTAGTCTGTTTCAATATCCACATTAGCATAGTACTCAGAATGCATATCGGATACATTAATTGATTCTATCTAGTATGCTGGAGACCGTGGATATTGGAACGTAGCCTCAGACTTATCAAAATGCCTTTCCTTTCCTCACTCAAAAACTTGAAAGACATCAACAATGTCCCAGATAATTGGCTGTGTAGATGAGAAATAAGTCTGGCTCTCACTCAGCCCTTCAACTGCCCTTTGAATGAATAATCAGAACAGTGCTTTAGACTCATCTGTGATTATGCTTTCCTGTCATGTTTTTGGAAAGGAAGGGCCGTATCTGTTTCTGAAAGGGGAACGAATGGCTTTCTAGAAATTAAATACAGACACACATCTCTTTTTGGTTTGTTCCCCCCCAATTTTAGTTTTTGTTTTCTATACTTTAGTTATATCACAGATAATTTAACCTCCCTGTGTAAGAGACACTAGAATGCTGAAAGGAGGTTCAGAATTCCCTTCAATAATCTTTGGTACTTAAAACAGATTCTTTTTCTGAGAAAGCTCCTTCATCAGTGCTCTGGTTAGTTTTTAGAGACAAACTAACAATGATTCTCTTAACAATATGGTGTGTTTATGCTCTTTGAGATTATAATAAAAAATGCTATAGCAATGTAATTAATGTATTGTTTTCCTCAGACCCTGGGAAAGGTGGGCCGTGTGCAGCAGATCTACTCGGACAGCGACCTGAAGGTGGAGGTGTGCGGAACGTCATGGACCTACAACCCTGCTGCTGTCACCAAGGTGGCCCCCACTGGCTCCGCTGTCACCAACGCCTCCGGAGGTAGCAGGACACACTCACACACACACACACAGTGTGTGCACACTGATACACAGACCATAAACCAGTATTATTTTCCATATCTGCTGCTAGCCCGTTTATAAGTGGGCATGCACATACACTGGCCCCTCTTACACACCACACACATTCTTCACTCATTTGATCTAGAAGATGACCCCCTTGTAATGTTGTTCTCCTGTGTGTGTTTGTGTTTGTAGAGCGTCTGTCTCAGCTGCTGAAGAAGCTGTTTGAGACCCAGGAGTCAGGTGACATCAATGAGGAGCTGGTCAAAGCAGCAGCCAATGGCGACCTGGCCAAGGTGGAGGACATCCTCAAGAGACCTGACGTGGACGTAAGTGATCTCTTCATTCAACACAGCTTCAGGCTTGATAGAAGATGTCTATCAAAGTTTAGTCCCAGGGCGCTGTATTTCCCCCCCCCGAAGATATATATTTATTGCGAATTGAGATGGCAAAATTATGATATATAGTTATTTTTATTTAACCTTTATTTAACTAGGCAAGTCAGTTAAGAACAAATCCTTAATTACAATGACTGCCTACACCGGCCAAACCCGGACGACGCTGGGCCAATTGTTTGCCGCCCTATGGGACTCCCAATCACGGCTGGTTGTGATACAGCCTGGAATCGAACCAGGGGGTCTGTAGTGACGCCTCAACCACTGAGATGCAGTGCCTTAGACCGCTGCGCCACTCGGGAGCCCATATAAAGAGATTACTCCAGTTAATCCTTCAGAGTCCATTGACAGAGCGGTACGTCAATCTATACTGAACAAAAATATAAACCCAACATGCAACAATTTCAACGATTTTAGTGGGTTACAGTTCATATAAGGAAATTAGTCAATTGAAATACATTCATTAGGCCCTAATCTATGGAATTCACATGACTGGGCAGGGGAACAGCCATGGGTGGGCCTGGGAGGGCATAGGCCCAACCACTTGGGAGCCAGGACCAGCCAATCAGAATGTTTTTCCCCCCCAAAAAATTCTTTTTACAAACAGGGCTTTATTACAGACAGAAATACTCCTCAGTTTCATCAGCTGTCCGGGTGGCTGGTCTCAGATGATTCCGCAGGTGAAGAAGCTGAATGTGGTGTTTATATGTATGTATGTATGTATGTATGTATGTATGTATGTATGTGTGTGTGTGTGTGTGTGTGTGTGTGTGTACAGTGAGGGAAAAAAGTATTTAATCCCCTGCTGATTTTGTACGTTTGCCCACTGACAAAGACGTGATCAGTCTATCATTTTAATGGTAGGTTTATTTGAAAAGTGAGAGACAGAATAACAACAAACAAATCCAGAAAACCGCATGTCAAAAATGTTAGAAATTGATTTGCATTTTAATGAGGGGAAATAAGTATTTGACCCCTCTGCAAAACATGACTTAGTACTTGGTGGCAAAACCCTTGTTGGCAATCAGAGGTCAGACATTTCTTGTAGTTGGCCACCAGGTTTGCACACATCTCAGGAGGGATTTTGTTCCACTCCTCTTTGCAGATCTTCTCCAAGTCATTAAGGTTTCGAGGCTGACGTTTGGCAACTCGAACCTTCAGCGCCCTCCACAGATTTTCTATGGAATTAAGGTCTGGAGACTGGCTAGGCCACTCCAGGACCTTAATGTGCTTCTTCTTGAGCCACTCCTTTGTTGCCTTGGCCGTGTGTTTTGGGTTATTGTCATGCTGGAATGCCCATCCACAACCCATTTTCAATGCCCTGGCTGAGGGAAGGAGGTTCTCACCAAAAATTTGACAGTACATGGCCCCGTCCATCGTCCCTTTGATGCGGTGAAGTTGTCCTGCCCCCTTAGCAGAAAAACACCTCCAAAGCATAATGTTTCCACCTCCATGTTTGACGGTGGGGATGGTGTTCTTGGGGTCATAGGCAGCATTCCTCCTCCTCCAAACACGGCGAGTTGAGTTGATGCTAAAGAGCTCAATTTTGGTCTCATCTGACCACAACACTTTCACCCAGTTCTCCTCTGAATCATTCAGATGTTCATTGGCAAACTTCAGACGGCCCTGTATATGTGCTTTCTTGAGCAGGGGGACCTTGCGGGCGCTGCAGGATTTCAGTCCTTTACGGCGTAGTGTGTTACCAATTGTTTTCTTGGTGACTATGGTCCCAGCTGCCTTGAAATCATTGACAAGATCCTCCCGTGTAGTTCTGGGCTGATTCCTCACCGTTCTCATGATCATTGTAACTCCACGAGGTGAGATCTTGCATGGAGCCCCAGGCCGAGGGAGATTGACAGTTATTTTGTGTTTCTTCCATTTGCCAATAATCGCACCAACTGTTGTCACCTTCTCACCAAGCTGCTTGGTGATGGTCTTGTAGCCCATTCCAGCCTTGTGTAGGTCTACAATCTTGTCCCTGACATCCTTGGAGAGCTCTTTGGTCTTGGCCATGGTGGAGAGTTTGGAATCTGATTGATTGATTGCTTCTGTGGACAGGTGTCTTTTATACAGGTAACAAGCTGAAATTAGGAGCACTCCCTTTAAGAGTGTGCTCCTAATCTCAGTTCGTTACCTATATAAACGACACCTGGGAGCCAGAAATCTTTCTGATTTGAGAGGGGGTCAAATAATTATTTCCCTCATTAAAATGCAAATCAATTTATAACATTTTTGACATGCATTTTTCTGGATTTTTTGGTTGTTATTCTGTCTCTCACTGTTCAAATAAACCTACCATTAAAATTATAGACTGATCATTTATTTGTCAGTGGGTAAACGTACAAAATCAGCAGGGGATCAAATAGTTTTTTCCCTCACTGTGTGTATATATATATATATATATATATATGTATGTGTATATATATGTATGTGTAAATATATACATATATGTGCAAATAGATACACATGTATATACATATATACACAAATGTGCTTGTGTGTGTATATATGTATATTTATATATACATATATACACAAGTGTGTGTGTGTGTGTGTGTGTGTGTGTGTGTGTGTATATATGTATATTTATATATACATAAATACACAAATGTGTATATGTATATATGTATATATATGTATGTACAGTTGAAGTCGGAAGTTTACATATACCTCAGCCAAATACATTTAAACTCAGTTTTTCACAATTCCTGACATTTAATCCTAGTAAAAGTTCCCTGTCTTAGGTCAGTTAGGATCACCACTTTATTTTAAGAATGTGAAATGTGAGAATAATAGTAGAGAGATTTATTTCAGCTTTTATTTCTTTCATCACATTCCCAGTGCGTCAGAAGTTTACATACACTCAATTAGTATTTGGTAGCGTTGCCTTTAATTTGTTTGACTTGGGTCAAACGTTTCGGGTAGCAATCCACAAGCTTCCCACAATAAGTTGGGTGAATTTTGGCCCATTCCTCCTGACAGAGCTGGTGTAACTGAGTCAGGTTTGTAGGCCTCCTTGCTCGCACACGCCTTTTCAGTTCTGCCCACAAATTTTCTATAGCATTGAGGTCAGGGCTTTGTGATGGCCACGCCAATACCTTGACTTTGTTGTCCTTAAGCCATTTTGCCACAACTTTGGAAGTATGCTTGGGGTCATTGTCCATTTGGAAGACCCATTTGCGACCAAGCTTTAACTTCCTGACTGATGTCTTGAGATGTTGCTTCAATATAGCCACATAATTTTCCTTCCTCATTATGCCATCTATTTTGTGAAGTGCACCTGTTCCTCCTGCAGCAAAGCACCCCCACAGCATGATGCTGCCACCCCCATGCTTCACGGTTGGGATGGTGTTCTTCGGCTTGCAAGCAACCCCCTTTTTCCTCCAAACATAACGATGGTCATTATGGCCAAACAGTTCTATTTTTGTTTCATCAGACCAGAGGACATTTCTCCAAAAAGTAAGATCTTTGTCCCCATGTGCAGTTGTAAACCGTAGTCTGGCTTTTTTATGCCGTTTTTGGAGCAGTTGCTTCTTCCTTGCTGAGCAGCCTTTCAGGTTATGTCGATATAGGTCTCGTTTTACTGTGGATATAGATACTTTTGTACCTGTTTCCTCCAGCATCTTCACAAGGTCCTTTGCTGTTGTTCTGGGATTGATTTGCACTTTTTTAGCACCAATGTACGTTCATCTCTAGGAGACAGAACGCGTCTCCTTCCTGAGCAGTATGACGGCTGCGTGGTCCTATGGTGTTTATACTTGCGTACTATTGTTTGTACAGATGAACGTGGTACCTTCAGGGATTTAGAAATTGCTCCCAAGGATGAACCAGACTTGTGGAGGTCTGATGGCTGATTTCTTTTGATTTTCCCATGATGTCAAGCAAAGAGGCACTTAGTTTGAAGGTAGGCCTTGAAATACATCCACAGGTATACCTCCAATTGACTCAAATGACGTCAGAAGCTTCTAAAGCCATGACATCATTTTCTGGAATTTTCCAAGCACAGTCAACTTAGTGTATGTAAACTTCTGATCCACTGGAATTGTGATATAGTGAATTATAAGTGAAATCTGTCTGTAAACAATTGTTGGAAAAATTGCACAAAGTAGATGTCTTAACCGACTTGCCAAAACTATAATTTGTTAACAAGAAATTTGTGGAGTGGTTAAAAAACGAGTTTTAATTAAATATAGTCATTGACAAGGTTAGAAATAATGATTTTTTTAATAGAAATAATAATTGTGTCCTTCAAACTTTGCTTTCGTCAAAGAATCCTCCATTTGCAGCAATTGCAGCCTTGCAGACCTTTGGCATTCCAGTTGTCAAGGTAATCTGAAGAGATTTAACCCCATGCTTCCTGAAGCACCTCCCACAAATTTGATTGGCTTGATGGGCACTTCTTACGTACCATACGGTCAAGCTGCTCCCACAACAGCTCAATAGGGTTGAGATCCGGTGACTGTGCTGGCCATTCCATTATAGACAGAATACCTGCTGACTGCTTCTTCCCTAAATAGTTATTGTATAGTTTGGAGCTGTGCTTTGGGTCATTATCCTGTTGTAGGAGGAAATTGGCTCCAATCAAGCGCCGTCCACAGGGTATGGCATGGCGTTGCAAAATGGAGAGATAGCCTTCCCTCTTCAAGATCCCTTTTACCCTGTACAAATCTCTCACTTTAGCACCACCAAAGCACCCCAGACCATCACATTGCCTCCACCATGCTTGACAGATGGCATCAAGCACTCCTCCAGCATCTTTTCATTTGGTCTGCGTCTCACAAATGTTCTACTTTGTGATCCGAACATCTCAAACTTCGATTTGTCTGTCTATAACACTTTTTTCCAATCTGCCTCTGTCCAGTGTCTGTGTTCTTTTGCCCATCTTAATATTTTATTTTTATTGGGCAGTCTGAGATATGGCTTTTTCTTTGCAACTCTGCCTAGGTCAGCATCCCGGAGTCGCCTCTTCACTGTTGACGTTGAGACTGGTGTTTTGCGGGTACCAATAAATGAAGCTGCCAGTTGAGGACCTGTGAGGCGTCTGTTTCTCAAACTAGACACGCTAACGTATTTGTCCTCTTGCTCAGTTGTGCACCGGGGCCTCCCACTCCTCTTTCTATTCTGGTTAGAGCCAGTTTGCACTGTTCTGCGAAGGGAGTAGTACACAGCATTGTACGAGATCTTCAGTTTCTTGGCAATTTCTCGCATGGTATAGCCTTCATTTCTCAGAACAAGAATAGACTGATGAGTTTCAGAAGAAAGTTATGTGTTTCTGGCCATATTGATCCTGTAATAGAACCCACAATTGCTGATGCTCCAGATACTCAACTAGTCTCAAGAAGGTCAGTTTTATTTCTGCTTTAATCAGCACAACAGTTTTCAGCTGTGCTAACATAATTGCAAAAGGGTTTTCTAATGATCAATTAGCCTTTTTTAAATGATAAACTTGGATTAGCAAACACAACGTGCCATTGGAACACAGGACTGATGGTTGCTGATAATGGGCCTCTGTATGCCTATGTAGATATTCCATAAAAAATCAGCCGTTTCCAGCTACAATAGCCATTTACAGCATTAACAATGTCTACACTGTATTTCTGATCAATTTGATGTTATTTTAATGGACAAAACATTTGCTTTTCTTTAGAAAACAAGGTCATTTCTAAGTGATCCCAAACTTTTTAACGGGTGTGTGTATGTATGTATGTATGTATGTATGTATGTATGTATGTATGTATGTATGTATGTATGTATGTATGTATGTATGTATGTATGTATGTATGTATGTATGTATGTATGTATGTATGTATGTATGTATGTATGTATGTATGTAATATTGTGCCTTGCAAAAGTATTCATCCCCTTGGCGTTTTTCCTCTTTTGTTGCATTACAAACTGTAATTTTAAATTTGATTTTTATTTGGATTTCATGTAATGGACATACACAAAGTAGTCCAAATTGGTGAAGAGGAATGAAAAAAATAACTTGTTTCAAAAAAATTCTAAATAATAAATAACGGAAAAGTGGTGCGTGCATATGTATTCACCCCCTTTGCTATGAAGCTCCTAAAATAAGATCTGGTGCAACCAATTACCTTCAGAAGTCACATAATTAGTTAAATAAAGTCTACCGCTGTGCAATCTTAGTGTCACATGATCTCAGTATATATACACCTGTTCTGAAAGGCCCCAGAGTCTGCAACAACACTAAGCAAAGGGGCACCACCAAGCAAGCGGCACCATGAAGACCAAGGAGCTCTCCGAACAGGTCAGGGACAAAGTTGTGGAGAAGTACAGATCAGGGTTGGGTTATAAAAAAAAATATCCGAAACTTTGAACATCCCACGAAGCACCATTTTAAATCCATTATTAAAAAATTGAAAGAATATGGCACCACAACAAACCTGCCAAGAGAGGGCCGCCCACCAAAACTCATGGAGGGCATTAATCATTGAGGCAACAAAGACACCAAAGATGACCCTACTATAGCTCCGTTGGTAGAGCATGAGGTTGTGGGTTCTATTCCCACAGGTGGCCAGTATGAAAAATGTATGCACTCACTAACTGTAAGTCGCTCTGGAGAAGAGCGTCTGCTAAATGACTAAAATGTAAAAAATGACCCCGAAGGAGCTGCAAAGCTCCACAGCGGAGATTGGCGTATCTGTCCATTGGACCACTTGAAGCCGTACACTCCACAGAGCTGGGCTTTACAGAAGAGTGGCCAGAAAAAAGCCATTGCTTAAAGAAAAAAATAAGCAAACACGTTTGGTGTTCACCAAAAGGCATGTGGGAGACTCCACAAACATATTGAAGAAGGTACTCTGGTCAGATGAGACTAAAATTGAGCTTTTTGGCCATCAAGGAAAATGGTATGTCTGGCGCAAACCCAACACCTCTCATCACCCCGAGAACACCATCCCCACAGTGAAGCATGGTGGTGACAGCATCATGCTGTGGGATGTTTTTCATCGGCAGGGACTGGGAAACTGGTCAGAATTGAAGGAATGATGGATGGTGCTAAATACAGGGAAATTCTTGCGGGAAACCTGCTTGTCTTCCAGAGATTTGAGACTGGAATGGAGGTTCACCTTCTAGCAGGACAATGACCCTAAGCATACTGCTAAAGCAACACTCGAGTGGTTTAAGGGGAAACATTTAAATGTCTTGGAATGGCCTAGTCAAAGCACAGACCTCAATCCAATTTAGAATCTGTGGTATGACTTAAAGATTGCTGTACACCAGCAGAACCTATCCAACTTGAAGGAGCTGGAGCAGTTTTGCCTTGAAGAATGGGCAAAAATGCCAGTGGCTAGAAGTGCCAAGCTTAATTTGTACAAAAGGTGGCTCTACAAAGTATTAACTTTTGGGGGGTGAATAGTTATGCAAGCTCTAGTTTTCTGTTTTTTTGTCTTCTTTCTTGTTTGTTTCACCCCAAAAAATATTTTGCATCTTCAAAGTGGTAGGCATGTTATGTAAATCAAATGATACAAGCCCCCCCAAAATCTATTTTTATTCCAGGTTGTAAGGCAACAAAATAGGAAAAATGCCGTGGGGTGGGTGAATACTTTCGCAAGCCACTGTGTATATGTATGTTGTTTTTGTTTACTTTTTAACTATCTTTCTCCCCAATTTCGTGATATCCAATTGGTAGTTAGTCTTGTCCCATTGCTGCAACTCCCGTAGGGACTCGGGAGAGGCGAAGGTCGAGAGGCATGCGTCCTCCGACACACGACCCTGCCAAGCCACACTGCTTCTTGACACACTGCTCGCTTAACCCAGAAGCCAACCGCACCAATGTGTCGGACGAAACACCGTACAACTGGCGACCGTGTCAGCGTGCATGCGCACGGCCCGCCACCGGAGTCGCTAGAGCGCGATGGGACAAGGACATCCTTGCTGGCCAAACCCTCCCCTAACCCGGACGAGGCTGGGCCAATTGTGCGCCGCCTCATTGATCTCCCGGTCGCGGCCGGCTGCGACACAGCCCGGGATCGAACCCGGATCTGTAGTGAAGCCTCAAGCACTGAGATGCAGTGCCTTAGACTGCTGCGCCACTCGGGAGGCCCCCGGGCAGGTGTTATTACACGTGGTCTGCGGTTGTGAGGCCTGTTAGACGTACTGCCAAATTCTCTAAAATGACGTTGTAGGCGGGTTATGGTAGAGAAATTAACATTCAATGCTCTGCTGACAGCTCTGGTGGACATTCTTGCAGTCAGCATGCCAATTGTGTGCTCCCTCAAAATTGAGACATCTGTGACATTGTGTTGTGACTGCAGGTATTTACTTAAATAATAGCAACAAATATTACGTTTTGAAAAATTTCAAATCGTTTTGATGGTATTGAAAAACCATTCCTTGGCTATTTCCAAATACCCCAGTATACAATATACCATCCAAGCCTAGTGAATATACCCCATGTATGGTCTAGGGCCAATTTTCCACAGGACTAGGAAAATTCTGCAGCCTAGTTATAAGTTATAGGTGAGGCACAGAGTGGTCAGGTGGTCACAGAGTGGTCCTGGTCAGGTGGTCACAGTCAGGAATAACTCCTGTCCCTAGTGGTGATGCTTGTCCTTCCATCAACCAGGCCAACAACCTGCCCCTAAGGGGAGCTGTCTGCACTCTCTTATTTCCTTATAGAGCGGCTTAGAATAGAGAGTAGAGCGTCTTAGCCTCCCTCCCCTCATTGTAAGCTTTCTGCAGCATTGTCTCAGCGACTGTGTGAGCGCAAGTGTGCGCGTGTGTCAGTGCGGTGAGGGCTGGCCAGGTGCCCCGGTGCCTTTCAGTGGAGTTATTGCGTAAAGGCCCAGTGCAGTCAAACTTGATTTTCTTGTTATTTATATATATTTCCACATTCTGATATTGGAATAATACTGTGAAATTGTGACGATGATGATCATGCCCTTTTAGTTGAAGAGCTGTTTGAAAAGACCGCCTGATATTTCAGCTTGTTTTGCATTGGTGGAGTTTTGGCCCACCTCGTGGTACAAGTTAATAGACCAATAACAGAGAGTTTCAAACCTCTCTGGCAATAACAGCTACATTTCAGGTTACATATCCCTCCCATTAGGCTCCTCCATTTAGGCCCCTCACTCAGACCGCTCCCAGACAGACCTAGCATAATTCTTGCTTGAGAAATCTCTTTGCCAAGAAGCTATTTTTGTTTCTTTTTTACAATTTTAATTTAAAACAATCACAGTAAGGTACTTAGTTGTTACCCAGAAATGATTTGATATTTAGATAAAAACTGCTGCATTGGACCTTTTTAAAGCACAGTCAGCTGGGCCAAGTGATCCTCCCGCCAGGACAAGAGACGTTCTGTGACTCCCAAAGGACCACACATTAATATTTATGCCCCAAGTATTGGAGTACCGCAGTTGGCAATGAAACAAACACACACACACACCACTCTTGTGTGTGCAGGTAATGAGGCAGTGCACTGGATGAACTCAAAATACAAGAACACACTGACAGTGCTACATTGTGTGTTTGTAGGTGAACGGGCAGTGTGCTGGACACACAGCCATGCAGGCGGCCAGTCAGAACGGTCACGTGGACGTCCTCAAGCTGCTGCTGAAACACAACGTGGACCTGGAGGCTGAGGTTTGTACATCCAACAGTCCCTCCTCAATACTAACATCTATACTGTAGCCCTCACTATAGTCCCTTTTCAATACTTATATATTTAAACCCTCCCCAATACCAAGGTCAATAGTGCGAGGACTGATATCCCTAGACACTTTATCAGGGCTGTTCAATTCCAGTCCTGGAGGGCGAAATGCTTCTTTCTTTGCTTCTTCTACCTGGCAGTTAATTACACTCTGGTGTCCCAGGTCTGAATTAGTCCCTTATTAGGAGAGGATGAACACCAGAAGTGTTTCCAGGATCGACATTGAACAGCCGTGCTCTAGTGAAACCAATTCCTCTATTTCTTTCATACCCAGTCTATCTATACAGGTCTCAATTCATACTCTTAAAAAGCTGACTGTCAGTCGTAGTTGGATGCTCACTGTGGTGTAAACAGTGGAGACATTGGGTCAGTGTGTCAGTCTGTATATAATATCCCTCCCAGGACAAGGATGGAGACCGGGCGGTGCACCACGCATCCTTCGGAGACGAGGGCTCTGTGATCGAGGTGCTGCAGAGGGGCGGGGCCGACCTGAACGCCAGGAACAAGCGCAGACAGACCCCCCTGCACATCGCTGTCAACAAGGGCCATCTGCAGGTGGTCAAGACCCTGCTGGACTTTGGCTGCCACCCCAGCCTCCAGGTAACCACTATGAACACATGCACACACACCAAACACACACACCTCCATTTCACACGTGAATAATGCACACATGTGAATAATACACACTTGTATATTTTGTGAAACAGGACAAATACAATATAAGCATCGATTCTAACCCAAACATTTTGGTGGCTCTGCAATCAAGGGTTTAGGTGAAATGTATTTGTCTCCTTCACATAACCAGTATAGGCCTATATTGTTAGTGATAGCATTTTGATTTGATAATGGTGGTTCCTGCTTGAAGTTGTGGTGACTGTATGTATGTCACCCCCCTACAGGACTCCGAGGGAGACACGCCCCTGCATGATGCCATCAGTAAGAAGAGGGACGACATGCTGTCTGTGCTGCTGGAGGCGGGAGCTGACGTCACCATCACCAACAACAATGGATTCAACGCCCTACACCACGCCGCCCTGCGAGGGAACCCCAGGTACGACCCTGATAATCACCTGACCCTAACTGCCAAGCCAGGGCTAGTGATGAAAAAGATAGAAAAACTTTATTCTTCACACAATGTGGAAATCTGCCTTTGGCGTCACAGGAAACTGGCCTCCATACAGTTAGACTTGTGGTTTGCAAAGTTGAAGATGTGTTTCAAACAGGTTTTATTTTCATTGAGTACAAATTAACAAATTGAATGGTACTGCTGGTAAATGGCTTATGACCACACTTAACTCTTATTGCTTTTGCGGTTGATGAGTTTGTTTCTTTCTGTGCTAGGCTAGCCTACATCCTAAACTATATCCTAGCCTACGTCCTAACCTACATCCTAGTCTACAGCGTACATCCAAGCCTATAGCCTACATCCTAGCCTACAGCCTAATGTCTAGCCTGCATCCTAGCCTGCATCCTAGCCTACATCCTAGCCTACATCCTATCCTACATCCAAGCCTATAGCCTGCATCCTAACCTACAGCCTAGCCTACAGCCTACATCCTAGTCTGCAGCCTAGCCTACATCCTAACCTACATCCTATCCTACATCCAACCCTATAGCCTACAGCCTACATCCTAGTCTGCAGCCTAGCCTACATCCTAGCCTGCATCCTAGCCTACATCCTAGCCTACAGCCTACATCCTAGCCTGCAGCCTACATCCTAGCCTGCAGCCTACATCCTAGCCTGCAGCCTACATCAGTACAGTCTCAGTCGGTGTCCTCATCCTTGGCCACAGCTATTTCTAACTCCACCTGGTTGCTGCTGCTCCACTCTAGCGATGGGCTATTCTCGTCTCTCATACATACATGAGACACACATTAAGGCTGGTAGCTTAGAGAGAATATAGTACACCGATCAGTTGGAAAATCCTGGGGTTATAGAGGCCACTGTCTCTCTAGACTGTAGTAGTTTACGACACACACACCCACATTAGCAGCTGCCTTTATGGCTGGACTGTAGTTCTGGCTCGTGTTGTGGTGTTGTCGGGTCAGAGCCCGCTAGGGGACATTAGTATCATTCCCCTTAGCTGACACGCATTCTATTGGCACAAGGAAAGAGGGAATTGGGGTCAGAGGGCTCTGGAGCACCTGCTATTTCAGCCAGCCCGGCCCGGCCTGGTCCACTGGCAGTGGCACGCACAGGTGGCTGCAGCAGCAGCATAGTGGAATAACACTGTAACACCCCTCAGTCTTCCTCGCTGCTCTATGGCACTGCCTGCCACTGATTTATAGCCAGTTTGAACAATAATCTGGATTGCAATTCGCTTGCCTTGCTGTGCCGACCTGACTGTTTATTACTGTACAATCCTAGTGGCCTCAGTCAGAGATGCATTGAAGTCTTTTGTAATAATAATAATATGCCATTTAGCAGACGCTTTTATCCAAAGCGACATACAGTCATGCGTGCATACATTTTTGTGTATGGGTGGTCCCGGGGATCGAACCCACTACCCTGGCGTTACAAGCGCCGTGCTCTACCAGCTGAGCTACAGAGGACCACATAATGTCATCATAATGCAGTGATTTCCCCAGTTAATGGCATCAAAAGCTTTTAATTATTTTAAAATAATTGTTGGCCTATTTACTGTATAGGAAATTTGCTTTAAAACGTAAACATTTTCTATCAGGGATTGTCAGCGTAGAATGCAGGAAATTAGCTTTAAAACTGCACAACTTTATCTCCGCCACATGGCAAAATGTGTAGAATTGTGGGGAATTAGCTTTAAAACAGCAACATTTTCTCGCTGAGGCCAAGAGGAGAGACTCTAACATTTTGAGTCTGCAACCGCACCATTTGCACGCCCATGACCACGTCCCCGCCACGCCCACCACCTAAGCCCCATTTTATTTTATTTTTTAAACCTGGTACTGTACATTGCATTCCCTCCATCACTGTTGGAGCTAGGAACACAAGCATTTCGCTACTCCCGCAATAACATCTTCTAAATGTATGTATGTGACCAATAAAATTTGATTTGTTCATCAGTGTGCAACAGTGAGAATCATCCGTCTCATATTGACTGTACAGTAAAGATGAAAAGTGTTGGAGTCAGAATTTATTGCAGGCCATGGCCCGTGTTGATGTCACGTGCTGCCTTGCTTTCCACCGGCACTATGTCCCCCCCGCCTTTAGAGAGAACTCTGTCCCCCCCCCCGCCTTTAGAGAGAACTCTGTCCCCCCCCCGCCTTTAGAGAGAACTCTGCCCCCCCCGCCTTTAGAGAGAACTCTGTCCCCCCCGCCTTTAGAGAGAACTCTGTCCCCCCCCGCCTTTAGAGAGAACTCTGTCCCCCCCGCCTTTAGAGAGAACTCTGTCCCCCCGCCTTTAGAGAGAACTCTGTCCCCCCCGCCTTTAGAGAGAACTCTGTCCCCCCTGCCTTTAGAGAGAACTCTGTCCCCCCCGCCTTTAGAGAGAACTCTGTCCCCCCCGCCTTTAGAGAGAACTCTGTCCCCCCGCCTTTAGAGAGAACTCTGTCCCCCCGCTTTTAGAGAGAACTCTGTCCCCCCGCCTTTAGAGAGAACTCTCTCCCCCCGCCTTTAGAGAGAACTCTGTCCCCCCCGCCTTTAGAGAGAACTCGGCCCCCCCCGCCTTCAGAGAAAGGTATGTCACCCTCTTCAATCTAGCCATTTACTTTTATTTCACACTCAAGCTCCTCCGCAATATTGCAGAGAGAGGGAGATAGACTCAAGTCTTAAACCCCTTAAATGACGTCTCCCTGGTTTGGAGGGAAATTACTTATTTTAGTGGTGTTTTAGTTGTGTGTCCCCATCGAGTGCTTGGGACAGGGAGTAGGTTCTGACTGCTGTAGTGAGTCGTATTCCTGAAAGGCACCCTAGGCGGTTGTCAGGAAGACAGAGTTTAGTGGCAGTCAGTGCCGCAGCCAAAATGAAAGGCCTTTCCCTCTAAATGGTACAACACGACTCAAGCTTCTCTTCAGGCTATTTATGTTCAGGTATGGATGAAAACTGCCTGTCACATGATTTTCTTGTTTTATTGATTGTACACAAATATAAATTGCAAGTCTTGTGCATCATCTGGGATCAAATAACCACTCTGACAATCCCTCCATATACAGTAAATAGGCGACCCCTCAGCCATATGATCTGCAGTGTTGTCTTGTCTCTTGCAGTGAGCTTAAGACATCAGATAGTAGGCACGGCAGCCACACTGATCAGAGGCCCTGGTGTGTGTGTGAGATGGGGTTGTGTGTGGTAGGGCCCTCCAGGGGTAAAAGTTGTTGAGGATGAAGGGGGAAACAGAGGAGGATCTGGGGTGGCAGATGATTCTGGCTGTGTGTGTGTGGTGTGGGGAGTGGAATCCCAAACACCAGCAGGGGCGCCTGCTAATGTGGGAGCTAAACTATACATCACCTCTATGCTTACTCACAAACACTGCGTCAGGGTTTTGTACGTTCTTGTCTGTGTGTGTGTGTGTGAGAGATGGAAAAAGAGAGCGAAGGATTAACATCGATGAAGAGAGAGGAAGAGAGAGGTAGATTGAAAGGATATTGAAATGGTAGTGTCTCCATATAAAGCAGCAGGCTTTGTGAGTCAGTTATTGCATCTTCTTCAGTTAGTGTATAATTTAGGCTACTTGGTAAATAAATTAAACCATTAAATTGTGAATTGAGGGTTAAGCTTGCATATTTTCTTGGTCGTATGTACGTACTGTGTGAGTGTGTTGTGTATGTCTACATGTTTGTTTAATGCAGCTTCTGGCTCTGATGGGGGACTGGTTCCTCTCAGCAGCTCTGGCTCTGATGGGGGACTGGTTCCTCTCAGCAGCTCTGGCTCTGATGGGGGACTGGCTCCTCTCAGCAGCTCTGGCTCTGATGGGGGACTGGTTCCTCTCAGCAGCTCTGGCTCTGATGGGGGACTGGTTCCTCTCAGCAGCTCTGGCTCTGATGGGGGACTGGTTCCTCTCAGCAGCTCTGGCTCTGATGGGGGACTGGTTCCTCTCAGCAGCTCTGGCTCTGATGGGGGACTGGTTCCTCTCAGCAGCTCTGGCTCTGATGGGGGACTGGTTCCTCTCAGCAGCTCTGGCTCTGATGGGGGACTGGTTCCTCTCAGCAGCTCTGGCTCTGATGGGGGACTGGCTCCTCTCAGCAGCTCTGTCTGGCTGGAAGGCGCTAGCTTCTACAGCACTGTAAACAATACAAATAATAGCCTGTGACTCATAAACAGTACAATACGGTACGGGGATCCAAACAGAGAAGGCCCTGCAGTGGCAGACCAGACTGCACCGCCACCTTTTTACACTCCTCTCACCCCTTTAATACAGTTTTCAACATCCCCTTTAAGACAGCTCTAAACATCCCCTTTAACGCTACAGTGTGCGATCTGTTCAATGGTCAAGTGGCAGGGACCCGGTTTTGTTGTTTTTCAAATAGCAGAATCTATCTTTAACCCACCAACAAACGGTATAGTAGACACCCTGTATAGTAGTAGTAATTACTTCACCTGCTGGGTTACCAGGCGCACGCACCATTGTGAAAAACAGCCATCAAGGAATCCTCTAGCTAATGTATGGTTCACTCTGCCAGAACTAATAGAGACTAGAGGGAGGAGAAGTGTTGTAACAGGGGTTGTAATTACTGAGAACATAGTGTTACGGGGGCCTGTATAGAAGACTACTGTGAAATGGTTGTGTTGGATGTTTATTTGGTTTCTGGGATGGCTGCTGCTGCAGGGCAGACATTTCTGGAATAAGAGTGAGGGTTTTACCGCCCTGCCCTGACTGAGTCTTGATGATCATCCAGGGGCTTTTTGGCTAACGTTTTGGACGACATGGGTCCCATTTAATGCCTGACGAAAACCAAACACTGCATTCCACAGTAAGAACCTCATACCAACGGTCAAGCATGTTGATGGTTTGGGGATGCTTTGTTGCCTCAGGACCTGGACGACTTGCCTTAATAGAAGGAACCTTGAATTGCTCTGTATCAGAGAATTCTACAGGAGAATGTCAGACCATCAGTCTGTGAGCTGAAGCACAGCTGGGTCATGCAGCAAGACGATGATCCCAAACACACAATCAAGTCTACATGAAAATGGCTGAAAAGCAACACATTTGAAGTTTTGGAATGGCCTAGTCAAAGTCCAAACTTAATCCCAATTGAGATGTTGTGGCAGGACTTGAAACAAGCAGTTCATGCTTTAAAAAAAAAAAAAGCCAAAATTCCTCCACAGCGATGTGAGAGACTGATCAACAACTACAGGAAGCATTTGGTTGCTGTCATTGCAGCTAAAGATGGCACAACCAGTTGAGTGTAAAGGGGCAATTACTTTTTCACACAGGGGAATTGGGTGTTGCATAACTTTGTTAATTAAATAAAATAAGTATTCAATTTATTTTATTTGTCAACTCTGATTCCCTTTATCTAATAGGGTTTGGTTGAAGATCTCATAATATTCCGTATACAAAATATGCAAAAATAGAGAAAATCAGAAAGGGAGCAAATACTTTTTCACGGCACTGTATATACGGTATACCGCCCAAGTCTAGTGCCTTACTACCAGACTAGGTTACTAGTAGGCCTTGTTCAAGGAAAAAGGATAACTTTCAATTCATTTAATCTTTATAGGCCTTGATAGACAATTGACAGACCGTTGCAGCTGAAAACTTGACCATATTTTTTTATACAAGCTAATCAAACAATTGACTTGTGGTTATAATAGTATACTACATTAGCACAGTTGTTATAACCCCTCAATTACACCTGCAACCCTTCAGGTTCTTGATAAGCTTGTATTTTAAACACCATGTCCCTTTTTAGATCACCGTTTCAACCAGATGTTGGCTCATTTGAGTCATTTATATCGCTGTATTTAGGGTGTGTGTAGTCACAGCTAGAGTACAGGTCAGATTGGCATTAAGCATGAGACAAATTGGGAATGGGAAGTGTGATGCAATGCTGTATAAGAAAGAGGGAGAGAGGGAGAGTGAGAGAGTGTGGGAGAGAGGGAGAGGGAGAGAGTGTGGGAGAGAGGGAGAGGGAGAGAGTGTGGGAGAGAGGGAGGGGGAAAGATGCAGCGAGAAGGGGGTTTGGTTTGATCTGCCTGCATGTACTGCGGCAGCGTGTGTTTGTGTGTGCGTGTGGTGTGTGTTTGTGTGTTTGTGTGTGCATGTGGTGTGCGTGTGTTTGTGTGTGTGCGTGTGTTTGTGTGTGCGTGTGGTGTGTGTCAGTCTGCGAGGGGTCTGCGCCTTGTGATTTGTGTGTTCAGCTCCCATCCTCTGGAGCATCTGGCCTCATCTCTCACTACCTCGCACGCACACACACAAGGTTGCTTCACACTGTGTGTGGTAGTTATTCTACTAATCCCCTCACCCTTTCGCTCTCTTTAAAACGTTCCCTTAGATCTACACTTTCAAACCATTTTATGTGGCCCGACTGTGCTGCGTTGGCTTGCCTCCCCACATCTCAACCCCTCGACACTGTAATTGTCTGTTATATCACCCTGTGCTAGTCAGTTGGAGGAGTTAGTTGTCGCGTGGCCCCTGGGCTGTTGCTGCTGCATTCTTTACACAGCCATGTGAGTGAGCTCAGCTCAGCGCCGAACGGTGTGTGTGTGTCTGAAGTGCACTGCATATGTCCCCTGCTATTTTTAAAACAGCCGTTGAGTCGCGTATCTGGTTGGAATATCAATGTTGTGTGTATATATGCATTCTAAGGCAACTGAACAGTTGAGTCAGAGTCCGGGAGAAAGGGACACTACACTGTTTTTGTTGAATCTATGTTGGGTTCCTTTTTATTAGTCAAGAGCGACAGTTTTAGCAGCAATGAAACATGACAGTCGATCAATAACCACTTACTGAAGATGAAGAGTGTGAACGACGTGTCTTTAAGTCACCAAGGTACCGCGCTACAGCTTATCATTGGCACTGATATCATCCAGTCAGTCAGAACATTGTAGAAGAGAGAGAAGCTCCAGTAGGATGGTATGTAGTCATCAAAGCATAGCTACAGCTGGTTGAAGGGGACCAAATCCATTCAAGAGGTGATTTGGTTCCTTTTTACCAGCTTTAGCAAAGCATTGGGGGTTCACTGTGTCAGGGTCAAGGACTGGAGTGGAGACGACCCAGATGGAACAAGCTGGAAACATGAACATACAATACAATGGAACTGGGAAGTGTGCGGTGTGCTCTTTCGCTCTCTCTTTCACCCACCACAGCCATTGTTGACTAACCCCCCCCCATCTCCCCCATGCTCTGCCCTCCAGCCAGTCTATTTATCCTCATTGCCATTTTTTACTTGCGTTTCCAACCTCTCTCTGACTGAGTGAGAAAAATGGTTCCCTAAGAAAAGGATAATAATCTGTCTAGGTGCACTTGAGTCAAATGTCCCAGAGTCATGTAGCAATTACAGCCTGTGACGGATGGGACCGTGTGTGTGTACCAGGTACCTGAAACATCTCCGCAGTCCGCCTCACATACTCCTAATACAGCACTCACGGGGGCACTCGTTTGGCCCAGTCATTCAGATCAGTCATAGACTGATTAAAATAGTATCAATATAAATGATGGCCAGATATAAATGATGACTGTCATTTAATTTGTATTATACATTGTGTTGTCTTTCCAATTTTCTGAACAGTTTTGATGTGAATAGGTTATTCTGAGTACACTTAAGAGCCACTTTCTCAAAGAGCAGAGCAGCATCTGAGGGACAGATCGAGAGGGAGATATAGAGAGCAAGAGGGAGAGAGAGGTAGAGTTCAGTACAGGGGCAGGTCGATATGGCACAGGAGAGAGGCTATTTGCAATACGCGCGCACACACACCAGTCGATTTAGATGGTTGGGCGGGTGGCGGCCAGCTGCACCATCCTGTCCACTGTCCATAAGAGGGCAAATGCAGGGGGGCGACGGGCAGACAGACAGACAGGCAGGCACTGAGTATTTGATAATGTCAGCATCTGCTGTGTGGTGTCAGTCAGGCAGCAGGTCACGGCCAGAGAGAGAAGGGAGGAGGAACTTGGAGAGAAAGCCATGCCCCAATAGGCAGTTAGTGAAATAGCTGCTCTAGGTCTTTACGGAGAGAGGAAGAGAAAGAGAGACTGATGGAGATGTGAAAGACTGAGCAAGGTTAGAGACTGACCATAAAAGGGACTAGGACACAGAGAGGGGGTAATGAAAGAGCAAGATGCGCATGTTGTAGCCTAAATCTTCTGTCCAGATGTCTCTTGAAGTGACATTTGAGCTTGATCCTTTTACCCTGCCGTCATTTAAGTTTTCTTCGTCATAAACCCGTCCTTTAAGCACTAATAGCATAGCTTAGCTTACCCTAAAGCATAACTGCACCCTGAGCTAGCGTGGACTTAATTGAAAAAGCATCGCAGGTCTGTCTGTCTGTCTTCAAGCCTACTTGCGTCTAAGAGGAGTTTATCAGCACAGAGAATCTGAGTGCCTCTACCACCAGTTTTATCTTCATGCATCAAATATGACTGCGCTGAGGTAAAAATAAAAAACCTGAATGTATTAAAAGGGGACAAGTGGGTTACAAATTCCATCTCTCTCTTTCTGAAGTCTAAACACTGGTGATTTTTTTTCCTCTCGTCTTGATGTCGCTGGAATGGCACTGGTGCAGATTGTTGAAGACCGCGTTAAGAATCATGCTTCTGCTCTACCTTTCATTCTCTCATGGATAGCAAATGGAATAAGTCTTCGCAGCACCATCCTCCTTAGCATATTAGTCAAACCACAATGTCATTGTGTTGTATTTCATTAGAATAGTCCCATCACAGATGTGTCCCAGAGGGAGCACTAGACTTTTCCATTGCTTGACTGCTCCGCTCTGCACTAGAATGGTCTGGTTTGAGCTGTGCTGCTGTTAGCAGACTTTGTGTTAGCACACCACTCAGTTCAGCTCCTCTACAACAACTTCCACAAGCCTTTGCTTTCCACTGCAGAAAAAAACCCAATGAATGCTTTCTTAGTTGGAATCAATTGGAATCAGCTGACAGGTCCGAAGCAGGCCCTGATCCTACATTGTCACTTTTCGATGGTCCTAAGCTGCACTGCCGTGCTGTGCAGCAAAGCATTTGGCAAGCATAGCAAACTGAACAATGAGGCCAGGAATCAGCAGAGCGGGGGGCAGGGCAGGGCAGAGGGGTGGGGGTATGTTGGGAGAGACTGGGCTAGTGCCATAGCTGGACAGGACACAACGTAGGGTAAACGCCACACCAGCCAAATGATATAGCACTGGGGCAGAGCCAGCCAGCAGCTTTTTAAACAACACATTTTTTTTGCCTGCCTCAATCTCTCTGGGCGCCTGCCTTTCTGATCTGCCTCCTTAGCAACTCTTCTGCTGGCCTTCCATCCCATTGGCCACTTTGATAAAGCAAAGATGGCAGCAGTTTGCCACAATTCACCTTCATTATTTTCCCGTCCCGAGCCGGGAGACCTTTAGAAAAGATTATAGTATTAATAGTTGAGCTCTCGCTGCCTCTCTCTCTCGCTCGCTGCCTCTCTCTCTCGCTTGCTGCCTCTCTCTCTCGCTCGCTGCCTCTCTCTCGCTTGCTGCCTCTCTCTCTCGCTCGCTGCCTCTCTCTCTCGCTCGCTGCCTCTCTCTCTCGCTCGCCGCCTCTCGCTCTCGCCGCCTATCTCTCGCCGCCTCTCTCTCGCTCTCTCTCTCTCCCGCCCCTCTCTCTCTCGCCGTCTCTCTCAATTCAATTTTAATTTAAGGGCTTTTATTGGCATGGGGAAACGTATGTTGACATTGCCAAAGCAAGTGAAGTAGATAGTAAACAAAAGTGAAATAAACAATAAATATTAACAGTAAACATTACACTCAGTAGTTTCAAAAGAATAGAGACATTTCAAATGTCATATTATTTATATATACTCTCTCGCCGCCTCTCTCTCTCTCTCTCGCCGCCTCTCTCGCCGCCTCTCTCTCTCTCTCGCCGCCTCTCTCTCTCTCTCTCGCCGCCTCTCTCTCGCTGCTCTCTCGCTCTCCTCGCCGCCTCTCTCTCGCGCCTCTCTCGCCGCTCTCTTCGCCCCCTCTCTAGCGCCTCTCTCTCGCTCTCTCTAGCCGCCTCTCTAGCCGCCTCTCTCAGCCGCCTCTCTCTAGCCGCCTCTCTAGCCGCCTCTCTAGCGCCTCTCTCTAGCCGCCTCTCCTCTCTCGCCCTCTCTCTCTCTCGCGCTCTCTCGCTCTCGCGCTCTCTCTCCCGCCTCCCGCTCTCTCTCGCCCTCTCGCCGCCTCTCTTCGCCCCTCTCTCTCGCGCGCCTCTCTCTCTCGCCGCCCCTGCCGCTCTCTCTGCCTCTCTGCGCTCTCCGCTGCCTCTCTAGCCGCTCTCTCTAGCGTCTCTCTAGCCGCCCCTCTCTGCCGCCCTCTCTCTAGCCGCCCTCTCTCTCTAGCCGCCCCTCTCTCTCTAGCCGCCCCTCTCTCTCTAGCCGCCCCTCTCTCTCTAGCCGCCCCTCTCTCTCTAGCCGCCCCTCTCTCTCTAGCCGCCCCTCTCTCTCTAGCCGCCCCTCTCTCTCTCTCGCCGCCTCTCTCTCTCTCTCGCCTCTCGCTGCTCTCTCGCCGCCTCTCTCTCTCTCGCTGCCCCTCTCGCCTCTCGCTCGCTGCTCTCTCGCTCGCTCTCTCTCGCTCTCGCGCTGCCCCTCTCTCTCTCTCGCGCTGCCTCTCTCGCTGCCTCTCTCTCTCTCGCGCTGCCTCTCTCTCTCTCTCGCGCTGCCTCTCTCTCTCTCGCGCCGCCTCTCTCTCTCTCGCGCTGCCTCTCTCTCGCGCTGCATCTCTCTCTTCTCTTCGCTGCATCTCTCTCTCTCTCTCTCGCGCCGCCCCTCTCTCTCTCGCCGCCTCTCTCTCTCTCGCGCTGCCCCTCTCTCGCTCTCGCGCTGCCCCTCTCGCGCTGCCTCTCTCGTGCTGCCCCTCTCTCTCTCTCGCGCTGCCCCTCTCTCTCTCTCGCGCTGCCTCTCTCGCTCTCGCGCTGCCTCTCTCTCTCCTCTCGCCCTGCCCCCTCTCTCTCTCTCGCTGCCTCTCTCTCTCTCTCGCGCTGCCTCTCTCTCTCGCTGCCTCTCTCTCTCTCTCTCGCGCTGCCTCTCTCTCTCTCGCGCTGCCTCTCTCGCGCGCCCCTCTCTCTCTCTCGCGCCGCCTCTCTCTCTCTCTCTCGCGCCGCCTCTCTCTCTCTCTCGCGCGCCTCTCTCTCTCTCTCTTCTCTCGCCCTCTCTCTCTCGCGCCGCCCCTCTCTCTCTCGCGCCGCCCCTCTCTCTCTCTCGCGCGCCTCTCTCTCTCTCGCCTCTCTCTCTCTGCTCTCGCTGCCTCTCTCTCTCTCTCGCCGCCTCTCTCTCTCTCTCTCTCTCTCGCCTCTCTCGCGCCTCTCTCTCTCTCGCTGCCTCTCTCGCTGCCCCTCTCTCTCTCTCGCGCTGCCTCTCTCTCTCTCTCGCTGCCTCTCTCTCTCGCCTCTCTCTCTCGCGCCGCCCTCTCTCTCTCTCTCTCGGCGCCCCCCTCTCTCTCGCGCGCCTCTCTCTCTCGCGCCGCCTTCTCTCTCTCTCGCGCTGCCTCTCTCTCTCTCGCGCTGCCTCTCTCGCTCTCGCGCTGCCTCTCTCTCTCTCTCTCGCGCTGCCTCTCTCTCTCTCTCGCGCTGCCTCTCTCTCTCGCGCTGCCCTCTCTCTCTCTCGCGCTGCCTCTCTCTCTCTCTCGCGCTGCATCTCTCTCTCTCTCTCGCGCCGCCCCTCTCTCTCTCTCGCGCCGCCCCTCTCTCTCTCTCGCGCCGCCCCTCTCTCTCTCTCGCGCCGCCCCTCTCTCTCTCTCTCGCCGCCCTCTCTCTCTCGCCGCCCCTCTCTCTCTCGCCGCCCCTCTCTCGCCGCCCCCCTCTCTCTCTCTCACTGCCTCTCTCTTGCGCTGCCGCTCTCTTTCTCTCTTGCGCTGCCGCTCTCTTTCTCTCTCTCCCTGCCTCTCTTCTCTCGCTTCTCTCTCTGCTGATCTGAAGTGGAGAGCTAAGTTGCAGCTGACTGTGATTCAGAAGGCCATAATGCAGTAAAACCCACTAATGATGTAAGGAGGCCCTGTCGTATGGCGATGTCACAGGGTGATTATTCCTCCTGAGTTTGTTGAGGTGATGGAACTAACTCATTCCTTCCTGACTAGAACCAACTCAATCCTTACTAACTCCAACTAACTCATTCCTAATAAATAGAACTAACTCATTCCTAACTGACTAGAACTAACTGACAGAACCAACTCCTTCTGTTACACAGGAGAGTAATACAAGCCAAGCACACTTAACCCAACATCTCGACTCTGGTAGACACCAGCTTAACAATTGTTTTGGGAAATATTATTATTGCTTTGTTAATAGTGTTTCTATCATATTACCAGTTAGTCAAGTCAGCCAGGTTGAGAAAGCAGCATTAACTATGTCCCTACAGCGGTTATATTGCTGCAGTGAGACTGCCCAGAAACAATATATCTAATGTATTAGCCCCTACACCACTTGCTCTCTCTCCACTCCGCCCGCTATTATCATTTACATCCTGGCATTGTTCACAATCATCTCCACACACAGAGACACAGATCGTCAAAAAACTGTGACTCTCATCAATCAAAAAACATTCCCTGTCGCCCTGCACCTCACCAAGAATACATACTTCTTTACATTCCATAGCTATCATATGTTCATATGGGTACATAAAGAAGTATATACACCAAGTAGGCAATCCCAGTGAATTCACAAGGTCGTACGGAGCAGGTAGTAGTAGTAGTAGTAGTAGTAGTAGTAGTAGTAGTAGTAGTAGTAGTAGTAGTAGTAGCAGCACAGAAAAGTAACATTTCTTTCCTCACCGTTTTCCCCTTAAGAATGCAGTGACAGTCTGCACCGTAAGGTGATTTTGAGCGTGATTTCAGTTCGGATCAACACTCAAAGCCACGTTCCTTTAGCCGCCCAGTGAAGTTAAACTGCCCCCCAAGTTAAACTGCCCCCCAAACCACAGTAGTGGGCTTGTTCCTGGTTGGTAAAGCGTCCTTGGTAGGTGGTTAGCCTCTGTGCATCTGGTCTTGTATAAGGCTTAATCCTACTGTCCTCTGAATAGGGGTGCATTATGAAGCTACGTAGACTACACACAGTACACAGTTACACATTCCTGATCCTCCCCCTTCTCTCTCTCTCACTCCCACCCTCTTCCCCATATCCCTTAGCCGTTATGCACATTGCTCTTGTCCAACGCATGTCTCTGGTGTCACTGTCAGCCCCCCGTCCCCCAGTTTCCACCCAGCTCCCTACTGCCCTGGTGCCTCCTGCTGATGTTTGAAAATGAGGGTGGTGGTCTATCCAAATGGAACAGGAAGCTATTGTGAGCAGGATTTGGGTTTTAGGCTCATGCACAGGCAGGCAGGCCAGAGGTCACATGCTAGCGCTAATACTGCTGGTCTGCCCACTCAGTACATGTGGATTGGCCCTGGGTGGATTGGCCCTGGGTGGATTGGCCCTGGGAGGCGCTGCTCTAAAAAAAAAAAAAAAACTCTCTCTTTTTTCCACCTCTTTCTCTCTGTTCCTGTGTTCTGTGGGGGGTTCTCTTTTTGTCACTCTTTCTCCCTCCTCACCTGCCCATCCCGTGTTGACGGTGGCAGCAGTTCTGTTGGAGGGTTGAGGAAGGGGGGAGGAGACGATAGATGGATGAATAGATAGCCATTTGTGTGGCGGTGTGAAATGTTCAGTGAGTCTCTAATGAATCTTTACCCCAGCCCAACACATTCCACAAGTCAACACTGCCTGGTGGCAGCTTGTCCTCCCAACCCCCCTCTCTAACCCACTAGCAGGCTAGCCTAGGTGCTGACTGTCCGACCTGACAGACCGAGGCTATGGCTGGGTAGGGGGAAATTTGTTCACGTGTTACCTCTAGGAACCTTTGGAGAATGTTTGTGAATTTGTATGATGGGTGTAAATGTGTTAATGCCAAATATAGTGAAATTTATTTGGGGGTTATGGTTCTGGAAATATGAATGAATGAAGAGTTGGCCAGAGAGAGAGAATTGGAGGTGTCCTACCCAGTTGTTCTCAGAATAAAGATAGCGCAGGGCTGCCTGGGTGGGTGGATGAGCCAGCGCTTCTGTGTTGGAGGTGTGACGTCCCATTTAGGAAATGTCACGGCCGCCCGAGAGGGCGGTGGAATTCCTTCTGGTGGACTAGCTAGCGACTGACTGACTGGCATAAAGGGAGGGAGTGAATTAGCTGAGTGGGTGGCTGTCATCTGGCCCTGCCCCGGCCTGCTGTGGTCTGGGCTAAGAGATACAGTAGCACTGCAGTACTGTGCCCTGCCTGCCTGCCCCTAGCAGGCATTCAGAGAAAGGGAAATCGTGAGGGGGAGAAGTAGAGGGAGAGAAACTGGGTTACTACCACCAGTGCTGTGGGTTCAGTGACACACATCCACTCAGTCAGCCATAACCTCCATCCTCCTCCCCCTAACCTCACTCCTCCACCCCATAACCTCCATCCTCCTCCTCCACCCCATAACCTCCATCCTCCTCCCCCTAACCTCACTCCTCCACCTCAGTGTTGAGCTGTGTGCCTTCAATCCGCTCGCTTCCATCCTCCCATTTTCTGTTTAAAACTCCCGTCCCGTTCATTCACCACACAAACCGACGCTGTTCTTTATTTCTGCTAAAGCCTTGTTATCATTCCCCACCACAACCCTGACGACGACATCCACATTCCAACCGTCCATCCAGAAGTCATCATCGGGACCTTGATTTTGACATGTCCTCAAAACGTACCCCTGCAATCAAAGAAATGATGACTATGATGACCTCCTCCTTTAAAAATTCAGTCTTCAGTCTTATCTTGGCCAGTGAATGAAAAGGCAAGAGGGTACAGTCAAAAATGCAGAAACATCCCATCGCCGTAAGATATTGTATCCCCCCTTAGCAAGTGGGCATAAAAAATGTGAGTTTCCAGTAAGGTAGATGGAGGACAGAGTGAAAAAGAAGAAGAGTTGGCTTTGGCTCAATCTCAGGCAGTCTCCAAGGCAGTGCGGGTTTGAGTTAACAAGTCCGTCATTAGATAGCGACAGGGCTGCAACCGCGATGCCTAATGAGCCAGGCAGAGCGAGACCTCTGCTGCTGCAGCATGTCCGGCCACAGCACAGCCAGGAGAACGCAGGACGGAGAAGAGGGAGGGAGCGAGAAGGAGGAGAAGAGAGCGGGAGAAAGGAGAGAGAGAGGGTAAAGTAAGACAACTGAACAGACAGCAACTTTCCCCCCTCGTTCATTCCACCTTCACCTGCTTCCTTCCATTTTTCGTTCCACACTCCTCCCCGGCCGGTGTTCCCTTTCTCTTTCTTCCCGGTGGTCTATCCAGGCAACCAGAAAGAGCGACCCCAGCAGAGAGGGAGAGAGAAAGAGAGAAGCCCCAAGGGGTTGGTTGGTTAAGTTCTCTTCTGTCCTGCTGACTGGCTGCTACTGTGTGCTGCTACTGCAGAACAGTACATTCCACTCCCCCTTCCGACTGACTATGCTACTCACAGCCAAGCCACGCGCCTAATAACAGATTGCGTCCCTCCGCTAGAGAGGGGGAACGAAAGAGGACGGAGGAGAGAGCGACGTCAGGGCCCATCAGGGGTAAACACCTCATCCGAACGAAAAAAAGGGAGCATATATTACCTGTCAGATCAGTTTCTCATCTGGGGCTGCTACTTCTCTCCTTTCTTGCTCCTCTCCTCTTCTGTAGTGGGGAGAACCATAATGACCTAGAGAGCTTGCACTGCTACTGCAACCATCGTGTGCTGAGTGCACGCCTGACTCGCTGAATCAGCTCTCTGGTTGGGGGAGGGGGGTGAGTGGGGAGCGCCGTAGTTACTAAGGGGGAGGGGAGGAGGGGGAGAGAGTCACACACACACTCACGCCATACCTTTAGGAGGGGAAAGACATTGCGCTGACATGAGGAGCTTGTTGCCATTTGAAAAAGGAGGCAGAAGAAGAGAAACAACTGCAGCACTGATGAAGTCTTTAGTATTATCCCAGTTTACCTATTTGCTTATTGTCTTACCTACGCCTAGCGAACAGTTTTTTTTAAATTATATGAGAAAAAAATATTCAATTTTATTTGGAATGGCAAACCAGACAAAATTAAACGGGCCTATTTATATAATGAATATGAATTAGGAGGACAGAAAATATTAAAGCATTAGACCAATCACTAAAAGCTTCAGTCATACAAAAATTATACTTAAATCCAAACTGGTTCTCTAGCAAACTAGTAAGACTGTCTCACCCAATGTTCAAGAAGGGACTTTTTCCCTTTATTCAGATTACAACCCCTCACTTTCAGGTAATTGAAAAGGAAATCATCTCCCAAATATCACTATTTCTAAAACAAGCCGTAGAAAGTTGGTTGCAATTTCAATTTAATCCTCCAGAAATGACAGAACAAATATTGCAACAAATATTGTGGTTAAACTCAAATATACTAATTTGATTAAAAAAACGTTATTTTTTGAGAAAATGTTTAAAAAAGGTATAATCTTCGTAAATGATATTATCGATAGAAATGGTGGAGTTATGTCGCACATGCAGCTAACAAAAACATATGGAAATGTCTGCTCTACCCAAAATTACAACCAAATAATTGCAGCATTACCGCAAAAATGGAAGAGGAAAGTGGAAGGAGGAAAAAGTAAGGAACTTGTCTGTCGGCCTTGCATTAAAGAACATAATTGGTTAAAGAAAATTGTGATAAATAAAAAAGGTTACCAGTTTAATTTAAGGACCAAAAGATTGACAGCCGTCCCATATAGATTGCAAAATAGTTGGGAAGAGATTTTTGACGTACCGATTCCATGGCATAGTGTTTATGAACTGATACGCAAAACGACGCCGGATTCAAAACGTAGTATTTTTCAATGTAAATTATTATATAAAATTATTGCTACCAATAGAATGTTATTTGTATCGGGGATACAATCTTCCCTGCTCTGCAGATTTGGCTGTGAAGAGACAGAATCATTAGATGATTTGTTTTGGTACTGTCCATTTGTAGCTTGTTTCTGGACACAGGTCCAGGAATGGCTGAAGGATTGCAATATTTGCATGGAGCTGACCCTGCAGATGGCACTACTGGGTGATCTGAAAAGTCATAGTCAATCGATCAATAATATAATAATACTTTTAGCAAAGATGTTTATTTTCAATTCACAAACTGTAGAAACTATGAGAATAGAAAGGTTCAGAACTTTTGTAAAACATCACAGTACAGTTGAAAAATGTATGGCAAATAGATATCCAATATGGATGGTGTTAAGAGATAGATGGGAGGTGTTGAATGGAGCTGAAGGATGGGACTAATAACAACTAATAACAACAAGATAACTAGTGTAAGACATGCGAAAATGATCGGAGGAAGTTCAGGAGTAAAAACAAACAAAATAAAATTAGTGACTGTGTCCATAAAATGTATATAGTATGTATAAGCATGAAGTAGAGGCCTAAGCATTGTTGTTCACTAGTTTACTCCAATTAGGGAGGGGATGGTGGGGTTGGAAAGTAATAAAGGGAAATATATATATTTTTAAAGGATATGTGTGTGTGTGTATGTATGTGTGTGTGTGTGTGTGTATATATATATATATACATACACACACACACACACAGTGGGGAGAACAAGTATTTGATACACTGCCGATTTTGCAGGTTTTCCTACTTACAAAGCATGTAGAGGTCTGTAATTTTTATCATAGGTACACTTCAACTGTGCGAGACGGTATTTAAAACAAAAATCCAGAAAATCACATGGTATGATTTTGAAGTAATTCATTTGCATTTTATTGCATGACATACGTATTTGATCACCTACCAACCAGTAAGAATTCCGGCTCTCACAGACCTGTTCGTTTTTCTTTAAGAAGCCCTCCTGTTCTCCACTCATTACCTATATTAACTGCACCTGTTTGAACTCATTACCTGTATAAAAGACACCTGTCCACACACTCAATCAAACAGACTCCAACCTCTCCACAATGGCCAAGACCAGAGAGCTGTGTAAGGACATCAGGGATAAAATTGTAGACCTACACAAGGCTGGGATGGGCTACAGGACAATAGGCAAGCAGCTTGGTGAGAAGGCAACAACTGTTGGCACAATTATTAGAAAATTGAAGAAGTTCAAGATGACGGTCAATCACCCTCGGTCTGGGGCTCCATGCAAGATCTCATCTCGTGGGGCATCAATGATCATGAGGAAGGTGAGGGATCAGCCCAGAACTACACGGCAGGACCTGGTCATTGACCTGAAGAGAGCTGGGACCACAGTCTCAAAGAAAACCATTAGTAACACACTATTTTTAGATTTTTTGATTCTGTCTCTCACAGTTGAAGTGTACCTATGATAAAAATTGCAGACCTCTACATGCTTTGTAAGTAGGAAAACCTGCAAAATCGGCAGTGTATCAAATACTTGTTCTCCCCACTGTGTGTGTGTGTGTTATGTATGTATATATATATATATATATATATATATATATATATATATATATATATATATATATATATATGCGAGAAAATAAGAAAAAAAAACATATGGGGGATTGGAAGTGATGCAGACAATTACATTGATGTAAGTTACAATCTATCTACAATATTAAAGCTGATCTACCCCCTAAAAAATAAAAAGAACAACTGCAGCACTCCTTTCCACCATGTGCATTCTGAGGGAGAGAGATGGATGGGAGGATGGCCTGGTCTTTAGGAGACAGGCAGAAAGTGTAGCACCCATTCTCCCTCTCCCTCCCTCACTGCCTCTCCGTCTTTCTTCTTATTCAGAACAACACTTCTAAAACAACACTTTTATTATTCAGTGCAACTACTTCACAATGCAGCTGTAGAAAAGCGAGAGGGAGTCCGCCAAATATTGGTGAGGTCTTTGAGTTTGCCATAAAGAATGGGTCTTGATAAGAATTTGCATGTTACACTTACTTCACACAGTCAAAGGAGGAAAAGGGTATGTTATTTAACCAGGTAAAAAATTTAAATAAAATTGTGGCCATTCAAAGTTCACAGCTGGTCTTTACAGTAGAAGGGGCCACACCTCTTTAGGCCAAACCAACCCAGCAGGGGTCACCTCTTCAGAGGGAGAAGGTCACGGTCTAGAGAGGATGAGAGTGGTAGTCGCCTCCTCACAGTTCAGAAAGTGAAGTTACCATTCGTTAGCTAGCTCTCTGTTTATGGCTAGCCAAGCATTTGAAACACGCATTCAGAATCAGTCCCGGGTTGTGGAGCTGCTCCGGTGTCTCTCCCCCACCACCTCCCTGACCATATTTAGTCAAGCAGTGCAAAAAATAGTCCCCCCCCTCCTCTCTCCGCTTCACTCCCCCCTTCCATATTCTCAGCAGCTTTTGGCCACAGACTCCAAGAAGCCTCCATCCAGTTCCCCTGCCTAGCGATTGCACCTCTTGTCCGTCCGTCCTGCGAGGCGTGTAGTGTCTGTTGGTTCGGCCCGGCCCGGGGAGGCGAGCCCCACACTGCCAGCTGCTGCTTCCATTTGCTGCACTCTTTTTAGTACCGCCAAATAAATTGGTCTCCCTCTAATAGTTCCTCTTGTAAATTCCCAATTCCTTTTTTTCCCTGTCCCCTGTTTTACTTCAACTCAACTCCCCCCCTTTTCTCTCCCTCTCCCTCTTTTTAAACCCCCTTCACTCTTTTAAATAGCGCTGAAGAACGCTGTTTAAGGTAGAGCTCACGTCTGCTCAAACTCTATACTTAGAAACACTGTGCATTTGAAAAATGGAGTAGGAGGAGGAGGCAGGTAAAGAGTGATGGTTAGAAGTGGAAAGGGTGCTGGAGAGCAACTGATATAATTACAGTGAGGGAAAAAAGTATTTGATCCCCTGCTGATTTTGGACGTTTGCCCACTGACAAAGAAATGATCAGTCTATAATTTTAATGGTAGGTTTATTTGAACAGTGAGAGACAGAATAACAACAAAAAAATACAGAAAAACGCATGTAAAAAATGTTATAAATTTTGGTCTCATCTGACCACAACACTTTCACCCAGTTCTCCTCTGAATCATTCAGATGTTCATTGGAAAACTTCAGACGGGCATGTATATGTGCTTTCTTGAGCTGGGGGACCTTGCGGGCGCTGCAGGATTTCAGTCCTTCACGGCGTAGTGTGTTACCAATTGTTTTCTTGGTGACTATGGTCCCAGCTGCCTTGAGATCATTGACAAGATCCTCCCGTGTAGTTCTGGGCTGATTCCTAACCGTTGTCATGATCATTGCAACTCCACGAGGTGAGATCTTGCATGGAGCCCCAGGCCGAGGGAGATTGACAGTTATTTTGTGTTTCTTCCATTTGCGAATAATCGCACCAACTGTTGTCACCTTCTCACCAAGCTGCTTGGCAATGGTCTTGTAGCCCATTCCAGCCTTGTGTAGGTCTACAATCTTGTCCCTGACATTCTTGGAGAGCTCTTTGGTCTTGGCCATGGTGGAGAGTTTGGAATCTGATTGATTGATTGCTTCTGTGGACAGGTGTCTTTTATACAGGTAACAAGCTGAGATTAGGAGCACTCCCTTTAAGAGTGTGCTTGTAATCTCAGCTCAATATCTGTATTAAAGACACATGGGAGCCAGACATCTTTCTGATTTGAGAGGGGGTCAAATACTTATTTCCCTCATTAAAATGCAAATCAATTTATAACATTTTTGACATGCGTTTTTCTGGATTTTTTTGTTGTTATTCTGTCTCTCACTGTTCAAATAAACCTACCATTACAATTATAGACTGATCATGTCGTTGTCAGTGGGCAAACGTACAAAATCAGCAGGGGATCAAATACTTTTTTCCCTCACTGTATGCTGGCGAAGTGCTAGTGTCCTTTTCGGCAATGCACGCACATGTGCCTCAGCCAGCCAGCCTCACTTCAAGGCATAGTGCAAGGTTTTTCCCCCCCCCCAAAGGCTTTGTCTTTTCTCCTTTTGAGCTTTCTCTAATTTTCAAGTGGCTTTTTCTATCTTTCCCAAGGCACGGTGGCCACTGAAGAATATCTGTTTAATTAGTAGGTCTCATCACGGGGCACATCTACTGTACTGGAATGTCCTGTGTTCTCGCTCTCTCGCTCTCTCTCTCTCTCTCTCTCTCTCTCTCTCTCTCGCGCCGCCTCTCTCTCTCTCTCGCGCCGCCTCTCTCTCTCTCTCGCGCCGCCTCTCTCTCTCTCTCGCGCCGCCTCTCTCTCTCTCTCTGCTACTACTCCTAGTGACAGTACACCCCCCTGCATTGTAACTTCATTGCCAGAGAAGGTGTATTCCATAATTCCAAGCCCATGTTTTTTCACACCATTTACTGTCATGTCCCCTTTAAGTAATCATATAGAAATGTGTTTGTCATTATAAAAGAGAATTGAACCGCTCAGAGACACAGTAGCTGAGATGGCGAGGGGCTCGTGTTGTGAGGAAGGTGTGTTGTCATCAAAAAGAGTAGGCTTGCGTCATACGTTAGTCTAATGCTCTTCGTTCCACAGCATACCTGCTGCTGATTTCATTTATATATATATCGTCACTAACAAGCTCACTAGCATCACTTCCTCAACTCCACAATATCAAAATTAAAAATGGCTTTTTATGTGGCAGTTGAGAGCAATCCTTGCATAGATTTATGCAATTCAATTAATGTATTGTCAGTGCAATTTATAGCCATTCAATTACATTATCTTTATGGCTGTTACAAGAATTGACCATTTGCCAGGTTGGAATAGATTCATTCCAGGCTAATGTGTCTTCTCTAAGCTTGACCTTACCTGGCCAATGAAAGTGCAGAATTGCAACTGTATAAATGGCAGTCCCGGAATGTCCACATGTTATTGGGCTCTAAAAATGAGTCCTGCTGCAATCTGTCTCCACTTTCCTTTAGCAGACAGGCAGGGTCCTCTTTAAATCAAACCAGCCATAACTCCACAGCCATCATTTCTTCACAGTGGTGATCTCACTTAGTGTCATCAGATCAGAGAGAGGGAGGAGGGCTGTGTGTGTGGGGGAGGGGTTTTGCTTTAGTTATTAGGCTCTGTTCTGCTCTCGACTGGTTTTGTCTCAAATCACCGTCTCTGGAAGTCCTATGTTTATTATGGCTGTGTCCCAAATGGCACAATATGTAGTGCACTGCTTTTGACCAGGGCCCATTTTTGTTGTTATTAGGCTACATTACCTTCTCTTCTTACTTAACCACCTCCACTCAACCACTGTTGGTACATCCCTCCACTCAGTCTCAGCCACCCCTACACACTCAACATCTCTTAATTTCCTTAATTAAGGGTGGCGGGTAGCCTAGCGGTTAGAGCGTTGGGCCAGTAACTGAAAGGTCGCTGGTTCGAATCCCAGAGCTGTGCATATCCCTGATATGACAAAGCAAAAACAGGTTTTTAGAAAAAACGGAAATATCACATTTACATAAGTATTCAGACCCTTTACTCAGTACTTTGTTGAAGCAGTCTTCTTGGGTATGACGCTACAAGCTTGGCACACCTGTATTTGGGGAGCTTCTCCCATTCTTCTCTGCAGATTTATTTGTATTCAACCTTTAACAAGGAAAGTCAGTTAAGAACAAATTCTTATTTACAATGATGGCCTGGCAAAAGGCCTCCTGCGGGGACGGGGGATTAAAAAAAAATAATATAGGACAAAATACACATCACGACAAGAGACACCACAACACTACATAAAGAGAGACACCACAACACTACATAAAGAGAGACACCACAACACTACATAAAGAGAGACACCACAACACTACATAAAGAGAGACACCACAACACTACATAAAGAGATGCCACAACACTACATAAAGAGAGACACCACAACACTACATAAAGAGAGACACCACAACACTACATAAAGAGAGACGCCACAACACTACATAAAGAGAGACACCACAACACTACATAAAGAGAGACACCACAACACTACATAAAGAGAGACACCACAACACTACATAAAGAGACCGAAGACAACAACACAGCATGGTATCAACACAACATGGCAGCAGCACAACACGGTAGCAGCACAAAACATGGTACAAACATTATTGGGCACAGACAACAGCACAAAGGGCAAGAAGGTAGAGACAACAATGCATCATGCGAAGCAGCCACAACTGTCAGTAAGAGTGTACATGATTGAGTCTTTGAATGAAGAGATGGAGATAAAACTGTCCAGTTTGAGTGTTTTTTGCAGCTCGTTCCAGTCGCTAGCTGTAGCGAACTGGAAAGAGGAGTGACCCAGGGATGTGTGTGCTTTGGGGACCTTTAATCGAATGTGACTGGCAGAACGGATGTTGTATGTGGAGGATGAGGGCTGCAGTAGGTATCTCAGATAGGGGGGAGTGAGGCCTAAGAGGGTTTTGTAAATAAGCATCAACCAGTGGGTCTTGTGACGGGTTTACAGAGATGACCAGTTTACAGAGGAGTATAGAGTGCAGTGATATGACCTATAAGGAGCATTGGTGGCAAATCTGATGGCCGAATGGTAAAGAACATTGAGCCGCTCGAGAGCACTCTTACCTGCCGATCTATAAATTATGTCTCCGCAATCTAGCATGGGTAGGATAGTATCTGAATCAGGGTTAGTTTGGCAGCTGGGGTGAAAGAGGAGCGATTACTATAGAGGAAACCAAGTCTAGATTTAACCTTAGCCTGCAGATATGATATGTGCTGAGAGAAGGACAGTGTATCGTCTAGCCATGCTCCCAAGTACTTGTATGAGGTGACTACCTCAAGCTCCAAACCCTCAGAGGTAGTAATCACACCGGTGGGGAAATCACACCGGTGGGGAGAGGGGCATTCTTCTTACCAAGCCACATGACCTTTGTTTTGGAGGTGTTCAGAACAAGTTTAAGGGCAGAGAGCTTGTTGGACACAAAGATAGCTTTGTTGTAGAGCGTTTAACACAACATCCGGGGAGGGGCCTGCTGAGTAGAAGACTATCATCTGCATATAAATGGATGAGAGAGCTTCCTACTGCCTGAGCTATATTGTTGATGTAAATTGAGAAGAGCGTGGGGCCTAGGATCGAGCCCTGGGGTACTCCCTTGGTGACAGGCAGTGGCTGAGACAGCAGATGTTTTTGGGGGCCAAGTTTAAGGATCTCCTTTAGCACCTCGGTCTCCGTGACCGCCTGCAGGGAGAAACTTTGTTGCGGGGCAGGGGAAAAAGAGGGAGGAGCATCGGGGCTAGTCGCATTAGAAGGGGTGGGAGATGAGGAAATGTTGGACGGGCAAGGAGGCATGGCTGAGTCAAATAGGAATCCTGACTTAATGAAGTGGTGATTTAAAGAGCTCAGCCATGTGCTCCTTGTCAGTAACAACCACATCATCAACATTAAGGGACATGGGCAGCTGTGAGGAGGAGGGTTTATTCTCCAGGTGTTTAACTGTTTTCCAGAACTTCTTGGGGTTAGACCCACAGAGAGAGAACGGTTCCTTAAAGTAACTAACTTTGGCCTTCCGAATAGCCTGCGTGCACTTATTTCTCATTTGCCTGAACGAGAGCCAGTCAGCCTGAGTATACGTGTGCCGAGCCTTTCGCCAAATGGAATTCTTGAGGGGGAGTAACTCTGACAGATCACGGTTGAACCAGGGGCTGAACCTGTTTTTAATTATTGTTTTCTTTACGGGGGCGTTTGTTAACAATACCACTGAAAATATTAAAAAAGAAGGTCCAAGTGTCTTCGACAGAGGGGATCAAGCTGATTCTATACCAATTTACAGAGGCCAGGTCATGAAGGAAGGCTTGCTATAAACATAATAATATGCCATTTAGCAGACTTGCTTATTAAAGTTTTTTAGCAAGCGTCTATGACAAATCAGGACAGGTTGTTTCACTGAGCAGCCATTACGAACACAGGCTGTAAAACAGTGATCACTAAGGTCATTACAGAAAACACCAGACTGATACCTACCAGGATTATTTGTGAGGATAACATCAAGGAGAGTAGCCCTTTCTGGGTGTTTGGAGTCTTACCTTGTGGGATTGGTAATAATCTGAGAAAGATATAGGGAGTCCCATTGCTTTAGGACTTGGTCAGGTGGTTTAAGCATGTCCCAGTTTAGGTCACCTAGAAGGACAAATTCAGACTTAGTGTAAGGGGCCAGTAGAGAGCTTAGGGCATTTAGGGTACAGGCCGGTGCTAATGGTGGACAATAACACCTAGCAACAGTCAATAAAGAGCTATTTGAAAGTTTAATGCTTAAAACCAGCAAATCAAATTGTTTTGGGGACAGACTTGGTGGAGACAACCGAGCACTGAAGGTGTTCCTTGGTAAAGATTGCCACTCCACCACTTTTGGAAGATATGTCTTGCCGAAAAAGGTTATAACCAGAAAGGTTAACACCAGTGTTCAAAACACTCTTAACCACGTCTCAGTAATGACCAACACATCTGGATTGGAGCTGTGAACCCACACTTTCAATTGATCCATTTTAGGTAATAAGCTTCTAGTGTTAACGTGCAGAAAACCCAGGCTTTTGCGAGAGCAGAAATCAGTGGAGCAGAAATCAGTGAAGCAGATATCAGAAAACAAGTCAGAATTGGCTCTGCATTGTTGATTTATGACATTTGAATGTGTATTAGATGGCAACAAGATCATATTGTACAGCAATTTCATCAGGTAACATGAATACAAAGCGGCCGAGAGGTGGTTAGAATAGGATGGGAGGCCAGGAGTCCGTGTAACCAATAGAGAGTCAGAGTCCCGAGTGTGGGAACAAACATAGTCTGTCCCACAGTTGGGTAAACAAGCAAGTTCATAGTCAACAAAGCACGCAGGAGTCATGAGGCAAATAGCATAAAGCACAAGAAGAAAATATAACGACTTGGGGCTAGCCATTGTACGTTCAGAGTCACTCGTCCCAACAATGCGTGTGTGCTGGAGGCGAGCGAAAGCTCGGGAGAGACCGGGGAGACAGGCCAGGGCAGACGGTGAACAGATCGCTAGGTGGAATCCAAGCAGCAGTGCAGCAGGCAACGGGAGTAGGTGTCCTGTGGTTGTTGTAGTTTGGAGATTGCGAGGATGATATCTTCTGATGTGATCAAAGATCCTCTCAAGCTCTTTAAGGTTGGATGACGAGCGTCGCTGCACAGCTATTTTCATGTCTCTCCAGAGATGTTAGATCGGGTTCAAGTCCGGGCTCTGGCTGGGCCACTCAAGGACATTCAAGACTTGTCCCGAAGCCACTCCTGCGTTGTCTTGGCTCTGTGCTTAGGGCCGTTGTCCTGCTGGAAGGTGAATCTTCGCCACAGTCTGAGGTCCTGAGTGCTCTGGAGCAGGTTTTCATCAAGGATCTCTCTGTACTTTGCTCCGTTCATCTTTCCCTCGATCCTGACTAGTCTCCCAGTCCCTGCCGCTAAAAAACATCCCCACAGCATGATGCTGCCACCACCATGCTTCACAGTAGGGATGGTGCCAGGTTTCCTCCAGACGTGACACTTGGCATTCAGGCCAAAGTGTTAAATCTTGGTTTCATCAGACCAGAGAATCTTGTTTCTCATGGTCTGAGAGTCCTTTGGGTGCCTTTCGGCAAACTCCAAGCGGGCTTTCGTGTGCCTTTTACTGAGGAGTGGCTTCCGTCTGGCCACTCAACCATAAAGGCCTGATTGGTGGAGTGCTTCAGAGATGGTTGTCCTTCTGGAAGGTTCTCCCATCTCCACAGAGGAACTCTGGAGCTCTGTCAAAGTGACCATTGGGTTCTTGGTCACCTCCCTGACCAAGGAATTTCTCCCCCGATTGCTCAGTTTGGCCGGGCGGCCAGCTCTAGGAAGAGTCTTGGTGGTTCCAAACTTCTTCCATTTAAGAATGATGGAGGCCACTGTGTTCTTGGGGACCTTCAATGCTGCAGAAATGTTTTGGTACCCTTCCCCAGATCTGTACCTCAACACAATCCTGCATCGGAGCTCTACGGACAATTCCTTCAACCTCATGGCTTGGTTTTTGCTCTGACATGCACTGTCAACTGTGGGACCTTTCATATAGACAGTGGTGTGCCTTTCCAAATCATGTTCAATCAATTTAATTTAGCACAGGTGGACTCGAATCAAGTTGTAGAAACCTGAGCTCAATTTCGAGTCTCATAGCGAAGGGTCTGAATACTTATGTAAATAAGGTATTTCTAAAAACCTGTTTTCACTTTGTCATTATGGGGTATTGTGTGTAGATTGAGGATTTTTATTTATTTAATCCATTTAAGAATAAGGCTGTAACGTAACAAAATGTGGAAAAAGTAAAGGGGTCTGAATACTTTCCGAATGCACTGTATAAGCACCCACCAAACAATTATAATATTATTATTATTATCATAATTTCCACACTCCTCCAGTCAGGCACGTTTGTCAATGTGCTGCATCCCCCAGCCACTACTGTGTGTGAGGTAGGTAGGTAGGTCTACTATGCAGTAAGTAGCAGGAGAGAGGAGGCTGGCTGTCCCACTGCCCAGTAGGGAGGCTTCAAGCATGACTCCACTCCATCTGTCAAACTAATGGTGCCTCTCTCTGCTGATTCACATTCATTCACTGGCCAGCTCTCTTCTCAGCAAACTTTGTACATCAGCATTATTCTTTCATAACTCTTGTCTTTACTATGATGTGATGCTAACTGTCTTTACTTTGATGTAATGCTAACTGTCTTTTTTTTTTCACCTTTATTTAACCAGGTAAGCCAGTTGAGAACAAGTTCTCATTTACAACTGCGACCTGGCCAAGATCTTTATTATGATGTGATGCTAACTGTCTTTATTATGATGTGATGCTTGCTTAGCTCCTACTACCACTTTAGATCCCCTTGACTCTGGCTTGACATCGTCTGTATGTTGAATGAATGAATTAAGATGGAGCAGTCTACACACTTTACTATTTGTGTGCGGGGTTGATAGGTCTTGATGCTGCAGTGTTGTTAAGTCCTTATTAATTCCAGGCCCTACTTATTAGCTATAGGGCTTTTTAGTTTTTCTTGGTTAGGTCACGTTGTCAGGAGGAAAAACTCCAGGTCAGATGGGTCATGTCGTCAAGAAAAACTCCTGTCCCTAATGATAAGGGAAACACTCTTTTCACGCCACTTCGATACTGAAGTAGTATTAATGTAGCAGGTTAGGAGACTGAGGTTAGGGTTAGGTAATGGGTTAGGGTTAGCGAAAATGCTCTCCTGACCTGCTACGAATATCACTTTGTGTCGAAGTGGTGTGAAAAGAGTGTGTCCCCTAATGATAAACACTGTGGTGTGTCTGACTGGTCCCTCGCTAGTCTCCACCCTGCCCAGCCCAACGTGAACCAAGCCCAGAAGTTTAATCAGCAGACAGTCATCCGCCTCTGCAGCCCCACCACAGCATCACCCAGCTATGCCCAGCAGCCTCACATGCATCCTGTCTGCCTGGATGATGAATAGTATGGGCTGGATGTGTAGCTCATCAGATAATCAATCAATAAGAGAAGGATGGGGCCACAGCACTAATGGATGAGTTTGGTTTCAGCTAGATAAAGGTTTCCCTTTACTCTCTTACTTAAAGGAGCAATCCGCAGTTGAGACAATAACAAAGCGTTTCCCCGCCACTGTTTTGAGGGATGGGGCTGGAGAAATATAACCACACTCAAATTCATACACAGGTCTATAGATGCAAGGACTGACCATCCATGATATCAACATTATAGTTTTAGCCATGTTTTGAGGCTATACAGTGTTTGTTTACTTTTAATTTGTTTACAAACACTGGAGGAAAACAATCTTATTTTGTGTTCTGATGGGGTATGACCGTTGAGCTAAGCTCATGAGACATAAATTAGATTATTCAAGAATCAATTGGTACATACACTATATATACAAATGTATGTGGTCACCCCTTCAAATTAGTGGATTCGGCTATTTCAGCCTCACCTGTTGCGTTGGGCCATTAACCGAAAGGTTGCTGGTTCGAATCCCCGGGTGGACTAGATGAAAAAGGCACTTAACAATAATTGCTCCTATAAGTCGCTCTGGATAAGAGCGTCTGCTAAATGACTAAAATTAAAACATTTAAAATAGTACGCTGGCCAAAAGTAGTGTGTTATATAGGGAATAGGCCAGGGTACTATTTCGCCCAAGTGCTAGTTTGGGTTTAGTTTGAAACTTCTTTGCTGTATCATATTACACATTTACCATACACCTAAATGACATCCACTACCAACCTCTTCTGAGGTAACCCGTGTGGCGTGCAGAGGACGACTTAAATTCATCCCTAACCCAACCCAGCCAACCACAGTGTCCAGACTGTCTGTCCACCTCTCTCTCTCTCTCTCAGCGCTGGGATCTGTCCAACAGATCAGCCAGAGGACAAGCCGATACAAGCCTGAATCCCCCTGCGTCAAATCAGAACGCCCACACCTCCTCCGGGGGCCGGGCCAAGCGTGGCTCTGGGCCAATAGATAAGCTTGGCTGTGCTGTAACGCTCTTTCTCTCGCCGTCTCTGGCTCTCTCCCTCTTTCTCTGTTTCTCTCTCTTTCTCTGTGGTGTGCTGTCAACATCAGTTCATAGGCACTATGCTGCTTTAGCACATGTAGGGGAGTGCTGCTCTCCTCCTCAACCACTCGAGGAGCTTTTGGGGGTGAGACACACACCTACAAGTGCATGTACACACACACATTCACCTACATAAAGTACGGACACGCGTAAATGGAACCGACAAAAGACTGCATTGTGTAGCACTACTGTACAGTATATATGAAACAGTGGTAGGGTGTGTACTGTGCGCTGATCTGACAAACCTAGAAGGAGCAGGATTTATTTGTGTTGGTTCCCTTTAAGTGCTTAAGTGATGCAGGTGATAAATATAGGAGCTGAAGGTGATATACTTCCACTACATTGTTGACAGGGGTCTATGAATGTTTTGATGTATTGGAACGGCTGTCGGGATTTATTTGCATGCGCAACTTGATGGTGCTTTATCGTCAATGATAGTGTTTTGGCGTGTGGTGTTGTGGTGCGTGTCCTCTTGTCTGTAGTAGGACACTGTTGACTATGTTATCATTGGTATTTTATTCAGGATTATTGTAGGTAATGAAATTCTGACTTGCCAACTTTGTAGCTAGGTTAAGAAGTTTACTGCTCAAAGCTTCATAATGGGGATCTAGATCATGTTGTGCACATGAACCCAAATTCACCACACTGGTTTAGAAGTCCATGTTTCATGCATGCAGTAACATAATGGCTAAAAACATACTAGATCTGTAATAGTATAGAATGGCGCCAGAGAAGATGGCTGCCGTTTTACAGCCCTCTAACCAATTGTACTATTATGTGTTTTTCCGCGTTATTTGTAATTTATTCTGTACATAATGTTTCTGCCATCGTCTCTTATAACCATAAAGAGCTTCTGGATATCAGGACAGCGATTACTCACCTCGTATTGGACAACGATTTTTTCTTCAACAAGTCGGACGCAAAGGATATCCTACAGACACCCGACAAGGCCCAAATCCCTGTCATTCGCATGAGAAAGAGATGGAGATATCGTGGACGTAGGTCAGGGTGCCTTGTAAGGATCCGACGGCGAGCGAGTAAACTGCCTCTTCCATCAATCCTATTAGCCAATGTTCAATCATTTGAAAATAAATTAGATGACCTAAGATTACGTTTATCCTACCAACGGGACATTAAAAACAGTAATATATTATGTTTCACCGAGTCGTGGCTGAACGACGACATGGACAACATACAGCTAGCGGGCTATATGCTACATCGGCAGCATAGAACAGCTGACTCCGGTAAGACAAGGGGTGGCGGTCTGTGTATATTTGTAAACAACAGCTGGTGCACAAAATCAAATACTAAGGAAGTCTCAAGGTTTTGCTCGCCTGAGGTAGAGTATCTTATGATAAGCTGTAGACCACACTATTTACCAAGAGAGTTTTCATCTATATTTTTCATAGCTGTCTATTTACCACCACAAACCAATGCTGGCATTAAGATTGCACTCAATGAGGTGTATAAGGCCATAAGTGAACAGGAAAACACTCATCCAGAGGCAGCGTTCCTAGTGGCCGGGGACTTTAATGCAGGGAAACTTAAATCAGTTTTACCTAATTTCTACCAGCATGTTAAATGTGCAACAAGAGGAAAAAAACTCTAGACCACCTTTACTCCACACACAGAGACGCATACAAAGCTCTCCCTCGCCCTCCATTTGGCAAATCTGACCATAACTCTATCCTCCTGATTCCTGCTTATAAGCAAAAACTAAAGCAGGAAGCACCAGTGACTCGGTTAATAAAAAAGTGGTCAGATGACGCAGATGCTAAGCTACAGGACTGTTTTGCTAGCACAGACTGGAACATGTTCCGGGATTCTTCAGATAGCATTGAGGAGTACACCACATCAGTCACTGGCTTCATCAATAAGTGCATCGATGACGTCGTCTCCACAGTGATCATACGTACATACCCCAACCAGAAGCCATAGATTACAGGCAACATCCGCACTGAGCTAAAGGGTAGAGCTGCCGCTTTCAAGGAGCGGGACTCTAACCCGGACGCTTATAAGAAATCACGCTATGCCCTCCGACGAACCATCAAACAGGCAAAGAGTCAGTACAGGACTAAGATTGAATCGTACTACACCGGCTCTGACGCTCGTCGGATGTGGCAGGGCTTAAAAACTATTACAGACTACAAAGGGAAGCACAGCCGCGAGCTGCCCAGTGACACAAGACTTCCAGATGAGCTAAACCACTTCTATGCTCGCTTCGAGGCAAGCAACACTGAAGCATGCATGAGAGCACCAGCTGTTCCGGATGACTATGTGATCATGCTCTCCGTAGCCAATGTGAGTAAGACTTTTAAGCAGGTCAACATTCACAAGGCCGCAGGGCCAGGACGTGTACTCCGAGCATGTGCTGACCAACTGGCAAGTGTCTTCACTGACATTTTCAACATGTCCCTGACTGAGTCTGTAATACCAACATGTTTCAAGCGGACCACCATAGTCCCTGTGCCCAAGGACACTAAGATAACCTGCCTAAATGACTACCGACCCGTAGCACTGACGTCTGTAGCCATGAAGTGCTTTGAAAGGCTGGTCATGGCTCAGAGCTTCAAGTTCCTTGGTGTCCACATCACCAACGAACTATCATGGTCCAAACACACCAAGACAGTCGTGAAGAGGGCACGACAAAGCCTATTCCCCCTCAGGAGACTAAAAAGATTTGGCATGGGTCCTCAGATCCTCAAAAAATTATACAGCTGCACCATCGAGAGCATCCTGACTGGTTGCATCACCGCCTGGTATGGCAACTGCTTGGCCTCTGACCGCAAGGCACTACAGAGGGTAGTGCGTACGGCCCAGTACATCACTGGGGCAAAGCTCCCTGCCATCCAGGACCTCTATACCAGGCGGTGTCAGAGGAAGGCCCTCAAAATTGTCAAAGACTCCAGCCACCCTAGTCATAGACTGTTCTCTCTGCTACCGCACGGCAAGCGGTACCGGAGTGCCAAGTCTAGGTCCAAAAGACTTCTCAACAGCTTCTACCCCCAAGCCATAAGACTCCTGAACAGCTAATCATGGCTACCCGGAATATTTGCACTGCCCCCCACCCCATCCTTTTTACGCTGCTGCTACTCTGTTAAGTATTTATGCATAGTCACTTTAACTCTACCCACATGTACATATTACCTCAACTACCTCAACTAGTCGGTGCCCCCCGCACATTGACTATGCAACGGTACCCCCCTGTATATATAGCCTCCCTACTGTCACTTTATTTTACTGTATATATAGCCTCCCTACTGTCACTTTATTTTACTTCTGCTCTTTTTTTCTCAACACTTTTTTGTTGTTGTTTTATTCTTACTTTTTTTGTTTAAAATAAATGCACTGTTGGTTAAGGGCTGTAAGTAAGCATTTCACTGTAATGTCTGCACCTGTTGTATTCGGCGCATGTGACCAATAAAATTTGATTTGATTTGATCAACACCATTATCCCAGAAACCCTAGGCCCACTCCAATTTGCATACCGCCCCAACAGATCCACAGATGATGCACTCTCTATTGCACTCCACACTGCCCTTTCCCACCTGCACAAGAGGAACACCTACGTGAGAATGCTATTCATTGACTACTGCTCAGCGTTCAACACCATAGTGCCCTCAAACCTCATCACTAAGCTAAGGATCCTGGGACTAAACACCTCCCTCTGCAACTGGATCCTGGACTTCCTGACGGACCCTCCCCAGTTGGTAAGGGTAGGTAACAACACATCTGCCACACTGATCCTCAACACGGGGGCCCCTCAGGGGTGCGTGCTCAGTCCCCTCCTGTACTCCCTGTTCACCCATGACTGCGTGGCCAGGCACGATTCCAACACCATCATTAAGTTTGCCGACGACACAACAGTGGTAGGCCTGATCACCGACAACGAGGAGACAGCCTATAGGGAGGAGGTCAGAGACCTGGCCGTGTGGTGCCAGGTAACAACCTCTCCCTCAACGTGACCAAGACAAAGGAGATGATTATGGACTACAGGAAAAAAAAAAGAGGACTGAGCATGCCCCCATTCTCATCGACGGGGCTGTAGTGGAACAGGTTGAGAGCTTCAAGTTCCTTGGTGTCCACATCACCAACAAACTATCATGGTCCAAACACACCAAGACAGTCGTGAAGAGGGCACGACAAAGCCTATTCCCCCTCAGGAGACTGGGGCCAAGCTTCATGCCATCCAGGACCTCTATACCAGGCGGTGTCAGAGGAAGGCCCTCAAAATTGTCAGACTCCAGCCACCCTAGTCATAGACTGTTCTCTCTGCTACCGCACGGCAAGCGGTACCGGAGTGCCAAGTCGAGGTCCAAAAGACTTCTCAACAGCTTCTACCCCCAAGCCATAAGACTCCTGAACAGCTAATCATGGCTACCCAAACTATTTGCACTGAACCCCCACACCCACCCCCACCCCATCTTTTTACGCTGCTGCTACTCTGTTAATTATTTATGCATAGTCACTTTAACTCTACCCACATGTACATATTACCTCAACTACCTCAACTAGCCGGTGCCCCCGCACATTGACTCTGCACCGTTACCCCCCCTGTATATATAGCCTCCCTACTGTTATTTTATTTTACTTCTGCTCTTTTTTTCTCAACACTTTTTTGTTGTTGTTCTATTTTACTTTTTTTATAAAAAAATTAATGCATTGTTGGTTAAGGGCTGTAAGTAAGCATTTCACTGTAATGTCTACACCTGTTGTATTTGGCGCATGTGGCCAATAAAATTTGATTTGATCTGAATGGATGAAAGTCATCCCCAGGACTCTCATGCATCCCTGCAATACTGCATGATACACATGGATATCTAGTACAGAATGATCTAGTATGTTCTACATACTGCTCAACTGCTGAATAATTCAGTGGGTTACTATGGTAGGTATAATTCACAGTGGGTTACCATGGTAAGTATAATAATTCAGTGGGTTACCATGGTAAGTATAATAATTGACAGTGGGTTACCATAGTAGCTAAGTATAAATGCAGTGTGACAGGTGAAGGAAGTGAAAGGTGTGCGATTCATTGCGTGCAAGTAGGGCACCGTTTCCCCGTCTAAGGCCCGTCTTATTATATGGTGACTTGCTGTTTGGGACACGTAGCCTAACTTTGCTGATACACTTTATTGAGGAAAAGTGTACTTGCAATGCCTGTGATATGTGGTTGTCCCACCTAGCTATCTTAAGATTAATGCACTAACTGTAAGTCGCTCTGGATAAGAGCATCTGCTAAATGACACAAATGTAAATGTAAGAAGGAAACATGAATAAGGAAAACCTTATACAGAACTTATCTAATAAAAAAAGTCAATTATTTGTCCTGTGGTTTGGACACATTGGAAAACATGAGAAATGTATTGTAGTCATTCTTTATCTCCACACCAATGGATCTGGTGGGCTACAGTTGGAATGTATTAATCTTGCTTATGTGGGCTCTATCTTATCTTTACAACAATGTACATTTAAAGGACCCCGCTCCCTTGCCAGTCACAACTAAGCCATTATACTACACCAATATACATTCTACTGCTCTGGGCCATATGGCCCCGTTGTTTCAGTGCTTAGGGGGGAGACAATGTCTGATACACAGCCCTTTACTCCATCATGCCTCTCTGCAAACAATGGATTCATTTTACTATGCTAAATGGGCGCTCTTCCACCCGTGTATCTTCCTTCCCTGTATATTTGTAGTAGGTAAGAGGGTGAGAAGGAGGAAGTCACCCCAGACCTTATCCATCCCCACAATACTGCAGCCTCCTCTTAATCTCTGTTAGGAGCTTCTTTCTACAATTTACTGCACTTTACTTCAGTACAGACTCTGATAAAGTGTTGACCTCTGTTATTGGTTTAAAGGAGTTGGTTTATTATGATGTAGTGTAACAAGTACCCCTACAGCTCATCTACTACAGACTGAACTCAGCCATCCGTCGGAGTGTAAATGGTGTGTGTGCACGCACGTGGGTGTATGTGTGTGTACTGTGTGTGGAAATGGTGTGTCTGTGTGAGGCCGGGGGCCGAGGCAGCCATCGGTTGGTGATTTAGAGAGGTAGATTTACAAGCAGGCTGTAGATCATTGGTGCCTCAGACAGTCTCCCTATATGTTGACAGTGCAGCAGGCAGGGAGGCAGGAGGCTGCCTGGACTACCTGGCCGTCGATCGAAGGCCCTCGCTTCGAGCAGCTGAATTCTCAATCACAGCTCTGTTCTGCTCTGTTAACCCCCAACAATCCCCCTCTAAGCCTGGTTTCTTTACCTCGATGTGAAACAATAGCATGAAAAATCCCCACAGGCAAGAGTAGGTTTTAAGTTGTACTGTATATGTTGTTCATGCCATGTTTGATGTACAGAGTCATGGATGTTGTGGTGAGAAAATGGTCAGGAAATCAATCAATCATGATGGTGAGGATTGTGGTGAAAGAAACTGAGTAGTGAATGCATGTTGCTGGAAAAGTCTACCAGCTATTTTGTCCGTTGTGACTTGGGACGTTGTTGTGTTGTTATCTACATACACACGCCCTTGTATTTCCCCTCTCAATCTTTTCTGGATTCATTCCTCCACTAGAGCAGGGTTTCCCAAACTTGGTCCTGGGGCCCCCCCTGGGTGCACATTTTGTTTTTTGCCCTAGCATTACACAGCTGATTCAAATAATCAAAGCTTGATGATGAGTTGATTATTTGAATCAGCTGTGTAGTGCTGATTGGGTGGGGGGGCAGTACTGAGTTTGGGAAACCCTGCACTAGGAGACGTGTATTATGGCAGAACGTACAGTATATTACGAGTATTATGACAAAACGTGTATTACGATGTCGGGTATTATGAGTACTATGGCAGAGTGTGTAGGCTGTAATGAGTATTATGACTAGTGCATGAGAATGAGATGATGAGCTGGTAAGAAGAGAATTTGTTTCTTTCAAGGTGCTGAAGGGAATAATGTGCAAGGGGAAGAGGAGCATTGTGGGCAAATAATTGGGTCATCTAGAACCAATGGGACATTAATGTGCCATTCAGCTCTATCACTGTCTGCCTGTGTCTTCATAAATCCCTATGTGTCAGGATGTTCCACAATGAAAGGTGATTTAAGGATAATTTAGGCTCATTCAAAACTAGTCATTAGTATGCTTACTTCACAGATTAACAAAACCAGACCTGGCTGGCTGGATTGCTTTAAAAATGCACCTGCTTTAAAAATGTCACCACAAACAACTGCACGCTATATGCATTGTGATTATAAGCTAACGAAAACATAATAGAAATGCTTCCCATCCTGGTTTATGCAAATAAATAGTAGTTAATAAAACCACACAGCGAAGGTCACATTGCAGGGAGATTTAATCTAGCCACGACAGCCTAATCAAAGCTTTAATGTGGAGCTGGAGCCTGGTTCATCTGTGACGTGCTTCTCTACCCTGGCCTCTACTGGTTTATTTACCCTGTCAGTCCACATTGGGATGGGCCCAACCCTCTAGTCCCAGCAAATTAAAATCTGGACCTCAAAGCCAGTTCAACTGCTTTTTTTCATTCTTCCCCTTTTATCAGGCACTGCTTTAGACCTGGGACACCAGGTGGGCACAATTACTTGTCATGTAGAACAGAAAACCAGCAGGCTCCGGACCCCTGCTCTAGTCACTCTTAATGGTGGGACTGGGTCAGTGGCCACATCCATCCCCTTTTTGATAGCCAAGACCAATCTGTGGGGCTCTATTTACTTATTTAGGCTACATCATCATACATTTCCATCATCTGGCCTAGCTGTCACTGAAGACTGTCACTCCCCAGTCCACATACCAGATAAAAAGGACACAGAGGCCAGGGTTTGGTAGTCTGAGTGCCATTCTATTTCAATTTATTTGGCATGCCAATTCCATAAGGAGTTGGCAAAAGAGAAGAAACAGAATGGCATCCATGGTAAAGCTAAACAGAATGGCATCCATGGTAAGGCTGAACAGAATGGCATCCATGGTAAGGCTGAACAGAATGGCATCCATGGTAAGGCTGAACTGAATGGCATCCATGGTAAGGCTGAACAGAATGGCATCCATGGTAAGGCTGAACAGAATGGCATCCATGGTAAGGCTAAACAGAATGGCATCCATGGTAAGGCTAAACAGAATGGCATCCATGGTAAGGCTGAACAGAATGGCATCCATGGTAAGGCTGAACTGAATGGCATCCATGGTAAGGCTAAACAGAATGGCATCCATGGTAAGGCTAAACAGAATGGCATCCATGGTAAGGCTAAACAGAATGGCATCCATGGTAAGGGGATGGTAGTAGACTGGAGAGTGTAATCAGTGCATTAGGAGTCTGGCTTGGTGGATTTTGTGAATGATTTGTTGGGAACGGGTCACTATTTCAAAGATTGAGTCTGTCACCCTGTCCTGATGAGTTTGACACAGCCATGTTTCCTCTGAGGAAGCCTCATCTGGGACAGGCATTCTGATAGGGCTTGGCTACACCACCTCCGCATCACAAATACTACATGACTACACCACCTCCGCATCACAAATACTACATGACTAGTAGAGTCCCCATTGACTGTAGTCAGTAGCCATGTTTCCATCTAACCATTTCTATTCAATGAAATAGCCTACCTATCACAGAAAAATACTCACATGTTGGTAACCACAAATTATCTGTAAGCTTTCCTAAATATCGACAACACAAAATATGTTCAAGGGTGGAAGAAATGTTGTCAGAGTGAAACATTATGGGACACTGTTCTTATTTAGCTTTGTCCTAGTAGAGTTATTGTTCCCCCTGCCCTCACCTCCCGTTGGATTGTGGGTACAAGGTACTGACCACCACACAGATGGCTGTCAGCTAGGCCAGGGCTGCAGAAGGGCCCTGTCGACCCTTCCACACACACAGTATACAGGCTCCTGGTCAATGACAAATTGCAGCCCAAGACAACAGGCCCTAGTGGAGTGCTCCTGAGGGACTCCTGGCATCTCTCTCAGGGTGACCCAGTTCCATCACGCATCCCTCTTCACTTCCTCTTCCTCTCGCTTTCTTTCTGTCTCTACCGTTCTCTCTCCCACCTGTTCTCCTTCCTCCGCTATGTGCCCTTCCTTCTGCATTCAGAGGCACTATCTCTCTAGCTACCTTCAAGCTTCAACACCAATCGTAACAAGAGGAGCTCTCATTTTATTTATCCAGTTCCCTCACCCTTCTAACTTACTCTCTTCCTCCACTTGCCCCAGAATCTCTCTCCAAGCCTCCCTGGTGTTAACGCCCAGGTCAGGTTTATTCCCTGTTACTACTAAAGGTCTGGAGCCTGACCTGCCCTTCCCCGCTCTCTCTCTCCCTATGCCTTCTCTCTCTCTATGCCTTCTCTCTCTCTCCCTATGCCTTCGCTCTCTCTCTCTCTCCCTATCCCTTCGCTCTCTCTCCCTATCCCTTCGCTCTCTCTCCCTATACCTTCTCTCTCTCCCTATGCCTTCTCTCTCTCTCAATTCAATTTTCAATTTAAGGACTTTATTGGCATGGAAAACGTGTGTTAACATTGCCAAAGCAAGTGAAGTAGATGGTAAACAAAAGTGAAATAAACAATAAATATTAACAGTAAACATTACACTCAGAAGTTTCAAAAGAATAAAGACATTTCAAATGTCATTATGTGTATATATACAGTGAGGGGAAAAAAGTATTTGATCCCCTGCTGATTTTGTACGTTTGCCCACTGACAAAGACATGATCAGTCTATAATTTTACTGGTAGGTTTATTTGAACGGTGAGAGACAGAATAACAACAACAAAATCCAGAAAAACGCATGTCAAAAATGTTATAAATTGATTTGCATTTTAATGAGGGAAATAAGTATTTGACCCCTTCTCAATCAGAAAGATTTCTGGCTCCCAGCTGTCTTTTATACAGGTAACAAGCTGAGATTAGGAGCACACTCTTAAAGGGAGTGCTCCTAATCTCAGCTTGTTACCTGTATAAAATACACCTGTCCACAGAAGCAAACAATCAGATTCCAAACTCTCCACCATGGCCAAGACCAAAGAGCTCTCCAAGGATGTCAGGGACAAGATTGTAGACCTACACAAGGCTGGAATGGGCTACAAGACCATCGCCAAGCAGCTTGGTGAGAAGGTGACAACAGTTGGTGCGATTATTCGCAAATGGAAGAAACACAAAATAACTGTTAATCTCCCTCTGCAAGGGGCTCCATGCAAGATCTCACCTCATGGAGTTGCAATGATCATGAGAACGGTGAGGAATCAGCCCAGAACTACTTGGGAGGATCTTGTCAATGATCTCAAGGCAGCTGGGACCATAGTCACCAAGAAAACAATTGGTAACACACTACGCCGTGAAGGACTGAAATCCTGCAGCGCCCGCAAGGTCCCCCTGCTCAAGAAAGCACATATACATGCCCGTCTGAAGTTTGCCAATGAACATCTGAATGATTCAGAGGAGAACTGGGTCAAAGTGTTGTGGTCAGATGAGACCAAAATGGAGCTCTTTGGCATCAACTCAACTCGCCGTGTTTGTAGGAGGAGGAATGCTGCCTATGACCCAAGAACACCATCCCCACCGTCAAACATGGAGGTGGAAACATTATGCTTTGGGGATGTTTTTCTGCTAAGGGGACAGGACAACTTCACCACATCAAAGGGACGATGGACGGGGCCATATACCGTCAAATCTTGGGTGAGAACCTCCTTCCCTCAGCCAGGGCATTGAAAATGGGTCGTGGATGGATATTCCAGCATGACAATGACCCAAAATACACGGCCAAAGCAACAAAGGAGTGGCTCAAGAAGAAGCACATTAAGGTCCTGGAGTGGCCTAGCCAGTCTCCAGACCTTAATCCCATAGAAAATCTGTGGAGGAGCTGAAGGTTCGAGTTGCCAAAGCGTCAGCCTCGAAACCTTAATGACTTGGAGAAGATCTGCAAAGAGGAGTGGGACAAAATCCCTCCTGAGATGTGTGCAAACCTGGTGGCCAACTACAAGAAACATCTGACCTCTGTGATTGCCAACAAGGGTTTTGCCACCAAGTACTTAGTCATGTTTTGCAGAGGGGTCAAGTACTTATTTCACTTATTAAAATGCAAATCAATTTATAACATTTTTGACATGCATTTTTCTGGATTTTGTTATTGTTATTCTGTCTCTCACTGTTCAAATAAACCTACCATTAAAATTATAGACTGATCATGTCTTTGTCAGTGGGCAAATGTCCAACATCAGCAGGGGATCAAATACTTTTTTCCCTCACTGTATACAGTGTTGTAACAATGTGCAAATAGTCTCTCTTTCTCTCTATGCCTTCTCTCTCTCTATACCTTCTATCTCTCTATGCCTTCTCTCTCTCTCTCTCTCTCTCTCTCTCTCTCTCTCTCTCCTCCCTATGCCCTCTCTCTATACCTTCTATCTCTCTATGCCTTCTCTCTCTCTCTCCCTATGCCTTCTCTCTCTCTCTCTCCCTATGCCTTCTCTCGCTCGCTCTCTCTCTCATTCTCTCTCTATGCCTTCTCTCTCTCTATGCCTTCTCTCTCTCTCCCTATTCTCTCTCTCTCTCTCTCTCTCTCTCTCTCTCCCTATGCCTTCTCTCGCTCTCTCTCTCTCTCATTCTCTCTATGCCTTCTCTCTCTCTATGCCTTCTCTCTCTCCCTATGCCCTCTCTCTCTCTCTCCCTATGCCCTCTCTCTCCCTATGCCTTCTCTCTCTCTCTCTCTCCCTATGCCCTCTCTCTCCCTATGCCCTCTCTCTCTCCCTATGCCCTCTCTCTCCCTATGCCCCCTCTCTCTCCCTATGCCCCCTCTCTCTCCCTATGCCCTCTCTCTCTCCCTATGCCCTCTCTCTCTCCCTATGCCCTCTCTCTCTCCCTATGCCCTCTCTCTCTCCCTATGCCCTCTCTCTCTCCCTATGCCCTCTCTCTCTCTCTCTCTCTCTCTCTCCCTATGCCTTCTCTCTCTCTCTCTCTCTCTCTCTCTCTCTCTCTCTCTCTCTCTCTCTCTCTCTCTCTCTCTCCCTATGCCTTCTCTCTCTCTATGCCTTCTCTCTCTCTCTATACCCTCTCTCTCTCTCTCTCTCTCCCTCCCCCTATTCCTTCTCTCTCTATGCCCTCTCTCTCTCTCTCTCTCCCCTATGCCTTCTCTCTCTCCCTATGCCTTCTCTCTCTCCCTATGCCTTCTCTCTCTCTCTATACCTTCTATCGCTCTATGCCTTCTCTCTCTCTCTCCCTATGCCTTCTCTCTCTCTATGCCTTCTCTCTCTCTCTCTCTCTCTCTCTCTATGCCTTCTCTCTCTCTCCCTATGCCTTCTCTCTCTATCTCTCTCTCTCTCTCTCTCTCTCTCTCTCTCTCCCTATGCCTTCTCTCAATTCAATTCAATTCAATAGACTTTATTGACATGGCAAGTAAAATTACTTACATTGTCAAAGTATACATATAACAAAAATGGTGGGACCAACAGCAATAATAATAGTAGTAGTGAAAATGGGATTACCATTAGCAGCAACTACAACAACAATATTAATGAGAATAACAATACATTAAAGCAATAGTAGTCGACCAATCTCAACATGACTGAGAAGACACATTACATGCTATGAAAGCCAAAACAAAACAGCAAATATTATTGACATTACATTACACTTTTCACTGGCTGTCCCTCAGGTTGTGGCAGGAGGACACATTTGGCTGCCAAAATTGCACATTTTGGCTTTTCACCCAATAAATATTTGATTTTTTCTTCCTCTTTTATAGTTTCAAATTCTTTGTACTGAATGATAATTTTGGGAAAGAAAGATTCTCTTAGGTCTGAGTATTTGTCACAGTGTAATAGGAAATGCAGCTCTGTCTCTAACTCTCCCCGGGGGGCAGAGTGAGCACAGCCTGTCCTCTCTGGGCAGCCAGGTTTGCCTGTGACTGACCGGTCTCTATAGCCAGACTGTTCTCACTGAGTCTGTACCTAGTCAGTGTTTTTCTCAGTTTTCTATCAGTCACAGTGGTCAGATAGTCTGCCACCATGTACTGTCTGTTTAGAGCCAAATAGCATTGAAGTTTACTTTGATTTTTTTGTGGTGTCTTTCCAATAGGTGATATATTTTTTCTTTTTGCTTTGTGATGATTTGGTTGGGCCAGATTTTCTGAGTGCTGTCCTGAGGCTCTATGAGGTTGGTTTTGGTTAGTGAACTGAGCCTCAGAACCAGCTGGCTGAGGGGACTCTTCTCTTGTTTCATCTCTTGACATAGTAGAGCTGTGTGATGGAATGTTTTGGGGTCACTTGTTTTTAGATGGTTGTAAAATTTTCTTTGCACTTGCAATACAGTCTTGCAAAACTCTGCATGCAGTATTTCGATTGGATGTTTGTCCCATTTGGTAAATTCAGTATTAGAGAGCGGACCCCATACTTCGCTGCCATATAGAGCAATTGGTTCTATAACTGATTGGAAAATTTTGAGCCAGATTCTAATTGGAATTTCGATTTTAATATTCCTTTTAATGGCATAGAATGCTCTTCTTGCTTTGTCTCTCAGCTCATTCACAGCCATGTGAAAGCTACCTGTGTTGCTGCTATTTAGTCCTAGATATGTGTAATTTTTGGTGTGTTCTAATAGAACTGTGTCCAAATAGAATTTATATTTGTCATCCTGATTTCCGGACCTTTTTTGGAATATCATTATATTCGTTTTTTTTAGATTAACGGTCAGGGCCCAGGTCTGACAGAATCTGTGCAGATGATCTAGATGCTGCTGTAACCCCTCCTTAGTGGGAGACGGTAGCACCAGGTCATCTGCGTACAGCAGACACTTGATTTCAGTGTTGTGTAGGGTGAGACCAGGTGCTGCCGATTCTTCTAATGTTTTTGCCAATTCGTTAATGTAGATGTTAAATAGTGTTGGACTTATTGGGAAGCCCTGTTTCACTCCACGTCCCTGAGAGAAGAAGTCTCTGTTTGCTTGTTGCCGATTTTAATCGCACATTTGTTGTTGGTGTACATTGATTTAATAACATCATATGTTTTCCCTCCAATACCACTTTCTATTAGTTTGTAAAAAAGACCTTCGTGCCAAATTGAATCAAATGCTTTCTTGAAGTCTACAAAACACGAGTAGATTTTGCCTTTGTTTTGATTTACTTGTTTGTCAATTAGAGTCTGGACGGTGTAAATGTGGTCTGTTGTACGATAATTTTTTACAAATCCAATCTGGCTTCTGCTTAGGACGTTGTGTTCATCAAGGAAATTATGTAGTCTGCTGTTTATGATACTGCAGAGAATTTTCCCCAAGTTGCTGTTAACGCAAATTCCTCTGTAATTATTTGGGTCAAATTTGTCTCCATTTTTATAAATTGGTGTGATCAATCCTTGGTTCCAAATATCGGGAAAATACCTGCAGTTAGGATAATGTTGAAGAGTTTGAGTATAGCCAATTTGAATTTGTGGTCTGTATATTTGATCATTTCATTTAAAATACCATCAGCACCACAGGCCTTTTTGGGTTGGAGAGTGCAAAGTTTTTCCAATAATTCTTGTTCTGTAATTGGGGTATCCACAGGATTCTGATAGTCTTTGACTGCTGATTCAAGGATTTGTAATTTTTCTTGTATATCTTGTTGTTCTGGGCTCTTTGTTATATTGCTGTAGAGGTTTGCAAAGTTATTTCTCCACATATCCCCATTTTGGATAGCCAATTCCTCATTATGAGGTTTGTTTAATTTATTCCAATTCTCCCAGAAGTGGTTTGATTCTATGGATTCCTCAATCACATCCAGCTGATTTCTAATGTGCTGTTCCTTTTTTGTTCTTAGGGTGTGTTTGTATTGCTTCAGTGTTTCCCCATATTGAAGACGTATATTTTTGTTGTCTGGGTCTCTGTGTTTATGATTAGATATATTTCTCAATGACTTTCTTAGATTTTTGCAATCATTATCAAACCATTTTTCATGATCTATTATTTTTGGTTTGCTCTTATGTTTCTTTAGATTAGCCAAGGAGGCTAATTTGTCAAATATAAAGTTTATGTTCCAAAGCGGCCAAATTTATACCTTCATTGGTGTAGGAGAATGTTAATGCTAAAAAGTTGTCCAGGAGAGATTGTATTTTTGGCTACTAATTGCTTTTTGGTAGATTTCTGTACTGTTTGCACTCCATCTATAGGTCTGTTTAGTACCATGTAATTTATTGGGCCGTGATGCTTCATGGTTGGGTTCTGCTCTTCTCAGATACACTGTGATTTTACTGTGGTCAGAGAGAGGTGTTAGTGGGCTGACTGTGAAGGCTCTGAGAGACTCTGGGTTAAGGTCTGTGATGAAGTAGTCTACAGTACTGTTGCCAAGGGATGAGCTGTAGGTGTACCTACCAAAATAGTCCCCTCTTAACCTACCATTGACTATGTACAGACCCAGTGTTCGACAGAGCTTCAGGAGCTGTACTCCATTTTGTTTTTCACTTTGTCATAGTTGTTTCTAGGGGGTATGTGGGGAGGGAAAGGTTGTTGCTTCCCGGTAGGTGTTTGTCCCCATGACTGTTAATAGTGTCTAGTTCTTCTGCGGTTCTAGCATTCAGGTCTCCACAGACCAGCACATTGCCTTGGGCCTGAAAGTGACTAATCTCCCCCTCTAGAATGGAGAAACTCTCTTCATTGAAGTAGGGTGACTCTGAGGGGGGAATGTATGTGGCACAGAGGAAGACGTTGTTATCTGTTAAGATAGCCTCCTTGTTGATTTTTAGCCAGATAAAGAATTCTCCTGTTTTGAACAATTCGATTGAATTAGTTAGTTCAGATTTATACCATATTAGCATTCCCCCTGAGTCTCTGCCCTGTGTGATTCCTTTTAATTTGGTGGATGGTACGATTATCTCCCTATAACCTAGTGGACAGCCAGTGGAAACATCACCTCTGCACCATGTTTCCTGTAGTACTACAATATCAACATCATCAATTTCTTTAAGGAAGTCTGGGTTTCTGCTCTTTAGCCCAAAAGCAGAGGACTTCAAGCCTTGTAAATTCCAACATGCAACGTAAAAAGACTTCATAACTGTTTTTCTTTACATTCAAAATGAGAGAAACACTCACAATCCAACAAGAACTATTAAAATATGATTTTTCAATTAAGGTAAACTCTTATTATGCAAATGTGATTTGTTTATCATTTAAGATAGTATTTGTGTCATGCCACTTGGGTGGATGTAGTGTGAGGATGGTGAAGTTATTGTGCTCATCTTACCATGACCCTCGGCCTATCACATGTGAGCATAGTAGATTCAGCATTTGTTTGATGTCACTCATTTCGTTGGTGGGAGCTGGACCAGTTGCTCCTCTCACAGCTTGTGCATAGCTCTGTCTGCCGGGCTGTGGCTCCTCCAGGTGTGGGTCTGTGGTGGGGGGAGGGGGGTGTTAGGCCTCGTCTGGGTGGGTCTGAAGCTGGGCTGGATGTGGTGGGCATTGAGGTTGGTGGTGCTGTGGCCGTGGCTGGGGGGTCCAGGGTACTGGTCCGGGGTGTTGTCTCGGTGATCTCGGGGGGGTGGAGATTGCTCCGCTGTTCCTGGGTGGAGAGGTCGGGATGCGGTTTAAAGCGACGTCCTTGAGAGTCTTAGCAAGGATGGGGACTGTCTCTCTGTACAGGTGAACATGGTCATAGAGACAGTCCAGATCGAGGGTGGGATGGTGGGCCAGATGTACATTGGGTCGCAGGGCACAGTCCCGGGAGAGGCTGGCGTTTATTCTTTGGATTGTGGCAGGGTGGAAGTCCTTCCTCTGTAGAAGGGTTGACACCACGATCCTTGAGTTGGGGAAGATTGCGGAGGCCTTCTCAATCACTCCCCGTAGTGATGTCGCCACCCTCTCCTGCTGAGCACGCAGGTCGTTGCTTCCGGTGTGTATGATTATGTGGCTTGGCGACCCAAGCTGGGCCTTATCAAGCAGCGCCATGGCACTCTGCGTTGTTGGGCACCACACCTTTCTCGTTTTGTGTCTAGGGAAAAGTTTCTTCTCCTGAACAAACTTCCCATTTGAGTCCATCAACAGGACAATCTCAGCCAGTGTTTCTTCTGGACTGGAGGGGGCTGGTGGGTGTTGGAGCTGGGGTGTGGCTGGTCTGTGCCGCTGTCAGTGGGAGGCTGTTCTGGGGGCTGGGGGGGAGGCATGCAGCCGGCAGGGCTGGGGAGGCCTGGCTGGTTGAGGTGGGCTCCTCTGCTGTGTGATGGCAGGTCATAGAGTGGTGATCTAGCTGCTCCTGCAGTCTGTCCTCTGTTCTCTTTCTCTCCTGCAGCTCCTCTCTTAGTGTGGTCAGCTCGTTATTACTGCTCTGCCTGTCTTTTTGGAGCTCTCTCACCTCCTTTGTTAGATCAGCCAGCTCTCTCTTGAGTCTGTCTCTCTCTTGCTGAACTTCTTTCAGCTGTGTTGCAAGGCTGCTGTCCTGCTCTGTCCACACCTTGGTTAGGAACTCCTCTAAGGTGTGGATGTCTGGTTGCTGTTTGCTCACACTCTCCCTGAGCAGGACCACCTCTCCCTCCAGTGTGGTGAACTGATCCCTCATGGCAGCCATGGTGGTGAGGAGGGCCTGAGCCTGCTCTGCACTGAGGGGGTCGCTCTCCTCCTGTGGCGTGTCCTCCACTATGGTGGGAAGAGAGGTGCTGGATGTGCCTTTTTGGGTGGGGATAGTGGGGGTGAGGGTGGTGCTGGTGGAGTTTGTCTTGTGGGAGGGCATGTCACTGGTGGTGTCCTTCTCTCTCTCTGCTCTCTCCTTAATGGTCTGAAAGTCTGTTTCAAACAGCCTAAGGTTACCTTGCACCATGACAGTCCCAGTCTTGTAGAGGATGCCTTCTCTCTCTCTCTCTCTCTCTCTCTCTCTCTCTCTCTCTCTCTCTCTCTCTCTCTCTCTTGCCTTCTCTCTCTCTCTCTCTCTCTCTATGCCTTCTCTCTCTCTCTCTCTCTCTCTCTCTCTATGCCTTCT